>NC_139826.1:2687151-3392151 GCF_963691815.1 Echiichthys vipera
GAAGGAGCTGGAGAGTGAATATGTGGGGCAAGACACTGAAACCCCAAAGAATGAAATAAAACACACAGCCATTTCCTGTAACCAAATCTTTTGTTCTGCAGACAGTCATGTCTTGATGGTAATCCTAGATTTGTGAAAAACTTTTGAAGACTTTCACGAGACTTCGCTCCCCAACAATCTATACTGACCGTATAACATTAACATTAACCTTAACATCCCTGGACGAGCTCTCAGAACTTGTGCCTACGAGCTCGCTGCTGTCCTCCTTTTTTCCCTCTGCCCCCCTGGAAAACAAAAACTCCTACATCAGGACTCTCTGTTATCGGCAGCCCCACTTTCAATAAGGTCATCCCCCCACAAGCTGTCTACCCTTGGTCTGCATCCGCCTGCCTGAGACTGGCTCCTGAACTTTCTGAGTGAGTCTTATGTACACAACTTCACCACTACTACACCCACCTCCTAGCAGTGCTATAAGGAGAGTAACTGGATTCATTAGACTGGACTTATCGTCTTGGGGTCCATGAATGTCTGGGCTAAAGCAGTGGATGGACCAGCTCCACTCAGTACTGTACGGTACATTTTGAACTAGAAAGCTACAGAAATCAAAAAGCTTATGGTCCTGAAATCCAGATCATGTACTGTGTGAGTATGTGTGTGTGTGTGTGTGTGAATTTAATGTACAGAATATGTATGTAATGTCTGTTTGCCTCACGCAGTTTTTTGCCTCCATTGGGCTTATCCAGCTCCCAGGTGAAGGTAGAGATACTGCATTCTGCTGGGGTGAAGGGGGCAGCCCTGCCGGTCTGTAGGGCCCTCCAGAAGAGCCGTCTTTCCCCTGTCTGGGTGGACCAATCACAAGCATCTTCAGCAGTTTAAAAAGGCTCTGCTTTTCGAAGGTGTGCAAGGAGGAAAGCTAGGGACAGATGCAGGGACCTGGAAACCAGAGGTCAACATTTAGTTTATGGAATGTTAGAAAAGGTTTTTATTTATTATAGCCACAACAATTACAGGGAAGCAGTTGTTATAAAAACGTACGGTCTCAGGCTCTGGGCACAATGCTCATAAAGTATGTCTAAGCAAGAAAAAGGACATCACACAATAACAAAATAAGAATCTAAGTACTGCAAGTTGAGATAAAGAGTGAAATATAACATAGCCTCAGCCGATATCACAGCAGTCTACATCCCACCACAAGTGATACAAAAGCTGAGACTTTAACTCTGTTTAGACTTCAAACAGGCTAACCATAACAACATTATATCTGACTTCCATCAACATACTGACTTATATAAACATATATACATATACAAAGTATTAATACTTGATTTATTCTGAAATACTGTTATTTTTTTATCGTTCAGAATTTGATAGAATATCCTCTGTGTGTATACCACTGCTGCCCTAGCAAGTTTTTTTTAAATAACCAAGGCACTTCAAACAAAAACCTTTATTTAGTGAAAAAAAAACAGTGATCAAAATTAGAGAACAGTAACCACTGTGAATCACTAGTTTCTCACACTGCTCTGGTTTGATCTTGGTCCATTCTTCTTCAGTCTCTTCCACAGTTCAGTAACTGTAGTGGGTTTCTAAGACTTTACTTTGTTGCCAAGGATTTTCCAGAGATTCTCTATGGGGTTTAGATCTGGACTCTCTCAATATTCTTAGCTTCAAGGAACTGCTTAAACCTGTTTTACAGTGTGACAGAGGCCCCAACTCCTGCTGCAGAAAACATCTCCCAAACCATGACACTCCCTCCTCCATATTTAACTGACGTCTCCACACACTTTGGGTTCAGTCTGTCCTCAGTCCCTACGCCCAACATAATGTTTCCATCAGACCCAAATAAACTGAACGTCCTCTCATCACTGAAGTCACTCTGGACCAGTTCTCGTCCGTCCACACAACATGCTCCTCAGCAAAGGCAGGTCTAGCCTTTTTATTCTTTCTGCTGATGAGAGGTTTGGTCACTGCAGAGTGGGCTTTCACTCCAAAAAGTCTTAAACGGTGAGTCACTGTGTGCAGAGAAAGATCCTTGCCCTGTTCAGCATTAAACTGGAGACCAACTCCAGCTGCAGTGTAGAGCCGATTCCCCATTAAAGTGTAATTTGGTGTAAAATCATCCAAGGGTCATTTATGGCAAATACATTCATCAAATAAGCCATCAAGCCAACTTCTTTTTAGTATGAACTATTAATGGAGATTTTCCAGCGAGGTGCTAACAGCCGGGAGCAGCTAACAGTGATTAGCTCAGGGCAGTACGGTGAAGGCATTTAAACGTCTTTGTTAACCACTAATACTGCTCAAAATAACAGCAAACCTCTGCAGCAGCATGAGAAGCGTCACTACACAGAAAACAAAGCACCAACAACGTAGTTAGTGAACCCAGAGTTTATTAAAAGAGTGTTTTGAAAAGTTGTCCTTTTCCAAATGTGTGCTGCAGACATGGTAACCCCTCTGCCTGAGCGTCTCCGTTGGTGTCTCAATGTCCAGATTTAAAACAATAATCCACTGGTTCATCAGAGCACGGTCATTGTACCTCAATGGCAGCCTATAAAAAGTTTCTGGGTTGTCAGCTCTCATTTTTGTTTCACAGCCGGGAAAGATACAAACACAAACTATTCTGGCTCTCTTCAAGTTGCAGGCTAGTCGTCTTTACCTGTGCCTGCACTCACATATGCTGTGCGTCTTCCGGCAACACACGCCCCCATCCCCTGAGATCTTGCGTAACGTTTTTGGTGCTGCAGAGAAAGATGCTGTCTGGGACTTTTCCAAACCTTTTACTTCTATTATTAACTTATATTTCACGAAACTGCCACAAACCACAACGTTTACGTGTTTTGCTGGAATAAATCCTCAATGGGCTCCTTCCTTTGCAATTGACTTTGGTAATCGACTTGAATGGACTTTACTATGAGAGGAGCTGGTACAGGGACCAGTAGGTAAGTCTTTAAAACACTCATTTAATAAACTCTGGGTTCACTAACTACGTTGTTGCCGCTTTGTTTTCTGTGTAGGGACTCTTCTAATGCTACTGTAGAGGTTTGCTGTTATTTTCAGCAGTATTAGTTGTTAAAAAAGACGTTTGAATGCCTTCACCGTACTGCCCCGAGCTTATCACTGTTAGCGACTTCTCTGTTAATAGTTGCTACACGAAAATTGACTCGATGGCTTATTTGATGACTACTTTTGCTGAAAAAGGACCCTTGGATAATTTTACGCTTTAAGGGTCTTCTCATAATCCTGTCCTCTCGTGCACTTGTTTTACATGGACAACCTGCCTTTTTGAGGGACTTAAATGAATCTGTCCTTGTAAAGTTTCATTATTCTTGAAATCACAGACTGTGAACGGCCAACCTCTCTCTGATGGCTGAGGGTCATCCCTTTGGCCTTAGTCTGGAAAACCTGCTGTCTCAGGGTTTCAGTCTCCTTAGAGCAGCTTCCATCTTGCAAGGTAACCAAACAAAGAAAATAAAGGTTTTTGTTGAAGTGCCTTGGTTAGTACAACAATGGTATTTACACAGCAGATATTCTATCAAATTATGAGTCCTAATGGGCTTCTAGTGTAGGTGATGGGGGACAAAATCCACTGTAACAGTAATAACTGTAATATAATAATTAATATAGTGCTTTCGCAATTCTAACTATTTCCTTTTGGAAAGTATTTAAAGACATTTAGACAATACCTTCTTTTCTCACTTCCTGGGGGACATTCGTAATGTTGAGGTCTTCAGTGTCCAGCTGCCACAGGTTGGAGAGCTGACCGAGCTCTGCTGGAAGCTCCCTGATTCCAGGATTACTGTTCCGAAAGCAGGTAAGATGATTCACATGAAAAACAGGATGTTCTGAGCTATCATGCTGTCAGTTTTAAATAACTTAGTTTATTATTCCTAATTGAATTTAAATCAACTATTTACACATCATGGACCTTCTGAGCACACAAGGGGTTTGAAAAGAGTCAGATTAAAATGCTGGTTTGGGCTGTCACAGGATGTTGTGGCTGGTGTGTGAGAGCAGCTATTTGCTGCTTGGATAGAACAGCTGCAAACAGCTGTAGCAGGAGGACTGACCTCATACCAAGCGGTGGTTCCCAGAGACTGAACCCAGAACCATTACTCATTTTTGACTTTATCATTTGACCTCTTATGGTGACAAAATGTTTATGATTGTCTTTCTATCTAAAAACAACAGTTATTTTTTTTTAATTTGTCAGGAACTGTTGAGCTTAAGGGAACAGCTCTGTGAGCATCTGCAGAATGTTGGTGAACACCGCCCCTGCTGTCTGTTACAGGGAATCTTGGGAAGTGTATGGAAACATTCTCTAACACCCAGAAACTGTTGTGTTTTTCATTTACATCTTGAGCACTGACACGAGTGCCTCTACTGCACTGCACCTCTCAGACAACTTTACACCAATGTCATCAGTGTGGCAGAGAGAGGACTGAGATGTAGGCATGTTCCCATGTATTGGCAGAACATCCAGCCGATATTCGCCTTGTTGGCTGCAATCGGCCCATCTGCAAATGACATTCACAGATTGCAGTGGCTGATGTTTATCTGCTCTGCTGCATCAATTTTGTGCTGCCTAAATGTTCTGTTTAAGAGTTTAAAATACTTTTTTAGGAGTTTCTTTTCAAAAACTAGGAGAAAAAGTAGGAGGTTATATTAAAGGTTGTTTGTATGAGTGAATTGGTGCTCAACATAAAACCATGTGTATCTGCTTGGGCCCAGAATCGGTGCATCTCTACTGAGAGGGACAGTGTACAGGTGAAGGATAGCAGACAGACAGAGGGACTCACTTGGAGAGATAGAGCTCAGTGAGGCTGTGCAGACCACACACTGATTGCGGAACACATTCCAGCTGGTTGTCACTTAAGAAAAGCACTTCCAGGGAATCACGCAGAATCCTGGGAAACTCTATGGGACACACTGAGACAGAGCCATGCAGAGGGTCACAGCACATCTGCTCAAACACACACAGCAACTGCATACACATAATTAGAATCAAACCAATTCTGGAGCTGGGTTATGGACGTGTTTGGCTCTGTTTGTGTCAAACATTTCTAAGGAAAAGAACAAGAAGCAGCATCTTCCACAGAAGTGGATTCTTGGCAGAATCCAACTCTGCTGAAACAGCATGTGAAACATTGTGTAACACTAACTAGAGCTGAACGATATGTGTACTTTGTCTGAACACAGAGATTCAAGTTAAATATTATTTCAAAGATCGATTGCTCCTTAAGTGACAAACTGATGTTTAAAAATGCTCTATTTTTCATTGACAGCAACAGCTTAGAGGAACACACACACACAATTCATTTTTTGAGATAAAGTTTTGCAGACTAAATCTACATTGACCTAAAAATCAGAAATTTAGTTTGCAAGAATTTATAGTAATTTTTTAAACTATTGTATAGAGTAAAACATATTATGGCACAGTGAGTTATGTTTTTGATAAATCAAAAATCTGGTTGGATTGTATGTGGAGGAAAAAGGTTTAAGAAGTTTTGCTTGCTGCTTGGCTCCTAATTACATACACTGTTGCACAATAATGTGTATTAATCAAACTGAGAGTTGCTAGTGCAAACATGCAAGAGGTTATAGTGCTGACAACACTGTAACAGTCAATAGCAGGGAGTGTGGTAGCAGATACCTCCCAAGAAAGGGTGAGTAATTTCAGGGACTTATTTTGCCCTGAATTAAACCTGTGAGGTTGATCTTCCTCCCATCAAGCTCCATATAGCTAAAGGTTAGTGTGAGGAATGGGGTCAGAGATGGTTTCATCTTGGCAGTCAATGGTGGGATTCAGCTGTGTCTTGAGCCACATTTCCACCAAACACTTTCGATATAGTACCTGTAGAACCTAACACACCTATATGGACATGTACCTGAACACTAAACTAAACTTTCAAATGTAGGCGGGTTGTTTCAGGATGATAATAGCCACACCAAGCATCTAAGTAGTGTGTTGTTTCTATTTTTTATATTTCCACCATTGCGTGGGCGTGCAATGGTAGCCGTGTGCTGAGAAACGATCTGAAAAACTCATGCAGTGTTTTCTCTTTGCTGAGTAAAGTAAAAACAGGACGGAATGGAGTGATTCTATGGGTACCATCCACAACTTTTGACAAAAAAACAAACAAACAATGAAAACTTTTGACAATGGAAACACAAAAGTAACTTTTCTAATGTGTAACAAACTGAGCTGAAGTGACTCGGTGGAAACAAGGCTATAGAGAAGTGGTTCCCAGCCTGGAGAACAGATCCCCTTCAATAGGTCACAAGAAACATTTGAAGGGTCACAAGATGATTCAGGAGATAGAAAAAGAAAAAGCATTTCATTGTTACACGTTGTTCACATGAGTGAAAGGGGCTTTAGTTCACTAATGTAATCACAAGCTCTACAGTCCTGACATGCTCTCCAAAGGCCACATTATTAGTAGCAATTAGCATCAAATTATTTGACTGAATCATGTGCATGTGAGTAACACAGATCTACCTGGGTCTAGGTCCCTCTTGTTCCATGTAGACAGAAAGGCAAGCCTCCTGGATTTGGGTCCTTCCTCTGTTCTAGAGATGCAATTAGAAATACATTAACAAGTCCACTAATGTCAAGAACAGTAGCATTAAGAAGGAATGACAGTATATTGCATGGAATTAGCCTAATAGAGAAGAAGAAGAAGAAGAATTCCTTTATTTGTCCCGCAATGGGGAAATTCAGTTATATATGATATGATTCATATCTATGAATAGGCCAATACCTCTACTACCTCCCGCTGGCCAGGTTCTGCACTCACACTGCTATCTATGGCATGATACAGTCATTTATATTCAGTAAAAACTCACATACAAGTAGAGCAGTAATACAGTAGTTAAGGCTGCATCCACACTGCTATAAGTGTTTAGATGCGTATCTGAACTAATCTCTGTCCATATTATCACACCTGAAAACACAGATCACATGACCACTGACGTACACCGGGCAGTGGACAGGTGTGGAAAAAAAATAGTAGTGCTTATGCGCGTAAGTTGCATGCTGCCTGTTACTGCTCCGGTTTTGAGTTCGCTTTTTTTTTTTTTACTTCCTTAACTTTTATTCTCCTTTGTTAGTTTTGTTTCTTAACCCTAGCTTCTGTGAAGTTCTGCCCTCTACAATGAGGTTACTTTCGCTAGTTTTTATGTTTCTTTTCGTGCTGTTTTTATCAATGCCGCTTCCACCGGGACACGCTGTATTTGTTTACTCTGGAGAACAGCTGATCACCCTAATGCCGGCTGGCATGAGGGATGTATGGAGTAGCATGAGAACCATCACCGGGTTCCAGAAGACTGGTAGCACAGGGTTGGAGGACCGTGAGGACCAGGCCAACGAACTGAACCTATTTTTCAATAGGTTTGACACAGCCCATCCCCTACATGACTGTGCCGCTGGCTGCCCTTCAAGTAATGCCACTTTACCTCCCCCTACTGCTCCTCCTTACAGACCCCTTGTCTGCCCCTCACCACCTCACTTCACACCTACCTATTCCATCCCTCCCCCTGCTCTACATCGTGTCCTGACAATCTGATAACCTCAGCCCTCCCCCAACGGACACCTCTACAGTGTCCTTCACTTCTGACCTGGTGAGAAGACAGCTGACAAGACTC
The DNA here is from genome assembly GCF_963691815.1 of Echiichthys vipera. Lineage (NCBI taxonomy): Eukaryota > Metazoa > Chordata > Actinopteri > Perciformes > Trachinidae > Echiichthys > Echiichthys vipera. The sequence continues at coordinate 2,694,793 of NC_139826.1, forward strand.
CACTCTGCAAAGCTGCAGGCCCCGATGGTGTATTTCCCAGGGTGCTTAAAGCCTGTGCCCCCCAGCTGTGTGGAGTACTTCAGGCTGAGCCTGCACCTCCAGAGGGTCCCTGTGCTGTGGAAGGCATCCTGACTCGTGCCTGTGCCAAAGACGCCGTGTAAGACGCCCTGTCCCAGTGGCCCTCAGGACTGGTGGTCCTGACGTCCCACATCACGAGGACAATGGAGAAACTCGTCCTGGGGCAGCTTAGGCCTATGGTCAGGCCCTTCACTGATCCACTACAGTTCGCTTACCAGCCCTGCCTGGGAGTTGAGGACTGCATCACCTACCTGATGAACAGAGTCTACAGTTCTGGACAAGTCTGCGAGCACTGCGAGAGTCATGTTCAGATATTTTCTGATGACTCAGCAATAGTTGGCTGCATTGGAAAGGGGGATGAAAGTGAATACAGGACTGTTGTGGGCAACTTTGTCACTTGGAGTGAGCTGAATCATCTGCAGCTCTGTGACCCCTGTCTCCGTCCAGGGGGTACCTGTGAACACTGTAGAGGAGTATAAGTACCTGGGGGTGTACTTCAATAATAAGTTGAACTGGACTAGAAACGCAGAGACTCTACAAAAAGGGCCAGAGTGGACTCTTCTTCCTGAGGAGGCTGGGTCCCTTTAACATGTGCCGGACGATGCTGATGATGTTTTATGAGTCTGTTGGGGCCAGTGCAATCTTCTTCGCTGTCACATGCTGGGGCAGTGGGCTGAAGGTCGCAGATACCAACAGACTGAACAAACTGATCAGGAGGGCCGTTGATGTGGTGGGGGAGGGGCTGGACACTCTGATGACCGTGGCAGAGAGGAGGATGCTGTCCAGGCTCCGGTCTAACCTGGACAATGTCTCCCACCCTCTCTACGACACACTGGCCCAGCAGAGGAGCACCTTCAGCAGAAGACCTAGATGCACCACAGAGCGCCACAGGAAATCTTTCCTGCCTGTGGTGATTAAACTATTCAATGCATCCCTTGGAGGAACTCTGTCACCTCTTCTCGGTAATTCAGACTCAACCACAGACAATCTTTGATCATGTATATACTTCACTACTGTAAATATTAATTTCTGAAAATGCAAATTTGAGGCTTTTGTAACATATTTTTAGTCTGTATAATATTTGTTGCTTGTAGATCTGGAGTTGTGTAATAAAAGTAATTTCCCCCCGGGGATTATTAAAGTATTTCTGATTCTGATTCTGAAACAGAAGGCAAATTGTCGTCGCCGTTACTTTGCAGTTGAAAATTCTTAAGAGGAAGAGCAACAATGGTGAAAAGTCAGAGCAGAGATTTATTTTCTTGCAGAGACGACGAGGTGGAACTGCTGATGAAAGTAAAACATAAGTATTAGGTGGTAACGGCGGTAGAAAACAGTCGTGTCAAAAGTAAACACGGCGACAGTAGAGCAGTACCAGGAGCATTATCCATCACCAGAGGAAGTCATGACAAAGAGAAAGGAGCTATAACTGGCTATAACTTATCTATAAAAATCTTCTTTTACATGCTTTATTAGTAAAACAAGTTACAATGATGCTTTGGGTAAGTCTCAACTCAGCTATCTCCTCTTTGTTTCTTTTTCCTCTTGTCTCTTTCCTTAAAAAATGTAAAACTGGGGCGGCTGGTGGCTTAGGGCGCACTCACACTGTCCATCCGTACCTTCACTGCTAAAGCCTAGTTCGTTTGAACACTGTGAGTGCTTGCACGGCCCGTTTGGGAGAGGTGGGCTTTTGTAAAGCACGTATGCACATGTACGAGCATGAGCACGAGGCCTACGGCGGTTCTGACATAATTTTAATTGTGCCTGTTCGGACATAGAAAAAAGGGTGGACCGTGCGCGGACATTTAACCCTTGTATTGTGTTAGAAAGCTGTTTACACCTGTGGTGTAAGCGGGTCCATTTGGACCCATGATTTTGAAATGCTTGAAAATCACTAGTTTTTCCGCCATTGAACAAAAGGGTTCAATGGCGGAAGAAAGGTAGCCGTTGGTGTTATGCAGAGGTGTTTGCTGCAGATTTGGTCAGATGAAAATATTCAAAAACAGTTGGACAATCCATTATGTAAACAATGCGACGCATCGCGATGACGTCAATCAATGCGTGTGACGTGTTACGGCGTGATGACGTATACCCTAAAGCAAGGGGCACGGTACGGATGGAAAGGTGTGAGTGCGCCCTTAGTGGTTGGAGCTGTCGCCCCATGTAAGCATGCCGCAGGTTCATGTCTTCCCCTCTTTCTCTAACCCCGTTTCCTGTCTGTCCTATCTAATAAAGGCTTGAAAATAGAATCTAATCAAAAACAGTAGCCTTCTGTCATATATATCTTGTTATAATGTCAGATGTTCTTGCTAAACATGACCAAAGTCTCAAATAATGAGGTAAACGTGTTTATGGGTTACCAGTCTAACCCCCCATGAACAGATCTGCTCGACGCCTCCTTTTTCTACTTTCTCAGCGGTCTGACATCAAGCCTTCACAGATTTTCATATAAGGTCATCTGTACCAGGAAAAGCACGCCAGGCACGCGGGGCACGCCCACGACGTGAAGCTATGTACAGCTCCGGTAGAACGTGCTGCTGTGTACTACATGTAGCTATATGCTAACACCGGAAAAAGCTGTAATTCTGGTGTTTTGTGTTGTTCATTACGCCCTCATTTCGGATCACACTCCTGATATAACATGTCCTGTTGTGATGTGCTTGGTTTAGAAGGCTTTCTGACAGTAGAAAACCCCACTATTCACTACAGCTGCCATCAGTCTTCTGCAGTAGTACAGAGACAGAGAACGGAGTAGCGGAGACCGGGAAGTCCCTTAACCAATCAGAGCCGAATGGGCTATTTGCGAGGTTGCGCTGCAAAAGAGCGTCTCGGAGCTTTTTCTATAACTGCAAAATCTGTCAAGTGTTTTCCAGGTTTTCCAGGATGTGTGGGAACCCTGAGTGACGAGGGCGACTACATCATAATTTCCAAATGTTTCTGTTTTAGGAGCTCAGAAATGTGAGTCACACAAGGGCACAAGGCGTAAACGTAGCAAATATATGTGTTTTTTTGACAAAAATGTACTGTAGCAGTGGGGATGTAGCCTGATAAAAATGTCTGTAACCAAACAAGCTGCAGATCCATCTAGTCTGCATTCACAGCGTCAAAGGCACTGTTTGTCATCTAACAGAAGGTGATGACAGATTTAAACTGAATCAAATAAAAGCTTAACCTACTTAGATTCACAATGAATCAGATTCAATAGTTTAATTATAAAGTTCTATGAAAGCCCAACCCTGGTTTTGTCCCACTGACAGTCACGCTGTGATGTGCATTAAAGCAGGACCTTGATTGAACTCTGTGGAGCATGTCTGAGTAACAGCTGGCAGTGTGGATGGAGTGTGAACATACTTGCCCAGCTGGTTCCTGGAAAGTTCGAGTGTCCGAAGCTGAGAGCACTTCCACTTACTGGGGGCCGGGAGTGTCGCAATCTGATTCCCACACAATCTCAACGAGACTAGAGCCTGATGGGAGGATGAGTGGGAGGAAGCGTGAGATACTGTAAAGCCCACATTCACAGTTTCCTTTCAAGGAATACACAGACAGAGGCCCTGCTCTATCATTGGCCGGCTCTCCTGCACAGTGACGAGAACACAAGTTCTCACTGGGGTCACATAATTTATTCAAATCAAACATTATCTGAATCTTAACAGAGATCTGGAATAAAGTGCAACCAAGTCTGGCAGAAAACATACATAAAGAACGACAGAAGTGGTGCTCCCAGACAGATATCTGGCTATATTATAGATATAAAAATAATCCAACTTATTTCAAATGGAGATACAGGAAAAATCACCTAACCGCTGAATACATTCTATACCAAAACTGCTGTCACGATAGCACTAGTGGTCTACTACTTAGGAATATGCTGATAAACTGATAAAGCTTTCTTATTTTGACAGATATATTCCGAGCCAATCTGTTTGAGGCTCACTGTTACATGTTTATTCCTTTTACATCTGATTTGATCTTTCTGCTTGTGTTGGTACATTCAAAAGCTTACTGGTGCAAAATCCATTATTAGTTTGTAAAATAATTGCAAAGTGAGCCATCTTTCCCCATCTCACTTGTATATTAACGTGGAGCTCCTATCCTGCAGAAAAAAGAATGCAAGTCAATGTCCCAAACATGGAGCCAATTGCACAGCAGCAGTGCCATCTACAGGCTACTGAACAGATCACACACAGGAGTCTCACTGCTTTTACTTTTAGATTCATGAATTGGGTTTGGTTGAATCCGTAGATGTGTAGGTATTAATTGAAGCCTGGTGCACATACAGTCGATGGTCCCTACCTCCAGTTCAAAGATATACGAGGGCAGCTCCTTCAGGCTGTTTTCAGAGAAGTCCACCTCCTGCAGCTGAGTCCTCCAGAAGATGGAGATGGTGTTTGGAAGACTCTCAATAACATTGGAGGAAGCTTTGCATTGCTTCTGCAGGGGAGGAGAAATTTCAATATCCATTTGTGTTATTATGTGGGAACAGTCATTTTAATTCACTGACTGATTTGTTTGTTTTTATTACACCTTTTGTTCGATTAAAAACATCAGCATGTGATGAATGTGCATTTCAGCTATTGTCTTGTGGCTTTGAATATTTCAGCAAATATCTTTAAATATATTCAAATAATATAAATCCCCGACTTTGAAGTACAAGTCTGGTATTATTTGATGTTTCTTATTGTTAAAATATCCCAGGAAAGACCAACACCAACAGTGTGATCGTCTGTGTGTCAGGTCTGCTCTGTGTGGGACCAAAAGCCCCAACAACAACATTAAAAAGACACTCATACAGTATATATATATATATATATATATATATATATATATATATATATATATATATATATATATATATGCATACAGTACAGATGTTTGTTGGCTTCCCATAAACACATACAGTGAAGAATGACATTTCTAGTTTAGCCCCATGGTTTGCACAGTATGTTTCCCAGACATACAGGAGATGCTGGAACTTCAATAATGTTCGCCTCCTCTCAGTTATCAATGGTTATTCACATATCTTAATATCATAAACACTGATTTACATTTGACTTTGAAGCTCTAGAAAAACAGCTACTGACAGCATCTCATTTTATATCAGCTTGTTTCAGCTATATGCTGTTAACACTGAGTGAAAAATTCAAACCAAAAACTTGATTTTATGGTGACACCATTCCATCAAATGGAAATGATCTTGACGTCCTGCTCCCTCTCCCCATCCCACCCTCAAGCTGTCCATGGGTTTGTCTGCAGTTTTCTACAGTATGACTGGTTTGTGACTTTTTAGCATTGTTGCTTTGCTGCTTTTATGTTTATACATGCAGTGCTTTAACACCCCCCCAGTCTGGCCGTCTGTGACATAAAACAGCCACTGACTGCCGACAGAACAGTAACCAGCAGCCAGAGCTGCAAAAGGAATGTGTAGCCCGGAGGTCTGTTTTATCTGTATGATGCAAAGGTCTCATAGGGGGCAGGGAGACGAGTGGATGACACACTGACGGACCATAATGTGCAACAAAAAGATATGCTAATGACGTGTTGGGGCTTATTAAAGCTAAATTCCACTTCACAACTCTCAAAGTAGTCAGATAGTAGTACTGTTTACACTACACAGCTTGCTGTCTTGTAATTGGAGCAATGGCTCAGTGAAGGGTTGCTTCTGATCTGGGGCTTTTGTTGGGAGAGCAGTACTGTGTCACAGGCCTAAACCAGAATAAATCCATGCAGGCTCACACACACCACACTATATAAAAGCGAAACTCGACATTTGCTGACAATGTTTGATGTGCTTGACAAAGTGCAGTGTGAATAAACCAAATACAACAAAAATGCAACTAGGTTGCAATTGTATCTTCCGAATCACACAGTCTGCTGAACTATAGGTGTCAGGGTGCCCTACCAGAAAAGTCCCTTACAGTAATACCTAGAATATCAACAGCAAATGGAATACTCTATTTGGATGAAAAGATCTAAACTCATCAGATAAACCAAAGAGGAAGTGGTGGCAGTGTAGTTTCTTACCAGTGGACAGGCCCAGGGGTCAGGGAAGCTGCTCAGTGTGTTCCTGCACACATTGAGAGAGCTCAGCGATTTCAGGCAGTGCATGACTGCTGTGGGCAGACTGTTCAGACAGTTATCAGACACATCCAGCTCCTCTAGCTTACGAAGACCGATCCAGTTAGTAGCTGACAGAGAGGAAATATAGAACACAGCCAAAGTCTGAAGTAGACCTGAACAAACAGCTATTGTTGTACTAAATGAATAGAATTACTTTAATGATCCCAGACTGGGAAATTATTTTGTAACAGCAGTAGTGGGTCAGCGAATAAACACTTTATACATAACATAAATAGAATCCAATATATACATAGTGTATATATACAGTGCACAGTGTGCTATAAACAATAAACAATAATAATATATACAACAAAATATGCAAAATATACTATAACAATAATAATATATACAAAACAAAAAAAAACAGTAGAGAGAGCAGAGTTCTCTGTCAGGCAGAGGTGAGAGAGTTATTATATACAGTGATGGATTGTGGCAGGAAAGATTTCCTGTATCTGTTGCTACGACAGTGAAGCTAAAGAAGCCTTTTGGAGAAGGTGCTCCACTGTCTGGCCAGTGTGAGTTGGAGAGGGTGGAGAGGATTATCCATGATGGATAACAGTTTTTTCAGTGTCCTCCTCTCCACCACAGCCCCCAGAGTGTCCTGTTTGCAGCCAATCACAGAGCCAGCCTTTGTATATAAAAGACTGTAATAACCTACATGTGTTGAATTACAATAAATCCAGACTTTTAATAGGTGAGTAGTGCTGCAACAATAAGTTGGTTAAGCGATCAGAAAATGGGAACTGTTCTCTGTTCCTTCCTCTGTTCTTCTCTTTTACATCACTGTAAACTAAGGGCGCACTCAAACTGTATATTCGTACCTTGCCCCGTGCTGTAAAGTGATTGTCCCCCCTCCCTCTTCTCCCTCTCGCACTCACATTACTTGAAAGGATCAAAGCCTCGTCTCAAATGCTTCTTGCTTGTAGACATCATCACCCCTCAGATTTTTTGTTTTGTCTGAATATTTTCATCTGACCGAATCTGCAGTAAACACTTCTCCTCAGCATCAGACCACCGCGAACCGTTTGGCTAACTTGACTCTCGCCAGATGACTTTGTTCTGCCTTGCTTCCGGCTTGACTCCGCCTAGCTCCACTCAACCATCTAGATTTGCTCCATAGGAAAGTGATTTCAGGGTCCGCCAAAAATGGTCAGGCTAATCAGGACCGCCGGGCGGGGTTTGATAGATGTGACGCAGCAGAGAAACGACTGTTGTGATTCAGACAACAATGGCGGCTCACATCGAGGAAGCAGACGTCAACATGGATGCTGTTGTTTCATCCGTGTTGTCCAATCTAGAGAATCTTTCTTCTTTAAAAGAGCACCAGAGAACGGCTCTGAAGGCTTTTGTTGGTGGAAAACATGTTGCCTGTTCTGTTTGGCTTTTCCCTGCGTCCCTCTCATCAGTGTCACAGGTTGGTTTTAATGTGAGTGGTTGAAGTAGCAGTCAATAAAGCTGACAGACAAGTGGTATATCCAATCATATGCAAAGATTTTTGATAAGGCCAAGCCTCCTAAAATCACTTTGCTATGGAGAGATCCCAGATGGATGAGTGAAGCAAGGTGGGACCAAATTCATCTGGAGAGAGTCAGGTTACCGTTTGGCGGCATCTTTAATGTCCGTCACGGGGGAACAGTCGTATAAAAATAGACATTAGGGACCGCCGCCAATGCTCGTACTCGTGCATGTGCATCTGTGCTTTACTAAAGCCCACCTCTCAGGCCACATCTGGCAAGCGGAACAGTTGTGCTCACACTGGACAAACGAACTAAACTTTAGGTGTGAAGCGTGTTTGGGCACGGTACGAATGGAAAGTGTGAGTGTGCCCTAAATGTCTCTAGCTGATTTAAAAAAGGTTCAGGAAGTGTTTATGTCGAGTGCAAAGGACGCACCACATCTGAAACAGCTTTGCCCGGCTCTTTACTGATGCTAAAGTCTGGGGGTTGCCATGTTCAGTGTCACCCTTGAAGCTCTTGATCCAACTCTTTCAAAATAACTTTCACATGCTGCTGACAACAACTGAGTTAATATATCATTCAAAGCTACATTAGATCTATAGAAAAATTTCTCCCTACATACATATAATAGTTATGTACAGGCTGAGTTGGAACATACCGGCAGGGATGTCAAACAGGACGGTGAGCTGGTTCTTAGCAGCATAAAGTCTCTGAATTTGGGTAAGATGGAGAAGTCCAGGTGGCAAACTGGTGAGCTGGTTCTGAGAGAGATTTATCTGCTGTAAACTGAAGCACAGGAGGAGAGAGGCTGAGAGGGAGACAGCTGACAGGTTCCTCTTTATGACACAAGCAGCTCCTTTCAGGACTGAGTCCTTTAATCAGTGTTTGCAACTGTTTACACTTGTAAAAGCCTTCAATGACATTTGACACTGACATTAGGTGCGTTTCCACTATGGTCTAATGCCCAGAATCAGGCGGGTCTATCTCACCGAAACACCCCTAATTTGCATGTCAGTCCCTCGAGCGGCCATTTGTTGGCCCTGTGGGAGATCAGCGGGGTGAAAAGCCTGTCTTTTAAGGTGGAGTGTTTTCTTTCATGTTACTTGTTGACATTGTAAATCATATGGGGCCACCTTAAATCAAACTACAACTATTCTGGATTTCTCACTTTGAGAAAGAACGGCGCTAAGCTGCATGGACATCACTGATCAGCTGATCACTGGTGATCCAAACCCACTCAGAGTGATACGTCACCTCCAGAGTTTCTAAATCCCTCTGGGGCCTTTTTTTTTGTAATGAAACACGGGGAGTGAGCGGCCATTTGAGAGGACGTGGCCTAAAACTTTCCGAGCTGCCACATTTTACCCTAATGGAAACACATCTATTCTGAGAAGGAAGCTCGTTTCCCTTTTGGCCAACATGAGAAAATATCACTATTAGAAAGTAACAGAATTAACTTTAGGACATCCATCAAAGAGGGAATATAATATATTTGTCACAGCTGCATCTTGTTCCATATGTACCTGGAGCAGATGACCTCCTGGGAATTGTGCGTAGCTGGCAGCTCTGTCAGTAGATTGTTAGAAAGATCCAGAGTCTGCAGGTGGAGGAGACCCCAGGGCACCACGGAGGGCAGAGCGGCCAGGCTGTTGGAGGACAGATCCAGGTGGGTGATACAGGAGGAGACATCCATGAACCAATCCAACTCCAACCAGGGCAGCTGCAGACCACTCCAGCACACAGTGACGGCCTGAACACAGCAGACTTGATATCATGAGAAGGGCTGAGAACAACAGAGATAGAGACAGTCTATCTCTAAACACTTAGTACAAAGTATTATGAACTTATTTACAATACACTTTAATGTGTAAAGAGATATTTTGCTGATTTAAATCCAACTCTGTGCCACAGCAATGTGAGCAGAAGAACGATTTTTGGCTTCCTCTATAGTCACATCGCACAGAGTTAGGAGCATCGAAGCTCAATTCGATATGATTGCGATGTCTGCAGAAATCTCAGCTGCTTTGCCACTAAAGCCAGAATTTCATCACATATTCTGACACTGAGCAGTACATGTTGAAGAAAATAACAGTATTTCAGAGTAGAAATAGTATTCATAATTTATTCTGTATTGTTGCTCTCCAGTGTAAATCCTGATTAACGGCGACACTCTCCTCTGACAGCCTCACATTTATAGGTTCAGAAACACATGATCATTGCCCTCCCTTTGTGTTTCACCAACACAGACCTTTTCTCCTTCTGCGTTGGAGGTTTCCTGTAGTTTGAGTCTGAGGAGGTGTTTGCTGAAGGCTGGATGGTCCATGAGGGTGTACGAGGAGAATCCTGCTCCGTTCTGCAGCAGGAAGTGAGCGATTTCCTCGTTACCTGCAACACACAACACACCACTCACAGCAGAGGTAGCATCTGTCCTCAGTACTGTTCCAGCACTTCTGCAATCACAACCTGGCATGTCTCTAATACCTGCGTTTTTTGTGTCCCCAACCAACAATTTACACATCTGATTGGTCAAGTCCTGCCTATTGTCGGCTGACAGTCCAATCATGTTGTTGTTTTATGATGTTTTTTTCTCCTTTTCAACGCAGGCGTGCATTTTGTCCACACGAAAAGAAGAACAGAAGCCCGGCTGCCACCACGAGTTGTCAGTTGTATTTTTGATAACTCAGTTTAAGGTTTATGTAGGAAAAAAAAGAGATTCATGATGTGACTATCACTTAGCTGTTAGCTTCAGAATAACACACAGCTTTGTTTGTTGTGTCTGAGGTGTATGTGTAGCTGTCCATTTGAAACAGAGTGGAGGGGATCGGGAGACAGAACACGTCAGTGCGCCTGCTTGCCTTCGTTGTTGTTAAAAGAACTTTAAGCTATGATTTAATTTCCCCTCATTGTAGCTATGTACAGAAGGGAAACAGCAGGAAGTGAAGAGAAAGTCAATGAGAGGGAGAGAGAGAGAGCTGCAAGCTGCAAACACCTGGTTCTAAGCTCCCCCCCTTCTGATTTTGACTGAGACTCTATCATCAATTGTATTACTTTTTGCATGCTACATTCTTATGCGAGTGTTCTGAAACAGTTACGCATTTTAGGGCTGTTATTGCGAAAGGTAAGAATAGAAAAAGTAGATCTGGTATGCGCTGCCTTTGTCAAGATTGAAAAGAGTAAAGTTTGCCGTCATGGTTTGGACTACAGACCCTCCCTGTTGTTTTATAATAATTTTGACTGTATGACTCAACCTTGTTCCAAAACAATAATTCTTTCACTTTATTGCCACATAATAGTTGCATTCTGTGTGAAATTCCTCATGACAAAAAATATAGTGACATGCTAATGAATCACTACTTAAAGTTATAATCCGTAACATTTTAATTTATTTAATTGTCTTTTAAGTTCCTATCTATCAAATAGTGAGTTAAAACAATGGTGATTGATCATATGACCCACTAATGAAAACACTTGTGTTTGCTGCCCAGAAATACCATCTGAGTGTCTGTGGCGACTCCCGCGCTAAAATCAAATGCACCGCACGGTAAGTGATGATTTTCACTGCATTCCCTTTCTCTCTTCCGGCCTCCTTTCAGTGGAGCATGTGAAGGCATCACGCTGCATCGCGCAGGTGAAAGCTGCCATTCTACTGACCTCATACAGTCAACACTGTTCGGTTTCCAAAGGAACTCTGGGAGAAGAAATCCCAGAGGCTCACCTGCAGTTACATCTTAGCACCAAAGTGGCCGCTAGAAACAACACAACTCAATTCTAACGGATTACAGCTTTAAGGTCTAAGGGGCCTTTCAGACCTCTGAGCTCTGAAACCCATTATTTCCAGTAGTTTCATGATGCTGCTGCTGCGTCAAGCAAAGTACAGCTGCTGCTAAGCTCTGCTCATACCGCGTTTGGTCAAAAAGGCCCATAACGGCCAAAATCCGGAATGGAACACCACAACACAGCACGACTCCCATAGTATGCCCACAGCAGACCACACATACATCTGGTGCACAGTCTGTAGGAGCCATGTTTTATAAACCTCTATACCCCAAAACCGCTAGAGGGAAGTATTTCCTTTTGTTACTGACCTGAACCGGATGGTGGCGGGGGTCAGGTCGGTTACTTTAGGTTAATCAGTGGTGGTTGTCCAGGTGTTGCTAATCAAAGGAGGGGCAAACAGTTTCGACATGTGCTTGAGCATTTTGTCCGTTTATTTTTTTATGTGAACAAGTGATAAATATATGGCTTCATTAAAAAATTAAACAGTGATTATTATTATTTCAAATGCAAAGGACGTTTTTGTTGGTTTAATGCTCGAGTGCACGTCAAAACAAACAATCAGCATCCAGCAGTGAACAAAGGGAAAGGACTTGTCACTACACAGTCCTTATGAGGTCAAATATGTGGTGCATTTTGCTAATAATGCTTCCTCCCTCCTCAGTCCTCCAGCCCCCCATATGCAAAGTGATGGAGGTCGGCCTTCACCATGTTCCAATCCCTTGGGGGAGCATGGGGGCTCCCAGAGGAGTTTTGACCCACAGAGGATCCACAGATGTAGCTAGTGACTAAGATGCTAGGAGGAGACATGAGAGCAGCGAGGAGCCACAATGGCTGAATGGAAAGCACCCATACTATGTATTGTATCTCTCAGCTTTCAGGACATGAAGCAGGAGCTGGATATTTTTTAAGGCACTGTAGAAATAATTTTTATCTAACTGGATACTTTTGTATTAGTAAATGCGGTTTACTGTGTTGGACGTACAGATGATGTCTAGAGTGTGCTGGTGTTTGTCTTCCTACCTGCTCGTGCAGCAGCGTACAGCGGCAGCCCAGTGATGACAGCAAACTCATCGCTGTGGATGGCACAGTCCTTGGCATCAGCTTCGTAGTCGTGGACCAACAGCCTGACCACGTCCAGGTGACCCTGCTGGCAAGAGGTGGCCAGCATCCAGTTCAGCAAGTCTCTCCTCAGACACGGACCTGAGAGGGAGCCACAGACCCAACAGCAGTCAGGGGAGAGCAGTCTGAGGACATATTCTTTTCTTAAACTGCACAACATAGCTTTCTTTAGTTCAGGCACCAATGTGACACACAAGACCAGACCAGACAAGACCAGACAGGACCGGACCTCGAGTTGAGCATCCACACTTTTCTGTCTGACAGATTATTTTCTCAATGATGGCTTTTGTTGGTGTTGATGAGATGAGAGAATAAAACCATTATTTTGTGAAAAAAACAGTGATCAAAGTTAGAGAACACTTTTAGATCCCTCCCAGTTATTGGTGTTAATCTGGCACGTGGTGACAATTGACTTCATTGTTGGACACACCTTATTTATCTGCAGCTCTCCCGGTTACTTTGTAAGATGGAAGCTGCTCTAAGGAGACTGAAACCCTGAGACAGCTGGTTGTCCAGATGAATGCCAAAGGGATGACCCTCAGCCATCAGAGAGAGGTTAGGCGAACACACAGTCTGTGATTTTAAAAAGATTGAAACTTTAGGACACAGATTCATTTAATCTGTGTCCTAAAGTTTTAGAAAGTTCTCTCTGTGTCATTATTCCCTCGTTTTTCACTGATCGCCAATAAACCTGCAGGAAATTCGTTCTCAGACTACCTTCAAGTGTAAAGAAATCCAAAATCAGGACGTATTTGAAGGAGTAACTCGTGACCTTGTTCTCCAGTGTCTTTTGTCCGGGTGCTTTGAGGTCAGGGGTTCCAGACTACTGACATCTGGTGGACATTTACTACAACACCATCTGCTTGAAATTTAAACGAAGGATTCCTCAGGTTTTCTAACTATTAATATCTTAAAAAACATACATATGTGAAACTGTAAACGCTTGCAAAGCCTTAAAACTAAAGACACTTGTACGTTTGTCACAACCATGTTTAAGTATTTAATTATACTGAGGTTTCACCTCGCAAACACCACTGTTGCTTCAAGACATGCAAAATGAAAAAGGAACAGCAGCAACAACTTGTAATTGACAAAACACATGACAAAAAAGCTTATATATTCAGTCAACTAAGGTTTCGTAGATAATTGGCAGTCTTTCTGGGGAAAACCTGGTCTTATTAGGAGAGATGGTATTCATCCTACTTTGGAGGGTGCCGCTCTCATATCTAAGAACCTGGACGCAGTTGTTAGTGGTCTAAAACCATGACAACCCAGTGTTGGGATCAGGAAGCAGAGTCGCAGTTTAATACACCTCTCTGCGCTGCCCTTATCGCAGGTGCCCAGGAAGCAGAGTGGCAGTCTTACACACCTCTCTGCGCTCCCTGTGGAGCATTTTCCAGCTCAGTTTAGTATACAAACACTGTCTGCCCCACGATCATTTAAATTAAACAGATCAAAAATGAACAGAAGAGGAGCTATAAAGAAAAACTTGAGACAAATCAACGCAAAATCTGCGACTATGCAACAATATCAGAAAATAAAATGTGGACTTTTAAACATCCCTGTCATCTAAAGCTGTATTAGTAAACGATCTGATATCAGATAACCATATTGATTTACTCTGTCTGACCGAAACATGGCTGCGTCCCGAAGAATATGTTAGCCTAAATGAATCCACTCCTCCCAGTCATATTAATACTCATACCACGAGGCAGTGGTCGAGGAGGAGGCGTTGCAGCTATTTATGACTCAGGCCTTTTAATAAACCCTAAACCTAAACTAAATTATAATTCATTTGAAAGTCTTGTTCTTAGTCTTTCACATTCAACCTGGAAAACTGTGCAGCCAATTATATTTGTTATAGTGTACCGTGCTCCTGGTCCGTACTCTGAATTTCTGTCTGAATTCTCAGAGTTTCTGTCAAATTTAGTCCTTAAATCTGACAAAGTAATATTGTAGGTGATTTTAATATTCATGTGGAAAGCGATAATAATAGTCTCAGAATCGTGTTTATCTCTCAATTAGATTTGATTGGTTTTAGTCAGAGTGTACATAAACCTACTCACTGTTTTAATCACACCCTCGACCTTGTTTTGGTTTATGGTGTGGAAATTAATGACTTAATAGTCTTTCCACAGAATCTTATTTTATCAGACCATTATTTAATAACTTTTGAATTCATATTACAGGACTACTCACATCTGGGTAAAAGTGTCTACACTAGATGTTTATCTGATAGTGCTATAACTAAATTTAAGGAAGCGATCCATCTGCATTTACTTTAATGCCTTATCCTAATATTCAAGACTCCTGCACTAACGTTAGTTTCTCTGAAATTGATCACATTGTTGACAGTGTTGCAGGCTCTCTAAGAACAACACTCGACTCTGTTGCTCCTTTAAAAAAGAAGATAATAAAACAGAGGAAGTTAGCTCCGTGGTATAACTCACAAACCCGTGAATTAAAACAAATATCGCGAAAGTTGGAAAGTAAATGGCGCTCCATTAAACTGGAGGAATCTCACTTAGTTTGGCGAGAAAGTCTTAAAACCTATAGGAAGGACCTCCGTAATGCCAGAGCAGCATATTACTCATCTTTAATAGAGGAGAATAAGAACAATCCTAGATTTCTTTTCAGCACTGTAGCCAGGCTGACAGAGAGCCACAGCTCTATCGAGCCATGTATTCCTATAACCCTCAGTAGTAACGACTTCATGACCTTCTTTAATGACATATAACTATTAGAGACAAAATCAACTCGCTTGGCACCAATTTTTCATCAAACCCAGGAACCTTACAAACTGCTTTTCTACAGTCGACCTTAAATTAACCTCTACTATTTCAGCATCAAAACCTTCTACTTGTCTCCTAGACTCTATTCCAACTAGGTTACTTAAATAAGTGTTACCTTTAATTAGCACTCCTGTATTAGATATGATTAACATGTCTTTATCAGCAGGTTATGTACCACAGTCTTTTAAAGTAGCTGTAATTAAACCTCTCCTTAAAAAGCCCAGTCTTGATCCTGAGGTACTAGCCAACTATAGACCTATATCTAACCTTCCTTTTCTCTCTAAGATCCTCGAGAAATTAGTTGCCAATCAGTTGTGTGAGTTTTTACATAATATTGAGATATTTGAGGATTTCCAGTCAGGATTTAGAGCAAATCATAGCACTGAGACAGCACTGGTTAAAATTACTAACGACCTTCTAATAGCTTCAGACAAAGGACTCGTCTCTGTAGTTGTTTTACTAGATCTTAGTGCTGCCTTCGACACTATTGACCATCACATCCTGCTACAGAGACTGGAGCATCTAATTGGCATTAAAGGAACCGCACTGAGCTGGTTTAAGTCATATTTATCAGATAGATCTCAGTTTGTACATGTTAATGACAAATCCTCCATGCACACTAAAGTTAGTCACGGAGTCCCACAGGGTTCTGTCCTTGGACCGATTCTTTTCACCTTATATATGCTTCCCTTAGGAAATATTATAAGGAAGCACTCCATACATTTTCATTGTTATGCTGATGATACACAATTATATTTGTCGATCAAACCAGAAGAAACCCATCAGTTAGATAAACTTCAAATGTGCATTAAGGAAATAAAAAGCTGGATGACCTGCAATTTTCTGATGTTAAACTGAAGTTATTGTACTTGGCCCCAAAGGCCTCCGAAACTCAATAGCTAAAGACATTGTTACTCTGGATGATGTTGTTTTGTCCTCCAGCACCACAGTAAGAAATCTGGGTGTTATTTTTGATCAGGATATGTCCTTTGATTCTCACATAAAACTAACAACAAGGACTGCATATTTTCACCTGCGTAATATTGCAAAAATTAGGAACATTGTGTCTCAGAAAGATGCAGAGAAACTTGTCCATGCATTTGTTACTTCTAGGCTGGACTATTCCAACTCCTTATTATCAGGCTGCTCCAATAAGTCTGTTAAGAGTCTCCAGTTGGTCCAAAATGCTGCAGCTCGTGTACTAACTAAAACAAATAGAGGAGAACATATTTCTCCTGTATTAGCTTCTCTGCACTGGCTACCTGTAAAATCTAGAATAGAATTTAAAATCCTTCTCCTTATGTACAAAGCTCTTATTGGTCAGGCTCCGTCGTATCTTAAAGAGCTCATAGTACCGCATCACCCTACTAGATCTCTGCGCTCTGAGAATGCAGGGCTACTCGTCGTTCCTAGAGTCTCCAAAAGTAGAAGTAGAGGCAGAGCCTTCAGCTACCAAGCTCCTCTCCTGTGGAACAAACTCCCAAATGTTATTCGGGAGGCAGACACTGTCCCCTTATTTAAGAGTAAACTTAAAACTTTCCTTTTTGATAAAGCTTACAGCTAGGGCTTACGATAAGACTTTATTCTGCTTAATTATGCTGCTATAGGCCTAGTCTGCCGGGGGATAATACTTTTCCTGATACTCTGAGCTTCTCTCCTCTCTGTCTGTACCATTCATGTCTCATCAATGCATGTTACTAATTCAGCTTCTTCCCCGGAGCTGTTTGTGCTTTGTCGTCTCGCAGGTCTCTGCTGATCGTGGTGGTGCCTGCTGCCGTGGTCCTACATGACGCTTCCTGCTGCTATTATCACTGTTACTCATATATACTATCACTAGTTTAATAAACAATAAAATTTGTAGCTGTATCGTAGCTGCTATTGCCACTACTCATCATTGATCATGTTTGCCACCATAATTATTATCATTTTCATATTCTGTCACCTTAGCTGTGCTTGTTTCTACTATTCTGTTGTATTAACTGTCTTAACATATACGTTATATTCACATTACTATAAATATTATTATAGTTACTGTTAGGCTTTGCTTGCATCTCTGGAAGTGTGTCTGTCTGTCTCTCTCTGTCCATCTGTGTGTCTTTTCTCTCTTTCTCTCTCCTTTTCTTCCTCCCCAACCGGTCAAGACAGATGGCCGTCCTCCACAGAGCTGGGTCTGTCTGACGTTCCTACCTGTTAAAGGGAAGGTTTTCGTTGCCACCGTACTCTACAGAGGAATTGTTGGGTCTATGTAAATCATAAATAAGTCATTGAGTGTGGTCTTTACCTACTCTGTAAAGTGTCCTGAGATAACTTTTGTTATGATTCGACACTATAAATAAAATTGAATTGAATTGAATTGAATTTAAGTCCCTCAAAAAGGCCGATCGTCTACGTAAAACAAGTGCACGAGAGGACTGGATTATGAGAAGACTCTCAATGGGGAGACTGCAACTGTCTCCTAATCAGCTGCAATTTTCATGCAAGACAATGCCCCCTGTCACACTGCAAAACAGGTTAAGCAGTTCCTTGAAGCTAAAAATATTGAAACAATAAAATGGCCAGAGTCCAGATCTAAACCCCATAGAGAATCTCTGGAGAATCCTTGGCAACAAAGTAATGTGTAAGAAACCCACTCCAGTTAGTGAACTGTGGAAGAGAGTGAAGAAGAACAGACCAAGATCAAACCAGAGCAGTGTGAGAAACTAGTGATGTCCTTTTGGCGCAGATGTGCTGAGTTCATTCAAATCAAAATAAAGGTTTTTGCTGAAGTGCCTTGGTTATTTAAAAGGGAAATACACAGATTTACAATACTCAGATTTTCTAACCTGTGTCCAGCTTTTTGATTAATGTTAAATGTGATGTCCATATTATTTGAAAATGAATGAGTCCGTCTTTTGCTTTTCCACTCAAGAAATCAGACTTTAGAGAGGCCTTTTATTGTGACCAGCCAATAACCATTTTGTCTTATCAGCATCATGATATGCCATACCTGTCATCATCAGGTTATCTCATCAGGTTATCTCAGCAAAGGAGAAGTGGTCACTAACACAGATTTAAATAAATTTGTGAACAGGATTTGAGAGAAATAGGCCTTTTGTGTACATTTGTGTGCAAAAATTCTTTGACCTTTGATTTCAGCTCATGAAAAATTGGAGCAAACACAAAAGTGTTGCGTTTATTTTGTTGTTTAGTGTAAATGAAGACTGAAGTAATTCTAACTAACCAGATTCGTCTTGTTGACTGATCAAGGGAGACTGGTTTTTCATGTTTCATGCTACTTCCTTTAGCACTGCCAGTTGAGTCCATGATGAAGGAGAAGTGGCATTCATCAAATACAGATATACCCAAACATTACATCTGTATTTCCTCTAAACCAGGTAAGACATAGCACAAGGGTATGTTACACCATGTGGGTGATCAAACTGGTGTTGCTAAGTTTGTGACCAAGTCGAGTCAGAACCAAGCCCCACCCACCAGCCAACCAGCCAGACAAACTTTGTCATGTTACAGCGCAACAGTAACTGTTATGTTTCCGAAAAAACTTAATGTGAGAAATATGTTAATACAGAAACAGAATCCGGATTCATATTTGATCAGTGCTGTCTAGTTTCAGTATGATCAGAGTTCAGAACAGTAACTGACACTGTCAGACTCCTCTGCTCTCATTGGTTGTTGTTCAGATGCCATTAGGAGCACCAGGTGGAGGAAGAGGAATTTGATGGTTACACGGATCATCTGTCTCATGTAGGACTGTAAGGATATAGTGACAGTTTCAGCAAATATGACAGACTTATTTCTATAACAGTTACCTAAGCTTCAAAAACACCTAATACTGGATTACATTTCCCCAAATTCAACCCTTGTCATCGTTTTATTATACCATCTCTGACCAGTAAACGGAGGATTAACAAAGAACACATGTCATTTATGGGGAAAAAAGGCTCCTACCAGGTATAGAATCCAGCAGCTCTTTGACCAAGCTGGCGTGGCCATAGTATGCTGCCAGGATGGCTGGATTGCTGTTGGATGGCTCCTGAGGTAGAGTGATACGGGCCTCTTTCAAGAGGTAGCACACACTCTGCAGATCACCATGCTGAGTGGCTACACACAGGAGGCGTACCTGTACGCACACACACACACACACACACACACACACACACACACACACACACACACACACACACACACACACACACACACACACACACACACACACACACACACACACACACACACACACACACACACACACACACACACAATATTGAAACTTTACAAGGACACAGATTAATTTAAGTCCTTCAAAAAGGCCGGTCATCCACGCAAAAAAAGTGCACGAGAGGACAGGATTATGAGAAGACTCGCAATGGGGAATCAGTTCAACACTGCAGCTGGAGATGCTTGTCAGTTCAGTGCTTAACAGGACAAGGATCTGTTTCTGCACACAGTATCTTGTCTTTTAAGACTTTTTGGAGTGAAAGCCCACTCTGCAGTGACCAAACCTCTCATCAGCAGAAAGAATAAAAAGGCTAGACTTGCCTTTGCTGAGGAGCATGTTGTGTGGACAGAGGAGAACTGGTCCAGAGTGACTTCAGTAATGAGAGGATGTTCAGTTTATTTGGGTCTGATGGAAACATTATGTTGGCCGTAGGACTGGGGAAAGACTGAACCCAAAGTGTGTAAAGAAGTCAGTTAACTCTGGAGGAGGAAGTGTCATGGTTTGGGGATGTTTTCTGCAGCAGGAGTTGAGCCTCCTGTACAGCTCCATGGCAGGGTGAATGCAAATGTTTATGTGAAAAAATACCTTCACTGTAACTGTCTCCCAATCAGCTGCAATTTTCATGCAAGACAATGCCCCCTGTCACACTGCAAAACAGGTTAAGCAGTTTCTTGAAGCTAAGAATATTGAAACAATGAAATGTCCAGAGTCCAGATCTAAACCCCATAGACAATCTCTAGAAAATCTTTGGTAACAAAGTAATATGTAAGAAACAGTTAGTGAACTGTGGAAGAGAGTGAGTCAGAATGGACCAAGATCAAACCAGAGCAGTGTGAGAAACTAGTGATGTCCTGTGGGTGCAGATGTGCTGAAGTCATTCAAAGCTGTGGCCTCTACACTTCCTGTTCATTTTTGAATCCTAGAGAAGAAAATATTGTTGAAATCCTCTCTTCTGACACAATGGTTACTGTTCTCTAGTTTTGATCAATGTTTTTTTTTCACTAAATAAAGGTTTTTATTGAAGTACCTTGGTTATTTAACCTGTATCCAACTTTTTTAATTAATGTTAAATGTGATGTCCATATTATTTGAAAATTCATGAATCTGTCTTTTGCTTTTCCACAGAAAAAAAAATCAAGTTTAGAGAGGCCTTTTATTGTGACCAGCCAATAACCATTTTGTCTTATCAGCATCATGATATGCCATACCTGTCAGGCTATCTCAGCAAAGGAAAAGTGGTCACTAACACAGATTTAAACATATTTGTGAACAGGATTTGAGAGAAATAGGCCTTTAGTGTACATTTGTGTACAAAAAGTCTTAGACCTTTGATTTCAGCTCATGAAAAATTGGAGCAAACACAAAAGTGTTGCGTTTATTTTGTTGTTTAGTGTAAATGAAGACTGAAGTAGTTCTAACTAACCAGATTCGTCTTGTTGACTGATTAAGGGAGACTGGTTTTTCAGGTTTCATGCTACTTCCTTTAGCACTGCCAGTTGAGTCCATGATGAAGGAGAAGTGGCATTCATCAAATACAGATATACCCAAACATTACATTTTGTATTTCCTCTAAACCAGGTAAGACATAGCACAAGGGTATGTTACACCATGTAGGTGATCAAACTTTCCATCCAAGAATACATTTGCTGAAATTTGTGTATAAAAGGGAAAGCTGAGTCCTCTGTCCAAGAGCCCACCAACAATATCCAACAAACTCATTCTGTCCAAAATGGGACCACCATGATCTACAAACTCAATGAGGCAACTTTTCACTTCAACACTCACAGGTCTTCAGGAACTTGACGAACTGAACTGAAACCCTTGTTGTTCAGTTGCAAGCAGTTTCCCCCTCTTCCACGTAAAGCTTAACCTTTCAACCTCCGAAATGGTCAGAGTTAAATCACATTCTAAGTTGGCTGAAGCACTTGCTGTGCACACAAGCCTTAAGTGATTCATCACTTAGTCTAGAGAATGTCTAAACTGAAAGTTGTTCCATTTGAAAAAGAAAACAGAACAAGGTTAAAAGTCTACAGTCACGCAGCTCTGTCAGGCTGTATTTAGCCACACCTTTAGCTCACCGCGCAATAAAATGAAGCCATATTTCTATTAGTCTAACACAATTGAATTTATTGGCACAGGGGTTAGCTTGCCACAACCACAGCAACCATGTAACTCAGGGGTGTCTGTTAATCTCTCATGTTAGTTCTGAGAAGAAATACATAATTCCTGCCTTATTCCTAGTAATTTTCTTCTTCAGTTACACAGATATCGTGATGTATCGAAAATAAATTTTCTTACAATATATCGAATATGCGTATCGTGATATCGTTCTCAAGGGCCAAATATTGTGACAGTATCATATCGTGAGTTTCTTTTATCGTTCCACCCCTGACATCCGTTCACCCCTTATAACCCAACTACAAACACAGAGCACTGCACCACTCCAGGGGTCACTGTAGTAGAGTATGGTGCCAATCTCTGCCAGGTGTGTCTCCCGCCCAAACAAAGAAAAGCTGAATCTCACTTAATTTTCCCTGCCAGTAGAGCCCTTTTGCATTTGATGATTTTCCGCCACTTCAACTATTGCCTGACCAGCTGGTCCCAACTCTGGCAGAGTTCATCGGCCACAGGAACAGCCTGGTGTCACTCGAGGCTCTGTCAGAGGTGACCGTTATATTTCTCTGCAGAAGAGCTTGCATATGTATTTTGTATAATATTGTACATGTATTGTGTTTTTTTTCTTCTCTCTTTTTCTTTTCTTTTCATCTTTTTTAAATAGACATTTTTATTGCCTTTACACATCATGGCAAGGGGACTACAGATGAAAACTAGCCTTCTGGCTAATTCTGGCTTTTTTAACCATGTGTAATCATGTGTTTTATGAAATTGCACTGTCCCCTTTTAAATAAACTAATACCTAATACCTCTATGAGGAATCCTTAATCAGCCCCAGAACATACTGGTCTTATTTAAACTTGTCTCACTGACTTGATTGGCTACTGATAGTTTTCATCCAACTGAAATAAGGCTTTTCTCTGCCTGTTAAGCAGACTCATACTCATGACTCATACTGTATAACCCTTTTTGACCGCAGGAACTCTTCCAAGAACACTTGAGAAGCTAAGTACCTAATCTTAATGGACAATAAGGGACTTTATTTTTAGAGTTTAGTTCCTGGTACTATTTGTTCCAACGTATTCAGTGCCAGTTTTTTGCCTCGGTCAGGCCACATCACATCTGGAACACTGAACCACTGGAATATTTGAGGAGTGGCTGATTAGTTCAGATACCCTCTGATACTCTCTTTTACAGGAATGACTTTTAGTTTGATCAAATTTGAGAGTTTCTCTACATAAACAATTAATCTCTCCTGTTTATTTATGGCCACCGCCCATGCAATTACAGTGACTATAGAAAGTTATGATACCCTTTTGAAATAGTCACTTTTTTGGTTTTACAGCCTGAAATTATAATACAATACAAATATATATATATATATATATATTTAAACATGATTTACACATTTTGCCTTACATTCAAGTGAATTTTAAAAAAAAAAAGTATGAATATTACTAAAAAATGAGAAACTAGAAAAGAAGTGTTGGAAAAGTAATGAGTCCCTTTAGAATAACCATAATAAACATTCTCAGGTTTAACCAATCACCTTCCAGATCACACACCAAGTTAATTGGCCTCCACCTGACATCAAGTGTGGTGTTTTTGATTTGACTTCAGAAAAAAATCACCTGTTCCTTGAGGATTCCACTCCTAGTGGTGCATGGTAACACAAAGCATTCACCATTGTTGGAAAGATGCTTTCAAAAGAGCTCCAGGATAAAGTTGTGGATAGGCACAAGTTAGGAGAAGGATCTAAAAAGATTTCAAAGGCTTTAACTTTCCCTATGAGTACCCGTCAGAGCAGCAAAGTGGGGGCCACACATTAGAGGTGACATATTGACACATATATACTGTGTGTATTTCTAACTCACCTATAATGTAAAATAACCTTGCACTCAGTGGGAGCAGTAATGCTATCTTTTGGATTGAAGGATGGCTGACATGTCCCGAGAAAGTCTGGTGGTTGAGACACAAAGGACTTCACAGAGATGTCCAGCAGTCATTCTGGATCTCAGTCTGCTTTTGTTCTGATTTAAAAGAGAAAACGTTTGTTCACATATGTATGTTGAGCCACAGGCTCATCATTCTTTTTGCGTGGTGTCTCATCAGAGGAAACTTGGCATTATCCAAACTATGATAGAAGTCAGGGAGGGAGAGAAGCTGATGTTGCCTCTTCAGAGAATCATCACATTGCATTTCAATCAGTTTTAACTGTAGACTCTCTTCTACTTCTTCTGCATCCATCAGGAAGGGGGTCAAGAAAAGCTTGATTTGTTTTTCCATTACAGAAAAATCTTGGAAACGCTTGTTGAATTCCATCACGAGAGATGCAATCATAGACACACATTTCTCCTTTTTAGCAGAAAGGTTGGCCTTTGGAAAAGCAGACTTGATTTCAGACAGGGCAGGTAGGTGTGCAGCATTAAAGCTTTGTACATGTGTCTCAAACAGGTGGAGCTTTACATAGAAGGCTTTCATGTGTGCATACAGGTGTGGCACGAGCTGTTCTTTGCCTTCAAGATTCAAGATTCAAGATTCAAGAAGCTTTATTTATCCCGAGGGAAATTATTGTGCAACAGTTTCGATACAAAGGCGGAAAAGGATCAGAGTAACAATAAGCATAAACATAAATCAAATCAAAATAAAGCTAACGTCAGATAAATCAAGCAATGAACCAAGTGTGACAGAGTGCAACAGACGTCGTGGTTAAGCGTAGGTATATACAATATACAACAATACGCAGCGTGCAGTTTAGCAGCAGATTGAAATAAAATAAGTACAAACTAGATAAGTGAGAAGGAGCGATAAGTTATAAGTGTTAAAAATGTTAAAAATGTAGCAGCATGTCCTACAGAACTAAGTGACAGTATGGCACAGTGGAGTGTAGCAGCATTTCGTACTTAAGTAAGTTAAGGTAAACCACAGTGAAATGTAGCAGCATGTCCTAAAGCACAGTAAGTGTATCAGCAGATAGTTACAGTAAACCATTAATAAATAAATAAAGTGATGTAGTGGTGGTATAAAGTGACTGTGTCGTATAGCAGCATTACTTACTGAAGTAAGTGACAGTACAACTGAATAAAGTACAACTGAATAAAGTGGTGCAGTGATGGTATAAAGTGACAAAGTGACATTTTCAGGATACAGTGTCTCCACTGTTCCTTACCTGACTGGGGGGAGATGAATTATAAAGTTTGATGGCCGCCGAAAGAAAAGACTTCCTCCGGCGTTCAGTATTACACCGTGGGAGAATGAGTCTATGGCTGAATGTGCTTCTGCTGGAGGTCAGCAGCTGGTGGAGAGGGTGAGAGTTATTGTCCAGGATGCTGTGCAGTTTAGACAGCATCCGCCTCTCAGACACCGCCACCAAAGAGTTCAGTTTGACCCCCAGGACGGAGCCAGCCTTCCTGATGATCTTACTGATCCTCTTTGCGTCTGCTGCCCTCAGTCTGCTGCCCCAGCACACAACAGCAAAGAAGATGGCACTGGCTACCACTGACTGGTAGAACATCCTCAGCATGGTGTTACAAACATTGAATGACCGGAGCCTCCTCAGGAAATAGAGACGACTCTGGCCCTTCTTGTAGACAGCCTCAGTGTTCTTGGAAAAGTCCAGTTTGTTGTCCAGGTATACTCCAAGATATTTGTAATCCTGGACAACATCCACAGTCACGCTGTTGATGGAGATGGGTGTGGGGGCAGATTTACTCCTGCGGAAATCCACCACTAGCTCCTTAGTCTTGGTGGCGTTTAGAATCAGGTGATTAGCTGCACACCAGTCGACAAAGGAGTCCACAACGCCCCTGTACTCCTCCTCCTTCCCCTCACTGACACAGCCAACAATTGCAGAATCGTCGGCAAACTTCTGCAGGTGGCAGGACTCAGAGAGGAACTGAAAGTCTGAGGTGTACAGGGTGAACAGAAATGGGGAAAGAACAGTACCCTGTGGAGCTCCAGTGCTGCAGACCACGGTGTCAGACACTCCGTCCTGCAGTCTGACATACTGTGGTCGACCCGTCAAGTAATCCGTAATCCAGGAAACCAGGGGAGGGTCCACCTGCATCGCCGTCAGCAGATGTTGAACGCACTTGAGAAGTCCATGAACAAGATTCTCACTGTGGTCCCCGCTCTGTCCAGGTGGGCGCAGGCACGGTTGAGCAGGAAGATGATAGCATCCTCCACTCCTAGTCTCGGCTGGTAGGCAAACTGTAGAGGGTCCAGTGATGAGCTGACCAGGGGCCGAAGAAGTGAAAGAACCAGCCTCTCCAGGGACTTCATCAGGTGCGACGTCAGCGCCACCGGTCTGTAGTCTTCTGAGGTGCTGGGACGCACCTTCTTGGTAATGGTACCAGGCAGGATGTCTTCCACAGCACAGGGACCTTCTCGAGACTCAGGCTGAGGTTGTAGATGTACTGCAGGACTCCACACAGCTGGATTGCACATGTTTTGAGGACCCTCTGGCTGACACCGTCGGGACCCGCTGCCTTGCCTGGGCGGAGTCTGCACAGCTCCTTCCTCACCTGCTCTGCAGTGAAGGTCTGTCTGCTGTGTGTGTTGGTGGGGGTGGAGAGAGGTGATGGCGGGGGGAGGGGACAGGTAGGGCAAAATCAGGAAGGAATTGAGGGGGAGGTGTCAGCAGGGTTGGAGGTTTGGAGGTGGGTGGTTGTAGAGGAGCTGTGGGGAGGTGGTCCAGAGCCCTTTCATCAAATCTGTTGAAGAACAGATTTAGCTCATTGGCACGTTCAGTACCACCTCCTACCGTCTGGCTACCAGATGGTTTGTAGCCAGTGATGCTCCTCATGCCGCTCCACACGTCCTTTAAGTTGTTCTGCTGGAGTTTGTGCTCCAGCTTCCTCCTGTAGGTGTCTTTGCCCTGTTGGATCCTCTCCTTCAGCTCCCTCTGGACCTGCCTCATCTGCTCTCTGTCCCCCTCTCTGAAGGCCCTCTTCTTCGCATTCAGCAGGACCTTGATGTCTCTGGTGACCCACGGCTTGTTATTTGGGAAACAGAGTACAGTCTCTGTAGGAACAACGCTGTCCACACAGAAATTGATGTACCCTGTTATGCAGTCCGTGACATCATCAAGGTCCTCCCCATGTGAATTACAGAGCAAATCCCAGTCTGTGAGTTCAAAGCAACCCTGTAAAGCTTCGTCAGTCTCCTGTGACCATCTCCTCACAGTCCTGGTGGTCACAGGAAGCCGCTGGACTTGGGGCTTATACAGGGGCTGCAGATGGATGAGGTTGTGATCTGATCTTCCAAGAGGAGGAAGGGCAGTGGAGCTGTAAGCCTCCTTAACATTAGCATACAGCAGGTCCAGTGTCTTGTTTTCCCTGGTGGGACAGTCCACAAACTGCTTGAAAGTGGGCAGTGTTGCAGCCAGAGTGATGTGGTTGAAGTCCCCAGATATTGCAATGAATGCGTCTGGGTGCCGTGTCTGAAGTCCCGCGACGACGGTGTGGATGACGTCACTCGCGCGCGCCGCGTTTGCAGTCGGAGGAATGTAAACAACCAGAACGATCACGTGTGAAAACTCCCTCGGCAGATAGTATGGCCGCAGACTCACGGCAAGCAGCTCAATGTCCGGGCTACACACACGCTCCTTTACAGTCACGTGTCCAGGATGACACCACTTGTTGTTAATAAGAATAGCAAGTCCCCCACCTTTCCTCTTGCCACTCTCACGGTGACTCCTGTCCGCCCGAACAGTCTGAAAGCCGTCCACAGTTACGTTCGAGTCCGGGATGTCCTCGTGGAGCCACGTCTCCGTGAAACACAGCACACTGCTCACACGATACATCCACTGAGTCTTCACCAGGCCCGCCAGCTCGTCCATCTTGTTAGCCAGCGACCTTACGTTCCCCATGGTGATGGAAGGGAGAGATGGTTTATATCTCCTCTTCTTTTCCCGTTGTTTACGTCCAGCCTTACATCCCCTGTACTTTCCTCAGTTCTTTGGGGATTTCAGGCCTCTCCCGCATTAGCGCCGTTGGTGTTAGCGACAACAGCTGTTCACGGGTGTAAACAATGGAGCCGCCGCATTGTTGCGTCCAGACGGAGACGCGGTCGGCAAAAATAGTCCCAAGAATGAGACAAACGGATAAAAAACACGTAAGAAAGTTCACGAACATAGTTGGCTAAGGTTAGCACTACGACTTACAGGAAAAAGTACTAATAAAAAGACAGTAAAATAAGATAAAATAGCAAAAAAGTGCGGAAAGGAGAGGGAGCAACTGTTGCTGGCTGCCGCTTTACACAGCGCCGGAACCGGAAGTCTCTTGTAGGCTCTTCTTCAGTGTATTCAGATGAATAGTAAGATCAACTAAAAATGCCAGGTCTGCCAGCCACAGAGGGTCTTTGCATCGTAAAATGATTACTTTGTTTTATCATGTTTGATGTATTGTTGTATTAAACATTTTGTCTAGTAGAAGAGTGCCGACGCGTGCCACACGGCATAGCAGCATAAGAACTAAGCTCTGGCATCAGCCTTAAATTAAATTATCTTTACTCATTAATACTACACACAAACAAACAAATAACACCTTGCTTCACTTTGACGATGAATGGGGACAAAGGCAAGAAAGGAGGATATGAGCTACGCAGTAACTTTGAAAGAGAATCAGAGATGGAGGCTGCAGTGAGATCAAAACACTGGATTCAATCCTCACGGCAGTGAGTGAAGTTGTGACTGCGGGGAATGGCAGTGCTCCAGGCTAAATTGAAAAGGGACCTCTCTGCTTCAGTCCAAATTGAAGGGGCAGTGAAACGCGTTGGCCAGGTGGAGGAAAACATGCTTGTCATGGAAAGACGGGACATCGGAGTAAAAACTCTCACCCAGCTGCTCACTAAACTAAAAAGTGACCGATCTGGAGGGGTGCTCTAGGTGTAATAATATCAGGATATATGGCATCCCTGAGGACGCAGAGGACACGTCTGCAGTGACTTTTATTGAAAACTTCTTTGGGGCAGAGCTGGGGAACACGCGGCGGTGCACTGGGAGTTGAGCGCGCACACTGCGCCATGGTGGTTCGTTTCCTACAGTTCTCTGTTAAAGAAAAGATCCTTCACGCTGCTTGGAAAAAAGAGCTCCGTGTCCAAAACAAACGGTTGTATTTTGATCATGATTATGCAACGGAGGTGCAGAACAAAAGGAAGGAATATATACCCATCAAGAAAATACTAAGGGATAATGGCCTACGTTTACAGACCCAACTAACAAGATTGCGTGCCTTCTTCGAAACGGGCCCTGTAATGTACAACAGCGCTGAACAAGCAGCAGAAGACCTGCGGAGGAGAGGATACACGGTGGGCGAGATACACGGTTGGATCAAGCGCCAAGACATCTCGAAGGAGGCGCTGGCTCTGCTTCTACCTTGGGAGACAACGGAGGCCCGACCCGGCGGAGGAAAGCACCGGTTCCAGGAGCAGGTTTGGGAGAAGCTGAAGGACTACCGTAGAATGGAACCCGGAGCCACAGTAAGAGATGAGTAAGACATGTAATCATAATTTCCCCATTATCTTATATTATTATAGTAATGTTTAGTTACAATATAGGCTGATGCCCAGAGGCAAAAGACAGAGCCACCAAACTATTTTTCTCCACTACTGAGGGCCCCACCCTGTGGCCAGCTCCCTCACTGTCTAAAGCGATATGACAGCTTTTCTGATGGAAGTTCAGTTCACTGTTCACAGTACTCGTGCATCTGTTCTATACTCCACTGTTTATTACCATAGGTCTGGGGTGATACAAGAATGTTTCAAAGACTGATGCATTATCAACACTATAATATACAGTCTCTAAATGTAAATGGGCTAAATAACCCAGTCAAAAGGAGCAAGATGATAGCTAAAATAAAAAAGGAGAAGATAAATGTGGCATTTTGGCGAGTACGCACCTTTCAGGTGCTGAGCATGAAATGCTTAAGAAGATGGGGTTTAGAAACACCTTCTTTTCATCATATAAGAAAGGAAAAAGAAGGGGAGTAGCTGTATTTATTTCTAATGTTTTTAAATTCGAATTAATATCTCAAATGAATGATAGAGAAGGTAGATTTGTTTTGGTAAAAGGAAAAATAGACCAGAAAGAAGTAACATTATTTAATGTCTATGCTCCCCCTGGGAGCAATATAACCTTTTTTAGAAGGATATTTGAATTAATTACATCACAAACGTATGGGACTCTGATTTGTGCAGGAGATTTTAATATACTTCTGAACCCCTCTTCAGATACAACCAATAGAACAAGAAGAAGGAATTTTATTGAAAAACGCATAAACAAAGTACTTAAAGACTTGGGACTTATTGATGTATGGCTGGCTCTGAATGGATCAACTCCAGGATATACCTTTTATTCTGCAAGACACACAGCCCATTTCAGGATTGACCATTTTTTCATGTATAACAAAGATTTACATAGGCTGAAATATTGCAGAATGGGTCAGAGGGACCTTTCAGACCACTCAGGGATTTTTTTTAACTTTACATTTAGATGGTAGACAGAGAAAAACTTTGTGGCGACTTAATACTGGTTTGCTAAATTACTATACCTTTAGAAATTCAATGGAGAAGGACTTAGCATTATACATTCAGGACAGTGATAATGAAGAGGTAAACCCCAGTATATTATAGGATGCAGGGGGAAGATTATAGCCAGAAAAGCCGCACTTAAAAAGATGAAAACCCCAAAATGATTTGGTTTACAGTAAAAACTGAGGGATCTGGAACAAATATGCATAACAAATAAAGAACCTTCGATTTTACAACAAGTTAGACATACTAATCAAGAAATAGATAAAATATTAGGTGAGGAGGTTGAGAAAAATATAAGATTCATGAAACAAAGATTTTACGAGGCTGGCCCTAGGGCTGCAAAATTGTTGGCTTGGAAGCTCAAAAAACAACAGGCAGAAAACCCCATCCACAAGATTAGAGACCTTAATACCAACATAATTACTAACAATTTGGATGGCATACAAAGAGCATTTGAAAGATCTTATGAATCTTTATACTCTCAATCAGAACAGGTTAATAACCACTCAGCTACTGAATTTCTGAGCTCCTCACACCTTCCCATGCTAGGTAAAGAAGCTAATGAAAAATTAATCTCACCAATAACAAAGGAGGAAATAAAAAAAGCTATATCAAGTTTGAACACTAACAAATCACCCGGCACTGATGGCTTTCCCCCAGAATGGTACAAGTCAATCAAAGATCACCTGCTCCCTTATTTGGAGTCCGGCTTCAATGATATTCTAAAAGGAGGCTCCCCCATCCCTCCTGGAGAGAGGCCTTCATATCTGTGATCCCCAAAGAGAATAAGGATAAAGAGGACTGTAAAGGGTACAGACCTTTTAGTGTTTTAAATTCAGACTATAAATTGTAAGCCACCATTCTTGCAAAAAGAAGCGAACTTGTTATGCCCTTACTAATAGAAGAGGACCAAACAGGATTCATAAAGAATAGACAGACGCAGGACAACATAAGAAGAGCCTTACATACCATTGAACAGATTAACAAAGCCCAAATTAGTGCCATTATTCTCAGTTTAGACACTAAAAAAGCTTTTGATTCAGTCGGATGAAATTTCTGTATTTAGTTATAAAGAGATTTCACTTTAGTAAGGACTTCATACACTGTATCCAGGCTTTACACCTCCCCCACTGCCAGAATAAAAGTTAACGGCAGTCTGTCTGATTCTATAACTTTATAACGTGGTTGCAGCTTTACAACCTATTTAATTTATTCATTGAACCTTTAGCCCAAGCAATACGTCAGGAGACAGAATTAAAAGGTATTTCCATAGGAGGGGTGGAAGATAAAATAAGCCTGTATGCGGATGATGTATTGGTCACAATAAAAAATCCTACTTCAGGCGGCCAGCCTCTATTAATGAAAATGCTGGAATCATATGGAAATATTCAGGATATGTCTTAAATATACATAAAACACAGGTTATGACATTTAATTACACACCTAAAGGAGGACTCACTGCAATGTATAGTTTTAACTGGAATGCACCCTGCATTAAATATCTTGGAGTGAGCTTGCCTAAAGACATGTCACAATTACTCAATATTAACTATAACTGCATTAACAAAAAACTATATGATGACCTTGATGGGTGGAGCCTGTTGCCTCTGGACTTTGGTAGAAGAATTAGATCAATAAAAATGAATATCCTTGATGTCAAACGTATGGACTAGGTGGGCTAGACTTTTACAGGTACTTACAGTTCCGTGATTATTTCTGTAAAAAGCTGAAAGGTTGTAACCCAGCCGAGTCACCAGAGATTATATATATATTTATGGATGCATACAACTCTGGTGATATTAAAGGACTCATAAGCAAGCTATACCACAGCATCACCTCATTGAAGAAGGACTCTACAGACTATGTGAAACCACGGTGGGAAAGAGAGTTGAACATTGGGATAACAGAGGAGATGTGGCTGAACGCTTGGGAAACACAGTCATCCTCCACCAACTCCTGGCCTGGAGAGACTTCTGCTGGAAAAGCTTCTTTTGTTTTTTTATAACTCTAGAGCAGAAGTCCAAACAGGTCGCTACACAACCGGCCTGCTGGAGACAATGTGGAGAATATTTTTTGGTCTTGCCCTTCCATCCAGTTTCTCTGGAGGGAAGTGGCAAAAATAATTTCAAAGGTTCTATGTTTTAATATGAATGTATTATTCACGACTCTCTACCTTGGGAATATGCCAGACGGGTTAAGTAAAGCTGATGTGTGCCTACTTAGGGTCTTGCTGGCTGCGAGTAAAAAGGCCATCACAAAATGCTGGCACCAGAAAAATGCAAGCAAGCCTATCTGGCCAATGAGTGAGACTGTATGCATGTACTGGGTATGATACCTTGTCTTTTGGATTTGTTGATCACCCCCGGATGTTGAAAAAGGAAAAGTGTTCTATGTTTTGTATTTGTGTCTTGTTTTACAAAAAGATGAGTTTTTAAAAAAGCGCTATAGTAAATAAACTTTTATTTACTTACAACATAAGAGACATTTATCAAAATACACCAACATAGTTATGTCATATAACAACTTGTGACAGTGAACAGTTTTAGGCCAGAGGAGTTCAAATTATCCAGAATTTTAAAACATAAAAAGAAAAGATGATAGAAAAGTCTGTTTTTTCTTGATTATCTGGAGACCCGTTGAGACCTCTTATAGGGGTCCCAACACCAGTTTGAGAACTACTACTTTAGATCCCACTGAGACCAGGTTTATTTATTTAATTATGTTTTTAATTTTACATGTCAGACTATGAATTCAAGTCCCTGAATTAAAATCCAGATCCATTTCAGAGCCCCGTTCCAATCATGGGCTTTGAATTTTGGTTTATGTTTGGAACGTGGATTGTTCCTTTAAGTTTTCAATAGACAAAGTTGGATGTAATGACATATTAATTACCACATACACAACACATACATACTGTAGTCACAGAGGGGTATTCTAACACACTATGTAAAGCAGATCATCAAAGTTCATGTAAGCCAAGTAAAGATTTTGACTGTCATATATATGTGTGGGTGTGCTCACCCTGTCGATGTAAGGTGTTCCTGCACTGCACTCCACACAGCAGGCTTGTTGGATAAGCTCCCTGGCAGCCTCCCCCTCTTCGTCTTCATATGCTGCCTGGATGTTCTCCAGAGTGGGAGAAAGAGCCAGAGCAGAGCCAGGCCCCGAACTCTCCACCACCGATGCCTTGGCTCCCATTTCCTCCCTAGGGCCTGATGGGACAGAGCACAGAGACAGAGGGACGGCGGTGGTCAACATTTGTGAGGAAGAATGGGATCTTACGGAAGCTTGTGGCAGCATGCTGCAGGTTGATCACATCGTATTACTGTAGTCCTGTTTGCAGCATACACACAGAAGTAGGTCACCTTATTAACGAACACTCTCATGGCTCATGGACTAAAGAACAGCTGAATGAATTAGTGTACACTGTGAAAGAGTTACAGCCTCTGGTGGCAGGGGAAATCAGCACTTGACACTGATCTTACATCACACTCATATATTGATATTTAAAGGCAAATACTAATACTCTTGGACTCCAAATGTCCATATTCACCAATAAGCTTCAATCCTCCATAGCTCATGGTGGTAAATGAGATTTTTGTAACCATTGGAGTTTGTCGGCAAGATTTGTGGTGAATGCTTTCCTTTCTTGAGGATTCATAGGGAAAACCTGAATTAGTGCAGCAAGCAGGTGAGAGCTTGTTGCAATGTGTGCAATACACATACTTTACTGTATGTTGTTTACCACACTTTGGATTTGAAATCGCAGACCGTCCAATATTTCCTGCTTTCTCGCTTCTGAAGATTTCAACCATTCCAATTTCCAAGACTGTCTGGCTGAACTAGAATACTGAAGTCAGCCGTGACTAGATCTCCTTCATCAATGACATTAACATTAAACACTGCACAAAAGGAGCCTCCAAGATCATAAAAGACCCCTTCACTCTTCACTTAAGCCTCTTTCAAGGCTTCTGCTTCAATATTCTGTATAAAAAGGTACAGACACAGAAAGGGGGGGGGGGGTTGTTCCTCCTTTAAGCTGCCCCCGCACCTTACCAACTGAAGTTTGCACAACACACCCACTAGCTCACACATGGGCTCAAACGCAGGTTAAACAGTCTTTGTATGAGGGAACTGGCAGAGTAAACTCCATCTAATGTTGCTTCCAACTGATTCGGACATTTGTGTTCTCACATAGAGCTTCTCCAGGTAATGTCTAGATAAGTTCAAGTTTGAAGTGTGTGTGAAAGGGGTCCTCGACACAAAAACACTGTGCAGCACTTATGTGTCAGGATTTTACAACTTTAGAAGACAAGTATTTTATTATTTAACACTCTGGTTAACGATCGACCAAATAGCTCATTCACAACTCTGACACTATGTGTGAATGATGAATGAATGAATAATAATAATATAAATCCCAAACTTCCCTCTCCCGGGCCACATTAACCAGCTCTAACTGGAGGATCCCGAGGCGTTCCCAGGCCAGTGTGGAGATATAATCTCTCCACCTAGTCCTGGGTCTTCCCTGAGGCCTCCTCCCAGCTGGACGTGCCTGGAACACCTCCCTAGGGAGGAGCCCAGGGGGCATCCTTACTAGATGCCATTCTATTCCGAGTTCCTCCTGAGAAAACCCATTTCGGCCGCTTGTACCCGCAACCTCGTTCTTTCGATCATGACCCAGCTTTCATGACCATAGGTGAGGGTAGGAACGAAGATTGACCGGTAGATTGAGAGCTTTGCCTTCCGGCTCAGCTCTCTTTTCGTCACAACGGTGCGGTAGAGCGACTGCAACACCGCCCCCGCTGCTCCGTTTCTCCAGCCAAACTCACACTCCATTGTCCCCTCACTCGTGAACATGGTCCCGAGGTACTTGAACTCCTTCACTTGGGGTAAGGACTCATTCCCTACCTGGAGCAAGCAATCCACCGGTTTCCTGCTGAGAGCCATGGCCTCAGATTTAGAGGTGCTGATCCTCATCCCACCCGTTAAACACTCGGCTGCGAACCGATCTTGTGAGTGCTGAAGGTCAATGACCGACGATGCCATCAGGACCACGTCATCTGCAAAAAGCAGAGACGAGATCCTCAGCCCACCGAACTGTAACCCCTCCCCACCACAACTACGCCTCGATGTCCTGTCCATGAAAATTACGAACAGGATTGGTGACAAAGCGCACCCCTGGCGGATGCCAACCCCCACCGGGAACGAATCCGACTTACTGCCGAGGATCCGGACACAGCTCTCGCTTTGGGTGTACAGAGATCGGATGGCCCACAGAAGTGACCCCCTCACCCCATACTCCCGCAGCACCTCCCACAGTATCTCCCGAGGGACCCGGTCATATGCCTTCTCCAGATCCACAAAACACATGTAGACTGGATGGGCATACTCCCAGGCCCCCTCCAGGATCCCTGGGAGAGTGAAGAGCTGGTCCTTTACCAGGGAGGCTGAGTAGTGTGATACTCCTGTAATTGGCACACACCCTCTGGTCCCCCTTTTTAAACAGAGGAACCACCACCCCGGTCTGCCACTCCCTTGGCACTGTCCCAGACTTCCACGCAATGATGAAGAGACGTGTCAACCAAGACAGCCCCTCCAAACCCAAAGCTTTCAGCATTTCTGCACGAATCTCATCAATCCCAGGGGCTTTGCCACTGTGGAGTTGTTTGACTACCTCAGTGACTTCCGCCAGAGATATTGACAATGATTCCACATCAGCCTCCAGCTCTGCCTCTACAAAAGAGGGAATGTTAGTCGGATTAAGGAGTTCCTCAAAGTGCTCCTTCCACCGCCCGATTACCTCATCAGCTGAGGTCACCAGCGTCCCGTAAACAGCTTGGACAGTTCCCCGTTTCCACCTCCTGAGATGTCGAATGGATTTCCAAAAGCACCTTGGTGCCGCCCGAAAGTCCTTCTCCATGGCTTCTCCAAACTCCTCTCACACCCGCTGCTTTGCCTCTGACACAGCAGAGGCTGCAGCCCTTCTGGCCTGTCGATACCTTGCAACTGCCTCAGGAGTCTACTGGGATAACATATCCCGGATGGCCTCCTTCTTCAGTTGGACAGCTTCCCTGACCACCGGTGTCCACCACGGTGTTCGAGGGTTACCGCCCCTTGAGGCACCTAAGACCTTGAGGCCACAGCTCACCGCTGCAGCTTCAGCAATGGAAGATTTGAACATTGCCCACTCCGGTTCAATCCCCCCAACCTCATAGTACCGTATTACCCAACTAGATCGCTGCGCTCTGAGAATGCAGGGCTACTTGTCGTTCCTAGAGTCTCCAAAAGTAGAATGGGAGGCAGAGCCTTCAGCTACCAAGCTCCTCTCCTGTGGAACCAACTCCCAAGTGTTATTCGGAATACAGACACTGTCCCCATATTTTAGATTAAACTTAAAACTTTCCTTTTTGATAAAGCTTACAGCTAGAGCTTACGAGCCCTTAGCAATGTTTTTATTTTTAAGCTGAATTTGTTCTGCTTAATTATGCTGCTAAAGGCCTACTCTGCCGGGGGATATTACTTTTCCAGATACTCTGAGCTTCTCTCCTCTCTGTCCGTATCATTAATGTCTCATCAATGCATGTTACTAATTGTTAACATGTTATCGGAGTTGTTTGTGCTTTGTCGTCTCGCAGGTCTCTGCTGATCGTGGTGGTGCCTGCTGCCGTGGTCCTGCATGATGCTTCCTGCTACTATTATAATTTATAACCTTAGCTGTGCTTGTTTCTACTATTCTGCTGTATTAACTGCATTTACTATATTTATTATTATAGTTACTGGAAGTGTGTCTGCGTGACTAGCACAGAAGTCTAATAACTGACGACCACTCGGATTTAGATCAGGGAGGCCGTTCCTCCCAATCACGCCTCTCCAGGTGTCTCCATCATTACCCATGTGGGTGTTGAAGTCTCCAAGCAGAACTATGGAGTCCCCTACCGGAGCCCCATGCAGGACTCCATTTAGGGTCTCCAAGAAGGCAGAATAATAATAATAATAAAAAGGAGCACAGCAAGTGTTTCCTGGTTTCCAGCTGTAAAAGGTGTGAATGTCGTTACACAGAATAATGCAGAACTGATGGTTGCTAATCGCTGGTTGACTCCATGGTTTTCTTTTTCAGGCCTGTCTCTACTGTCGGCACACATCTTGGTAAATAAGATGAAACCTCTGCTCGTAACTCAAACTCACAAAATTGAATAAACCAGGCCACAATGCTGCTGAATTTGGGCCTCACAGTCAGTCAGACACGCCAGTTCGTGAAAACATCCCAGGTTGTATCCCAGAAGTTAGAGTTCTTTCCAGACAGGGGTTTGGAGGGAACTGTTCTCACTGACATGCACTGACCTGATGTCAAGTGGACCGGGTTGATCCACTGCAGTTCTCATGAAACTATGCAAAGTTTGATTCTGAAGTTATCAAGTCTGACTGCTTTAAGTTTGATTTTGAAGTTATCATGTCAGTCTGCTTTAAGTTTGATTCTGAAGTTATCAAGTCAGTCTGCTTTAAGTTTGATTCTAAGGGCGTACTCACACTGTCCTTCCGCACCGCGACCCGGGCTTTAGGGTACTTGTCCCCCCTCCCTCTCCCCCCGCGCCCCAGCCTCGTTTGTACTCACACTGCCAGGGCCGGCCAATGCTTCTTGCTGTCCATACGCCATCACGCCGTAACACGTCACACGCATTGATCGCGTGTGTGTGGCTTTGTTTACAAATCTTTCCACAGACCTCAGAGTTTTTGTGCGTCTTGTTGACTGTTTTTGAATATTTTCATCCGACCAAATCTGCAGTAAACACTCCCCCTCCGCATCCCATCAACGTGAAACTTTCACCGCCATTGTTGTTGTTGTTAAATGTCAGCGCATGGTCCTTCCTTCTATTTACATGTCCTAACAGGCGGACATAACGCTACTGCCGTAGGGCTCGTGCTCGTGCTCGTACACGTGCGCACACTCGTGCTTGTACATGTGCAAACGGCCGTGGACGGCCCGCTGGCCGCAGTTATGCGCGGAACGGGTGCACTCACACTGCTTAAAGGTACTAGGCTTTAGCTGAAAAAACGGTTTTGGCCCCGGCCAGAAGGACAGTGTGAGTGCGCCCTAAGGTTATCAAGTCAGTCTGCTTTAAGTTTGATTCTGAAGTTATCAAGTCAGTCTGCTTTAAGTTTGATTTTGAAGTTATCAAGTCAGTCTGCTTTAAGTTTGATTCTGAAGTTATCAAGTCAGTCTGCTTTAAGTTTGATTCTGCAGCATAGAGGTCCGGGGCTAATACTCAGGTCTAACAACGCGCCTGGTCAGACTGTTTATTCATTTTACCAGCACACACTTCTGTTTCTTCTTTCAGCAGTGTTTCAGCTGCATGTGCCTGCTTCTTGCAGTCTTTCCTATGAATAATTAAGACAAAGTGAGTCTTACTGGGCTGCTGCTGCTATATGAGAAGGCCTGAGGGAATAAAACCATTAGACACATGTGCGCCTCTAGGTTTACCATCAATACTCCCCTATCACAGCTTTACACAACCTGTCTGGACAGGATGAAAGAAGACGTTAAGGGATGAGGCTGTGAACATCTCCTCCTCTGAATTTACCAATTCACTTGACCATCTGATAGAGTCCACGTGAAATAGGAGATGGAGCGTCTTTAGCTTCTGTACTGTGATGTATTTACCGGTGAAACAAGAGGGGTTTAAATCAATTTCATTTGCATTTCCTTTGGACGAGGGAGAGACGCCAGAGGCTTTCAACCAGCTCCGTGTCGAGGTGGTCAGCACACGCAAATGTGTCTGGCCCCCCAGTCCGTCATGTCGCCATTGGCCCGGAGCTCTCCGCTCCCCCACCAGCCACTTTGTTCTTCTGATTATTGTATTCGATGAACATAACATTAGGTTATGCCCACTGATATCCAAACACACATCTCTCCCCATCTCTCTATCGCTCTGTAAACTTGTATGATCACCAGTTGACGCACAAACTGTTAAGTGCGGTTTCATATGATCATTGTGGCTAGCTAGTCGTTAAAGTCTCAGAATGAGTTAAAAATTATCTAATGTTGTTTTTCGACATATGTTTGGCATTTATCAAGAGATAAATGGACAATGAACCCAGGGACACTGGATTAAACTGGGAACAATTATTTTTTATTTCACTGGGACTTTTTTTTTATATTTAACTTCCTCTCTTGTAAAATTGCTTAAACAATGAAATGATTTACCAAAAGAATTGTCGATACATTTTCTGTCAGCCGACTATGTCATATACAGTTTATGTCTCCTAGACTCCAAGGGCCTCATTTATCAATCTTGCGTAAAAAACGGGCACAGATCTGAGCGCAGAATTGGTCGTAGGAAAGGACCCACGTGTGATTTATGAAACATTCGTATCCGACCAATCTCCGCGTATGAATGAGCGGGCCTTGATAAATGCGGCGGCTGAATTTGATCGTCATTAACATGTTACGCCCTTAAATATTCCTGTTTCGGAGGCCTCGTCCACTGAGGTCAAACATGTAGAGGAGAAACGCTGGTTAGAGAAGAAACTTTTCCGACACAGAGTTCGGCATCCTGACATCCGAGATGGAACAAAATAAAGATGTGCTTTTTGGCAGTCTTAAGAGTGGAATAAAAGGGGCCCATAAAAACGCTGTGTGGAAAAGTCAACCCGAAGCAGCGCTCCACTGTGACCCGTGTGCGCCTGTGCGTGTGTGCGCACTGCTGAACCTGCGCTCCTGCTCTGTAGCGGGGTTTGCCAGCGGGGTTATTAGGTATTCTGTTAGAGGATAACCTTTGTCACCTAGAAGAACCATACCAAGATGTTAATCATCTGATGCGTTGTTTGATTTAATGCAATTTATCGAGGGTAGCTACTTACCAAGGGGATGACTTTGGCTCTGCAGTGCGCATTCCTGCAGCTGTGCACCAACACATTCATTCAGTCATTCATATTCAACAGCTTGTCCCTGTCGGGGTCGCGGGGGGCTGGAGCCGAGCTGTTTTGAAATATAAAAGAAACGTGTGCGTGTGCCCCCCCGGCCACCACGTTTAAAAGCGACAGCTTGGCATCACAACTCACCTGTACATTTATCGAGTGGTATTTTTGGCGATTGATGAATGCGTAATCATTCATGGATGGTGCCTTCAGACACACGAGTACAATCAATTACTTTATTTTTTTTTAAATTTGTTTTAAGAATCCGTTTTGATCTGTTCTTAATCTGTGACTGCTTATGCTTATTGACAGCTGAGGTTTGTTAATTATTTTCAGCCAGATTTTGCTGTGCTGCACCGCAAATACACAGGCTCAAATGTGCGTACACGACCTCAGACCAGACGTGAGATTTGATCGTAGCTCCCGCTCACGTGCAAATTGATAAATGCCGAAGTTTGCCAGGAAATGGTCGTACGCACGTTTTTCTGCCGTATGTTCGTTTGATAAATGAGGGCCCTAGACTCTATCCCAACTAGGTTACTTAAAGAAATGTTACCTATAGTTAGCACTCCCGTATTAGATATGATTAACATGTCTTTATCAGCAATAAGCCTGTGAATGTCCTCATTCGTCCAGGTCTGACGAGTAGGAGGACTTTATCAGCAGGTTATGTACCACAGTCTTTTAAAGTAGCTGTAATTAAACCTCTTCTTAAAAAGCCCAGTCTTGATCCAGAGGTAGTAGACAACTATAGACCTATATCTAACCTTCCTTTTCTCTCTAAGATCCTCGAGAAATTAGTCGCCAATCAGCTGTGCGACTTTTTACATAATAATGAGTTATTTGAGGACTTCCAGTAAGGATTTAGAATGAATCACAGCACTGAGACAGCACTGGTGAAAATTACTAACGACCTTCTTATAGCTTCAGACAAAGAACTTGTCTCTGTACTTGTCTTACTAGATCTTGGTGCTTCTAGGCTGGACTACTGCAACTTATTATCAGGCTGCTCCAATAAGTCTGTTAAGAGTCCAGTTGGTCCAAAATGCTGCAGCTCGTGTACTAACTAAAACAAATCGAAGAGAACATATTTCTCCTGTATTAGCTTCTTTGCACTGGCTACCTGTAAAATCTAGAATAGAATTTAAAATCCTTTTCCTTACCTACAAAGCTCTTATTGGTCAGGCTCCATCGTATCTTAAAGAGCTCATAGTACCGTATTACCCGACTAGATCGCTGCACTCTGAGAATGCAGGGCTACTTGTCGTTCCTAGAGTCTCCAAAAGTAGAATGGGAGGCAGAGTGTTATTCGGAATACAGACACTGTCCCCATATTTAAGAGTAAACTTAAAACTTTCCTTTTTGATAAGGCTCACAAGCCCTTAGCAATGTTGTTATTTTTAAGCTGATTTTGTTCTGCTTAATTATGTTGCTATAGGCCTACTCTGCCGGGGGATAATGATACTCTGAGCTCATCTCCTCTCTGTCTGTATCATTCATGTCTCATCAATGCATGTTTTTAATTCAACTTCTTCCCCGGAGTTTTTTGTGCTTTGTCATCTCGCAGGTCTCTGCTGATCGTGGTGGTGCCTGCTGCCGTGGTCCTGCATGACGCTTCCTGCTACTATTATCATTTATAACCTTAGCTGTGCTTGTTTCTACTATTCTGCTGTATTAACTGCCATAACATATAAGTCATATTCACATTACTATAGATATTATTATAGTAACTGGAAGTGTGTCTGTCTCTGTCTTTGTGTTGGTCTTTGTCTCTCTCTGTCCATCTGTCCATCTTTTCTTTTTCTCTCTCCTTTTCTTCCTCCCCAACCGGTCAAGACAGATGGCCATCCTCCACAGAGCTGGGTCCGTCTGACGTTCCTGCCTGTAATAGGGAAGGTTTTCGTTGCCACCGTACTCTACGGGGGAATTGTTGGGTCTATGTTTATCATAAATAAGTCATAGAGTGTGGTCTTTACCAAGTTTGTAAAGTGTCCTGAGATAACTTTTGTTATGATTTGGCACTATAAATAAAATTGAATTGAATTGAATTGTAATGGAACTAATGTTTCCACAGTCACATTGGAACTGTAACATTGGAATGCAGAGCAGTTAATGTCTTGTTGCCTTGGTTACGGAAGATGCTTTTCTTATGCTTGTTTGTTTAGATGTTTGTGCTGTCATCAAAGTAAAAATAAACAGATCAAGCCGACCTTCAATCATTTTACAGACTAATGATACGATAAACTAATCATTTCGGCAGTTACACCCTTACTGCTTCCTAACCAAAAGAAATATTAAATGCAAAAAAGTGCTATACACAAGGTGAGTGCTGAAGACTAGCACGAAGACTAGTGCTGAAGCACAACAAAAATGGTTAGCTCAGTTCAATAACAAACACACATTATAACAGTAACTAGTACTCAGATGACATTATCCAGACACAAATTACAGGTAAATACTAAATAGACACGGGGTCTTAATAATCTCAGTGGATGGCAGGTCCTCCCTGACTATCGTTGGTGCTATAACTATTATTACCTTTTCATCATAGGAATTGTGTCAGAATGCATTTGAATGATAAACACAAGTGGTATAAGGAGCATACTTTACAACATGACAGCTGGTTCGATTTGGTCTGGGGACCTTTGTTGCATGATGAACCGTGACGCTCTCTCCTCATGTTTCCTGTTCATCTCTACTGTCTTCTATTGAATAAAAGGCAAAAGTGCCACAAAAATAAGCACTGAATCAAGCCTTATGCAGCTGCTAAACTGATGAGAGAAATTCAGACTTCTACTTATCCACAATTCCTCACATGCTGATTCAGAGGCATTTCTATTTGAATAAAAGAAAATTGTTAAACTTGAGTGAGTGATTCGTATTTTACATAATGAGCCTCACAAATCCAGTAGGGGAAAAAGAGCTTTCATTTCAGTTATTGAAATCAAAAATGACACTGGTACAACTTCATTTACAAATCCATCCTCAGTCTGCTGCCCTCTTATTCATCCACTTACAGTTTGTTTATGTCACTGCCATCACCTGCACTCCCAGGGCTTCATTACTCTCCATCCCCTGAGTCTGGAAATGATTTGGTAAAAAGGCCTTCTCCTCTGCCCCCCGTCAACCTGGAACAAACTACAGCAAAAAGTGAAGTTGTCCACCGTGTTTCCTCGAGAGGATTTCAAACCACTTTT
The DNA here is from genome assembly GCF_963691815.1 of Echiichthys vipera. Lineage (NCBI taxonomy): Eukaryota > Metazoa > Chordata > Actinopteri > Perciformes > Trachinidae > Echiichthys > Echiichthys vipera. The sequence continues at coordinate 2,738,108 of NC_139826.1, forward strand.
AACAAATCTGGAGAGAGCGCCTGTGGGGGTCTGCTCTTGATCTTCTTGATAGTTTTAAACTACCACTTTGGTACTTTTGAAGTTGCCAGTTTAATCCTAACGTTTGCACTTTAATATGTAAACCTGTTTACATTTGTTTTGTGCTGAATTATACAATGACATACAGTTTGTCAAAATAAAATAAACTCAAGTAAAATGGTCAATTGGATTTTTTTGGAGGGAAATTAATCGTTTAGATGAATTAACTGATCTGTAAAATGGAAGAGGGAGATGAATCAATAGAAAATACTCAGGCAGCACCATTCAAGAGTGCAGCTGATCAGTGTCAGTGTGAAGCTTTCAGGGGAATTTCCACCTCAATCATCACAACGTCTAACATTCAACAACTGTTTCACTTTCCTCTGTCATTGCTGGACCACAAGAAGGAACCAGCTTCACATCCTCTGTGGTCTATTTTCAATCCTAACATGTCAAACACATCATTTACAAGCCAAACTAAATCAGTTGTCCCACTCAACTGTACACACAACCAGGAGACAATGATTTCAACTAAACTAGACTCTGCTACAGGTCAGTTACACTCAGTGCTCAATGGCAATGACTCTTAGAATACTGAAACTGTACTGGAATCAAGTCAGTGGTGCCATTTTACTGATGAGAAGACTACAGTGCACTACATTAAGTTTGTATTGCATGATTATAAAAGTAACCATTGTACAGAGGTATGGATGTAATTATTTCTCTAGAATAATAGTATACATAGAAGTATAAATAAAAGTAAGCATTTCACGTAATGACTGTAGCCTAGTAAATTCATTTAATGTACTACTCTGAGTGTCATTGTTGCACAAGATCCAGCAGGTTGGCCCTTAAGAAGACAGTCATATTGCCTAGGAGGGGCTGTTCAGTGTTTGTTTGCTTATGGCCAAGGGAAATAAACTGAGCTCTCCTGTGGACCCATTTGCTCTGTAAGCAAGTCTCTCTTTGTTTGAGTCTCTTAAATATTCCATGACTACTGAAGTGAGCCGGCGTTGTCAGAGCCTGAAAACGAGATCTTCTGAAACCGGGTCCCAGAGTGTGAAAATTTGAAAACGCCCCTCATGGCGTTGTCCCCGCGGCGTCACATAACAACAACAGTGCTGCTGCGTGAGAGGAGAGAGGCAGACCCATAGACTGTTTACTGAACCGGACTCTGAGCCACATGCATGGGAATGAATTAGGCCAAGCACAGATTTCTCCCTTTTCCCTGATACTCTGAATAAGGAGCTAATCTGCTCTCTAGTCTCTTTTTATAAATCAAGTTCTAAGAAGGTGTGAAAAGACTCTAAATCTAGTGAGAAAGTGGCACCTGTAAGTGCTTTGGGACGGGGAAGGGCTCACAGCAACACTCTCTGCTCGTTGAGGACACTAACTGCACAGTGATTGGTGCATCAGAGTCCAAAACACCACAAAAGTCTCCACTAACAGCAGAAACAGTGACACATTTCTCTCTAGGATGGAGGAGGATTTGGGAAGTCTCCAGATTTGGAGAGAAACTCTCCAGTGTTTGTATTCTACACTCGTTAGAAGGTCCTCACAGATACCAAATCCTCTTTTCACTTTCAACAGCTTCATGTTTGTGACTGATGACCCAGTGATCCTGAAGGCCAACAGACCACCACAAGCTTCCTCTTTAGATGAAAGACTGCACTTAAAGTGGACCCATTATGCTTTTCCTTAGCTTCTGTCATATATGATTGTTTGAAAGTCGGATGTTCATGCTAAACATGACCAAAGTCTCAAATAATGAGGTAAATGTGTTTATGGGTAACCAGTCTAACCCCCCATGGACAGATCTGCTCAGGATACAAACTGCAGTCACTGCCTCCTTTTTCTACTTTCTCAACATCAAGCCTTGACAGATTTTCATAAAAGTTCAGCTGCTCCAGGCCGGGCACGCCGGGCACGCCCGTGAAGTACAGCTGCGTACAGCTCCAGTAGAACGTGCTGCTGTTTACTACATGTAGCTACGCGCTAACGGCAGGGAATGCTCTAATATTTGCCGTTCATTACTCCCTAATTTGAGGGCATAAAAAGCCTTGGTTTCATCTTTTCAACATTCTCCGTTGGCTTTCTCCCTCTGCCTCAGGCAGTAACAGGCAGGGACAAAACTATAAAAGAATCTTAACTTCATTCACTCTGCTGAAGCTTGGAGATCTACCTTGAGTTTGGACTTTATTGCTCTGAGTTCTGAGCAGCTCTGTTTTATATTGCCCCTTTGTTGGGAAGGCAAGGCAAGGCAAGGCAACTTTATTTGTATAGGACTTTTCATACACAAGGAAGACTCAAAGTGCTTCACAGCACAACATGTCATGAATTAAAATGCATTACAGAAAGACAAAGTGAATAAAAACATAGACAATAATCAAAACAGTGCGGACGTTAAAAGTGCAAAAATTTAGCAGAAAGCTAAGGTGAACATAAAGGTTTTCAGTCTAGTTTTAAAAGTGGTCAGAGTGGGTGAAAGTCTCACATCTTCAGGAAGTTTATTCCAGCTGTTTGTTGCATAATGACTGAAAGATGCTTTCCCTTGATTTGAGTTTACTCTGCGAACCACTAACAGATTGGCCTCAGAGGATCTTAGGGCGCGCTCACACTATCCTCCCGGACCGAGACCCGGACTTTAGGGTACTTGCCCCCCTCCCTCTCCCCCCCGCGCCCCAGCCCCGTTTGTACTCACACTACCAGGGCCTCGGCCAATACTTCTTGCTGTCCATACGCCTTCAAGCCGTAACACGTCACACGCATTGATCGCGTGTGTGTGGCTTTGTTTACAAATCTTTCCATAGACCTCGGAGTTTTTGTGCGTCTTGTCGACTGTTTTTGAATATTTTCATCCAACCAAATCTGCAGTAAACACTCCACCTCCGCATCACACCAACATGAACCTTTCACCGCCATTGTTGTTGTTGTTAAATGTCCGCGCATGGTCCGTCCTTCTATTTACATGTCCTAACAGGCGGACATAACGCTACTGCCGTAGGGCTCGTGCTCGTGCGCGTACACGTGCGCACGCTCGTGCTCGTACATGTGCAAACGGCTCCGCTAAAGCCCACCTATTTCAAGCGGGCCGTGGAGGCCCAGCTGGCCCCAGTTGAGCGCGGAGCGGGTGCGCTCACACTACTTAAAGGTACTAGACTTTAGCTGAAAAACCGGTTTTGGCCGCGGCCAAAAGCACAGTGTGATCACGCTCTTAGTGATCTAGAAGGCTTATGTAGTGGGAGCATATCAGTGATATACTTTGGCCCTAGACCATGTAGTGCTTTATATGCGAGCAGGAGGATTTTGAAATAAATTCTCTGACGTACAGGAAGCCAGTGTAATGATTTAAGAATTGGTGTAATGTGCTCACATTTTTTGGTCTTTGTTAGAACTCTAGCAGCAGCGTTCTGAACAAACTGTTGCTGCCTGACAGTTTTTTTGGGAAGACCGGCAAGGAGACCATTACAGTAGTCTAGCCTACTGGTAATAAAGGCTTGGACATGATTTTGAGGTGAAAGTAGGCCAATTTTTTTTACTGATTTGATGTGACTGTCGAAATGTAAATCAGAATCCATAATAACCCCAAGATTATTATCTCAGTTTTATCCTCATTTAGTTGAAGGAAATTTTGGCACATCCAGTGTTTGACTTGCTCAATGCACTAGCACAGAAGATCTATGGGGCGATAGTCATTTGGTGATAGCGCTACATAGATTTGGGTGTCATCGGCATAGCAATGGTGGTCAATGTTATTATTTTGCATGATTTGTCCTAGTGGGAGCATATAGATGTTAAAAAAAGTCGGCCCCAAGATTGAACCTTGGGGGACTCTACACGTGATACAAAGTCGCCAATGGAAACAAAATAGTTTCTATCTTGTAGATATGACTTGAACCAGTTAAAGACTGTGCCTGAGAGCCCCACCCAGTTTTCCAACCTGTCCAAAAGTATTGAGTGGTCAACAGTGTCAAATGCAGCACTGAGGTCCAATAGCATTAATACTGAAGTTTTGCCAGAGTCTGTGTTAAGACGGATGTCATTTATAACTTTAATAAGGGCCGTCTCTGTGCTATGAAGAGGTCGAAATCCTGACTGGAGGTTGTTGTGGCAGCCAGTAGAAGCCAAGAAGTGATTTAGTTGTTGGAGTACAACTTTCTCAATTAATTTACTTATGAATGGTAGATTTGAAATTGGTCTGTAGTTTCCCGCTTTTTTAGAAGAGGTTTAATGACTGCAGTTTTGAAGGCCTTTGGGAAATTGCCCGATTGAATAGAGTTATTAACTATTTGCAATACGTCTGTTGATAGGCAGTCAAAAACATTCTTAAAGAAGTTGGTAGGTAAAGCAACAAGACAGCAGGTGGTTGGCTTTAGATCCGTCACTGTTTCCATTTGAGTTTTAGATACTATGGCATTAAAGCTTGCCATCATTGCTGTGTTATTTTGGCCTAAACGGGGTGGTGATCCAACTTTTTTGTTTGAGATATTGATGGCACGTCTGATGCCTTCAATTTTATCAGTATAAAATAATGCAAATTCATTGCATTTCTGTATGGAATGGAGTTCGGCTGGTATTTGTGTTGGGGGGTTGGTCAGTCTGTCGACAGTTGCAAATAGGGTTTTGGCCTTATTAGTGTTGCTGTTTATGATATTGAAGAAGAATGTTTCTCTAGCACTTTTTAAGACTAAATTGTAGGCCTGGAGGCTCTCTTTATAGATGTCATGGTGAATATGAAGTTTTGTATTTCGCCAGATTCGTTCAGCCTTCCTGCACCCTCTTCTCTGGGCTGTTACAACAGTAGCTTTTCTCCAGGGTGCCTTTTGCTTACCAGAAATCGTTTTAACTGTAACAGGTGCAATGACATCTATGATATTCACAATTTTGGAATTAAAGTTGTTTACAAGATCATCAGCGTGGCATGGGTTTAGAGACGGTAGTGAGGAGATTTCCAGGATTCTTTTTTCCAAGTCAGACACCGTATCCTTCGGAAAGCAGAGTACTTTGGTGTTATTATTGCTTTTCATATCTTTTACAGAAAAGTCACCCACAATCAGATTTCAGGCCCTCTTGTTAGCTTTTTCTGTGGTTTTAAGTTAGCAGGTCTTACCCTGCTGCGTGGTGATGGTGGGTTATTCAGGAAATCAGAAGGGGATCCATTGTCCGGCAACAGTGGAGCAAATCTGTTCTTTAGTTGAACACTTGCTTGCTGGGGAGGTTTCTTGGTACTTTTCCTCTTCTCAGCTGTCCACTGCTGTGTCCTACGTGGCAGTGGAGTTGATGAAGCGCTATGCCTGGATGGAGATGGTAGCACAGGCCAACCGGTCAGATCAGAAATATCGGGGCACTGGGTCCTCCCAGTTATCTGTTCTCCCTTGTCGCAGGGAGGTGGTCTTCTCTTTGGCTTTGCACCAAGTGTGTTCCAGGGAGGATTATCGCTGGTAGATTTATTACCCTGTACAGGGACCTCCCGTTTCCTCGTAGCTTCATCATTGCTAGTAAGCTGGGTTCTGGCATGCCCCTGTCCACTTTTTTCAGTCAGTGCTAGAGTGGTGTTGTTTCCACAATATCCATTCACTTCTATATATACTTCTAACGATTAATTTTTGTTTCCAACAGTAAAATCTTCTGTAGTAGTTTGTGGTAATCTTCCGTAGAGAGGGGAGGCATCTTCTGCTGATTACCTTTAGCGCTGTAGCACAGGCTCAGGCTTATCTTGAATGGTAGGCCTCCCTGCCTAGCGTTGAGAAAGTTGTAAAAATATTGAAAAATGCCTCTGTTATCTTAAAGAAATATAATCCCATTGGTTTTGTAAGTATCCAGGAGCTGTTGCTCTTTGTTTCTTATTGAGGAGAAGCAAATAGTAGCAGATAGTAGCAAAAAATGCAAGCAAAGGCAAGAGTGAGCAGAAAAGCGACCGCACTGTAGCAAAGCAGGAAGTCAAGCAGCCAAGGAAACCTATTGTTTTTGATGAAATTATTATTATTACTATTTAGGGCTTGGATTTTAACGGTTAATTAAGGTTTAATAATTTAATAGCAAAAAATGCAAGCAAAGGCGAGAGCAAGCAGAAAAGCGTCCGCACTGTAGCAAAGCAGGAAGTCAAGCAGCCAAGGACACCTATTGTTTTTGATGAAATTATTATTATTACTATTTAGGGCTTGGACTTTAAAGCGTTAATTACGGTTTAATAATTACAGAAAAAATAACGTGACAAAAAAATAACGTGACAAAAAAATAACATGACGAAAAAAATAACGCAATTAATGGCAAGTTATTTTTGCACTCAATGCGGAAAGTTGTTCATTGCACAAGTTCCCCCCCGACCCTTAAAAATGACGCACAGGACACAACACGAGAGAAATGAAACTGATAAGAAGCAGATGATGAGTTGTTGCTGGTTTCAGTGGGCGACATTTGAGTTCTTAAGCCCAGTTCGGACCAAAGATTCACAACGAGTCAAGTTGAAACTTGCAACTTCTTGCAGCGTGCAGGCCTGCAACATTCTGAAACCTGCCCGTTCACACCAATGCGACGAGACGAGACGGTGCATCATCTCCATAGCAATACTCCTACTTCCGTTCTGACCTCTGACTTTTCAGGCTTTTTTTCATAGCTGGATATAATTTGTAGCATTATAAAATATAAATGAGGACAGAGATAGTGAGATACTCTCGGGGGGAATAACTACTTCAGTTGCACTTTTTTATAAGACACAAAAACAGGGTTTAACAGTGTTTCTGTAAAGAAAGGACCTCTTTTTTGGTCAAGATTTGATATTCTTTTGTCCATTAAGATATTGAATAACACCGGTTCACTTGTTTCTAAAGAAAGGAGATATTTTTCATGTATTTTGTTGTTTAAGATGACCATTTAAGTTGCACTTTTTATAGGAGGACACAAACTGAAACATAGTTTCTGGAAAGAAAGCTCCTCTAAGACTTTTTTTCCCTATGAATAAAAGTCAATAAAAAATGTTTTATTTGGTCACAGTTTGTCTGTAGCTCATTTTGATTTTAAAAAAATTTGTTAGAAAACCGCATCGTGAACAAAAAACTGTGCACCGTATCGAATCGTGAGTTGAGTGTATTGTTACATTCCTACAAGTAATGCAGTTTTGCTCAAATTCTGCCAGTTTCACATTTCAACTTCCAGGTTTTTTCAGCCATGCAGTGCAACGCATTTGAGCGTTTACATTTTTCAGTCAATTTATTTCACATTTTATAAGACAATGTACTTGATATTCATAACATTAATATAGCAGCAAACAAATATTGTCCATGTAAAGATATAGCTAGTGGAGTAATGGCATCCTGAGCAGAGAATGAAGTCACTATCTGTGTGCGTTGTAATTCAAGATTCAAGATTCAAGAAGCTTTATTTATCCCGAGGGAAATTATTGTGCAACAGTTTCGATACAAAGGCGGAAAAGGATCAGAGTAACAATAAGCATAAACATAAATCAAATCAAAATAAAGCTAACGTCAGATAAATCAAGCTATGAACCAAGTGTGACAGAGTGCAACAGACGTCGTGGTTAAGCGTAGGTATATACAATATACAACAATACGCACTGTGCAGTTTAGCAGCAGATTGAAATAAAATAAGTACAAACTAAATAAGTGAGAAGGAGCGATAAGTTATAAGTGTTAAAAATGTTAAAAATGTAGCAGCATGTCCTACAGAACTAAGTGACAGTATGGCACAGTGGAGTGTAGCAGCATTTCGTACTTAAGTCAGTTACAGTAAACAACAGTGAAATGTAGCAGCATGTCCTAAAGCACAGTAAGTATATCAGCAGATAGTTACAGTAAACCATTAATAAATAAATAAAGTGATGTAGTGGTGATATAAAGTGACAGTGTAGTATAGCAGCATTACTTACTGAAGTAAGTGACAGTACAACTGAATAAAGTACAACTGAATAAAGTGATGCAGTGATGGTATATAGTGACAAAGTGACATTTTCAGGATACAGTGTCTCCACTGTTCCTTACCTGACTGGGGGGAGATGAATTATAAAGTTTGATGGCCGCCGGAAGAAAAGACTTCCTCCGGCGTTCAGTATTACACCGGGGGAGAATGAGTCTATGGCTGAATGTGCTTCTGCTGGAGGTCAGCAGCTGGTGGAGAGGGTGGGAGTTATTGTCCAGGATGCTGTGCAGTTTAGACAGCATCCTCCTCTCAGACACCGCCACCAAAGAGTCCAGTTTGACCCCCAGGACGGAGCCAGCCTTCCTGATGATCTTACTGATCCTCTTTGCGTCTGCTGCCCTCAGTCTGCTGCCCCAGCACACAACAGCAAAGAAGATGGCACTGGCTACCACTGACTGGTAGAACATCCTCAGCATGGTGTTACAAACATTGAATGACCGGAGCCTCCTCAGGTAATAGAGACGACTCTGGCCCTTCTTGTATACAGCCTCAGTGTTCTTGGAAAAGTCCAGTTTGTTGTCCAGGTATACTCCAAGATATTTGTAATCCTGGACAACATCCACAGTCACGCCGTTGATGGAGATGGGTGTGGGGGCAGATTTACTCCTGCGGAAATCCACCACTAGCTCCTTAGTCTTGGTGGCGTTTAGAATCAGGTGATTAGCTGCACACCAGTCGACAAAGGAGTCCACAACGCCCCTGTACTCCTCCTCCTTCCCCTCACTGACACAGCCAACAATTGCAGAATCGTCAGCAAACTTCTGCAGGTGGCAGGACTCAGAGAGGAACTGAAAGTCTGAGGTGTACAGGGTGAACAGAAATGGGGAAAGAACAGTACCCTGTGGAGCTCCAGTGCTGCAGACCACGGTGTCAGACACTCCGTCCTGCAGTCTGACATACTGTGGTCGACCCGTCAAGTAATCCGTAATCCAGGAAACCAGGGGAGGGTCCACCTGCATCGCCGTCAGCTTCCGTCCCAGCAGAGCAGGCCGGATGGTGTTGAACGCACTTGAGAAGTCCATGAACAAGATTCTCACTGTGGTCCCCGCTCTGTCCAGGTGGGCGCAGGCACGGTTGAGCAGGAAGATGATAGCATCCTCCACTCCTAGTTTGGCTGGTAGGCAAACTGTAGAGGGTCCAGTGATGAGCTGACCAGGGGCCGAAGAAGTGATAGAACCAGCCTCTCCAGGGACTTCATCAGGTGCGACGTCAGCACCACCGGTCTGTAGTCTTCTGAGGTGCTGGGACGCACCTTCTTTGGTAATGGTACCAGGCAGGATGTCTTCCACAGCACAGGGACCTTCTCGAGACTCAGGCTGAGGTTGTAGATGTACTGCAGGACTCCACACAGCTGGATCGCACAAGTTTTGAGGACCCTCGGGCTGACACCGTCGGGACCCGCTGCCTTGCCTGGGCGGAGTCTGCACAGCTCCTTCCTCACCTGCTCTGCAGTGAAGGTCTGTCTGCTGTGTGTGTTGGTGGGGGTGGAGAGAGGTGATGGCGGGGGGGAGGGGACAGGTAGGGCAAAATCAGGAAGGAATTGAGGGGGAGGTGTCAGCAGGGTTGGAGGTTTGGAGGTGGGTGGTTGTAGAGGAGCCGTGGGGAGGTGGTCCAGAGCCCTTTCATCAAATCTGTTGAAGAACAGATTTAGCTCATTGGCACGTTCAGTACCACCTCCTACCGTCTGGCTACCAGATGGTTTGTAGCCAGTGATACTCCTCATGCCGCTCCACACGTCCTTTAAGTTGTTCTGCTGGAGTTTGTGCTCCAGCTTCCTCCTGTAGGTCTAGGTAATCTGACTTCCCCCCCCCATCTGGTGCCTTGTGCGTCAATATCAGATGACAAGGGCCGCCCACAAACATCTGTATTTGATGGGTTGGGGAATGACCGATGAGAACTGTGTGGACTGGAGGCAGCTTATTCCTTCAGTATTTCGAGCACAGCACCTCTAAGCAATATGGTCAGCATTCACACACATTTTCGGCAGGGAAGGCATTTTCTAGTTCTTGAAGGTGCTGAAGAAGCATCTAAATCAACACAGAGACCACGTCCCACTAGAATCCTCCATTAAGAGCCAATGCATTCATGCATACTTGAGTGAAATGTATTCAGAGTGTGATATCAGAATCAGCTTAATATATTCTCATGAACAACGGCTGCTGTATTAATGATCGCTCCAGTCAGTATGTTTACATGCAGTTTAAAAACCTGATTATATTCGGGTTAAGGGAATACTCTGGTTTCTCAAACACCATGTAAACACCGTACCCCAGGTAAAATCGGAGTTCTCATAGCCTCGTTAACAGACCTAGAGAACTCCTTCAGTAGTTCGATTATTCATGCATGTAAACAGCCTTCCCGGGCTACTATCGAGTTTCTCGTCTGCACATGCTCCGTAGGTTAGAACTCCCCCTCCCTGTGGTGGCTTTTGACCCGGAAATAGAATAAACCAGGAAGCAACGGTGCCCAAAACAACGTAAAAAAAACAATATCACAAGCGTTACCTTTAAACCAAGGGAGGACTTCACAACGGTAAGTAACATCACCAACAAGAAGACCTGTTTCTGTCGCAATTCTGTCCAAAAGTCGGTCTTTTGTGATTTTGACAAAGGTGAATGGGGAAAAAAGCTGTATTCAGACGAGCTGTTGGCGGAGCGCCACCTACTCTACTCGAGGTCGAGTTACTCCGTTATTTTCCCATTCAACCCCCTTTCATGTATACGAGGGGAACTTCAATAATCCGATTATTCCCTTAACCAGGGTAAGAGTTTCAGGTTACTGCTGTGCATGTAAACGCACTGAGTATGGAAGGCGTCAGGTCTATCACATGGATCTGTAGACATCACAGGCTGAGCCAGATGTCGGTAAATTGATAGTAGAGTCAGATCTCAGTGCTGAGTAGCTCACTCAGTTCTACATGTGCAGCATATAAACAAGGCTCCAGTAAGCATTTAGCTCTGCCCGTCTACTCCTCTCTCTTACTAACCTGCTCATGGTGAAGCAGTGATTCCTCCTCTTCCTCCCGCCCCTATCACATCTAAGGCTGAGTGCTTTCTTTTCATGGCTTCCTTTCAGCTGCTGTGTGGCTTCCACCCAGCAGTGTTCGCTGGACGATCTGCCTCCTCTCTAACCAAGTGACAGGCTGATGAGAAGGGAAGATGGAGAGTGCAGGGAGGGAGAGGTATGGAACAGTAGGAGGGGGTAGCAAGGGAGGGGGGGGGGGGGGGGTTGATGCTCCTTTGTTTCAGAGGCACACCAGCATCTGTGCTTCCTGTATCTCTGTCCCTCACAGTCTCTGCTCTGTAATTGTACACTCTCCAGTGGAACCTTAAATAGCACTCAGCTCCAAGCCTATTGGTTCCTGCTGAGGATGTAAATCTCTAAAAACAACAAAATTATAGTTTCTTGTTTTAGTGCTCTGGCAGTGAAGCTCTTCTTTTTCTTTCTTATTCTTCTCCACTAAAAGTGTTACATGCAGCAAAAAACCTATGACTCAAAGTCACCAAAATTTGCCGTTGCTAAGCACTACAAAAACAAAAAATGATCTCAACGGCCTCAAGGTGGCACTGTAACAAAAACAGCTCAGATTAGAGTCAAAATGATTTCATCATCATCATCTGCTCTCAAAATGTCATATTATGTGACTTTTTCTTAATTTTCTCAACATTGTCTGGATCATCTACGGACTTTGTCAATCTAAAGTTCTTAAGGAAATTCTGACTTTCCATTACGCCAATCCGTTCAGATTTTACAATTTTCAATAACTCAAGAATGCATTGAGGACTGCCATGGGGTGGGGGTGTGGGGCGGTATTCCCCTGACATTGTTTTCTTGCTGTCCAGCAATGATAGCTTAAATACATGGAGAGAGGCGTTGGTATTGATATATGTTGATGATATTTTCATCTGAGGCACATTCAATTATTAGCCTTCACTAGAGCTAGTTTACCAAAGGGCAAATGCTCCCTCCTGTCCCCAGCAGAAGACTAGGGTCTGTCTAGCCCCTTTCACACAGCCTGTTCGTTGTGGGGCTCTTATGCTTGTAAGCTTTGTTGCTTTATCATTCTTAGTGGTAGATGGACAAACGTGACCAGCCAGAATAACTTAACACCTGTGTGGGGGTTCAGGGGCTTTAACATTTATTTGTTCCTATCAAATTGGTTGTTTTTACTTTATCTTTGCTTTCTTATTCCTTATGCCTTGTCTGGTTTTATGTGCTGTTGTTAATTACTTTGTAACATTGTTAAGAAAAGTGCTATATAAATAAAGTTTATTATTCTACTATTATCATTAAAGAGATAGTTTGGATGTTTTAAACTGGGGTTGTATGAGGTACTTATGTATACTTATCTATAGTCAGTGGATTACCTGCAGTAGATAGTGGTTTGGAGAAGCAGGCAGGCTAAGCAATGTACTAGCTTAGCAGCTAAATGTATTTAAGCCACCTAAGTGTACACTATTTCAAATATGTTCACCATTTTACCTTGATGTCAGGCAGCCCTTTGTGACAGGGAACTGAAGCAGTTATCTACGATCTCTTCAAAGCCACCAGACTGCACTTACAAAAACAGTCATAAACCTACTACTGATCTACTGCTGCCTCAATCGGTGAGCTAGTTTGTGTTATTGTGAGACTTTGGGGAATCCAAACCAACCTTTTAAGAACACCAAAGGAACATTACATGACTAGCTGATTGGGCAGTGTACAGCAGCAGTCTTAAACGCACCATCACTGTCAAATATGTGTTGACATGCAGGCTCAAGATGGCCACAGGCAGAAAGAGTCAACCAGTACAATTAGACGTGTCCTCACTTCTGACATAGACAGGAAGTTCAAAGACAAAAATAACTGCAGGTCTCAACAGCTTCCTTGTTTTTGGAAAAAAACAGGCAGATAGTAAAACTACTATAATCTAATTTACGATACTATTCTCTGTTACCCCCACAATCTACCATTAAGCATTAACTGTAATTTTCCACACAGCTGTGCTACAATGTACTGTAGTCTGCTGGTAGAGAAGCCTTGTGCGTGTTATATGAGACCAAACTTTCTCTGAGCACAGTCCAGTCACACAGTTAACCAGCAACAGTTAAGGCTTGCATATCTCAAACAATCACACTTTCAGTTCTCTTTTTGATACATTTTAGCAGTTCTGCAGTGGTTCCACATCGAATTATATAGCAAGGAATCTCTGTGAGTCTGTCTGAGTGTGTAGTTCAAATATCTCAAGAACCGTTCATCTGAACTTCTGCACACTCGGCAGGTGTATTGCTGGGGACCTAATAATGTGCTTCATCTTGAAATTGGTGCAATTAGGACACGCAGCATGTTTAATATTAAAGGACTTGAATTAAATAACCGAAGAATGAGCTGTAGCATTCATAATTCTTCTTCTTTTTTTTCTGTTGCTGCAGTAACAACCTCTGCTTGAACCGTTGCTAATGCGCTGGCGTGGGCGCTATTTTACTAAAACATAAATATCACTAAAAATCAATGCGGGCAAATATATATATATAAATCATATTTTAATGAAAAGTGTGAGGAGCCCTGCTAATCTTCTCTGTGTCTTTCTCAATTTACTGCATACGAAAGTGACATGAAGCTTTTAAGTGAGCACCAGACAGAAGTCTGAGAACTGATGAACTCTGTTGTACAGCTGGGGAGTGTATGGATAGGAACAGTGGTGGAAGAAGTACTCATATCTTTTGCTAAAGTAAAAGTAACAATACTAGGATACATTGTGAAAATAATTCCCATATTCAAAATAGTATTCTGGAAAAAGTACAAAAGTATCAGCATTAAAATATACTTACAGTACCAAAAGTACAAGTACTCATTATACAGCATGGCCCATATTAGACAAATATACATATATTACTTAATTACATATTATGTAATGTAGAATTATAGCGATGCATATATGTGTTCATCACTTAAATGTTGCTGCTGGTAAAGGTGGAGCTCATTTAAGAGTCTGTGTAAAGCAATGACACGTGGGAGTTTGTCACACTACAGAAACTTTTTATTAATCACCCAGCCAAATTTGAATGAAAATCATGAAAACTTCGCTGCGTTCCAGTGCCGTGGGATATGGGACTTATCCTACCTGGAGTTTACGAGCTCCGACTTCAAAGCCTTCCAGGCAATTGAAGTCGTACGTAAACAGAAAACATGGATGACCGCCGCGCTAAGCTGATATCCGCTTTATTTTTGAAGAGGCATTTTGACTGTCAGCAATTCAGTCTACTTACATACACAGACAAGATGGAAGAGGCGAAACGACGGTTGAGATAATTATGCACTGGAGCCTTCCTCACTGCAAACGGGCTTAGAAAAAGTCTAAAAACAAAAAAATATGGCTAGTGTTATCTTGCTACACCCCTTCCCAAATTAAACTGCACAGAACTGTATGACAGTAAACGAATGACATGTTTAAAACTAAATTGTCTAGATAAAAATGTCAATCAATATTGAATTAATCAGGTTGATCCCACAATATAAACATAGTATGTAGTTAAAGCTGTATTGTTATTTTCAGAATAGCATTACTTACCCAATGTCTTACACCAGGGCAAATTCTCAAGACTGGTACCAAGTGGGGATTATTATTTCAGATGGATGAACACACATTTTATCTTCGCATTACCCACTCCCAGTTTGATTACATTTCTGACCTACTGAAGCAGCTTGGCCTAAATGAAGAGCACACAGGAGGCCCTCCTGAGATTCCTCTGAGGCAAAAGGTCGCTCTTTTTTTGTGTTATTTGGGCAATCAGAATAGTTTTTGTGAAATTTGTCACAATCATCAGCCAATAGATGTATTGTGGAATTGCTCTCAGCTTTTTGCACCATGGCATCCTCTTTTGTCAGCTGGCCCACCGTTTGGGAGAAGATAGCCTCCTCTGCTGCTTTCAACACAAAGCGTGGCATGCAAGGCATTATCGGGGCCATTGATGGATGCCACATAAAAATACAAAGACCACACACCAGAGGAGGGGACTACTTGAACAGGAAGATTTACTACTCTGTAGTCCTGCAAGGAATCGTGGACGACACTGGGAGGTTTAGCAACATATTTGTGGGTGCACCTGGCAAGGTTCATGATGCAAGAATTTTGAGGAAATCAACATTTTTTGAAAACTGGAACGAAAAGACGAGGAGGTTCATGTTGCTAGGGGATAGTGCCTATATTGGGCAAGCTTACCCTTTCATCAAGACCCCGTAGAGGGACAACAGAGCCCTCACCCTGCAGGACGAACTGGACAACTCCAAAAAAGGCAGAGGCCGAGTTTTGGTAGAGCAGGCATTCGGTAGACTAAAGTGTAAATGGAGAAGAGTCAGAGATCTCCGAACACAAGACTGGATTTAGTAGTCATGCTCATCGTGTCTGCCTGTATGCTCCATAACATGTGCACAGGCTCTGCAGACATCTGTGAAGAGCATCCAGGTGGTTGTCCACGTCAAGAGGATAAAACTTGCTGAAGAAATTTGGCAGGACACAGACATCTGACATTGAGTAATTGTTCTTCTATGCTATTAGCAATGGGTATATGTTTTTTGTCTTTAATTTCTGCTTAACATGAGTTTATGGCCTTTTTTGTTTTTGAAAGAAGTGTCATACATTTCATACTTGTGTGTAAATCAAAAGGAAACATCACAAACAGTTTGAGTGAAAAACTTTACTTTAATAAATGTATGGGAAATCATAATACAAAAGCCCTGGCCAGTTTGTGGAATGTAAACTGGCATGTCCAAACAAATTGGCATTGGGACTTGTTTATTTATAAAAACATATTTCAAACAACAAATGAGGTATATTTAAGAAGTTCACAAATACATTTTCAAATGTGCAAATATGCAAACAATGTAAGCAAAAGCAGAAACAGTAGCCATAGGAACAGGATGTCATTAGCCGCCACTCCATCCAAAATGACTGCACCACCTTAAGACTTGTTTAGATATTCTCTCATTAGAGCCTCAAAGGAGCCCTGAGCCTGACTCATTTGAGCTAACAATTCCTCATGCCTCTTTTGACTTGCAGCCTCTGACTCTTTGAGTAATTCAACAAGTGCATTTGTCTGTGATCTAAACTTGTGTCTAGGTGTGTTCACTGTGCTACCTTGTGGAGATGGGCTGGCCTGGTTGGCTGTACCTATCTGTTCACCCTCATTAACTATATCAGGCCTGCAAATCCGAATCCCCTCTGATGTTCCTATAATTGGGAATTCAACATTGTGGTTTTCCCCCAAAAGAGCTTCCATTTCATCATAAAATTTTAAGCGCAGAGTTCCCCTCCCTGTGCTCCGGTTATTATCCTTTATCTTTTTATAGGCATCCACAAGTGTGTTCCACTTCCTGTTCACTTTGGCAGGATCAAATGTCTGACCAAAATGGTCAGATAGCTGGCAAGCCATTTCACCCCACATTTGTTTTTTTGACTCTTTACCATTTTTAATTCTGCTATTTTGCTCTGCCAGAGTGCGTGGAAGTTCACTCCCATTTGCCTCCAGGTGTCGCCTCATTAAATCAATAAGAAAGAGCGTATGCTCTTTAGTAAAGGAATAATTGGTTTGTATCTGTGATGCACCTGAGCTGCTGGACTCTTCCTCCATACTCTCCTCTCCGTGGTCCTCTGTCCCTGTCTCAGTTTCTGTCAGGAATTGAGGATGTGGTGAGTTTCTGTCTCTGCGATTATCTTATGTTTCTATGGCTGGCAATTGACTGAAAATATATAGACTGCTTCATAACTAACCTGGAAGACACCCTGACCTTACAGGCTGCATCGAGGAAGTAGGCATCGGTCACATTCTTGCTGATATAGAGGTGCCATGAGGGGGTGGGATCTTTCCTTGTCCAAGAACACGTTCATCGCCTCATCTAAAAACACTGACAGATTTGATTTAGTTAATTTAAGTTAAGTTAAAATTACGTTGTATATTGATGTAAGCTATGCATCAAAAGATAAACAGCTACTCTAGCAAACGTTTAAACTACCGCGTGCCCTAATCAAAACACATGAGTAGCCAAATTGCAGTCTTCTTTTTAATAAAATAAACAAAAACGTTAATTAACAAATTGTCCAGCAATGGATAACATTAGTCGACACTCGAGCAGTATTCTAGCTCAAACTGATCTGCAGCCGTATAGGTAAATGCTCTGCATATCGCTATGATATGGAACTGGGTACAATATTACTATATATATATATATATATCTGCTAAGAGATCATAACGACATATTTTCACACCAGAATATTCTAAACAAGTTGTGTTAAATTGCAGTGTCTAATACAACACTGCATGCATGAAAGCTTAGTTTATAGCCTATTCTTTTAAATTTTACCTCTCACGACGTGTGTCTCCACAGGCGCTGCCATTGTTCTCTGACTTATCTTGGTGAGGTCGGGGTAGGTTGAGCTCCCCCGAGTTCGTGAGTAGGAGGTTCCACTTCAACAGGCATTCCAGTGCACTTTTCCAAGTTGGAAGTCGGAAATTTCCGACCTCCCACGGTACTGGAGCGCAGCATAAACTTCTCTGATACACTGGGGGAGTGTCCGCTTGATGCACTAAAGCCACACCCACTCACAGGAGAGGTGGAGCCTCTCTCAACTGTCAGTTCTGATGTGAATAATGGATGCTTCATCTACTGCAGGAAGAGAAGTTGACACTTGTTTGTTTTAGGCTAACTATAGTTCTGTAAGTGACACTAACGCATTTTGAAGTATGATTACACATGTTGTTCTATAAACATGTCAAGTGGATCTGATGTTACGTTAATGGTAATTCCCTTTATGTGCTAGCATTGAGCTAATGTCTTTATCCACTTTTGGCTTCATAAAAGCTTTGTTTTTCAACTCGACAGCTTGTAAATACTTAGTTCTGAGTTATTTATGGAGGCACCCTCACTCGATACAAAGTCAATGGAGAGCGGTGCATGCCCCAAAAATTAAAAAAACTGTTCATTGCTCGAACTCTATAATTCAGTATTAGATTAATTATAGTCTTTTCACATGTTGGCAGCGATCACCTTTCAATATAGAATGTGTTTTGAAACAAATCTCTGAATTGACTTTACCAGAGGGGTGTACTATGAGAACAGCAAGGGGCAGAACAGTTGCACAGATTAAGGCTGGGGAGGTGTGCTTGCAAAAAACCAGCAGATCGTGTAAATCTGTCAGTGAAAAGATTCTGCATATTTAACTATGTCAAATTCAGAATTGATCTCCATTAATCCAAATAGAGTGATGATGATTTAAAAATGCAAAAATGTTCGACCAGCTTTATTTTATATTTCAGGGAATGCAAAGGTGTAATATACCATAATGGCCATAATTCCATAACCTTTAGTAAGTTTTCCATGTGACATAAGAATTGGATTGGAAAGCTTGCTAGCTTTACCCAGCAAGGAACGAGTGAAGAAAGACACTGGAGATGTTACATTGTATCAAACTCAAATTTCAATCATCAGTGATGTAACTTTCAGAATCAACACTTTTGTTCTTGGAAATAGCCTGGCCCCATATAGCTAGCTGTTAGCAAATTACTTGTATACTGTGGCATTGTTGGAGGACACCAATATGTGATGGCAGGTTATTGCTCAGGGACTCAGGGAAGTGCAGTATCCAGTGTGAAGTTATTCAGATTCTCAAGAAGCTGCAAGCAGCAGCACTGGAGGGCGAGCAGTCAGTTCATTCACAACAGGCAGGTTCAACAAGCTCTGCACTGTACTGGTGTCACTACATTTCTGTTAACACACAAATCCTTTGTGAACCTGCCCGATGCTTCCAACACCACAGCAAGAAAACAAGGACGTGTGGAGGGATTACTCACTGCTTTGTTGCTCCATGCTGCTGGGAGTGTCTCCAGAGTCCTTGGGATGGCCAACAGACCAGTAGGACATTCCTAGTGGAGTCACTGGTTAACTGTCAGAGCAGAGAGGATGCCTGGATTCAGCTGTCACCCTGCACAAAGATGATGATGAAGAAGAAACATTCAGCAAAACAGTGTCTCCTCGTTAAATGGACAGTTTAAGTGTGACAGCCCAACTGGCGCTCCATCCATCCATCTTCAACCGCTTGTCCCTATCGGGGTCGCGGGGTTGGGGTGGGGTGGGGGGTGGGGGTGGGGGGGGGGGGGGTGCTGGAGCCGAACCCAGCTGACAAAAAGAGACAGACAACCATGCACACTCACATTTACACCTACGGTCAATTTAGAGTCATCAATTACCTAACACCCGGAGAAAACCCACGCAGACACGGGGAGAACATGCAAACTCCACACAGAAGGGCCCCAGCCAGGATTCGAACCAGCAACCCTCTTGCCTTCGGGCGACAGTGTTTAGAAAGATTGATGAGCCGAGCTTGTTTTTAGTTGTATTAATACTTTACAAGTATGTGTTTACCTCTATGTGGCACAGGACAAAATATAAAAAATGCTTCTGAAAATAATGCAATCCAACAAAACACCAAAGCACAAGCCTCCAAATGTGTTTAAACATAAAAAAGGTTATATATTTTCTGAATCAAAATAAAGTAAGCAGTAATAAAATGTATGTGCCAGACTTTTGGAAAAAACAGCCAAGCTTTTCAAACATCCTCCAATATAATATTGTTTTTACTGCACTAAATAGTTCCTATATTTCTGGACCAAATTCCACTGAACTTTATCATAATTTCTTGAGATATTCTTATATATAACAATCTGTACTAAATCACAAAAATGTAAAAACTGAAAATGATATCTTTCATAAAGGAATGCTGTCATGTTGAATTGCATTCGATTGTACAGGTATTGCTCCTTCTGGATACCATGTATTTGTGTTTGACTTACTGTACTATGCTGCATGTACTTTAACTACTTTTAAAGAAATTATGTAGCCGTCTTTCCATTACGGTGCCACTGCTAGCTTAGGCTGTCTTTGGACTGGCCGGTGTTGATGGCCTTGGGCTGCCAGCTGGAAAATATTTCTCTTAAACCTGCCCATAACATGCAGCCCCTGTCTTAACGCCACCCATTCATCCCACACACAAACGGACTCCCATAAAGCGATTCAGCATTGCACTTCCACAAAAGGAAACAACCAGAATACATTAATACTAATCAGAAATACTTTAATAATCCCAGGGGGAAATTATTTAAACAGACAGAGACAGAGGTATCCTCTCCGGGAACCATCACCTTATCGTGGTTAGAGAGGTTTGTGTGTCCCTGTGAACCTGAGGTCTGTGTTGTCTGGAGCCTGGTGCTCCTGGTAGGGTCTCCCATGGCAGAGTGGTCTCAGGCAAGGGGCCGGACTAAGAATGGTTCACAAAGACTCTATGGAAGAACATCCACCTCCACAATACATCCTCGTTGGGGAGTCCATGGTATGGTCTATTGCAATCCCAATCTGTTGCAAAAATCCTGGATTTACACAACCACATCCCTGCTATTGCCGACTGTTACCTGTCTGCCCACACGATCATCGTGCACTGTGGCGTGAACAATCTCAGTCGCAGATTATGAACAAAGCTCCGCACTGATTACCAGCACTTTGCTGACCACATCGACAGGCTGGGGAGGATCTGTATATTTTCAGGACTGATTCCTGAGTTTTTTAGCAGGTTATTGAGTATCAATCAGTGGTTATTGGACTTTTGCTCTGCATGTGGGCTTAGGTTCATTAACAAATT
Organism: Echiichthys vipera; assembly: GCF_963691815.1. Lineage (NCBI taxonomy): Eukaryota > Metazoa > Chordata > Actinopteri > Perciformes > Trachinidae > Echiichthys > Echiichthys vipera. Next base: position 2,758,731 of record NC_139826.1, read on the forward strand.
TGACACATGGAAAAGGACTGATCTGTCCTGCAAGACAACTTCAAAGGTCTCACTGCACTTGCCTCCCACATTACCACACATCTCCCCTGTCTCACAGATTGACGCCATAAGTCCACCACCATCTCCACCTCCATCCCCATCTCCACTTCACACCTGCACACATCCCAGTCATTACAAACAACAGACCACGACCCATCCACCGTCCCATTACACCTCCCTGTCCTTCCGGTCATAACCTGAAACATATCACCATCAACAAGGTCTCACAGTCAACCAGCCCACATGCAGCCACACTACATGGCACTTTTTTTTTGCTCCCTGTCGAGCAAGTCTTTTATCATCAATGACCTGATTTTAGAGAACAAACTTTTAACTGAAACATGGCTGAGCACTGATGCACCAGCTGTTCTCACCGACGCTTCCCCATCAAATGTTAGTTTTTTATTTACCAACAGGGGTGGTAGGAGAGGTGGTGGGACTGCAACAAACTCTATAATAACAAAGGACATTTCTTTTACCTACTCTACATCATTTGAACACCATAGCTTTGTTTTTAGCAGTCCTCCGATATGTGTGACTATTTATAGACCACCCAAGCACCTCCCCTCTTTAATCAGTGAGTTTTCTGAACTTCTAGCGATTTTTCACCCAACTTGCAACAGGGTTTTAATAACTGGTGATTTTGATATACACAGATAATAGTTCAGATCCCACTGCAAGTGAATTTTTAAATCTTTTAAATCGACCTAGATTTTAAGCAGCACATCACACAGCACACTCACAACAGAAGACACACCTGTGGACAGGCCATATGTTATGACCAGGTCCAGGGTGGTCCAACTTACCCTTTTAAAGTAAAGTTTTGGAAAAGCTGGTTTTTATCCAATTAAATTATTTTTCAAACAGCAACACGATTTTAGAACAGTGTCAATCTGGTTGTAGGATGAACCACAGTACAGAGACAGCCCTCGTGAAGATTGTTAATGATCTCAGGTGTAACATGGACTCTCAGAAACTGTCAGTCCTGGTGCTACTGGATCTAAGCGCTGCTTTTGATACAGTAGACCAACACATATTGTTAAAGATAGACTCAGATACCTGGTGGGCCTCTCTGGTAATGTTCTTAACTGGTTTTATTCTTACCTCATAGATCGTCACTTTCTTGTAAGCATGGATACATGTTCCTCAGGAACTCATGAACTTAAATGTGGGGTGCCCCAGGGGTCAATCTTAGGTTCAATACTTTTTCATTTATATATGCTCCCCCTTGGGGACGTCATTAGGAGACACAGCATTCATTTTCACAGCTACGCTGATGATACACAGCTCTGCATCGCTGTGTCTCCTGATGACACAGGGCCTATTGACTCCCTTTTAAACTGTATTTTTGATATAAATTCATGGATGGCAGAGAACTTCTTATGGCTCAACCAGGACAGAACAGAGGTCTTAATTATTGGTCCTGAAGGCAAGAGAGAGAAGCTTTTACCAAAACTAAATGCTTTTAAACATTCACAGTGCATAAAAAACTTGGGCGTTCTTATTGACTCTGAGCTTGATTTTATTCCACACATCAGAAATACTACAAAGATTGGTTTTTACCATATTAAGAATATAACCAGAGTTCGCCGTTTTCTCTCTCTGGCCAGCACAGAGGTGCTAATGCATGCTTTTTATCTCTAGCCGGTTAGATGCTCTCTGGTCTCCCGAAAAAGAGCATTTCACATCTTCAGCGACTCCAGAACTCAGCTGCACATGTTCTGACGAAGATCAGAAGGCGGGCTCACATTACACCAGCTTTGCATTGGCTCCCTGTGCGTTTCAAGATTGATTTTAAGGCTCTTTTGTTAGTTTTTAAGTGTCTTAACGGCCTTGGGCCTTCTTATCTGTCTGACCTGCTTTAACCGTATTGGACCTTGCGGACCCTGAGGTCCTCCGGTACTGGTCTTTTATCTGTTCACCAATGTGAGAACCAAAACCTTTGGTGAAGCCTCATTTTACCATTACGGCCCTCGCCTGTGGAACAGCCTGCCAGAGGGCCTCAGGGCCACTGAGTCTGTTGATGCTTTTAAACGCAGGCTCTAAACTCACCTTTTTAATTCCCCTTTGAGTCCTCTTTGACTCTTTTAGTATTACTCATTTATCCTGTCCTGTCATATTTCCTTGTCCTTTAATTTTCTCTTAAAGGTTTTATTATTCATATACTTACTTATTTTTGTTTTGCTCTCAGTTATTGATATAAACATTAATTTATGTTTTAGGAGGTTTTTCAGTTATTTTAGTACCTATTGTATTTATTATCTCGTTTCCAGCTCCATTGTTCTCCTCATGGGGGTCCTCCACTCCGACAGTGCTGTCCTGGTGGTTGTCCTGGCCTGGATAGTTTGGGGAGTCCTGACACAGGGCTTTATAGCCGTGGTATGGGTGGCCTCTGTGGCGGCGTCCCCTGTAGTCGTGGGCTTGGACGGCTCTTGATGGGGATGGCCACCTTAGGATGGTGTTTCCTCACTCTCTCAGTGCTCAGCCATACAGCCATACTTCATTATCTTGTGGAGGGGGGGGGGGGTTACGTATCAGTGTAGTGTGTGTGTGTGTGTGTTACACCATTGAGGAAGTTGGGATGTCAAGGGGGTTAGTTTTATTTTATTTGAAAGTAAAGCACTTTGGGCTGCATTTGTATATGTATGAAAGGTGCTATATAAATAAAGCTGATTTGATTTAGCAAAAATTCTACAGTTCTGTTTTTGCTATGTAATTATGGAGTGTTGAGTGTATATTGATGAGGGGGGAAAATAATTTAAAGATCCCGTCCATTCGAAAATGTGTTTGTCCTCTAAACTGACTATAGTGACTTGTATCTGAGAAAAGCTTGTCACTACAGAGGTGATTTCACATTTGTCTCCTGAAGGAGGAGATGCCTGTGCACTTCTCTGAAATCTGACATTCAAACGCATTTGGGCAGCTTTAGTTGAAACGTCATAAATCCATAAACCAATCAGCTGTCTGATAAGCAAAAGCCAGCAAAGAAACCTGAAACCTCCACTGCAGAGTTCACTGTCAGTACAGACAGAAAGCCCACTGTCATCACAGCTGTCAGCCACTGACAGTTACAAGCTAACAAACAACAGACACTAAGGGCACAGTCACACTGTCCTTCTGGCCGGGGCCAAAACCGTTTTTTCAGCTAAAGCCTTTAAGCAGTGTGAGTGCACCCGTTCCGCGCATTACTGCGGCCAGCGGGCCGTCCACCTCCGCCTTAAAGAGGTGGGCTTTAGCGGAGCCGTTTGCACATGTACGAGCACGAGCGTGCGCACGTGTACGAGCACGAGCACGAGCCCTACGGCAGTAGCGTTATGTGCGCCTGTTCGGACATGTAAATAGAAGGACGGACCATGCGCGGACATTTAACAACAACAACAATGGCGGTGAAAGGTTTACGTTGATGTGATGCGGAGGTGGAGTGTTTACTGCAGATTTGGTAGATGAAAAGATTCAAAAACAGTCGACAAGACGCACAAAAACTCTGAGGTCTACGGAAAGATTTGTAAACAAAGCCACAGACACGCGATCAATGCGTGTGACGTGTTACGGCGTGATGTCGTATGGACAGCAAGAAGCATTGGCCGGCCCTGGCAGTGTGAGTACAAACGGGGCTGGGGCGCGGGGGGAGAGGGAGGGGGGACAAGTACCCTAAAGCCCGGGGCGCGGTACGGAAGGACAGTGTGAGTGCACCCTTAGGGCGTACTCACACTGTCCATCTTGTCCCCCCTCCCTCTCCCCCCGCGCCCCAGGCCCGTTTGTACTCACACTGCCTGGGCCTCGCGCAAATGCTTCTTGCTGTCCATACGTCATCACGCCGTAACACGTCACACGCATTGATTGACGTCATCGCGATGCGTCTCTTTGTTTAAAAATCTTTCCATAGACCTCAGAGTTTTTGTGCGTCTTGTCAAACTGTTTTTGAATATTTTCATCCGCCCAAATCTGCAGTAAACACTCCACCTCCGCATCACACCAACGTGAACCTTTCACCGCCTTTGTTGTTGTTGTAAATGTCAGCGGATGGTCCGTCCTTCTATTTACTATGTCCGAACAGGGGCACGCACACGTGCAAACGTGCTCTACAAAAGCCCACCTCTCTCAGGCGGGCCGTGGACGACCCGCTGGCCGCAGTTATGCGCAGAGGTGGTGCACTCACACTGGTCAAATGCACTGGGCTTTAGCCGAAAAAAACGGTTTTGGCCCGGTGCGGAAGGACAGTGTGAGTGCGCCCTAAGAAATTATGCTAATGACAACATTCTCATACGTCTGTTAGAACACATTCCTGAGGAAGGAAGCCTGAGCTATTGCTGCAGATCAGGAGCTGGCTGCAGACCCAGCCGCCTGCAGAGCTGGCTCCACAGCTGCAGAGCTCTGATGGCTTGCCATCTTGATACACTCTGCTCTTTCACCAGTCAACCTAGTGCGAGCAGCTGTAGTGGGCCGGGCACAAGGCAGATCCAGAATTTCTAAACGAGGGAGAAAGAGTAGATGTGCTTCCAGCGCCCTTTTCAGTTTTATTTGAAGTTTTATGTGGGGAAAACAATGTTAAACAAAATATTAACCATAGCACAGTAGTTTACATCTTTTAAGATGTGTGCAGGATTTTATTATAACGCTGCAACATAACAAAATGTCAAAACAAGTGAAGGGGTCTGAATACTTTCTGTATGCACCTTCTAACGGTTTACAGGTAATAATAACTATTTTTTCTGCCAATAGAGTTGCAAAGTGGGAAACTTTCCATGGGAATTAACGGCAACCTGGAATTTCCAAAACTGAAGGTTGGCCCTTAACAGGTATTTTAAATATAGTTAGGGAAAATATATTTTGTCATAATATTGACCAAAACAATCACATTTAATGCCGTTGTCTCAATTTTGTATACAGTCAATGCCTCAAATGCACTCCAGCAGCAAAGTTTGGACCTGAAAGTTGTCCTGAGAACGATGAAGCAACTAAAGACTGAAGAGAAATTCCAAAATGCCACTGAAGCTGGTGAAACTCTGCAGAAAACACTCTGGTCTACTTTGTTGTCGCCATCGACAAGGACACACCCTCCTGAAAGAAGAGGTCATTAAAGTCTTCTACACTTCCCAACAGAAAGACTCTGCTTTGAAGAGCCAAATGCTGACAAACCAACCCACAGAGGAAGTGACATCAATGAGAGTAAGACACTTTTAAAAGTATTAAAACTTTAATACCACGTGTCTCAAAACAAGACCATATCCATATTTTTTTGTACCAAAAATATCAAAGCTATAAAAAAACAGATCTACACTCAGATTTTCAACCCCAGGAGAAGAAAATCAACTGTGTGTGGGCTTGTGCTCAGTGACAGTTCTGTACCAGCTCTGTGGGCACAGTGGTTAGAGCAGTCGTCCCATGTAAAGAGGCTATTGCAGCCGTGGGTACGACTCCGACCTGTGGCCCTTTGCTGCATGTCTCCCCCTCTCTCTCTCACCCCTTTTCCTGTCTGTCCTATATAATAAAGGCTTAAAAAATTGCCAAAAAAGAATATTAAAAAAAAATTCAGGTACCAAGACGACCTTAAAAAATAAATGTCATGGCATTATAATAGTCATCTTCTGCTAAATAATGTGTTATATGACCAGTTTAATTTCTCTTTTAAACATACGTCATTGAAAGCCTGGAAACTTTTTTTGGTTTGTAGTAGTATTTTCTAAATAGTTAGTGTCACATAGTTGGTCCAAAATGCTGCAGCTCGTGTACTAACTAAAACAAATAGAAGAGAACATATTTATCCTGTATTAGCTTCTCTGCACTGGCTACCTGTAAAATCTAGAATAGAATTTAAAATCCTTCTCCTTATGTACAAAGCTCTTATTGGTCAGGCTCCATCGTATCTTAAAGAGCACATTGTACCGTATCACCCGACTAGATCGCTGCGCTCTGAGAATGCAGGGCTACTCGTCGTTCCTAGAGTCTCCAAAAGTAGAAATGGATGCAAAGCCTTCAGCTACCAAGCTCCTCTCCTGTGGAACAAACTCCCAAATATTATTCGGAAGGCAGACACTGTCCCCTTATTTAAAAGTAAACTTAAAACTTTCCTTTTTGATAAAGCTTACAGCTAGGACTTACGATAAGATTTTCTTCTGCTTAATTATGCTGCTATAGGCCTAGTCTGCCGGGGGATAATACTTTTCCTGATACTCTGAGCTTCTCTCCTCTCTGTCTGTACCATTCATGTCTCATCAATGCATGTTACTAATTCAGCTTCTTCCCCGGAGTTGTTTGTGCTTTGTCGTCTCGCAGGTCTCTGCTGATCGTGGTGGTGCCTGCTGCCGTGGTCCTACATGACGCTTCCTGCTGCTATTATCACTATTACTCATATATACTATCACTAGTTTAATAAACTATAAAATCTGAAGCCATAAAAACACCACCAGTGGTATGTCTCGCTGTATCGTAGCTGCTATTGCCACTACTCATCATTGATCATGTTTGCCACCATAATTATTATCATTTTCATATTCTGTCCCCTTAGCTGTGATTGTTTCTACTATTCTGTTGTACTAACTGTCTTAACATATACGTCATATTCACATTACAATAGATATTATTATAGTTACTGTTAGGCTTTGCTTGCATCTCTGGAAGTGTGTCTGTCTGTCTGTCTCTCTCTGTCCATCTGTGTGTCTTTTCTCTCTTTCTCTCTCCTTTTCTTCCTCCCCAACCGGTCAAGACAGATGGCCGTCCTCTACAGAGCTGGGTCTGTCTGACGTTCCTACCTGTATTAGGGAAGGTTTTCGTTGCCACCGTACTCTACAGAGGAATTGTTGGGTCTATGTAAATCATAAATAAGTCATTGAGTGTGGTCTTTACCTACTCTGTAAAGTGTCCTGAGATAATTTTTGTTGATTTGACACTATAAATAAAATTGAATTGAATTGAACATAAATAAAAACATTCTGGTACCAAGACGACCTTAAAAAATAAATGTCATGGCATAATAATAGTCATCTTCTGCTAAATAATGTGTTATGTGACAAGTTTATTTTCTCTTTTAAACATACGTCATTGGAAGCCTGGAAACTTTTTTTGGTTTGTAGTATTTTCTGAGTAGTTAGTGTCACATAAATAAAAACATTCACTGAATCCATTGTTTGAGAGACCACACAGGCCCAGGACTGAGTTCTACAGCCCCGGTCCCACCCCTCAGCCACTGTCAGACGCCTTCGATTCGTAGGCACATTACTCGTTAATGCAAGCGTCCAAAAATAATTTATAATGATTAAAAATGATTTATAATCGTTATTAATGAGTTATGATTGATTCTAACAAACCTTACCTCTCGTTGTCAAGCAGCAGGGTGGTGAGTTGTCGCACGCACGCAGCAGTGTTTCAGATTTTTTGAAAATCAGTGCCTCCAGTGTTTCTGGATTATAATAACCCCGACATAAAAAGTTCTTCATGAGAGTGGAATTCAACTGTTCCACGGTGTAAGTTATTTCAAATAAGGAACATGTCTATTAAGTGGACAGATTTTTAAATACAGATCGGTTTGTTTTGGCTCTTTTGACAACGATGCGCGAACCGACTAAAGAGTCGGACGGTGGTCGGTGCGGAGCCGCCTCTCTCCTGTCACAGAAGCTGTTGTGGAGCCACTCACCACACGGCGGACCCGTCCGGAGCCCAGCACCACAGGACCCTCCTCAGCTCCAGCTCCAGATCCTCACAACATCACTTTGGGCTCCACTTCCTGATTCCACGATGCAAACTTTCCAATCCAGACACACGCTGACGCTGAGTGGGTGTCTAAGGTGTCAAGTCACACTGGACGATGGATGCGTTTCCGGTCATACCTTCAAAATAATACTGGAGAATTCACTCAATTAAAAATAGCGCATCCGGATACAGTATTTCAAACTAAAACCCACAAGGCGCCTGGGAAGATTCCACAGCGAGACTAGAAAGCACGGATAGGAAACGTTACTGCAGTGAATCCTAAAGGAGGTCGGACAAACAGAGAAACCACAGATTCACATGTTTTTCTTTTAGATGATCAAAATAGGTTAACACTAAGGCTCTCATGTCAATGATGTCAATACTATTTGAACTACAAACAGAGTCCAGGCAGCTCCTCTGCCCAAAGCTTGTGGCGTTGCCTACAGATTCTACGTTCCTATGCAGAATCTGTTTATGGAGTGTCTAAAGTGTCTAAGGGACTAATAGGGACAACCATATTTGCCTGGCACTGAGCCAACCGGACTGCAATGTAGGCTCCTTCAGGGCAAAGGCACTCAGTCAATGAAAGTATTTGTTTGTGCCAGGGCCAGGCTTGGATTGTTATTATAAGTGTTTGACTACATTATCAAGAGAAATAAACGGAGTAGCAATCCAATATCACCGTGTTTAATTAATAAGCTGTATGCCACCTCACTATATGGAAGTGTAACCCAGGTAAATAAGGTAATAAACTGATAGAACATAAGATCAAACCTAAATGTAAGCAAACAAAAAGACTGTGTTTATTGTAACAGAATGTCATAAAAGCAGTTACTGTTAAATGTCTCATTTATTTTGTGTGTCCTGCTCCTTTAGTGCAGCGGTAACAGCCAATCAGGTGACTACAGCGCCACCTGCTGGAGAGAGGGAGAATAATTAGAGCAAGAGCTGAACGCTTCAGAAGGCAGATGGAAAAGACTAGAACGGGAGGAAAGGAGGAGTATTCTGAGGTTTCACACCTTGTTTCTTTCATTTTTGGGAGGATATCGTACTCAGCTGCTGTTCACGTTGCTGGTTTCTGTTTATTTCATTTTTGAACAAGGATTTGGTGAGTGGAAAAGCATTTTTTTTCAGTGTGTGTGTTAGCAGGTATCCCTTCGTTGTATTAGTTCAGTGTGAAGACGATATTACTCGAAGCTAAGCTAAGGCAGTCTGAATAACTGTCATGCTATGTATTTAGTGTTTTTATGTTGTGCAATGTGTAGTTAAGAGCTAAAAAGAAAACGGTGCGTACACGGTCAAGTCTGCCTCGCTGCGGAGTGGAAGCGAGTGCAGTGCCGCCATTTTAGGGTGTGGTCTGGATTTAACCCTCCTGTTGTGTTCATTTGTTAGGGACAGCAATGCTGTTCCAGGGTGACCCGGTGCATGTTTAATCATCCAAAAGATGTCCAAAAATCCTAACAAGCAATGTTAATATTTAATTACTAACTCCATTAACAACTATTCTGTCAATATTTAGTGCAACGGTGTTACTTACCTCTAACAGGTAATGGTCCAATAATTCACTCGTTTTTCACACACACAAAAAAACATGCTCAAACTTTTTTTCCTGCTTTATTACTTTTGAAAGACCAACATATAAAACACAATAGTTTTACACAATATTGAAACATAGCATTTAAATTTGTTTAACATACATGTACTTTGTGAACCAGAAATGAACAAAATCGCAATACAACAAACAAGCAATTGCAATATGAACAAGGTGTGTGTGTGTGTGTGTGTGTGTGTGTGTGTGTGTGTGTGTGTGTGTGTGTGTGCATGCATGTGTGTCTGTCTGTATGTCTGTACATCAACACCAGTGATTTTCAACCCGTGTGCCAGCTTGGCAAGATGGCGGCGCATGCACACGGAGCGGCTCCTCTCTCTCCCGTCGATTCGGCAATTTTGTGTTTTTTGTGTTATGCACGCATGCAACATATGTTCGTCCCAGTCGTCCTCGCTACACCCGAGACGCATCTACTCCCGTGAGGTTCTGCTCAACATCAGCAGAGCCATCTCTACAAAACTCAAACCAGCTGACGCGGAAGAGCTACGCGACTGGGGCCTGCTCCAGGAGCCGGCTCATCCACCGACCCCCACTCCTGTATCCAGCCCACAGCGGAGGCGCCACAGGCGGTGCATGAGGAGGCAGAAGAGGGGGAAGCGCGGAGGTATCCGAGCTAGGCTAGCGGCTAGCCCTCATCGGCCGACCATCCCTACCATCACGCTGGCCAACGTACGCTCGCTGGACAATAAACTGGATTACATCAGACTTCTCCGCACAACTTCCAAGAGCGTGAGTGATTGTTGCGTTCTTGTGTTTGTGGAAACATGGCTGAATGACGGCGTACCAGACTGTGCTATCCAGCTAGCCCGGCTAACATGCTACCGGGCAGACAGAGCGCTCGTCGAGGGGGGGGAGACTCGCGGCGGGGGACTCTGTGTTTACATCAGTGATGCCTGGTGCCGTGACGCTGCTGTGGTCTGTAAAAACTGCTCATCGCTGGTGGAGCTTATGGTCATCAAATGCCGGCCATTCTACCTGCCGAGGGAATTCAGTGCCATATTGCTGGTAGCAATTTACGTCCCACCTGGCTCCACCAACAACAGGAGTGAGGCACTGAATGAACTCCACCAGCACATCAGTGAGCAGCCCACCCAGATGCCTTCCTCATCCTGGCTGGGGATTTCAACCACGCCAACCCCAAAAGCGTGTTTCCACAACTCCATGGACACATCACTTTTCCGACACGGGGAAACAATATCCTGGACAATGTTTATACTACACACAGAGGGGCCTAAAAAGCCCTCCCCCTCCCCCACCTCGGAGCTTCAGACCACTCCACTGTCATGCTAATGCCAGCTCACAGGCCCCTGGTGAAGGTCATCAAACCAGTCAAGAAGCAGGTTCAGGTGTGGCCTGAGGGGTCGTCAGAGGCACTCCAGGACTGCTTTTCCACCACTGACTGGAGCATGTTCAGACAAGCAGCCACCTACGACAACACCACAGACCTCCAGGAGTACACAGACACCGTCATGTCCTACATGAGGAAGTGCATGGAAGACGTCACGGTGACTAAAACCATCTCCATCCGGGCCAACCAGAAGCCATGGTTGACAGAGGAGGTCCACAGGCTCCTGAAGGCTCGTAACGTTGCCTTTAAAGCCGGCGACGAGATGGGCCTGAGGACAGCCCGGGCCAACCTGTCACGTGGCATCAGGATAGCCAACAGACAATACTCCAGGAGGATCGCCGACCACTTCAGAGACAGCAGAGACACCAGGAACCTGTGGCGGGGGATACAGACCATCACAGACTACAAGCCCTCTCCACAGACCTGTGACAACTCCTCAACTCTGCCAGACCAGCTGAACGACTTCTTCGCTCGCTTCTAGGCTGACAACAGCACCCCGGCACAGAAGACCTCACCACCTCTCGGCGACCAGGTGCTGACGCTATCCCCGGACAGCGTGAGGAAATCCCTCAGAGGGACCAACGCACGCAAAGCCCCGGGTCCCGACAACATTCCTGGTCGTGTCCTGAGAGACTGTGCTGAGGAGCTCACAGATGTCTTCACGGACATCTTCAACACCTCACTGAGCCAGGCTGTTGTCCCCACGTGCCTCAAAGCCACCACCATCATCCCGGTCCCGAAGAAGTCGTCCCCCACCTGCCACAATGACTACCGCCCGGTTGCACTCACTCCCATCATCATGAAGTGCTTCGAGCGGCTAGTCATGCAACACATCAAGTCTGCCCCCCCCCCACCCTGGACCCTTTCCAGTTTGCATATCGGTCCAACCGCTCGACCGACGATGCCATCTCCACCGCCCTCCACTCAGCCCTCACCCACCTAGAGACCAGAGACTCCTACGTCAGAATGCTGTTCATCGACTTCAGCTCAGCATTCAACACAATCATCCCTCAGCAGCTCACCCACAAGCTCAGTCAGCTGGGGCTCAACACCTCCCTGTGCAACTGGCTGCTGGACTTCCTGACGGGGAGACCACAGGCAGTTCGAGTTGGAAGCAACACCTCCAGCACCATCACGCTCAACACAGGGGCCCCCCAGGGGTGTGTGCTGAGCCCCCTCCTCTTCACTCTGCTGACCCATGACTGCACACCATCATCCGGCTCCAACCTCTTCATCAAGTTTGCGGACGACACAACTGTGTTCGGTCTCATCAGCAACGATGAGGAGACCGCCTACAGGGACGAGGTGAGCCACCTGGCCACGTGGTGCAAGGACAACAATCTCCGCCTGAATGTGGAGAAGACGAAGGAGATTGTTGTGGACGACGGCACTCCCAGCATGTTCCACTCACCATCGACGGTGCTGCAGTGGAGCAGGTGAGCAGCACCAAGTTCCTGGGAGTGTACATCTCTGAAGACCTGTCCTGGAGCAACAACTCAGCATCACTGGCCAAGAGAGCAAACCAGCGCCTGTACTTCCTCCGCAAGCTCAGGAGAGCAAGAGCCCCGACCCCCATCATGCACACCTTCTACAGAGGCACCATCGAGAGCATCCTCTCCAGCTGCATCACCGTGTGGTACGGCGCCTGCACCGTGTCCTGCCGCAAGACTCTGCAGCGCATCGTGAGGGCAGCTGAGAGGATTATTGTTGTCTCTCTCCCCCCCCTGTCGGACATTTACAACACCCGTCTCACCCGCAGAGCCATCAGGATCGCAGGTGACCCCACCCACCCCTCCAACAGCCTCTTCAGCCTGCTGCCGTCGGGGAGGAGACTGCGGAGTCTCCGAGCCAAAACCAGCAGGCTAAAAGACAGTTTCTGCCACCAGGCAGTCAGGAGACTCAACTCCCCCCCTACCCCCCCCCCCCCCCCCCCCACACACACACACAAACACACACACAGACACATTACATCTGAACTCGGACTCGAACTGCTATTTGCACTTCACTGCACTACCTCACTTTAATGAACAATACCGCTCTACCTCAATTCAACAAATGTCATTGCACTGTTACTGTCTATTTATTATTATTATCTTATTCTGATAAGTCACTTTACAATCCACTGCCACTTTACATTTTTTACTCTTTGTATATTTTTATTATTTTTATTATGTTGTATATATATATGCCGATTGCACTGGGTCTGAGAGGACTGTAATTTCATTTTTTGCATTTTGTATGTCATGCATATTGCAATTTTTGACAATAAAACTGACTTGACTTGACTTGACACTAGTGTGCCGTGAGAGATCATCAGGTGTGCTGTGGGAAATTATCAATGAATGGTCTATTTTCGAACTTCATTCATATATAAACTATAAGGCGCATCTGTCCCTTTAAGAAATGGAACCATAGCACTCTCGCGCCACCTAAGAAGTGATGCGAGAGTGCTATGGTCGCGCCATCTTGGATTCGCTCAGACAATAAGTAAACAAAGTTAGAGTTAGTGCTGCAGCTGCACGTCAAGTGACATTGGCAATTTGAGATCACAGCAAGACAAGCAAGTGACAGTGATGGAGAAGTTTTTGAGAAGGGAAAATGCAAATGCCGAACACGGCCCTGGACAAAATTATGACACAGATGAAGGCCCTAATATGAGTGGTGGACAAAAGGAAAGAAGGTGAGCTCGAGGCAATACAGCGAAAGCTATCTTTCATTTGGATTCACTTTCACCGGGGATGCAACGGCACCGACTCCGCTGTGCTTGGTGTGTTGTGAGAAGCTCTCCAATAGCGCCATGGTGCCAAGCAAGCTTAAACGCCATCTCCAAACGAAACACCCTTCCGTTCAGAACAAGCCGACGGACTATTTTGTACGCTTACGTACAAATAATGAGAAACAGGCCAATTTTTTTAGAAAAACCACAAAGGTATACGAGAAAGCCCTCAAAGCTAGCTACCTTGTCGCTGATCTCTTAGCTAAATCAAAAAAGTCCCACACTGTGGCAGACACATTAATACTGCCAGCTTGTAAAGCCTTTGTAAATGAGATGCTCGGCCCTGATGCGGCCAAAGAGATAGCTAAAGTGCCTCTCTCGGATAACACAATTGCCCGTCGTATTGATGACATGTCTGCAGATATCGAAACTGTTGTTTTAGAAAAGATGCGCATCAGTAAGAAATTTGCCTTGCAACTTGATGAGTCAACGGCTATTAGTGGACATTGTCAGCTCTTGGCCAACATGCGTTTTGTGGATGGAGAAGCCGTTAGAGAAAACTTCCTATTTTGCAAGGCACTGCCAGAAAAATCAACAAGAGAGGAAGTATTTTGGGCCACGTCAGAATATCTTGACAAAAGCGGACTTACGTGGGAAAACTGCAAAGGTGTCTGCACTGATGGAGCAGCAGCCATGGTCGGGCGCATCAAATGCTTCGTAAGTAGGGTCAAAGAAAAATCCCCTGATGTTACTGTTACGCACTGTTTTTTGCACCGTGAGGCCCTCATGGCAAAGACCTTACCAGCAGATCTAGCTTCTGTGTTGGATGATGTTGTGCGCATAGTGAACTTTGTGAGGACGTGACCTTTGAGATGTCGCTTATTTGCGTCTTTGTATGAGGAAATGGGAACAGAACATAAAGTCTTATTGCTCCACAAGGAGGTCCGGTGGCTGTCGCGCGGCAAAGTGCTGGCCCGAGTGTGAGCTGCGAGAGGAACTTAAGGTTTTTCTGACAAACGAGAGGTCCGATTACTCAAAGCTGCTTGCAAGTGATGAGTGGTGTGCAAAGCTGGCATACCTGGCTGATATATTCCATCGTCTGAATGAACTTAACACAGGGATGCAAGGCCGAAATGAAAACCTGCTTACAAGCACTGATAAAATGAACGTTTAAAGTTCCAGCTCTGGCCATAACATGTGCAGCGTGGCAGCCTTGAGATGTTCCCACTCACTGTGAAGCTGCATGATGGCAACACTGCTGCAATGTGCGAGGTGATTGGCACACATTTGAAAACTACCAACGCGTTGGAACAGCGCATTAGAAATGCTGGAAAGATTTTTGGAGCAGCAGCCAGCTGTGTCCGCTGCACTACTGTCCCCTGAAGTACGAAAACAGGAAAAGGATCTGTGCACCCTTACAGAGGCAGACATAACAGCAGCAGAGGACGTTACACAGGCTCTGAAGCCACTGAAGAAAGCCACCTTGGTGATGTCTCAGGAAGGCACCCCTAATCTGTCTGTCATCGCACCCCTTAGAGCAAAATTTATGGAGGAAATGCAACTGACCCCCAATGACTCTGGGATGGTGAAGGAGATTAAATCTGCGGTGCACCAGGATCTCCAGAAAAGGTATTTATTGTTTTACATCATCATCATCACATTGTTAGGCCTGTTTTATTCAGTTGGTTTGTTTTTTTGGCTATTGTAATGTGAATTAATTCATTTTAATTTATTTTCAAGGTACATGGGCCTGAAGGACGGACTTCTACTAGCTTCAACTGTGGACCCACGCTTCAAGGTCCTGCCTTTTCTGTCTGATGATGAGCATGAGGAAATCTTTGCCAATCTCACCACTATCACTGATGCATTAGCAACTGAGAAGGACTCTGTAAGTGCAAATTTATATTGAATGGTGTGTGCAACTGTGTACACATATTTTTGTTTTATTGTCTTATGCAGTGAGGTCTTGAATTATTTAATCGCTGGCAGATTTTATTTTATTGATAATTTTACTTTGCAACTATTGAAATACAAAGCTTTTCTGTACTTTAATGTGATTTATTTACTTTCACAACAGGGTGGGCCAATAAACGCAGCAGACAGTGAGGCAGGTGAAGTGTTGGAGCAGCAGGTAGAGCCAGTTGATGACTCTTGACCCCCATCAAAGAAAGCAAGGGACTCTTGTGCTTTATCTTGCATTAATATCCAAGATGGCGCCACGGACGGCTGCCTCGGCGCTTAGCTCCGCAGTTCCTTGTTTGTTTGGTTTTTTTTTTGCTTTTTAAGTTGTCCTTCCGTGATCCGGTACACTCGGGAGGAACTTTTACAGTATGGACAGTCTACCGGACACAATTTTCCAACATTTCTCACCGATTCTGGATACTTTTCGGAACTTCTAGTCGGAGGAGCAGCGGCAGTCTACGGGATGTTCAGGCGACACAGACGGGGCAAACGGGCCGGCGCGCTCGTTAAGCTCCGACAGCGGGGATTCCGAACAGCGCTCCCGTCGATTCACCTGGCGAACGTCCGCTCCCTTAACAACAAGATAGACGAACTGCTGCTCCTCAACAGAAGGAATTCGGACTTCTGCAGATCTGCCGCCCTGTGTTTCACTGAAACTTGGCTCAGTGAACTCACCCCAGACTCAGGATTACATCTACCGGACTTCCAGCTGTTACGAGCGGACCGGGTAACGGAGCTCTCGGGGAAGAGCAGAGGAGGCGGAATCTGCTTCTATATTAACGAAGGTTGGTGTACAGATGTCACAGTGTTGAAGAAATCATGCAGCCCCCATTTGGAGACATTTTTCATAAACTGTAGACCGTTTTATTCACCGCGGGAGTTCTCCTCGTTCATTCTGGTTGGTGTGTACATCCCACCTCAGGCCTGTGTCACTGAGGCCCTGCAACACCTGGCTGACCAGATAACGGACGAGGAGAGGAAGCATCCAGACTCCCTGCTCATTGTGCTGGGGGACTTTAACAGAGCAAACCTCAGCCGTGAACTACCTAGATACAGACAACAGGTTAAGTGTCCCACCAGGGACAAAAACACTCTGGACCATTGCTACACTGTTTTAAAGGACTCCTATCGCTCTGTTCCCCGTGCAGCTTTGGGGCTCTCTGATCACTGTATGGTCCATCTTGTTCCAAACTACAGGCAGAAACTCAAATCTGCCAAGCCTGTAGTGAGGACTGTGAAGAGATGGACCACAGAGTCAAAGCTGGAGTTACAGGCCTGCTTTGACTGCACTGATTGGAGTGTTTTTGAGGCTGCTGCTACAGATCTGGACGAACTGACTGACACTGTGACAAGCTACACCAGCTTTTGTGAGGACATCAGTGTGCCGACCAAAACCTTCTGCACATACAACAACAATAAACCCTGGTTCACTGCAAAACTCAGGACGCTTCGCCAGGCCAAGGGCCTACAGAAGTGGGGACAGAGTCCTCTACAACACGGCCAGGAACACACTGACAAAGGAGATCAAGGTGGCAAAAAGGTGCTACACTGAGAAGCTGAAGAGCAGTTTCTCAGCTAACGACCCTGCGTCAGTGTGGAGAGGTCTACAGGACATAACCAACTACAGGAGACCATCCCCCCACACTGCAGTGAACCGTCAACTGGCTGACGACCTGAATGTCTTCTACTGCAGGTTTGAGACGCCAGCTTTCACACCCATCACCCACTCCACCATCACACAACCCTCATCACCCCTCCCTTCCCCCCCACCGTCACTCAGGATCTGTGAAGAGGATGTGTGTCAGCTCTTCAAGAAACTAAAGACCAAGAAAGCTCCAGGCCCAGACGGTGTGTCACCCTCCTGTCTGAAGGTCTGTGCTGACCAGCTGACCCCCATCTTCACCCAGATCTTCAACAGATCCCTGGAGCTGTGTGAAGTCCCCTCCTGCTTCAAACGCTCCACAATAATCCCGGTCCCCAAGAAACCAGCAATCACAGGACTAAATGACTACAGGCCTGTGGCCCTGACATCTGTGGTCATGAAGTCCTTTGAGAGACTGGTGTTGAGCCACTTGAAAGACATCACAGGACCCCTGCTGGACCCCCTGCAGTTTGCATATCGGGCAAACAGGTCAGCGGATGATGCAGTCAACATGGGACTGTACCACATCCTGCAACACCTTGACACCCCGGGGGCTTATGCAAGGATCCTGTTTGTAGACTTTAGCTCGGCTTTCAACACAATCATCCCGGACATCCTCCACTACAAACTCTCCCAGCTCACCGTCCCAGCCTCCACCCGTCAGTGGATTACTAACTTTTTGACTGACAGGAGACAGCAGGTGAGGCTGGGGCGGATCACATCCAGCACCCGAGCCATCAGCACAGGCGCTCCCCAGGGGTGTGTGCTCTCTCCATTGCTCTTCTCCCTTTATACAAATGACTGCACCTCGAGTGACCCATCTGTCAAACTCCTGAAGTTTGCAGACGACACAACCGTCATCGGTCTCATCCGGGACGGTGACAAGTCTGCTTACAGACGGGAGGTGGGACAGCTGGCCCTCTGGTGCGGTCAGAACCATCTGGAGCTAAACACGCTCAAAACTGTGGAGATGACAGTGGACTTCAGGAGCCGCCCCCCTACACTGCCCCCCATCACCATCCTCAACAACACCGTGTCTGCTGTGGAAACCTTCAGGTTCCTGGGATCCATCCTCTCCCAGGACCTGAAGTGGAGCCACAACGTGGACTCCATCGTCAAAAAGGCCCAGCAGAGGATGTACTTCCTTCGTCAGCTGAGGAAGTTCAACCTGCCACAAGAACTGCTGATCCAGTTCTACACGGCAATAGTTCAGTCTGTTCTCTGCACCTCCATCATTGTTTGGTTTGGATCGGCCACCAAACAGGACAAGAACAGACTGACACGGACAATCAGGACTGCAGAGAGAATCATTGGTGTCAAACTGCCCACTATCCAGGACCTGCACTCATCCAGAGTCAGGAAAAGGGCAGTTCACATCTCTGCAGACCCTTCACACCCTGCACATCACCTCTTTGAACTTCTCCCCTCTGGCAGGCGTTACAGAACTCTGTACACAAAAACAGCCAGACATAAAAACAGTTTCTACCCCCAGGCCGTCACACTGCTGAACAATTGACCCCACCCGACACATCACACACACATGCCAGACATACAAGACACATGCACCTAATGCACCTTTTGTATATCATTGTAAATAATATAACAAAGATATTTATAACAGCCTGGTCACTTTACTTTGCACAATTATTTTATCTTTAAATTTTAAATTTCTCATATTTACTTGTTAACCTATTTTTAATATTACCTCTATTTTTTATCTTAAATTATTGTTCTGTGTTGTTCTGTTATTGTTCTGCTATTGTTATGTAAATGTTATTGTTGTTGTTATGGTTAGGTTTGTCCTGTTAAATGTTTGGAAACTGTGAGAAAAGTATAAGCCGGAGTCAAATTCTCTGTATGTCCAACATACTTAGCAATAAACCTGATTCTGATTCTGATCTGATCCCCTGGGGAACACATATGCTCCATTAGCAGTGTCCAGAACCACAAGTGACAAAGCTTTAGATGAGGTGATGAGGTATAAAGAGGTAAAGCCACTGCCACTCTCCACCAATCCACTCAACTGGTGGAGAGAACATGAGGGGGAATTCCCCCTTTTGTCATGCCAAGCAAAGCGATACCTATTTATCCCAGGAACTAGTGTACCTGCTCAGAGAATCTTTTCCACAGCTGGTGATATTGTCACAGCCAAGCGAAGTGCACTTAATCCAGAACATGTAGACCAGCTGATTTTCTTAAACAACAATCTACATGTGCACATCTAGTATGTAACCAGAAAGCACCTGGTTTTTATGTGTTATGTGAGATCAGAAGAAAGAAAGTTTACATAGGCCTACGTTACTTTACATTACATGTAATACAGCACTGTCATGTTTTATTTGTTTGCTTTTGTACACCTTAAACTGGTATTGTTGTGCTGATGTTATTTTTTCAGTTTGTTTTTTTGACCAAAATCCTATGAGTATATGAAATACATAATTTAAGTTACATGCATTTTAGTTCAGTGTTAAATACATGCATGTACGAGTATTATTGAGCTGATGTGTTATGACTCAAAATGTTATGAGTTAGTTTACAAAGAAAGAAACGCACAATGTAAATTTACATGCACTGTAGTTCAGTGTTTAGGCAGTGTCCTGTTTTATCATGCTATGAGTTATACCACAGCTGTTCATAAGGCATGAAACAAAATAAATTATTTGAAAAAATGCTCTGGTACTCTTACGTGTGTATTTCTACGTGATACTGAATTGATATTGAGGAATTTCAAGCAATATCGAATCGAATCGTGACTCAACGAATCAAAATGGAATGGAATCGTGAGATTCTTAACAATACCCAGCCCTAGTCAGATGGCCTGCAGACCTGGCACCTCTTCCTCTTTCTCTTTCCCTCAGCAGCAACCTATAAACAAGAGGACCATGATTACTTTACTATGGTGTCTTTTTTCTGATCCTAAGACACACACAACGCACTCTCATACACTTGTGCACACACACACACTTACTTACCTCACGCACTGGTGTACTTGATGCAGTCCTCTCCTGGATCTCCCTCACCGTTGCAGCGGCTGGGGTCCTTGGCAGGTGCTGCCTCCGTTGGATGTTGTACAGCTTTGGGACATTCCAGTCAGGAAAGATCTCAGTCCAAATGACAAATGCATTGTAAGCCGCTCCACTGATCAAATAAAGGTTGACCAATGGCCAGTGTGCAGTCATTTGTTTGGTGCTGTAGGACCCTGTTACTTTATCTAAATTGTCTAACCCCCCTTTGGTGGCATTGTAATCAAGGATCATGCCTGGTTTCTGGTCCTCTCTTGTGCTGATTTCAGCATTTTTGTGCAGACTGCTCATGAGCACAACATTTTTTCCCTTTTTGGGGCAGTAAGACTCCAGGGCTGTCGTGTCTGTGAAGGCAAACATTGAAGATTGGGGGGCCCTGTTCTTGATTACCAGCAGCTCAGCAGGGAGTTCAGTCCTGTTCTTTCGGACAGTTCCGATCATTGTGAGCTTTCTCTTCAGAAGTTGCCCTGATTCTTATCTGGGGCTCCTCCAAGACAGCTTTGCCAGTCTTTCCAGGTTTTTTTCCCACATTTAGCTGGTTTGATAGAATGCCACCAGCCTTTCATCCACTGTGATATTAGGGCCTGGGTTATAGGGTAGTGGTAGTTGCTTTACCCACTTGTCCCACACTGTCCTCATAGCTGCCAGCTTGTCTCTCTCCCGTCTACCAGCCCTTGTCTCTTGATTATCAAATCGGATTACTCTGGAGAAAATGTGAAAAGTCTCCAGAGACATTGTGGTTTGAAATGTAGCCCTGCCTATCTCTGCATCCCACAGACTGGCTGTCGATTCATCCTTTGACTTATAGACCCCAGCCAGGATGAGGAGCCCCAAATACGCATAGAAATGTGTTTTGACAGCTCCTTCCACTTCTCCCCCAAAACACGCCTCACTTCTAGATTGGTCATTTCCAGAATTATTTTCTGTACTGAATCTGGCATGACCAGCTCAAAAGCTGACTTGATGTCAGTCACACGAGTCACTGCCATGCTAGTGTGCCCTGGAACTGTCTTTATCATGTATTCTGCAGACAGTTTTGCCTGACGCACATTTGGGGATGAAGACCACTGTATTGCACCATTTTTTGACATGAATGTCATGCTTGGAGGATTAGGAATAGCAATTCCCTCATCTGGTTCAAAATCAGAATCATTAGAAAATCCAAATTCAGCTTGAGACAGTCTTCTCAGACACATCCTCCTCTATTTCACTGTCATGATCAATGATTACTTCCAGAGTCATCCTCCTGCTTCTGCTGCTCATTTTGTAAAGGTTTGCCTGACAGAGTGTAATGTTGGTAGGACTCCCATGCAGAGAAGCTTTTATATGTTTTTCCCCTCCCCTGTTAAGTGTCCAGTAAATGTTGGTGGAGTTTTCCCGCGAGAACATAAATGGTTTGTGTGTGTGTGTGTGTGTGTGTGTGTGTGTGTGTGTGTGTGTGTGTGTGTGTGTGTGTGTGTGTGTGTGTGTGTGTGTGTGTGTGTGTGTGTGTGTGTGTGTGTGTGTGTGTGTGTGTGTGTGTGTGTGTGTGTGTGTGTGTGTGTGTGTGTGTGTGTGTGTCAACATTATGGGGTGTTTGCAAATATGTGAGATGAACATGAACCCTTTTCATATTATATGTTGATTACACAAATTAAGGAGAGCATACTTAAATACTTTTAACTATTTTTCCTAGATCTTCAAACTTTAAAACGGGTCAATTTGAGTTTGACTCAAGTTGATAGTTAATCTGTATTTTAGTACTAGTACTTTATTTTCATTTGATTTCATGATTTATTGGAAGCTAAAATTCTGCATTCTGCCAGGTTTTTTAGTCGGGATGGCTGGTGTGGGAATACACCTGGAGCTGTGGAAAGAAGATAGCGAGCGACCCATAGGAGAGAGGGAGTTGGAGTGGATGATCACCTAATCTGCAAAACTCAGACACTAATATCAACACTGGGATCGCGGTAGGACAAGACTGATTGACTGGTTTTGCAGCAGTACAAAGTGGATTTCACTTGAACTGATAAAGGACTTAAACAAAAGACCACATATATACCAAACAGAGGAGATCTGAGTTATTGGTTTTACCAATCTGTGAAATTTGATTGAGTTGTATTTTGATAAGTTTTCTTGAACTGTGTTTTATGTTGTTTATTCATTTTTCCTTATTGTGTGCTGAATTGCTATTACAGGGATGGGTTGTATAAAATGAGTTGAAGCTTTAACAGAGCTGGTTAAGCAAACCAAAGAGAAAATAGAAACATAGAACTAAACTCATAAATAGGCCTAATTTAGATGAAATGAGAACTTAGACTGAATAAGCTCAAAATAGATACCAGGAACTCAACAGCCAACATAAGAAACCTAGGTACAAACTTTTATCTCAGTTCAAATAGGCTGGATTCAATCCAAATAACATAAACAGGGATAAATAACCTTATTCTCCTGAGCTTCTGGTTTCATTCTGAATGGTTGAGGGGAGATTGAATAATAATAAAAGGTACCAATTGTTCTTCTGACGTTCTCTACATATAAAAAGCCGGCAGTTAAAATTCCCTCACTGGTCTGTGGTCTGTTATTCTTAACACTAGGACCAACCACTCACCTGAACCTAGACTCTGGTCCTATACTTAAATTGCTACAGAAGTGACTGTGATCATTATTTTACGTGTAAGACAACATCAGGCTTCACTTAATCATTGCTATCCTAACTTTGTAAAACAAAACGTAACAAATATATACTTAGATATGAATGATAAATGCTTAATATAACAAATAATAGTTTGTTGTGATCATTGTGGATGGATGGATGGACGGATGGTTAAGTTTGCATTATGTATTTATTTTCTTTTGCTAACTGTTCCTTGCTGTCATGTTTTGCGTTCATGTCTGCTCTCTCTCCTGTCTTTTTCAGGTGCTGCCCCCCTTCTTTTTAACTAGAATGTGTTATAGCAGTAGCACACACTCCAGCTCCATGCATCACGTTGGTGAGTGTGCAGTGGAGAGACAGACGGAGACAAAGAGTGAATGTGACTTTAAATATGAAGTTACAGCTGTAGTATAAGCCTGTGAATGTTCTCATTTGTCCAGCTCATTGTTATACCCAAAGCAATTTCAGTCAAAAGCAACTGGACTTGGTTAACCAAGTTCAGTGCAGTGTGTGAACAGTTTATTTGTTAGTGAATAAATGCTACAACTCCTCAAGACCCATATGCCATACGCTTATTAGGAGCCTTTTAAGATTACAAAAGAAAAGTGTCAAAATGCCAGAGAGGGAAGAATTGCTTTAAGTGCTGAAACTCACTGAGCATTGGCGAAGTGCCGCATTGAAAAAGCATTTATTTACCAGACTTTGTGTAAAAGACACATTCCTATACATAAGATTCTTAGAATGACACACAAAGTGCATTTGGTTTTCTTTATTCAGTTTTTCTATTTAAATACAAAACTAATGTGAGAAAAATGCAGACAGACTTGTTTTCCATGTGTGATAATAAACAAACACAGAAACATACATGTTGGTTAAAAAAAATGAAAAAAGAAGTTAACGGTGACACTATCCATTCAATGATAACATTGTTGCTGTTACAGTACTAAAATGTTACTGGCAAGGTGAATATTACTTTATCTGGGACAGGAAACAGTCCTTCCAACATTTGGAAGGGAAGGCACATTCTCCTCAGCAGAGAGGACATTCATATTAGACACCAGGTTAGAATCAGCGCTTCCAGCTACTCAACAATTACAAAAATAAACAGTATTTCTTTCTCTGGCCTTCACACCTTGTTCCATGTAGGGAGATTTGATGATACTTGACTGGCAGTCATATAAAAAAAATCCTGTCATTGCTGATTAATCCCTATGTTTGTGCATCTCCTGGAGTATTTTTAGAACGCTGTTCAGTTGAGGGACGTCCCAGACAGTCTTATCTTATTGACCACAGAAAGAGTAGTTTGACAAAAAAAAAAAAGACTTTTCGAAACATTCAGCCACATCATTGGCTTCATCAGTGGAATGCTGTTTCCTCAGTTGTCATGCAGATGGTTCAGTTGTCATATATGGGATTTCAGTCACTGTGACGTCATGCTAACAACAACAGTCACTTTCGGGTAGACAGCTGGAGGTTGATTTAGTTGCAGAGATATGAAAAATCTGAAGACTCATTGATGTCTGTTATCATTTTCAGCCGTAACTGTAAAGTGCAACGATATAGTCAAACAAGGTGGTCCGACATCTCAGACGCTTCTGCTTATTTTACGTTCTGTGTTGTTTTTCTAGCATCTTCCATCTACCAAATCTAGTGTTATGGACAGCGACATCTCATCCCTGGTCATGGTGGTGTAATTTTTTAGTCTGTGGTAAATCAGGACTAGTAGAAAATAGCTATGTCACCAAACAAAAATGGCGGTGCATTGTCGGTATGACATGTGCAGTACAATCTGGTCTGCAATTGCCATGAGGCTCAATAGGGGGCACATTATTATAGAAAGAGAAGAAGAAACCGCCCAAGCGCACTCAAACAGCACCTGAGCAGAAACCATCACCATTGTAGGGCCATTTGCTGGAACCCTCCAACAGCGCAGCTCCAGTTCCACTGCGCATGCGTCATACCCCCGAAGTGCCGCCATCCCTGTTTGGTGTCCTAGCCTCATTCCATAGCCTTGAGGTAAATATGTGTCTGTTACTTAAAGTGTTGTTGTTATGAAATATGAAAGCATCAAACATGCATTTTAGATGAATGAGATGAGAGTATATCGAGTAGTTCCTCACCTGTTTTCAGTGCTGTGCCTGAAAGTTATTGTAAACAAATATTGTGATTGGGTCTATATGGAATGAAGATAGTCACCCGTCTTTGTTCAAAGGATCTTGATATGTCTGTGGTGGGCTGTGCAGTATTAAAATGAGACTGTTTCATAACTGGTTCAAAACTCCTTGTAGTCCCGTTAAATGGCGGGCTACTTCTGTGTTTTGGTAAAGTTAGTTTTCACACCTGGTGTGAACTGTACTAGAGTACATACACAAAACCACCTTTTCAAGTGGAGTCGATAGACTGGATCAAGGCACAGTGTTCACACTAATCAACAAAAACTGGACTTTGGCGTCAAGTGTAGTTTGATCTGGGCCCAGGTCCCTGATGAGAAAGCCTTATTAGTATCTAAGGGGCGCACTCACACTGTCCATACATACCGTGCCCAAGCACGTTTCAAGCCTAAAGTCTAGTTCGTTTGACCAGTGTGAGTGCAACCCTACCGGGCCTAGTCGCGGTACGCTTGCCGTCCACATTTGGGAGAGGTGTGCTTTTGTAAAACAGGTACCCTAAAGCACGGGACACTGTACGGATGGACAGTGTGAGTGCACCCTAAGTCACTTAATGCCAAGTCAAAAAACGTAAACCAGTAAGAAGGTAAAAGAGAAGGGGCGTAGCACATTCACAATCTTTGTACTCTACTGAAAAGAACCAGTAAAAAAGGAAAAATACATCAGAGAGAGGGAGAGAGAGCAGGGACAAGAGATGGAATGAAATAGGAACAGACAACATCAGCTTTCTGTGAACATCAGACCAAAACCGCTCACAGCATTAAGGTCATGTGGTGACAAGTAAACCATCTTCATGACAATTGAGCAAACTCCCTCTGGTGAAGAAGGCCACCAGATGTGGCTGAAAGCTTGAAAAAATGTCCAGTTTCTAAAATAACATTGGGTTTTTATTTTTATGTCAGTACTTTTGTGATTATTTTTTTTTAAGCTTTGGTATTTTCTTAGAAAGACCTCTGGTATTTGGTACTAATTTTAGGTACAGTGATAATTTCATTAAAAGCACTGCCTTGTTGAAACCCAAGTAAATATTCATTCATTACTAATTAATTATTGGAAGCTTAATTCATCAGATATGTTGAAATGTATGCTTGGCTGAAGATACATTTTGTTTATGTTCAGCTGACCGACTGTGCTCTATGGGTTAAACCAGTTACTGGAATGTCCCAACTGAACACTGTCTCTATTTTCCCCTCAACAGAGTGCTGCAGGAATGAGTCCCAAAACCTGGAAGTGAGCTAGCATGTTTGCACTTAAGGTTCCCTTGTCTCAAAGTCAATGGGATTTTGAATCCGTTTTTGGTTTCATGTGTTCTTGGAGATTTTAACGTTTTTTATCCACAACATAAAATACATAATTCAGTAACTACCCCACTCATGAATTTTGGAGATGTACGTGTCTTTGCTACAGGTTGCTAAATGAGACTACAGAAATCATCATGCTTTACAAGCAGAAACAGTTGGAAGCTAGTGGGTGGTGTAGTTTGTCCGTAGCCTAATATTAGCTCTTTACTTCTGGTGATTGCATTTATGATTCAAAAAATTGTTTTCCACCACAGAGTTTATGTTCTGCAATAATCCAAAGTTGAATGGAAAAGTCCTATTGACTTTTTGTCGCGGGAAGCTAACAAAAATATGTCATCCCTGCAGCACTGTGGTATCAAATTACATACATATGTCTGGGAACTTCTGAATATATTATTCGAAAATTATTAGAAAAATACAAACTTCTAAAAATCGACCATTAGCCATTTTGTTTTCTGAAATTAATGAAGCTGTTGAGCCTCGGCTCACCTACAGCATATCAAAGGTGCACAAACCCTGACTCCTCCCGGCTCTGATATACTGTATAGACTAACTGATGTATTGGCCTAACTCTAATCTCCAGGTCATCAGCATGACTGAAGACAAAGCAGGAAGAGTGTGGGTCAGAGAGAAATGTGATGTGATGGGCAGTGCAGAGTGCTGGTCATCTCAGAGAGCTCTTCTCACAGGGTTTCACTCAGTTTGATCGTCACTGCTTTCACTTCTGAGTACTCAGCCAGAGCATACTCTCCACTGACAGGACAGAGACAACACATGAGGCAGGTTAGGGAATAATGTACACAGTGAACAACTGAAGAATATGACTAAGGAAGAGGCAGTAATGGGTCTTACAGCTCTCGTCCGTTGCCTGACATCTTAAACCCTCCAAAGGGAGTCTGGGCATGAAGGGCGTTATAGCAGTTTACCCTGAGAGAGAGAGAGGGGGGGCAATGGTTTGATTTTATTCATTTGTAGAGTAAACTTTATATGGCCCTATCTTGGAACTAGAGTTGCAAAGGAGCAGAACATTTCCAGAAAATGTCTAGTAAATTTCCGGAAATTTATCATGGGAAGTTAAGATGGGGGATTGAGGGATTCAAATTGGAAACTTTCCATGGGAATTTGTGGGAATTAACTTTTTTAAGTAGAACTTTATAAAGTTTTAATTATTTTATGGAACAATCAATTCTTTCATTGAACAACAAAAACATGAATGTGATCCCCCTCCTACCCCACCTATTCAAAAATTAAATCACCCCCTCCAAAAAAAGTCCCTCAGAAAGTGCATTGTGCACGTAGAGGGTGTGGCCTCAATATCCGTGCAGTAAGCAGTGTGTTATATGACTGAGAAATAGCAGAGATATTCTCAAGTGTATTTGCATGAAATCTGGTTGATTTGGTCAAGATTATGCTAAAATATCAAATCCTCATCTGTATTTAGAATCCCTGATTATTAAAAATGGCCTCCTATTCACAGAGCACTGTATGAAATCCATCATCGTCCAACATCTGTTACCCCAGAACAAAGCTGAGAACTCTCATCACCGGGCGGATCATCCGTTACCACATGTCACCATGGTGTGAACCTGCTGGTGGGTTAAGGATCCCACAAGATCGAAAACTTCCTTTTTTTCCCCCCGTCGTTCTTAAAAAGTTTTCTGTCCAAGAAATATCTGCATCCACACGAAAGCAGTGAAAAGGGCTAAAAATGCTGTAGTACACATGCCAGGTCTGGATGTGGCGTTCTAACTGCCACAGAAATACACAAACAACAGAGAAGAAGAGACGGGGAGACGCTGTGGAGAATACAAACACCGGAGAGTTTCTCTCCAAATCTGGAGACTTCCCATATCCTCCTCCATCCTAGAGAGAAATGTGTCCACTGTTTCTGCTGTTAGTGGAGACTTTGGTGCTCTATTGGACTCTATTGATGCACCAATCACTCTGCAGTTAATGTCCTCAACGAGCAGAGGGTGCTGCTGTGAGCCCCTTCCCCGTCCCAAAGCACTCACAGGTGTGCACCTTCTTAGCAACTTTATTTATAAAAAGCTACTAGCGACCAATTTAGCTCCTTATTCAGAGCATCAGGGAAAAGGGAGAAATATCTGGTCAGCCTAATTCACTCCCATGCAGTTCAGTAAACAGCCTATGGGTCCATCTCTCTTCTCACGCAGCAGCACTGTTGTTATGTGACGCTGCGGGGTTAGAGGTCAGAGGTGGGGCGATGACGCCATCCTTTATCAAAGTATAAGGTTTCACTGTTGAGACCACGATGCCACGCGGGGGCATTTTCAAATCTTCCCACTCTGGGACTCGGTTTCAAAAGATACCGTTTTCAGGCTCCAATAACGCCAGCTGCATGTGGATGGTCGGCCAACACAATACTGAAGTTGTGCAGAAAACGCGTCTCCGTGTGGACAGACCCTAAAACTACAATGAATTCCAACCTGTGACAGAACTCTTTTCTTGAGTTGTCTTTCTTCCCCAATGACGTTGGTGCCATTATCTAACCTTAAATGTGCAACCTGTCTTCTGCTAATAAAAAGCTGCAAAGCATTGATGCATGTGTCCGTTCCAGCAACACTGCTACCTCCAGATGAACGTTCCTACTCACCATACAGGTGAATATAACTCCATATCTCTGTCCCTCCTTCCTTCAACTGGGAGTAATCTACTCCAGCGTTGGTAAACAGTGGTAGATGGGTAAGGATTCTCTTATTTGAAACACCTGCCATCTTTTGTTCAACTGCTCTTCCATTGTAGCGTCTAAAAAAGCTCCATTCAACAATGATCTTCCTAACCGCTGAATTGGCTTAAGTGATCCAAAACCCTCTTCCTCACATTGGACAGTGCGTGACTCCTTCCAACAGGACCAGGATGTTGATTTACATCATTTGGAATGAGCATGGAAACGTGCTGATCGTTGGATAGAAAAAAATGTTTGTCTCCCTCTAGCATCACTCCTTTGCTCAATCTTCCTCCAACTCTCAAAAGTTCATCCTCCAAAATGGGATCAAGTTTGTATATTGGACTCTGTCTACTGACAGGTGAGGTGGAAATCTCCAAACGAAATTTCAAACAATGAGGATTTTTGACTAATATTAAAGGAGCTTAGTCTTATACTTAATGCTACAGAGGCTTCGGAGGCTGATGCGCTTTGCTCTTGCTTCTCTTCTTGCTGTTGGCTTTTGCGTTCTGGCACTGAACTCATCACACTCTTCTTGTTGTTCTGATAACAATAATATATATAGCCCGCCATGCATAATAACCATATAGATAAACAAACCAAACAAAAGGAATAGTGCCAAAGCGTGATACAGGGGTCAAAAAAACATCGAGGACATCCCCCCTGAAAGTGAGGTCAATGCCGACTTTACCACCTACTGCCTGCCTAAACTACACCTACATCTAAAAGACGTACACGGAAATAAACCAACATTGAAAAATGTTGCAAATCTTGTATAATGATCTGCAGCAGGTGCAGGAGCACCTCCATGGACTTAATCAGTTCATGCCATAATGTTGCTGAAATAAAATGTACATGCTTTTTTTAATGGAAAATAAACAGGGAAATAAAATGTCAAAACATTCCCTCTGTTGTCAGGACTGTGAAAAGGGACTTACCAGACAGTGCCAGTCTCCAGGGCTGCAGACACAGACAGAGCTCTGTCCATACTTGTTGTGAAGACTGCTGACACCAAGCCATACTGGGAGCTGTTTGCTCTCTCTATGGCCTCCTGTTGGCTTTTAAAGCGGAATATACACTGCACTGGACCAAAGATCTGAGAAAGGAAAAATATTAGTAAAGATCTGTCCAGAGTACAGAGAAGTGACAGAGAAAGCGTCTGGTGGCACAGTGGTTAGAGCAGTCGCCCCATGTAAAGAGGCTGAAGATCCCCTTTGCTGCATGTATCCCCCTCTCTCACCCCATTTCCTGTATGTCCTATCTAATAAAAAAAAGCAAAGTGAGTCACAATGTAAAATTAAAATCTTTCATTTGCTGGAAAGAGAAACAATAAGACTGGACTGGTTAGAAGGATTTTTCTACTCAAGTTGACTAAGTGAAAATGGGAGATGAACTGGTGGTACTGGTGTGATTAAGTGTGTGATTGAGTGAGTCCAAAGATCTCTCTCAGGGTGCTGAGGTGGAGCCTTGCTGGTACAAACTAAAAACAAAGTCCATTGGAGCGTGTAGCATGAACAAAATGTAAAACAAAAAAAACCCTGATGTTTCTCATGGTAGACGTAATCTACCACTCAGTCGTGGGCAAGACTAGCAGAAAGAGGCTAAGAAGAAACGGCCCAAGCGCACCTGAGCAGAAAACATCAATTTAATTCTAGAGCCATCTGCTGGAACCCTCCAACAGCGCAGCTCCAGTTCCTCTGTGCATGTGTCATACCCCGAAAGTACAGCCATCTTTGTTTGGTGTCCATGCCTCCTTCCATAGCCTTTGTCGTGGGACAGTTTTGGAGTGGTTCTATAAGCTGAGATTTGAAAAGGTCACAGCCTTGTTGAACTATACAACCCTGTGTAGTTGGCAGAAGGGAGGAAGAAAAGATGCGCTTGTGTAGCAAATGTATGCACGCGTGGAATCATTTGTTCTCAAGTGTCAACCTTTGATAGCCAAATGACAAGATTTCGGTGAAAATAGGGAAATATGTGACTGTACTCACATCACTGATAGCTGACTTTAACCAGCACTATCAAGAAATCCCTGCCTCAAAAAGCACCTGCACCTTTTCTCAAACCCTTGCTCTTGTTGATCTGAAAGGAGTACAGAAGGACATGCAGTTGGAGGTTATTGAAATGCAATGTGATGATACTTTCTGAAGTTACCACCTGCAGCTCCCCATGTCCTCAAGTTTAGAGTTCTTCAAAAACTCCAATGGTATGCTGATTTTACTTGGCTCTACTGTCCATAAATACGTGAGTGAACAAACATTTTTTATTAGGACACTAAACAAGAGCAGACTGAGGTCAGAGATAACTGACATCTCCTCTGTGATGTAATCTCCACTATGAGATGTTCACGACCTGACATTAATTCTTCAGTCCAGGACTAAGCATCATTGTTCCCATTAGGAGTGGGATTAAATACTGATAAAATCATCTTACAACAGATTCAAGTATACAGCACAAAGTGCTTCACACTCACTCATTTAACCCTCCAAAAATGTGGAAGCACAAAAAGACTGTATATGGTGAAAAAATTGAGCTCGCTTGCAAATACAATAACGACTGCAATTGTCCTTTAATACAGTTTAGATTTGGGATCAGGGCAGCAGCAGACCACCTTCTGAGAACCACAGCTTCATTGGCTTTGTCACAGAAGGTGGGGGGAATAGAGAAACCAGGTCAAAAGAAACACTTAGGCCATTCTCCCCTAACCAGGAGTGGAACATGAGTCGACCTCGACAGGCAGCTTCGCTTCCCGGTCGAGATCACTGCTACATCGCTCCACCCACACATAGTGGCGTGGTCCTCTAAGGCAAAATCCCTGCTCCTCATTGAGCTCAGGGTACCAGCGGAGGAGGGGATCGAGGCCGCCTACGTACGAAAAAAGGCCAAGTACTCAGAGTTGGCTGCTGAGTGCCGGATGGCTGGCTGGAATACCATCTATCCAGGGGAAGTTTGATGCTGAGGGAGGGAGCCTGAGGAAGGCAACCAAAGAGCTGGCAGAGGAGGCTGAGAAAAGAAGCTTATGGCTCTGGTTAAGGAGGAAGGACAAGTTCTGGGGAACAAACAACTAACCCCAACAACAGCCGCAGGGGGGGAACACCTATCAGCTGCAGGGGGTGGCAGTCCCTGTCACTGCTGTGCCACCAGGAGACGTTCCAGGATTAAAGGAGCGAAACATTGGTGATTGGTGGTTCCTGGCTGATGACCCTACAGCTGACCCGTGGGCACCGGAGGAGGTGCAACCGGCAGCAATGCCTCGCAGGTAATTCCATCTCCCTGTTATCTCTACTGAATCTCCACTATGAGATGTTCACGACCTGACAATAATTCTTCAGTCCAGGGCCCAGCATCATTGTTCCCATTAGGAGTGGGATTAAATACTGATAAAATCATCTTACAACAGATTCAAGTGTACAGCAAGTGCTTCACACTCACTCATTTAACCCTCCAAAAATGTTGAAGCACAAAAAGATTGTATATGGCGAAAAAATGGAGCAGGCTTGCAAATACAATAACGACTGCAATTGTCCTTTAATACAGTTTAGATTTGGGATTTATGGTCATCTAAGTTACGGTAAAAGCATAGGTTTGTAATGTGTTTTTCTTCTTCTTTTTCTTCTTGACCCGATGACCTAGTTGAAACACTGTACAAATAATTTATTTTAAAATGAGGACTATGGACATCCATTTCTGTCACAGAATTTGATGACTTGTGTTAGTCATTTTTTAATTCATTTTATTGGTAGAAACAGGCCTTCTGGAATAAAAACTGCGCAAGCTTAGACTGTTCCCGTGTGTCCAGCCCCTCACCAGTGTTGACTGTGCAGCCTGCCTCTCTGCGCTGTGATGGTGTAATTAAAGCACTGTCCCACAGGGTGTCACTATTCCCCTTACTGTGTGAGATTATTTTTTAATGTATTGAAACAAGTTATACCTCTTCCTTGGCGATGCGCATGTGGTCTTTGACCCCAGAGAAGATGGTAGGCTGAATGAAGAGGCTCTTCTCGCCCAAAGCTGCTCCTCCATACTCCAGCCTGGCTCCCTCCTCTTTCCCACTCTCTATCAGATCCATTATCTTGTCAAACTGCTGTCGGTCAATCTGGAGGCAGCATCAGGTGGGCAAGTAAACAAAGGAAGGGGACGGTTTAAAACTCACTTCTCATCAGAGTCAAATAACACCGTAGAATTAATATCAGTTTCATTTCTGTTTCTCCAGCACAAATCGGACCAGGGTGTTAAGCCAAGCTCAGCTCTGTTTGTAGGGTTGCCACTGCCCTCTGAACATCTGGCGTGTTATCCAAAATGTATATATCATTGTAAAGAAGAGAGGGTCACACTCAGAAATATTTCATTTAATAACTTAACTTAATCATTTTGATTATAAAAACCTAACCATGTAGTTTGATTATTTTAACCTAACCATGTAGTTTGATTATTTAAACCTAACCCTGTAGTTTTGTTATTTAAACCTAACCATGTACGGTAGTTTGATTATTTTAACCTAACCATGTAGTTTGATTATTTAAACCTAACCATGTAGTTTTGTTATTTAAACCTAACCATGTAGTTTTGTTATTAAACCTAACCATGTAGTTTTGTTATTTAAACCTAACCTGTAGTTTGATTATTTAAACCTAACCATGTAGTTTTATTATTAAACCTAACCATGTAGTTTGATTATTAAACCTAACCATGTAGTTTGATTATTAAACCTAACCATGTAGTTTTGTTATTTAAACCTGACCAAGTAGTTTTATTATCTAAACCTAACCATGTAGTTTGATTATTAAACCTAACCATGTACACTAAATGTTGGCAAGGAAAAAACATGTCATGTCCATTATCAAAGGGGACCCTTGACCTCTGAGCTCAAGATATCTGAATGAAAATGGGTCTAAGACAGAGGTGGGGAAGTTAACCAAATGAATTTTTCACCTTAATCAAAAAGGTAACATAATGTCAATATCAAGTCTTCGGCTTGTTTTGCTGCCTCTAAGTGTCCACTCAAATCAACTGTTAGAGGTGTTTGCTCTATATTTATTGTCAGTTCCTACCTGTGGTCCGTGTGATGTCTGGGGGTTCAGCGGGTCTCCTATGACAATCTTCTTGACATTTTCTATGCTGCGACGCACAAACTCCTCATAAATACTTTCTTCCACAAAGACACGTGATGCAGCCGTGCAGCACTGACCCTGGTTATATAAAGCTCCTTTTTGGGTTTCCTCCACAGCCAGCTGCACTGTACACGCACACGCACACAAACACACACACACACATGAAACAAAAGCAATAAACAAGAACCACTTTAACATTTAAACAATTATTTTAGACACGGTCTCTACTGCATTGACCTTAAAGCCTATCACTATAAGTTAACCAGCCAAGATTTTAGAAATGCTAGATTTTGTAGCTAATATTTACAGTATCATGCTGTTTTTCTCCTTCTGGAAAAGGAGGATGACATCACCATTTTTAGTCCCACCTTTAAAGCTCTGATTAGCTTGCATCATTTTGTTTTTCAGCCAGGGTCAATAAGCACAACTGCTAAAAATTCTGAAAAACTATGACATGTGGGAGTGGTTCAGAGGTCTGGAAACAGGCTACTAATACTCTCAATCTCCCAGAAAAAAACACATAGACATAACCTCAGTGTCTTCAGTGATAGCCACAGCCTGGCTTTGACAATATTTGAGTTGTCATGTGCAGAGTGGGAGTGAATGTTTCACAGATACTGTACTTTCAATGAGAAAAACAGTCCTGGCAGCCTAACATGTAAATGTAGGATGATTCTAGCTGATTGGTTTAGAAAAACAGTAGACACAAAAACACAAGATTGAACCAACGGATGGAAAGTAATTGTTATTTGCGTTTTCCTTTTTTAGCGGGGTCTGTTTAAAGGATATGATCAGGCAAAATATAGTAAGATTATCTCATTACACATGAAAGGTACAGTAGTGGCTGTATTGTACTAGCTAGTTTCCTCTGCCAGTGTCCTCTCCTTATGCTCTGTAATGCCATCACTTCCAGCAGCACAGCAATTGAAGCCTTTCAGCGTTCTCTGCAGCCCCCTGAGCTACAGGATTCTTTTTTAATAGTGTGACACGCAGTGAAATATTCAACTTAGAGTTGTGAGATGACAGCAAAGGCACAAAAGCTACGTTGTACTGATGAAAGATGAGACTACACAGGCCTCATATTTCAATATTTCTGAATAGTAAACTATTGTAGTGAAACACCTGGGGAAGTAAAGGTATGAAGAAACCATACATCAGGTCATACTGGGACTCAAATGCATGCTGGATTAGCCAAAATACAATTCAATGCAATTTTACTTACAGTGCCAAATAACAAAGGTTATCTCAGGACACTTTACAGAGTAGGTAACGAACACACTCTATGACTTATTAATGATTTACAGAGACCCAACAATTTCCCTGTAGAGTACAGTGGCAACCAAAACCTTCCCTATAACAGGCA
Organism: Echiichthys vipera; assembly: GCF_963691815.1. Lineage (NCBI taxonomy): Eukaryota > Metazoa > Chordata > Actinopteri > Perciformes > Trachinidae > Echiichthys > Echiichthys vipera. The sequence continues at coordinate 2,794,020 of NC_139826.1, forward strand.
GGAACATCGAACAGACCCAGCTCTGTGGAGGACGGACATCTTGCCTGCACCGGTTGGAGAGGAAGAAAAGGGAAGAGAAAGAGAAAAGACGGACAGATGGACAGAGAGAGACAAAGACAGACAGAGAGACAGTCCCAGAGATGCAAGCAACCACAAAAGTAACAGTAACTATAATAATATCTAAAGTAATGTGAATATGACTTATATGTTATGGCAGTTAATATAGTAGAATAGTAGAAACAAGTACAGCTAAGGTGATAGAATATGACTATGATAATAGTTACGGTAGTAAATATGATCAATGACTAGTAGTGGTAATAACAGCTGTGATACAGTGAGATATATTACTGACTAATAGTTATAGTAGTAGCCACGACAAAGCACAAACACCTCCAGGGAAGAAGTTGAATTATTAACATGCATTGATGAGACATGAATGAAACAAACAAAGAGGAGAGGAGCTCAGAGGATCAGGAATAGTGTTATACAGTTTTAAATATGTGGATGATGTCTGCCTCCTCAACAGCACTTGGGAGTTGGTTCCACAGGAGAGGAGCTTGGTAGCTGAAGGCTCTGCCTCCCATTCTACTTTTGGAGACTCTAGGAATGACAAGTAGCCCTGCAGTCTCAGAGCGCAGGGATCCAGTCGGGGAATACAGTACTATGAGCTCTTTAAGGTACAATGGAGCGGTACCAATAAGAGATTTGTAGGTAAGGAGAAGGATTTTAAATTATATTCTAGAACTTCTTGTTTGTGTAATCCTGTGACCCTGAGAACTGTATTGTCGGGGGCAGTATGTCTTGGTAGGATCTTCCAAAGACAGCAAAGTCTAAGTGCGATTCACAAACCCTAAATTAATCTGCAAAAAATGTAGCTGCAGCACCTTACCCAGAAAAGGGAAACTGGGGCTCGCTTCTTGAGCCAGACCTGGGAGCGAGGCTTACCTGGACTTCCGCTCGCAGGGATAGGCATTGTAGCTGGGTGCATTGTGAACCGGTGTCTGCTGACCCCTTCCATCGTCGACTGGCTACTGGGATGTGGAATGTCAACCCTCTGGCGGGGAAGGAACTGAAGCTGGTGCGGTATTAACTAGATATTTATTGGTTCAGTGCCACACATAGCACTGGTTCTGGAACCAAACCCCTGGAATAGGGATGGAGTCTCACCTTTTCTGAAGTTACCCGGGGTGAGAGGTGACGGCCGGGTGTGGGGATACTCACAAGCCCCTGGCTGAGTGAGTTTTCCCCTGGAACAAGAGGGTCGTCTCTATGCTACTGTGAGTTGCTAAGATGAACGGATGATTGTGCTTATGCACAAAAGCAGCTTGGAGTAGCCAGTCTTCTTTGGATCTCTGGGTGGTGTCCTGGAAAGGATACTGACTGGGGACTCTATAGTCCTCCTAGGGGATTTCAACCATTACATGAGCAACAATGGGGAAACCTGGAGGGGGTGATGGGGAAGAACAGCTTGCCTGGTCTGATCATGAATACAGGGGGAGGTTGGGGACATGGCATCCAACTGTTAGGAATTGTGGTTGGATGGTCATCATTATTCATTGTGGTGACAACCTAAGAACTACCAACAAGCTGAAGAAGGAGGCCTTTTGGGCTTTGTTGGCCCAGCATTCTCCTGAAGCAACAGACATGAACTGGTTGGCCAGAGGGGCTGTGGCTGCTGCGGTTGCTTATGTTACGTTCAGAAGGGGAGAACTGCGGACTGGGAATACTATTGAATAGTGGAAGGAGCACTCTGAGGAACTCCTGATTCTGGCCAACATGTTCTCCATGGAAGAACTCATCCATATCCCTGGCAGACATTGCTGAGGAATGCTGAAGGATCTGGACTTCGTTAGGGCTGTCATGGCTAACACACCTCGGAGCCGTGTGAAGTTTGGAGACAGTGCCTGTGGAGTGGGAGACCGGGTGGGGGTTCCCATTTTTGAAAAAAGGGACCAGCAGTTGTGCTCCAATTAATAGGGTTCTAGGCTGCATGTCAGTTGCAGAACATCTAGAGAATAAAGGTCTCACCTATTTTTACCACGACACGCAACTGGCTCACAGCAAAAAGAGACAGTGAATGGTATTTTGACTGTCATATTGGCATCATAACTGTACTTTGACTACAGTTTCGATGTGTATATACAGCATGTTCAATATGTCTGTTATGGTTCAGTAATGTCTGTTAGGGAGTAGGTGTGGTTTTAGCTTTATGCCAGGGTGAGACTGACATGTGCACACATGAGGGGTGTGGTGTTTGACTCAATCAAGCCAAACAGGCTGCAGGGGGTCGGAATCAATAAAGCCCAGCAAGCTGCAGCAATACACTGGGGGAAAAAGACACTGAAGAAGAACACTGCAGGAGGAGACTGAGAAAAAAGACAGAAGACTGAGACTGTTTGTGTCTTTCCCACACACCACAACTATTTGTAAAAACAACTACACTCAAGAGCAGGCTGGCAGACCCAGTGAAAGACACTGGAGCGAGCAGGCAATTCCGGAGCGTGGAAGAGGAGTGGCTGGGTGATTCCTGAACACAGCACAACCCCTCTCAGATGTAGGGGGTCACACTTCGGCAAGCTTCGGTCTCAAGTTAAACACAACATGCAGGGAAAGGAGATCAGTGAATAATGTTATCTACTAGGCTAGCCTTTAGTAGCTTTGTCCATGGTAGTACGAGCCTAGGTTGGCTTAGCAACCATAACAATGTCACAGATATAAACAAAATGTAGATATTTGTACTTAACACTTTCGGTTTCTGTTTCCGTGGACAGAATCTAAACATAATTTATATTTATTTTATGTTAACAATTAAATTAAATGAAACATTCAATATTTAGGGCCATTATCATAGGTAACTCAATGTAGAAAGGCAGGCAGCACCACAGCAGCAACTGTTGCTGGTGTGTGGACACGTACCTGCGAGCTTTTCAGCAAAGGAAGCCACCACATACTGCTCATGATTCTGGTCTGGCACAGTCATAAGAGATAAGGTGAGTAACTCATCCAGAGGGAGCTCAGAGTAGAGCTGCTTCTCTACTAAGGAGCGAGTTAAGGTGGTTTGGGTATCTTATAAGGATGCCTCCTGGGTGCCTCCTATCAGATTTTCCAACAGTTGCAATTGCTCTAAGACTGCAAGGGAAGCTCAGCTTCGCCTAAAATGTCACCCAAAAAAAGTGGTGAAATATGTACTGCTGTGTGTACCTTGACGATTGACGAAATACGCACTAGAAAGCCTTCATCTTTTGTTTAGAATCAGCTACAATGGGAAAGCGTAGAGCGGGTTGTTCCACTGCAGCCAAACTAGACGCTCATTGGATAAATGCTGAGCTTTGTCCCGCCCATCAGAAGCTCAGCGTCTCTGGGAGTCTATGGGAGAGTGGGCTTGCCCGGACGCTCAGCTTCTGCATGATGATTGGATGAGCTGTCTGAGGTGGAATCCTTTTTTGATTGACAGCTAAATGAGCAAATCAGCGATCTGGAAGAATAAACATTCACCGGAGCGTTTTCCAAGTTTTTCATTCCGTTGTTATGACCTGATCCAGAGACTTTTACCGATCCCCAGAGACTTTGTCTTTGTTAAAAACGACTAGTGTTGTGTTTAGTGACTCTGTTCTGTCCCCCAACAAGCAGTGGCAGATGCGGAGCTAGCTCTGCTGCCATTGAGAGGACACTGGTCAAGTCCCTGGAAAAGACACCTAGTTGGTATGACCAGGCCACAGATCATTTTCTTGAAAAGGAACGGTTAGAGGGTAGAATTGACATATAAATAAACAAACACAGCTTCCCCTCCTTGAAAGACTGCCACTGTTTTCCAAGTATGTCTAGAGACCCAGAACAAGCTGCAGTGATTATCTCATCTAACCTGGGAACGGGGACGTCCCCCAGAAAGACCGGAAAACATTGCTGGGAAGAGGGATCTTCCCTAGCCTATTGAATGAAAATGGATGTATGGACAACATCTTGATGCTGCATTTCATTACTCTAAATGAGAGAGTGTGACATAGATCATGTTTACTTACAGTCACAGTCAGCAAACACAATGCAGGGGTTCTTCCCTCCCAGCTCCAGAGTCACTCTCTTCAGATTACTTTTGGCTGACGCTTCTTTGATCACCTGGCCGACCTGCACACATGATGGTATACAGAATTTAAATGCATCATGGGTAACGCTGAAAAAAAGAACTCCTAACATAGACATAGTAACAGAAAACACTTTTCAAATGTGAGTGTGAGGGCTGCACTGTTCATGCTAATAAAATAATTGAAAAGAGGTTTGTGTGTCCCTGTAAACCTGAGGGCTGTGTTGTCTGGAGCCTAGTGCTCCTGGTAGGGTCTCCCATGGCAGACTGGTCTCAGGCGAGGGGCCGGACTAAGAATGGTTCACAAAGACACAAACTAGGAAGAGGAAGAGAGACCCTGCCCGGAGGAAGCCCGGGGCCCCCGTCTGGAGCCAGGTCCAGAAGGAGGGCTCGCCGGCGAGCACCTCGTGGCCAGGTTTGCCATGGAGCCCGGACCAGCACTGCCCGAAAAAGTGACGTGGCACCTCCCTCCACTCCATCCTGTGGGCCCACCACTCGCAGGAGGAACCGCTGGAGTCGGGTGCGCTGCTGCACGGGTAGCAGTGTAGTTCTGCTGGGAGACTTCAACACCCACGTGGGCAATGCTGGAGAGGCGTGATTGGGAGGAAAGGCCTCCCTGATCTAAATCCGAGCGGTCGGCTGTTATTAGACTTCTGTGCTAGTCACGGGTTGTCTATAACTAACACCATGTTCTAACATAAGGATGCTGATAAGTGTACGTGGTACCAGAGCACCCTAGGCCAAAGGTCGATGATCGATTTTGTGATCGTATCATCTGATCTGAGGCCTTATGTTTCGGACACTCGAGTGAACAGAGGGGCAGAGCTATCAACTGATCACCATCTGGTGATGAGTTGGTTCAGAGGATGGGGGAAGATTCTGGACAGACCAGGTAAACCCAAACAAGTAGTGCGGGTGAACCGGGAACGTCTGGAGGATGCCCCTATTGGAGAGATTTTCAACTCACTGCTCCGGCGGAGCTTTTCTGGCATCCCTGTGGAGGTTGGGGGCATTGAACCGGAGTGGGCAATGTTCAAAGCTTCCATTGCTGAAGCTGCAGCGGTGAGCTGTGGCCTCAAGGTCTTTGGTGCCTCAAGGGGCGGTGACCCTCGAACACCGTGGCGGACACCGGTGGTCAGGGAAGCTGTCCGACTGAAGAAAGAGGCCTTCCGGGATATGTTATCCCAGAAGACTCAGTTGCAAGGTACCAAGGGACCAGAAGGGCTGCAGCCTCTGCTGTGTCAGAGGCAAAGCAGCAGGTGTGAGAGGAGTTTGGAGAAGGACTTTCGGGCGGCACCAAGGTGCTTCTGGAAAACCATTCGACATCTCAGGAGGGGGAAACGGGGAACCGTCCAAGCTGTTTACAGTAAGGACAGGACGCTGGTGACCTCAGCTGATGAGGTAATCAGGCGGTGGAAGGAGCACTTTGAGGAACTCCTTAATCCGACCAACACGCCCTCTTCTGTAGAGGCAGAGCTGGAGGCTGATGGGGAATCATTGTCAATATCTCTGGCGGAAATCACTGAGGAAGTCTAAAAACTCCACACTGGCAAAGCCCCAGGGATTGATGAGATTCTTCCAGAAATGCTGAAAACTTTGGGTTTGGAGGGGCTGTCTTGGTTGACACGTCTCTTCAACATTACGTGGAAGTCTGGGACAGTGCCAAGGGGGTGGCAGACTGGGGTGGTGGTTCCCCTATTTAAAAAGAGGGACCAGAGGGATTGTGCCAATTACAGGGGTATCACACTACTCAGCCTCCCTGGTAAAGTCTACTCCAAGGTGCTGGAAAGGAGGGTTCGTCCTATAGTCGAACCTCAGATTGAAGAGGAACAATGCGGATTCCATCCTGGACGTGGAACAACGGACCAGCTCTTCACTCTCGCAAGGATCTTGGAGGGGGCCTGGGAGTATGCCCATCCCGTCTACATGTGCTTTGTGGATCTGGAGAAGGCATATGACCGGGTCTCTCCGGAGATACTGTGGGAGGTGCTACGGGAGTATGGGGTGAGGGGGTCACTTCTGTGGGCCATCCAATCTCTGTACACCCAAAGCGAGAGCTGTGTCCGGATTCTTGGCAGTAAGTCAGATTCGTTCCCGGTAGGGGTTGGCCTCTGCCAGGGGTGCGCTTTGTCACCAATCCTGTTTGTGATTTTCATGGACAGGATAGTCGTGGTGGGGAGGGGTTGCAGTTCGGTGGGCTGAGGATCTCGTCTCTGTTTTTTGCAGATGATGTGGTCCCGATGGCATCGTCGGTCAGTGACCTTCAGCACTCACTGGAGCGTTTCGCAGCCGAGTGTGAAACGGCTGGGATGAGGATCAGCACCTCTAAATCTGAGGCCATGGCTCTCAGCAGGAAACCGGTGGATTGCTTACTCCGGGTAGGGAATGAGTCCTTACCCCCAGTGAAGGAGTTCAAGTACCTTGGGATCATGTTCACGAGTGAGGGGAGGATGGAGCGCGAGTTTGGCCGGAGAATCGGAGCAGCGGGGGCGGTGTTGCAGTCGCTGTACCGCACCGTTGTGACGAAAAGAGAGCTGAGCCAGAAGGCAAAGCTCTCGATCTACTGGTCAATCTTCGTTCCTACCCTCACCTATGGTCATGACAGAAAGAACGAGGTCGCGGGTACAAGCACCCAAATGGGTTTTCTCAGGAGGGTGGATGGAGTCTCCCTTAGAGATAGGGTGAGAAGTTCAGCATTCGTGAGGAACTCGGAGTAGAGTAGATGCTCCTTTGCGTTGAAAGGAGCCACTTGAGGTGGTTCGGGCATCTAGTAAGGATGCCCCCTGGGCACCTTCCTAGGTAGGTGTTCCAGGCACGTCCAGCTGGGAGGAGGCCTCGGGGAAGACCCCGCGACCCGACCCCGGATGAGTGGTTGAGAGTGAGATGAATGAGATGAGATGAAAATATTTAAGAATTGAAACAGAATTTTATTTTTAAAAATTAAATTTTTTGTTCAAGAACTGCATCTTTGCAGTGTATTATATACTATACTTTATATGCATTTTTGTGTTGGCAGTTGTCTGATGATAGTTGATCAAATTGAAATGTTCTAATAATGAACAAATTACAGCTCCATAAATGAATATTTGTCACAATCTATCTGGTTTTTTTTACAGCTGGAACTTTGCCGAAGACCAGGAACCTTTTAAGAAACTCAGGGACTAAATTCAGTTCATGTTCTATAGTTCCAATAAATAAATTCTCTGTTCCAAGGGCAGTACTTTCTGTACTGAGATGGCGGCTGGATTCAATATACAAACCAAAGTTTGTGAGTATCTATCATTAGTTGGTCTAAACTATGATTATGCAACAGAAGTGCGTCATATACTCATGCACCTTTGTAGAGCCAGTGAAGGCCACTTTGTCGATGTCCATGTGGCTGGCGATGGCTGCTCCTGCTGTGGGACCAAACCCTGGAACGATGTTCACAACTCCAGGAGGAAAACCCGCCTGAAATGAAAAACCACAGAGCATATTACTGCACAATTTCTGATCAATTGACACCAAAATTGCAACACCAAAATTGCAACACTGCATTGCAAACGATCCAGGCAGATTTTGATTTATCTAAAATTGAGCCCACACCGCATCAAAATGTTTTACTGTTAACGGTGTTGTAAACAATCTCTGAAAATCCTGGCTAAATAAATCTCTAATGTTTATGAAAATAAATGACAAACTTTTGATGTCATGGTAGATGTTTTGCGGTGTATTCCATAATTCTATCTCAAAAATGTAATTTGAATTTTGTGACTATTTTGAATTCTATGCAGCTAATGGAAATGCACCATCAGTGTCTGATTTACTAAACAACTGAAAAGAAACTTTAATGCTACATGCCAGATGTTTAGAATCCATTACTTAATTCATAGCAAACCAGTCTGCTGTCATCATGCAATAACACTAAGAAGGAATTGTATTTCAGCTACACTAAACGGCATCTTTTTGATATGTTGCACTTATAATTTAATGAGAAACATGTTTGTACTTCACTGAGGATTGTTTTCATTTTCTGCGTTTTCAGCTGTTTTGTGTTTTAGCACAAATCCATTTGCTTGATTTTCATCTGTCATTCGATATTGAAACTGCTCAGTTCCCACTCAGTGAACAAACATAATTGTGAACATGACTGCATTGTTGAAAGTTTACAGCAACTAATGAATGCATTGAAAATAAGAATATTGAAAATAAAATATGGTTTATCGAACCTACATTTACATTTTTTTAATTGAATACATATTGTTATCATGAGTAGGGAAATTATCTATGGAGACCAAAACAGGGCTATAAACATGTGCCTCTCTGCTGTAAAGTTTGACATTTTAACATGGGGCTCTATGGGGAATGATCTGTTTCGGAACCAGAGGCCACTCAGTCTAAACGTGTTACATTATGCACATCTTTGGGACTTTTATTTCTGTACATGGCATATTCTTTTATTTCTTAATAATTTTAACCTTTGCCGACTCCCTAGAATATATATTTGCACATTCCTTTAACCTTTCATAAACTGGTACATTGTAAATATATTTTAATAGTATTTATGGTAATGTTTTCTATTCTATATGTATGTTTCTTGTCTATGCAACAGAATACCATAGCAAATTCCTTGTATGTGAAAACCTACTGAATTCGAGTCTGATTGCAAAAACAAGGAAATGTTCAGGTCCAGAGAGTGTCTGTCTGAACAGGAGCGTCAGAAGTTTAAAAACCTCTCTCAGCCTAACATCCGACCTCTTTGATGAGCGATCCAACATAGAGGGCTGTGAGGGGGGTCTGCTCTGCTGGCTTGATGATCACAGTGTTTCCACAGCTCAGGGCAGGCGCCATCTTCCACATGAACATCAGCAGAGGAAAGTTCCACTAGCATAGACAAAATAACATAAGTTAACTGATAGCTTTCAATGTAAATAGAATAGAATAGAAATACTTTATTGAGCCCAAGCTGGGAAATTGCAGAAACTACACAAGTTAGATTAAATCACACGAAAAACAAATTAGTAAAAACAGAATTCACCCCTCTGTCATGATAAAAAGTTATTTCTAAAGTAATTTATGTTGCTTTTCACTATTATACTTGTTATACACAGCCTGGCATTGCAAATGTGTCTTAATCTGGAACCTCGCAGTTCATTTTTGATTTTATCAACAGTGCAGACCAAAATGCCTCTGGACGCAATTAGATAGACCTACAACCAATCTGTAAATCTGTCTGAATGGGAGCGTGGCCAGCGGTACCTGCCAGAGCAAATGAAACATGAGCTCTGCAGATTCGTCTGGTTCTCAGGCTAGGTTATAAACATTATACTAATCTGCTACAAGCAGCTGGGGCATTATTGAACTCAATTCCTCCAGTGGCAGAGCCATATTTTCAAATGTTTGAGAGGTCTCCATATAACATATATATTTGGAACTTTCTTTCATTCAATTGCCCAGGCAACGAGCCTAGCAACCATGAGCAACTGAGGCCGAGCAGCTTCACCTGTACAAACCAGCCAATTTGACATAGTGGCCAAACAGTTGAATTGCAACTATAACTGATCTATTCATCCTGATAACATTTGGAAAGTCCAGAACAGTCCCACAATTAAATCATTTAATCCCCCTTCAAGTTAGCTAAAGCAGTAAAACCAGAACTATCCAGTTTGGCTGGGGGAAGCGTGCCCGCTCTATGGGCCACACAATGCTGAATTAGTGCGGATCATCATTATTTTTTTAGATGCTGTAGTTGAACTTTTTGCATTCGTGCGCCACTGGCCAACTTTCATAGGAATGAACGGGGCTCCGCCTCAAATGCTGAACCTAGCTTTCTTTAAACATCCAAGGTAGAAACATCTGAAGGATTCATTGTAGAGATTACAGGGAGTCAAAGGGCCTTAAAGAGGGGGTAACAGAGAGAGACACCACACTGGGAAAAGAAGAGGCACTTTGCTAGAAGGTGTGGACTAACATGAGATCACTTTGTCAAAGCTGTGATGATGAGGAGGATGGCTGTCCAAACATCGACAGGCGGACATCGATTTCATTTTGGAGGTAAGAGACAGTACTGTTAGTAATCACAGTAAACTACACAATTGTACAAATGCAATGTTAGTATGTTGGTTTTTCTGAGCGTTGCCAGCAGACTACTGTTTATTCACAGATTTTCTTTTTTTTACTCTCTCTGGTGTTTCAGACAATACTGCAACAAACAAAGTGGTGAGCATTAACCTCTGTGAATGCTTGTGGCTAAAATCTATCTGCTGGGGCCCATGCAACAGTGTCCCATGTAACTGCAAAGCTTAATTGTATCACCACAAACCAACAAAATTGCTGAAAAAGAGAACCTGCTCCTTAAGGGCCCCTTGATGCATTGGGCCCTAGGGCGGTTGCCTGCTTTATTGAGCCAGGCTATGAGAAATACCTTAAACAATAAGCAGTTGTCCTTTTCTGCCTGCTTTTTCAGTCTTGTAAAACAGCTAAATCATACTGCATATTTTGTGTACCAAGAGGATGAAAAAGGCAAAAAAAAATTTTTTTAATGATACATTAAAGTTTTTGATGTAAACAGTAGCTTTTTTCTGTCACTCACTTGTAGTTAGAATTGCAAGTCTCCAATGGAAATAACTATGAGAGGCACTAACAGGGGCTAATAATCCTAACAACACACACAACATGAGTATGTTGGTTTTCCCACAAAAACCACTTAATCACTTGGATGTTGGTCTAGAGAGAATACAAGATAATAAAAGGAGCTCTAAATCTTTAGGAGCGCAGATCATTCAAAGTAAACAAATTCAGAAAAAAGGTCCTTTATTTTCCAGTTGCTCATTTCCATGTTTGAAACCAATGGACAAACAATTGGCCACTCAAACCCAAATTAGACAGCAATACATGTGAGTGCTGCATGTTTATTGTTTAGGCATTGTTAACTTTAACAACACTTTGGAAACACTCAAGCCATTAAGGGATCTTGGGATCACAAGTGGGGAGAAAGGTTTCCTGTTTTCCTCTCACAATGACTCATGCTGTGTGCGTGTGCCAGCAGTACTTTCAGTAATTACACAACGTCCTTCAGTATAAATTTCACTTTTATGATATAATCTCCCATGTCAAATAACAGCAGTTTTGTTCCTTTGTTGCCAAAGCAACATTAGAGGTTATAGGCCTATGCTCAAAGATTAAAATGGAATGGCTGTATTCTGTCATGATGTCGACGTTGTGTGTGTGTGTGTGTGTGTGTGTGTGTGTGTGTGTGTGTGTGTGTGTGTGTGTGTGTGTGTGTGTGTGTGTGTGTGTCTCTATCACAAAGTGCAACACAATACAGTGAAACACCAAACACTGCCCCACCCTGAATCTGATGAAGTTATTAAGAAGGGGAAAAAAACATATATTCAGTGTGTGAAAGTAAATCCAAGCAGCACAGGACTGGAGCTGTGTGTTCCTGTAAGAATGGCCCTGAAGGGATTAGCAGAGAGGGGGTCTTGTTTAGGGAGAGCAAAGAGGAAGATAAGGTTTCTTACCAGAGTTACATTTCATCCTCACATCCAGACAGTGTTTTTAAATTGAGTGCTGCCGCCTCACTAGAACTACACATTTATGATCAGGGCCTTTCTGGGAAGTTCAGTTCAGTCTTCACTGGTTCCAATTAAAGCTGAATATAGTTTCTAAGCAAGACATATTAGCAGTGTAAATGATAGAGCCATTCACTGCTGTAACGTTTAAAGGGTCTGATGCATTAAAGGAGCAAAAAAAAGCAATAAGCATATGCTCCGAGCTGTATTACTGTACTGTATCTAGTCCTCATAAATCCATGGTCCAGTATAAAAATAGGTCTGAATCTAGTTTAGCCTGGCTCAGCTCAAAAGTGGACCAAGGGGAAACTAGGATGACAGAGGAATTGTTTCTCATTGCCTCCCTTTTTGAATCTTCCACTTCTATGGTTAAAGTTTGGTTTGGTTTAGGCAAATAAAACTACTTGGTTCAAATCGAAACACTGGTGATAGGAAACAAGACGTGAACAGCTGCCTCCACTGAGTCACCACCAAGTTGAAGATGTCCAGACTAATATATGATATTACTTATATATATATATATATATATATATATATATATATATATAAATATATATGGATGTAGTGGAGATAATATGTGTATTTTTTGGTGAAACATGGATGCTTCACACATCTTTCATCATTGCCCCATTGTTTCAAGATTATTGTCATAAGTTCAGTATCTGACCAAATATCGCTCCTTCTGTACCTGAATTATGAAACATTATGATGTCACAGTGAAGTTGACCTTCACTTCACAAGAATGGGATGAACAGACAGATGGCAGGATGGATGGCAACGACACGTTGTGTAGTAATGGGCAGATTTTTAGACGAAGGGAGCCCAAAAAGAGCAGTAAGGGAATTTGGTTCCAAATTTGTGTTAAGAGCCTGTTGGAGGGTTTGAAATATATCAGACCAAAATTCAGCAAGCTTAGGATGAGTCCAGAATATATGTGCGTGGTCAGCTGGGGACAGCTTACAGCGGTTACAAGCATCACTGTGTCTAAGGTACATATAGCCAATTTAGCGTTGGTGAAATGGGCTCTATGAAGCACCTTCCACTGTAATAGGCCGTGCCTGGCACAAATCAAGGATGAGTGGACCAGTTTCAGAATGTCCCTCCACTGGTCATCAGTAATGTCTACCCCCAAATCCTTTTCCCATGCATTTTTAGGTGAGGCAGTGGGGACTGGGCTCAGAAGAGCAATCTTATTTGAGATAAGATGCAAGCTCTATTTGAGCACAAGGAGGGGCTATTTGAGTGTGAGGGTAGAGTTTGAAGCAAAGTGACAAATCTGAACGTGAAATCAGTAAAATTTGTGCTAAAACTGAAAGACCACACTCTTGAATAAAGATAGTAAAATAACTCCATAGCTGCTCAGCAGGGCATACAGCAAAAATAATTCTCCATTTGTGCTGCAGCTTTTTCAATTTAATGGTTCAAAAGGATTTCAAAGAGTATCATGTCATGATCAGGACATTTTCTTCATACTTAGAGCTGTTTCTTTGGGATTGGATGTGTATGGCAAAAGGTCAATCTGGGCTGTGTTTCATGTGACCAAGACTGTGCTCCTAAGGGCCTGGATTATTGTAACATGAAATTGATGTCCATATTTTGTGACATACATTTTTACCCAACCGTCAGAGCAAACCTTTAACTCTGACGCCGTACTTACAACACATGTATGATGATTATTATCCAGATATTCAGTAAGCCAAAGCACTATACCGTAGCTCATAGGCCCGTCAAAAGTTGGCATCACAGCAGTGTTGGACTCATATCTCTCTTATAAATGAGATATTGTGCAATGTTCTGATTTTGTAAATGCTTATTAAGAACAGACTGTATAACAGCAGAATGGTCAGACATCCTGAAGTACCTTTTTACTGGATCTCCTCACACACTCGCACACACACACGCATGCTGTAACAGTATAAACAACAATGTTACGTGTTGTTTTATTTTATTTACAGTGTGTGTGTGTGTGTGTGTGTGTTTCATTTTCACATCAAGCAAAAGTAATGTGAACGGTAATAAGAATTCCTATTATATGGTATTGCTCATAAACTCAAACCAGATCCCCTCTTGACTTACTGGAATGATAGCTCCACAGACGCCAACAGGCTCGTGTTTGGTTAAACACATGAAGCTTTCATCTGTAAAAAAAAAAAGAAAGAAAGAGGAAGAAACAGTATAATCAGTTTGCGCCACTGTACTCTGGGTGGTGTATAATTAAGGTCCTGCCAATAGTTATTATTATTTTTTGTTATGGTTTAAGGTAAACGGAGGTCATGTATACAGAACCTAGAGAAGAACACCAGGCTTTAACTTGCCTGACTCCTGTTCTCTTACTTTGTTTATTAACATGACCATCTTCGTCCCTGAACTATAATCAAGTGTTTATTGTAACCAGGACTTCAGCGTTGATACATCATTATTTTTTAGGCAACAGTAATCTGGTCATGCCCATAGAGGTGTCCAATCAGTAAGTACCTTTACGTATCATTCTGCAGTGTATGGACAAACGACTTAACTTGTAACAAAATACTTTCATAAAGGAAGCAGAAATGTTGTAAGTGGATTCTTTGAAACAACAAAATAAATCATTTAAATGATTAAACAGCATTAAAATAATTTATAAACTTTTTACACTGTCATGCATACGTTTCCCTTACATCATTTAGGTTGCATTGTGCTTTTTAATGTGTTTTAATTCAAAGTGCAATATTTCTGTTGTATTGTTACACTGTTTTTAAATGAATCCTTTTAGAATATCCCCGCACTACTATCACTGGGCCTCAGGCATTGTGTACACACAAACCTGTGTTTAAACTGTTTGTACAAACATTTTTCGCACAAATCCAGGATTCATCAATATTTTCTTAACTAAATTTTTCTTAACAAATTACGAAGTGCCTCAGACCATGAGTACAAACAAATTGATAAATACCCGACTGACTTAGAAAATGTAAACACATGCCTTTTAACTAAATGCATTACATTTAAACCTGCCTTCATTACAACCATCTACTAATGCATTGGCCAGATGTATTCAATAGCTATGAAAATAATGCCCCTTCCATCCTTATTTATTATTGTCATAAATGAAAGTGTCCCAGTCTAAGCTTTCAATGGAATATATGAAAATGTCCACTTTGAAATGTAACAGTTTTGGATTTTCATTGTACAACTCCAATTCCAATGAAGTTGGGACATTGTGTAAAACGTAAATAAAAACAGAATACAATGATTTTCAAATCCTTTTTAACCTATATTCAATTGAATACATTACAAAGAGATTTAATGTTCAAACTGATAAACTTTATTGTTTTTTGCAAATATTCACTGATTTTGAATTTGATGCCTGCAACACATTCCAAAAACACCTGTTTGGATCATTCCACAGGTGAAGAGGTTCATTGGAAACAGGTGAGTGTCATGATTGGGTAGAAAAGAAGCATCCCTGAAAGGCTCAGTCATTCACAAGCCAGGATGGAGCGAGGTTCACCACTTTGTGAACAGCTGTGAACAGCTGTGTGAGCTGATGGATTTCATCATCAGATACGGGCGGCTGGTGGAACAGTGGTTAGAGTAGTCACCCCATGTAAAGAGGCTGAAGCTCCTCGAGGTGGTGGCGGCAGGTTTGACTCCGACCTGCGGCCTTTTGCTGCATGCAAGTTCAAAGGCCAGCATGGCATCATGGGTAACTCCCACATCTGTGAAGGCACCATTAATGCTGAAAGGTACACACAGGTTTATATAAACATCTGCTGCCATCCAAGCAACGTCTTTTTCAGGGGCGTCCCTGCTTATTTCAGCAAGACAATGCCAAGACACATTCTGTACGTGTTCCAACAGCGTGGCTTTGTAGTAAAAGAGTGCAGGTACTAGACTGGCCTGCAGCAGTCCAGACCTGTCTCCCATTGAAAATGTGTGGAGCATTATGAAGCTCAAAATACGACAACAGAAACCCTGGACTGTTAAGAAACTGAAGTCGAAGATCAAGCAAGAATGGGAAAGAATTCCGCCTACAAAGCTTCAACAATTAGTGTCCTCAGTTCCCAAACACTTATAGAGTGTTGTTCAAAGTTAGGTGATGTAACACAGTGGTAAACATGCCCTGTCCCAGCTTTTTGGAACGTGTTGCAGACATCAAATTCAAAATGAGTGAATATTTGCAAAAAACAAACAAACAATCTTTATCAGTTTGAACATTAAATATCTTGTCTTTGTAATGTATTCAATTGAATATGTAGGTTGAAAAGGATTTACAAATTGAATTCTGATTTTATTTATGTTTAATTTATTAGAATTGGGGTTGTATTTATTTTTTCACCTGAGCCACAGTCTGTATCTCAGCGGAAACATTCACCAGCCCGGTTTATTGCAGCCCTTTTTAAATAAATTTTCATCATGGTTTACTCCTGGGCAAAAACTTTAAAAAGTGTGACTTTTCTGGCTTGCACCTGGGACGCCGTTCTTTTAATTTCTGCAGTTGTGATATTTTTGCTTTAGGGGCCACACATTTCCTTAAAGACAAAAAGATGACAGTATGCTGCTGCAGATAACAAGCACACACCTCTTAGACTGATTCTGATCACTGCAAGGTGGTTAGAACAAAACTGACTGGTGTGTATGTGTCATGAATCCATGTGCTCAAAATAAGAACAGTTCTAGCGCATTTTGCTGCATGCATGTATCTGAGCTCGGCAGATAACTGGTCAAACCTGGCCTCCCAGTCTGCTCCCTGACCTTCTCAAGTTTCCTGTGGGATTGATCACAGACTGGGAGACTGCCCTACAGCAGGACTCATCTGTTCCTAGAGTCTCCAAAAGTAGAATGGGAGGCACAGCCTTCAGCTACCAAGCTCCTCTCCTGTGGAACCAACTCCCAAGTGTTATTCGGAATACAGACACTGTCCCCATATTTAAGAGTAAACTTAAAACTTTCCTTTTTCATAAAGCTTACAGCTAGGGCTTACGAGCCCTTAGCTATGTTGTTATTTGTAAGCTGATTTTGTTCTGCTTAATTATGCTGCTATATGCCTAGTCTGCCGGGGGATAATCCTTTTCCTGATACTCCGAGCTTCTCTTCTCTCTGTTTGTATCATTCATGTCTCATCAATGCATGTTACTAATTCAACTTCTTCCCCGGAGTTGTTTGTGCTTTGTCATCTCTCAGGTCTCTGCTGATCGTGGTGGTGCCTGCTGCCGTGGTCCTGCATGACGCTTCCTGCTACTATTATAATTTATAACCTTAGCTGTGCTTGTTTCTACTATTCTGCTGTATTAACTGCCATAACATATAAGTCATATTCACATTACTATAGATATTATTATAGTTACTGGAAGTGTGTCTGTCTCTGTCTTTGTGTCTGTCTTTGTCTCTCTCTGTCCATCTGTCCGTCTTTTCTCTTTCTCTCTCCTTTTCTTCCTCCCAAAAGAATTGAATCTGCAGCTGCCTTTATCTTTGAGTCACTGAGTGAGTCCACGTTCAGTCACAGCTTACTGAAGGTTACATTCACTCAAGTCAGTTGGGAAAGTCCTTGTACACGCTGCTGTAAGTGTGTAACACAGGATTCAGATGGACAGCCTCAGGCCCAGAGGCGATCCTACGATCTGTTGTGGCCCGGGGCAAAAATTCACAGGGTGCCCCTTGAACCAGCATTCATTACCATTATGTTATAAAAAATCTGACACCAACAAAAAATTGCAAAATGTAAGAAAAAATAATTCAAAATATGACTATAGACATTAAAACACTTGTAATTCAAGTATGGCCTGGGGCCCCAAGCTATTGCCTGACTTGCCTGCTGGCAAATGGTGCCTCTGCTCAGGCCTACTGTAGCTCTGCTACAACACTGACACTTCAGGTTCTACAGTACAGACATAGCCAGGCAGGAATACCCCACTGTGCTGATGGAGCTGTACTGTATAAGGTTTAGTAAGCAGACTAAACAGCAATATTGGCTATGGATAAGAATAAGAACACAGTAAATGTCATCACAAGTGCGTTGAGTTGTCTTTACAAAAATCATTTTTTACTTGGAGCAAAGCAGGATATACAACTATAACTCAATGTGGTACATGATATTTATTACAGAGCTCATTGCTATTTAAATACACTGCACATTCCCATACACTGTTACTTAGTCCTTCAGATTATATGGCAGCGGATTTAACCTTTGCACAATAAAATGATGATGATTTACTTTTTGCTGTTTGACTTGGAGCAATATTATTGATGATGATGTTGGTATTTCTGGCATTGATTTATTAGTAGTTTGACGTCACCTGACTCCTGAATCTTTGCTCTGTTCATAAGCACTGGACTAAACTCTTCTGCATGTATTCCTGATCATTAATAAGCTTTTGTGAAAACTTAATTTTCTGTCAAATGTAAAATGAAACAGCCGAGCAACCACTTGTTATGTCTACAGTAGTGAGACAACAATTTGACTTCTGGGAATGAATGAAGTGGAAAGAGAAAATATTTCTGTCTTATCTCTAGTGGTAATGCAGGTACGTTTGGTTTCAGTTGCCAACATTTCCTTCTGTCATTGTCTCAACCCGTCCACTGAATAAGTTATTATTACAACGGTGCTGACTGGGAATGCAATGTTACATTTGACTGCATTTGTAAGCTCTTATTTTGAAGTTATGAGGGAGAAACCTGTCCATTATCGTTAAGTATCGTCATCCCATCTTTGTTTCTAATGTTGAAGTAGGCATGCCAGGTACATTTGTTTGGTTTTCAAATGCAATACACAGAAAATAGGCAGTACGTTTAGAGCGGAAGAGAAAGTTCTGAGCATTATTAAAGTTTTCAGTACAGAACAGTGCCTTGTCTATCCTGACTCATCCAAAGTTTACGTTGGCTTCATCTGCATCAGTAGACTGAAGTCTACAGCAGCTCTAGCACTAAATCATGTGTATATTGAATTCTAATCTGCAGTTCAGTTCACCACTCAGTCTCATCTTGATGGCTGGTAGTGAAACTGCCCCAGTGTAAAAGTGGGGATTATTGGCTGACTGGCTGATTGTTAATCCTCACAGACTGTTACAACTCACTGATTACTATCTCAGCCTCTTCCTCTTTGTCCTGCCATGCCCTCTCTCACCACTCTATTGGGATCTAATCAGGAGGAAATGTCAAGTGTGCTTTGTCTATCGGCTGTCCTGCAGAGACAGAGAAGATGCAAAGTAGGATCTGACAAGAGGGGGAAGTATTGAGAGGCTGGATGAGATACCACCCACGACTGAGGACAATCGTGAGCCACTTGCACTTCCTCTGAGGGCTCATTTCTGTTCTTTTAAAAGCATTCAGATCCCTGTTAGCACTAGCATCACTTTTAAGCGATTGTATTCGCGTCATTCGCATTTGGTGTGAACGCAACCTAAGCGCCTGCTCCTCCCTAACTGACTGGATTGGACACAACTTTGAATGTAGTTCCTGCTGTTACATTAACTTAACAGTCATTTGAAAAAAATACAAATCGATTAATTTGTGGTGGCAGGAATGAATGAACTCAGGAGAAAAGATTACTCAATTATGTGCATGGTCCATTCATTTGAGGGCACAATTGAGTAATTCCTGCTCTCAAATGACATGTGAGTTTATCTTGAGTGCATTACAAACTACGTTGTGCACTAGAAACACTCGCTCCTGTCAACACAAGAGGCAGCATTTAGCTGTGTTTTTCAGTTGTCCAGCTCACGTGCATGTGCCGGAACAGTTATTCTTATGTTTCTGTTTTAAAGGCCACATAATGCCTCACATTTCTGCCAAATTTTGCACACATCTTTATTGATAACTGTAGAAATTATGTTTCGAACAAACCAAGTGGTTTTGTTGCCGAAACTTAACAGCATTAGACAGAACCTCATACATTGCACACATATTTCTACACACAGTATATAAAGTCTTAAGGGTTTATATGTTACTTTGTTGTACTGTATGTCTTGCTGTCTTTGTGGCTGCATGTAAAAGTTTTCCTCCCCTGGAATGGTCAAACCCTTATTGATACCACAGAGGTATTTCTCACATGTGTCGGCCATGATGGTTTCTTTTGTCAAATTCCTGACAGTTAGAATAATGACACACACTCACCTACAGGGAGACTCTTGCCATGGATCTTGTCGGCCCAACCTGCATAGTAACGAAGGGTTTTTATGCTGCCATCCAGGTCAATGAAGAAGGACTGCAGGAAGGGCTTCCCTGTGTCCAGGGTCTCCAGGGTCTAAAGAATAAGGAAAACTAGCATTCAGCTGAAATCTTGGCAAAGTCAGAGCTACTCTAGGGGGTGTCTAATTTTTTAGTTTGACTTAACAATTGTTGGAAACAAACCTTTTGCTTAGTCAAACTTAATTGGAAAACAAAATCAGAATCAGAATCATTTTATTGTCATTGCAACGAAATGTCATCGTAAGAAAGGTACCTAAACCTTCTGTTGTACACTTCTATCACACTTCCACTTTGACCTCCTGTACTTAGTGTATTTGAACATGTGTATTTTTCATGCACATTAATTTCAGTTTGACCTCCAAACAATCTAGATATATCTTGTTTCAAATTGGTCTGATCATCTGACTGCTTGGACTTATAATGTGTTGCAGATCTCATCAATGACTTGGCATATACAATAATGTCATAACTGATTAAATGGTGGACAACACTGCAAAAATAAGGGTACATTTGTAATCCTTAAATAAATATTGGTAACCCCTGGTACATTCCAGGCCTCTTCTTGCACAGTGTAGGTTGCCCATAAATGTATAGCTGGCCAGCTATAAATGGTTTGATTTCTGTGTTCAACAGCCCTATGGCCTCAGTTGACCTCCCACAGGGCAGGGTTCATAATTAGCACCTGTTGGCAAAGACTGGTAAAATATGCAAATTAATGCATATCCAAAAATACAATGAGTATCTATTGAGTAGCCGGTCAAATTTGAACATTCACTAGCTATTTGGCCACCAGGCCTAGCCATCGTTTTTTTCTTCATTTAATTTAAGACGAGTTCAAACTTAAAGTGGGGCGCCTGTGTTGGAAACATAGACAAAGTTTTTAGCAAAAGTAAATGCAGGGCATAATGTATACAGTATAAATGATTTAGTTTGCTAGTTCAGCGTTGTACATGATGTTGTTGTGATCGCTCGCTGGCTATGGTGTGGACTTGAAAAGTCTGTCTGCACTGGAGTTAGAGCTTTCTACAGACTGTATGGGCATGCTCTACAGTAAAGGAACATAAAAGTTATATTCCTTGTCCTGAGTAATCCTTCCTCCTGTATGTGGACATCCAAATACCCTGTGTTAGCCGAGGCTAACAATATGTTAGATCCAGATACAATAATCAAATATTCTGTAATAACGGTTACTTCATTTAAGGCCTAACAAAAGCAGCTACTTGTAAGAGGCTGAAATGTGTGGAGGGCTGGTGCAGTGGAATATCAGCCACAGCGGTCCACTGCAATGAACCGGTACAGTGACTATGCATCTTAAATTTTGTTTACAACTGATTTGCTGACCCACTACTGCTTTAACAAAATAATTTCCAAGTCTGGGATCATTACAGTAATTCTATTCTATTCTATTCTAACACATTATAATAAATGACCTTTTGGAATGTGTCAGACATGATTTTCACAGTATTGTGTACCAACATCTATACCATGTTAACTGGAGTTACTTTCATTTCATTTTAAAAGGAAAAATGAGAAGAAGTGAGGCTGAGCAGCTCGAGCAGATACTGAACCCACTGTACTGCTTCACTGTACCTTTAAATGGTCCGAATCTGGTCTTTATTTCCCCAAACATAGCTGGGAATTTAGTGTAATTAGCCTTACCCTGCACACTACCACTCCAGAGCATGTTTGCAATTAGTAGTCACATGCAATCTGGTATTATTACCTCACTCACATCTGTAAGGCTTCATCTACAGATCTACGCCTGAATGCAAGCTGGCTGCTAAACAGAGTGAACGATATCTGTAAGAGAGGGAAGGTAGCATCCAGCAATCGTTACAAAAAGACAAAAGAGACTGGGGTGGGGTTACAGTGTGATGATGTCATGCAAATTAAAGGTCAGTCCCTGATATGAATAAGTCAACATTATGACCGCACATGGATTTTTGCAGCTGTTGGATTCTCCCATAAGTTTGCTGCTTATGGACCAGCTCTTGATTCTATGATTGAGATCTATTATTATGAATAATATCTGAACCAAAAGCAACATGAGAAAAGTAACTCAGCACATTTACACATATTTCTAATTCAGTAGGAGGGAAATATTGTACTTTTATCTGACAGCTGGAGTTAGTTACTCGGCAGATAAGAGTATGAAAATAAAAGATTTTAAAAAGACCATGAATGATATTGCATCGTTAAAAAGTAAAATAAGCTACCAACAGTTTATGCATCAGTAATAATAACGCAATAATATGATGCATATATGGCCATTTTGCTGCATAAGAATTTATTTTATTTTGCTTGTAATGCCGCTGTACTTTTACTTCAGGGAAAATCTGAATGCAGCACTGTTACTTGTAATGCAGTGTGGTATTATAACTTATACTTAAATGCAGAATGTGAATAATTTGACTTTATAATGTGTCACCACTGGAAATAGTGTGTATCAGCCTGGTATGTTGATGAAGCGGGACCACCACTATGACACGGACCGGTTCATAATAACTTGTCATGTATCACATAATATTGGTACATTGTTTTTGGAATCAATTCACATTTAGCTTTCTGAATGAATGAAGGATTCCATTGCTCCCCATAATTTTAGACGTTTTCAAGTATGCTATTTATTTTCAGATCCTTTAACTGCAGGACAGAACTGTGCATCTTTAAAATCTTCTGTAGCCTCATTATTGAACTGTTTACATCCATCATACTTCCACAGAAAGCACTATAGGCTGATTTAAAGTATTGTTTAAAGTCAAATGTACTGTTTACTGTCAACAGAAACATTGCTGTGGTCCAGTGTGTGCAGCATGCAGAAGAGTAACCGGGAATGAGCCCACCGCCAGCAGGAGCCGGTCCCTCTCCATCAGATCGGCCAGTTTGTGCAGCAGCCTTCCGCGGCTCGACGCGTCCATCCTCCGCCACGGAGAGCCTCTCTGCTCGGCCGCCTTGGCTGCCTGCACCGCCCGGTCCACCTCCTCCTGCAGAGGGATCAAGTTAGGACACACAGGTCTCCTTCAAACCAGCTCCACCGCTACAGACGTTTCCCATACAAAGACTTTTTCTGAAAGCGTCACAGGGACAGTTTCCAATTCCTGATTATATAATTATTATTGAAAAAAATGCGCTATGGAAGCCGTGTATTCCGCTTTACTTTCGTTTACCAAAACCGTCCAGTGAAATAAAACTATGACAAAGCTATTAGATATAGATAGATATAACGCTACTTAAATGATATACAGGTTTTGCCAAAATGTTCTTTAATGAAGTTCTGGGTATTTTTCTGACAAAAAAACCTTAAACTAACAGATACTTCAATGACGTTCATTGATTTAGAGACAAAAATAAAGCAGAGATTAACACTGTCCATTTAAGGTGTTATTTAGTGGTACAGTATGTAGGCCTTCACTAAGATAAATTCATTAGCCTACAGTTGTATTAATTATAGGCTGTCATTTCATGAAGTAAAGCCCGAAAAGGATCTTACTTGGTCTGCTTCTTCCACATCACACAGTTTGACACCTGTGGCCGGGTTGAAGGTTGGGAATGTCCTCCCACTGCTGGATGTGTGCCATTCATTGTTGATAAAAATCTATGGAAAATGGAGTGTTTGAAGGCTAATGGCTTTGGTTTGTACCTTAACTGACACTTGCATTAAAAAACATAATTCAAGTTAGAAACACATTGAGTCTAATTCCTCCCTTCCTCCCTGCAGCGTGAACTTGGTCTCTTACCTTGGTGTGTGTGATCTCCTGGACTTTGACAGGCTGAGGAAAAGGCACAGGTGGGATTCCTTCAGTCACTCCGTTCTCTGTTGTTCCGTTCTGTGCCATTCTGGGTCAGCAGTACAGTCCAGGGCCAGTCTGTCTGCTCCGTCTACTCTTTTTATAAGAATGTGGAGTTCCTCCCTCCTCACACAGAAGTCGAGGAGGGCCCAACTCCGCCCCTCAGCTCAGAAATGAAGGGCCCTTATCTGATGGGATCCTTGTCCTTACTACACCATAGAAACATCCTGCAACACAGACCCTATTTATTACTAATGCTTTGTGAATGAAACCATTTCCAATCATTTTTATTTTCGTTTTAACGGATGGGCACGCTTTAACAAGCTGTGTGTGTGAGTGTGAGGAAGAGTCAAGAGTAACATTTTACACCTGAATTATTGGGCTGTGTCTTTCAGCCCAGGCACAATGGGACTGAAATCATTCTGTTGCACAACATCGACATCCCCACACAACAGCTTTGATCTGCTGCTGCCTGCCTATTGGAGCAACTGCAGGCTGTTCATCGACAGTGCAAAGGTGTTATGAGTTGGGATGTTCCTCACAAAGTTGTTTTTTGCACCTGGGCCTGGTGAAGTTGAATGGAGTTGAACACATGCAAACAAATGCTTTTGTTCTTGAGGACAAAGCTGCTCGCTTGCTCCGGGCTCACACTCAGACAGTCTGCTATTGTTTCCCCTTCATCGCTTCTTGTCACTCTTTATGTCGAAGTTTAATTAGGACAACGGGCTTTCGCAGGCTCATTTCTCACTTCAGCAACTTTCTAACACTTCATAATGAGAGAGAGAGACACTGCACAAAGGGGTTCGGGGGTGGGGGCTTGGCAGGATAGATAAGTCGGGAGACAATATGAAATGCAAAGCATGGGCCCAGACCCATGCAAATAAGCAGGAACCTGCCTTGGATGGGATGAGTTCATAGCTCAAGCAGTTTGAGGAATGAACAGCAAGTGAGAGACCAACACAGCCACCGTAAATATTCTTTAGATGGGGCCAGCAAACAAGAATGTAAATTATTAGATTAGAATATCTAACAAAGCCACTGTAGTTTCCATTAAACATTACTCAAACAGGAGGAAACAGTAAACATATTCTCATCAGTGGGTTCATATGATATCTTACCAAAACTTATGCTCAACAATTTATCCTGTATCTTACAAAGTACGTTGTTCTATTTAACGCTGTGAAATGGGACCGGTACATGTCTGTGACGGTTACATTTAAGCACCAAAACAACTTGGCTAGGTTCAGAAAAAAGCTTGTGCTTTATCTTAGTACTCACTCAACCAGGTGAAAGTCCTGTATGTGTGACATAGTGAATGAGGACAGCATGAAACAGTACATTTGTTTGGGACTATTTTCAGTGGCGGATTAATCCACATCTACAGTAATGAGTGTTTGTGGCAGCAGGATGGTGTATGTGGGGTTGAGTTGTTTCTATTGGTCTGCCAATTTTAGACATCTTAAAAATGTTTTTCATGTTTTTTTTTACCATATTTTAACATTGCTTTGGTTGGAGATTCAATATGCAAACCAACTAAAGGTTCTGTTGCAATGGCTGATACTGATGCATAAGGCAATCACCTGCACGTGTGGCCAGA
Source organism: Echiichthys vipera (assembly GCF_963691815.1). Taxonomy (NCBI): domain Eukaryota; kingdom Metazoa; phylum Chordata; class Actinopteri; order Perciformes; family Trachinidae; genus Echiichthys; species Echiichthys vipera. Next base: position 2,819,202 of record NC_139826.1, read on the forward strand.
CCAGCTATCAAAACTAACAACAGAGAGAGTCGGATTTCAACAAACACGAAGTGAGAGGGACTTCCTTCTCTGTTAAGGACGCCATAACTCCATGATATCTTTACAAAATAGCTGTTTGCTGCTATATTAATGTTGTGAATATCGAGAACAGCCCCTTTAATGTGAAGTGCCCAGCTGACTAACAGTAAATTCCTACCATAACTGTATGTGTAATCAGAGAGCTCCACATCACTGTATCAAAGGCACATGTGTCTGCAAACATTTCTTCATATTTTTAACAATATAGCCCTGATGGTCAGCATCCAGACACAGCTGATAATAACTTCACAATGCATGCCTTTGCTTTTGTTTGGTGGCCAAAAATATATTGTGTCATTGTTGGATACGTTGTGTTTTATTGTTTTATGCTCATAAACATAGCAGTATAAAATTATACAAAGATTGTGTATCTGTATTACATAATAGCACAATAGAGTGCTGTATTAAAGTACTGCTGCGGAATAACTGGCATTTTCTACTATTAATTCAAATACATAAGAGATGCATTCTTCTTAAAGGTTATTTTTTTGGCAGTTTTTCTATCCTTTTTTTTTCATACAGGAAATGGGGTGGGGTGGGGGGCATCCAGCAAAGGGCCGCAGGTCGGAGTAGAACCCACGGCTGCTGACGCGAGGACCTTCAACCTCTTTACATGGGGTGACTGCTCTAACCACTGTGCCACCAGCCACCCCTGTAAGATGCATTTTTTGAGTAAATGACCACTGCACACTCTGTTTTTAGTTTTGAGTATTGAAAATAATAAGAAGCTGTTAAATGCTTTTGTATGGGGAATTGGATTTTGAGCCCAAAATTAGGAGTAAAGAGACTCACACTGAACCTACAGCACGGTGTGAAATTGAAGGCAAAGTTAAAGTTGTGACAATATGTGAAGGGTGGAAATGTGGTCCATTGTATGATACTGTAGTGTGAGTATGCCTATGAAATGACATTTGCATATTCTGCTTCTGTAGATCTCCTAACATGTGAACACAGTAACCAGGTGGGACTTGTTGTGTAATCCCTCTGTGATCATGAGGGAATATTCCATGCTCCAGCTGACTGAGCGTTAGGAAAGTGTCCTGTCGTGGGAAAGCGGAGCCAGGTGACCTCTTCTTCCAGGCTCGGCTGCTCAGGCTAATAGGCACGGCGCACCTTCTAATGAAGGTCAAGTCTCCCTCATCAGCACGCTTCGAGGATAATTAGAATCACTACTCAGAGAGCCAACTGCAGCATTATTAGCTTTGTGGAGAACTTGTTGTTGATTAAATAGGATTTAACTCACTGGTATCTCTTTATCTATAAGCCCCTCACAGAACTACCATGTCATTCAGAGGGCATTATCAGATTATTATTATTATTATTATTATTATTATTATTATTATTATTATTGATTACTCACTGCTGACTGGCTTACTTCATGTTTTAGGAGCGGGGTCAGAACCTGGAAAAAGTGCTTTTAGTTTTAGTGCTACTGACTCGTCAAAGAAAATAAAACACTTTCTTCAAATCAACTCACTTGTGTCTTTTAGACATTTTACAAACCTGAATTTGGGCCGCCAAACTTCTACTTGTAATTGCTCTACATAGTTGTATTTCTTTTGAATCCTGATTGTCCCGATCTGTTTTTTTTCCATTTCGGAGGGTTTTAGTGCCTTTTCTATGTTCTTACAATGGTGCTGCTTCCTTTTCTGTGTGGTTTTCTTGTCTTTGTAACTCGATGTCACTGTAAATGAGGACTTCCCCCCAGAATCAGAATCAGAAATACTTTAATAATCAAAGGGGGATATTGTTTGATGATGATCTCTCGAGTATAAATAAAGGTTGAATGAATGGATGAATGGGATTTCACAGAAAAGTCAGGGTCATTTGTCATTCATTTCAGTTACAATCATCAATTCAGGAAAATGTAATGAAACAAGAGATCAGATAAGTGAAAACTGAAGTGATGTGTGTGTGCAAACGGGGCGCAGCAGCAGCAAGATACAGCACATAGCAAATGTTATATAAAATAATAATGAACTACAAACCTCCCTCAATCCGAGTTGTGCATTCCACTTGGACTTTTGAAAGCTTTATTATCATATTTTTTTTTCTATGATCCTCGTTGTATAGTATGTTGTGACTCTTTTGTTCTTTGTGTTCTTGGGGTTGTTTTTTGTTATAAGGTGTCTCTTGAAAAACAGATCCGAATCTCAATGAGACTGCGTGATTAAATGAAGATTAGTTATTTACGTCATAGAATTCCATGGTGTCAAAAGTAGAGTGAGTGGAAGTGTAAAAGTGAAAACATTATGACCATGTAAGCTTTATGGAGTGAAAAATAACCGAATAATACAAGAGAATATCAAAACATAGAAAATCATGCCTTCATAATGTAAAAGAATAATAAAAACAATATACAGGTTGTATATATTCTCCACAATATTGTGTATGAATACCAAAGAATTGGACACCTGCACAATCTGTTACAACCTGTTGCACTGAACAAAATGCATATTTACACTCAATAGCTAAAATAAATAAATAGAAACTACAGCTTTAGTGCAGTCCTATATAACAGTACAAGAAGGATGATGAGGTTGCAGTTTCATATAGTGTTGTACTGTCATCTTTTTGCTCATTCATGCATACTGTAGGATACATAAATAATCTAATAATATTTTATTGCAATATATTACACTCTGGTACACCCCCCAAGACAAAGAATAGCCTCAGGATTAAACTGAGTGAATTTAAAAGGATTTACAAACAATTAAAGTAGCAGCTAAAGCAGCAAAGTGTATCTCCATCCGATACAAAGAGAGAAAGGAATGAAGGTGGACATGTTATTCATTTGAGGGAAACAATTAAGCTATTCCATTAATTCAGGAAATAAATTGATTGAATCAATGAAAGAAATTACTATATTGTGGGAACAGGACATGTAACTAAAATAGTGTAATTTTAAGATTCAAATGACTAATGACTATGAGTATTTGAAGTTTTCTTAATTATAAATATCATTCTTACCTTGTGCTGCTTTCTCTTTAACTTTAAAGAATTTCCCATGCCTGTCTATTTTTTTGTCTGGACTTTCAGTCACACTGCTGCAGTCGGACACACACACACATACACACACTGAACATAAAAGAGAGAGGGGGGAGGGGAAAGGAAAGAACAATTCAGATTGAAAAAGATGGACAGATAGAAAAAGGAGGGAGATAAAGAGAAGGAAAGAGGGAAGGAGGGAGAGTCTGAACCACTGAGATAACTCTGTCCAGGTGTTCAGAGCCAAACAAAGGCTCTTTTCAGGCCCTGATGAGAACTTAACGCTCCCCCACTTGTTGCAAAAATATACAGGATAGATAAAAGAGCACAAGTGAGGACACTGTTACTGTCCCAAAATATGGAGCAGGGGAAAGCCTACCTAATTACATAAGCCTCAATGCTGCCAGTAAACAAGAGTAAAGAGCTGAGGTCAGAACTGGGAACACTGACAATAAATATTTCGTTTTACATTGTAAGTATAATTTCTTTCTTCAAAGTTCTCCAGGATCAAAGTTAACAGCATAATAAGAGTGGTAAGAATGGGTAAATATGGTTACAGAACAGCCAACCTTAGTAGTTTCATTTATATGCAAACAAAATACTGATTGTGTTTTTTTACGATGTACTGAGGAAATGTTAAAGGTTCTCTCTGTGTCTGACGGTATTTTGATAGAATACTGTAAAATGAATTACAAGCATATGTGACCGGGGCCACTGTCAGTCCCTGACAGCAAATGTGACAACGACACTTTGGGAATTTCACCCAGAGATTACAAACTTTAACACACAAGTTCTTCTGAGAGGAAAGGAGCAGAGACGTGAGTTTCCCGTTTTAAAATGATTTTGTCTTTATTTAGATACAGGATTTGGTGTTCAATATGTTGTTGTTGTTAATAGGTTGTTTGTAAAGCTGGAGTTTGCAACGAAAATAATTTCCCCCTTTGATTATTAAAATATTTATGATTCTGATTCAAATGAAAAATTCCTGTATAAAAGTCAGGTCAGGTTCAAATTTGATTACTTTGTTACATAATATATTTAAAACCAATAAAAGATGTCAGCACACATTTAGACGGTTACCAGTGCAGGAGTGGGGTGTTAGGAAAAGCCACAGGAGGGAGTGAGCGAGGAGAAGGGGAGTCATCATCCCCAGGGAAGCAGAAGAGTTAGTCGCACACACTGGACACGCAGGTTAGGCTCGATTACATAGCAGATAACTCATGCAACGAAAATTAAAGTATTCACACCCACTACCCCAAGAAGCACAGCAAATTAAGGGAAACCCTCAACCCAGTGAGGGGGAAACTCTACCTGTCCCACATTTAAAATAACAAATCTGCAAATCACTCCATCAGCCAACAAAGCAACCAACGGCTGATACCTCCTCCACACAGCCGAGCCACAGCCAGCTGGCCAACCTTAGCTTAGGCTACGGTTGGTGAACTAACATAAGCAAATAAGTTATGGTTAGCCAGCTAGCCATAACTTACTGACGCTACGCTGCATGGATCTGGTGTTGGAGGCTTTGTAACGTTAACCGTCATTTGGAGATTGTTAGCCTTCCAGCCCAACCGCAGGAGTCTGGATGAATTAGCTGACATTATCATGCAGAACAGTATTTTTATACGTCAGCTAGCTAGCAATTTATCTGCAGTAAACAAGAAAGTTAACATTAGCAGCTAAAACCACAATAAATTGAATGTCAGTGTTTCCTTAAGGATTTTTATCACCACTGGGCAAAGGGGTTTTGTTGAACTACTACAACACAAAGCAACATATTATCAATGTATTCTCATTCTCATTGCCCTGGTGAAAGCCCTTTGTTTGGGCCACATCCACCATCGTGACCTGCCTCCTTAAGTGGACATTTGCCATCTTATACTACATCCCCTGTGGAATACACACAAAATAAATATGTGTACAATGCACAAATTACCGGATGGTTTTCACTGGACATGTAAGGGAATAAAAGTATAATGTTGCTTTAAATGGAAGTACATGTATCTTAAGTTTGTATGCCGCTAAAGAAAATGACAACTATCCTTGGTGAATGTGCAGTAGAAAGTTACAGAACTGATATTAAAATAGTAATATCAATAAGATTAGGTCATAATTAAAAGGATAAAACTGTATTTCTCTATCCCAAGTGAAATTCCTGTGCAGCAACTTCAAAACAAAGTTGGAACATAGTAAAAAGGGAAAGACTAGATACAATAAGTCACAATATGCTGCAGGAACCAAAACTCGACTGCTGGGATGGATGACTGTGGACATTGTCTCCGCTTTCTTTTTGGCACTATATTTACCCAGGGTTTTATGCGTGGTGCAGGCCTCGGCATCAACATCCATTCAACGAGGAGCGCTCTGTGGGCTCAGCTTGCAGAAGGATATGTGTCTGCCTGGCGGCCCTCTGTCATCCCTCCCTGCTTAAGCTGACAGGAGTGAGATGGCAGTCTTTTGATGTCAGGAAGAGATTCTTACTCCTGGCTGTTTCTCACCAATTCACATCGGCCCAGGCTCCTATCCAGTCAGTTATAAGTAGTGAGAGAGTGCTTTGTATTTTCAGATCAGAGCAATTTGCAAATTCATTCAAGAACAGCGTTAAACAAAAGGAGCTTAGATATAGAATCTCTCATCACTGTTTCTAATGGCCAGTAGATTAACTTTCCTACCTGATGGCATCTCACTTATTGAACTGCCCAATTGAGGAGGAGAGACATACTTTTTCTAGGAAACTGGTGGTTAAAATGAAATATGTTTTACTGTAATACTGATAACCAGCTGCAGCGCAATCCTCACATTGGAGAGATTTCTTTGGACAGACATCAGATTTTTATAGGAAGGAACCACCCTTATGATGAACTGTGTGTTGTCCGGATCAGGTTTGGGGGGGGGGGGGGGGGGGGGTACTGTTATAGTGGAGACTTGACTGTAGTTGGTTGGAATAATGTGACTACTCTGGTGCATCGGTAAGAATGCAGGGATGTTATCTTCAATGGTTTTATTAACTACAGGTAGGTCCATATTAATTTAGACAGCCTTATTTCTGCTGTAACCTTAGAGACAATAAATCCAAACATAAGGCTACATTACACGGTCATTGTGAGCACTTTAATTATAGCCGTGACACCAAATCTGGCCAGGGCGAAAGGTGGTGGGGAAATGGCTCCTTCCCTACTTCCTACCCCCCTAATCCCACATCAGACCACACCCATCGGCCTTTATTTTGTACCTACACACCTGTAAAGGAGAGACATACTTTTTCTAGGAAACTGGTGGTTAAAATGAAATATGTTTTACTGTAATACTGATAACCAGCTGCAGCGCAATCCTCACATTGGAGAGATTTCTTTGGACAGACATCAGATTTTTATAGGAAGGAACCACCCTTATGATGAACTGTGTGTTGTCCAGATCAGGTTTGGGGGGGGGGGGGGGGGTACTGTTATAGTGGAGACTTGACTGTAGTTGGTTGGAATAATGTGACTACTCTGGTGCATCGGTAAGAATGCAGGGATGTTATCTTCAATGGTTTTATTAACTACAGGTAGGTCCATATTAATTTAGACAGCCTTGTTTCTGCTGTAACCTTAGAGACAATAAATCCAAAAATAAGGCTACATTACACGGTCATTGTGAGCACCTAAATTATAGCCGTGACACCAAATCTGGCCAGGGCGAAAGGTGGTGGGGAAATGGCTCCTTCCCTACTTCCTACCCCCCTAATCCCACATCAGACCACACCCATCTGCCTTTATTTTGTACCTACACACCTGTAAAGTTTCATCACTATGTTGCATGGTTGGTATGCAGTGGCGATTGCTCTAAGACTGAAAGGGAAGCTCAGCTTCCCCTTAAATGTCACCAAAAAAAGAAAAGTGGTGAAATATGCACTGCTCTGTGTACATTTCATTGACTAAATACGCGCTAGAAAGCCTTCATCTTTTGTTCAGAATCAGCTCCTTATCACAGGTAACCGGCCAAACTTCCCTTTCCATTCATCCCCACAGCTCCACAGCTCTTTACACAATTGGACGCTCAGCTTCTACTGACTTCAGTGTAGAAGCATAGCGGGTTGTTCCACTGCAGCCAAACTAGACGATCATTGGATAAATGCTTGGCTTTGTCCCTCCCATCGGACACTCAGCGTCTCTTGGGGTCTATGGGACAGTGGGCTGGCCCGGACGCTCGCCTTCTGCATGATGTTTGGATGAGCTGTCTGAGGCGGAATCCTTTTTTGATTGACAGCTAAATGAGCGAATCAGTGATCTTAAACAAGTTTCGACTTTGTCTTTGTTAAAAACGACTAGCGTTGTTGTTGACGACTCTGTTCTGTCACTCTGCGGTTTCTTTCCCCAACGAGCAGCGGCAGCTGTGGAGCTTCTCCCCCTGTCACTCACACTCACAGGTGATCACACTTCACAGTAGCCTGGCGTAGCAGCTCCAGCTAGTCCAAGGCCTTTTAAGCAGCCTAGCTCTGCTGCCATTGAGAGGACACTGGTCAAGACCCTGGAGAAGACGCCTAGTTGGTGCGACAAGGCTACAGATCATTTTCTTGAAAAGGAACGAAGGGTAGAATTTACATATAAATAAACAAACACATTTATGATGTGGGCCAGAAAAATTAGCTTCCCCACTGTTGGGGCGCTATCTCTGGGACAAACAATGTCAACAGACAAGCATTAATCCATAAACAAGCCTAAAGCCGTTTCACACATGGACTGCCAACCTAAAATTATTCAAGATTCAAGATTCAAGAAGCTTTATTTATCCCGAGGGAAATTATTGTTTCAATACAAAGGTGGGAAAGGATCAGAGTGACAATAAGCTAACATAATCAAATCAAAATAAAGCTAACATAAAATAAATCAAACAATAACTAAATGTGACAGAGTGTAACGGACATTGTGGTTAAACGTAGGTATATACAATATACAACAATACGCACCGTGCAGTTTAGCAGCATATTGAAATAAAATAAGTACAAACTTAATAAGTGAGCCAGCCTTCCTGATGATCTTACTTATTCTCTTGACGTCTGCTGCCCTCAGTCTGCTACCCCAGCACACAACAGCAAAGAAGATGGCACTGGCTATCACCGACTGGTAGAACATCCTCAGCATGGTGTTACATACATTGAATGACCGGAGCCTCCTCAGGAAATAGAGACGACTCTGGCCCTTCTTGTAGACAGCCTCAGTGTTCTTGGACCAGTCCAGTTTGTTATCCAGGTATACTCCAAGGTATTTGTAATCCTGGACAACATCCACAGTCACGCCGTTGATGGTGATGGGTGTGGGGGCAGATTTACTCCTGCGGAAATCCACCACTAGTTCCTTAATCTTGGTGGCGTTTAGAATCAGGTGATTAGCTGCACACCAGTCGACAAAGGAGTCCACAACGCCCCTGTACTCCTCCTCCTTCCCCTCACTGACGCAGCCAACAATTGCAGAATCGTCAGCAAACTTCTGCAGGTGGCAGGATTCAGAGAGGAGCTGAAAGTCTGAGGTGTACAGGGTGAACAGTTCCCTGTTGAGCTCCAGTGCTGCTGACCACAGTCAGTACCACCTCCTACTGTCTGACTACCAGATGGTTTGTTGAGTCCACAGCCTCCACCTCGGCTCCCTCTAGAACAGGGATGTCAAAGTCAAATGCATCAGAGGGCCAAAAAAACAAATCTGCTACAAGCCGAGGGCCGGACTGGTTCAATGTTTATTAAAACATATTAAAATGATTGCATATAACCTATTGAACCAGGACCTTACACAGTGTACCGTATTTTATTTAATGATTAAATGAATAATCCAATATTTTTGGCTCTGTCAGCTATTTCAAGGAAAACATTTTCAACAGACAAAAACAAACTTTTCCTGTACATTAAATGAATAAAGCAAGATTTTCTTATGACTTTAGTTATTTAGAGGAAAACATTTTTGACAGGCAAACAGCAAAAAATAAAATAACACATGTTCCTTAATATCAAGATAAAGACAAACAGCTTTGTGAACATGTACTCTGCCTCACACCGAGCTTCAAACACCCTGTTCTCATCGTCCACCTGCAGTTTAGCCGTTATTGGGGGGGGGGGGGGGGCTGAAAGTTGACATCTTCCCTGAATGCTGATGAATAATGAGGCACTTGCGGCGCTGCAGTGAGTTCGCAGGCTACCGTTGCATTGTGGGTAATGTAGTTTTGGTGCGTGAAAAACATCAGCAGGCGGCTGTGGCGTGCGGGCCGGTTCTAATACCAATCAAATATCATCCCGGGGGCCAAGATCATTCATTCACGGGCTGGATCTGGCCCCCGGGCCTTGACTTTGACACCCATGCTCTAGAAGGACTGGTCGTGTTCTTGGTCTGGACCTCCCAAAATCAATGACCAGCTCCTTTGTCTTGGAGGTGTTGAGCTGTGGGTGGTTAGTGTGGCACCAGAGAGCAAAGTCCCCCACCTCCTCTCTGTCACCCCTGATACATCCCACGATGGCTGTGTCATCGGTGTACTTCTGTATGTGACACAGCTCCGAGTTGTAACAGATGTATGCATATTTGATATTCAATCCCTCCTCTCTACACTTGAAGAATCTGTCATCACTTTGATCCATAAAAAAGACAAGGAACCTGAGAGCCTTGGTCATATAGGTTCACTCTGCTTAACACTGATCAAAAAATGCTTGCCAAAACAATAGCGCACAGACTCTATAGTGTTGGGGCCATACTAATCAACCCAGACAAAAGCGGTTTTATACCAGGGCATAACTCCTTCCACAACCTCTGACGTCTTTTTAACAAAATGTAGACACCCAGACTTAAAGAAGCCCTTACCATCATTTCACTTCTGCTTTACGTTACAAAGTCACTTACTAGCCTTCCTCATATTTAGAGGTTTACTTACTTGGGAATTGAGGTTAACAAAACATATTCTTAGTGCTGTCAAAATTAATGTGTTAATCTTTGCGTTAATTTTGAAATATTCAACAATTTTTTTTATGCAATCAACACGGCTAGAATTTGTTTACTTCCTGCGATGGGTGACCAACGTGACGATGTGTGTTGCACCGATACGGACAAGGAAGGAGTTTTAGGTGGAAAATTTCACTTTAAAACGTTACCCGACTGATCTCTGGAGAAAACAAAAGTAATCTGCATAGTTTTCAAAGTTGAATTAATTACCACAGAAGTAATCTGTCTTGGAAATATCACCTCAAAGCAAAACACCCTACCGAAACTACAGGGCTTCACCAATCCAAATTTTCGAAGTGTTGTAGTCGGCAGATAACAAAACCTGTAAGTGAGAAGGCAACTAATGCTTTGGCTAGAAACTGACGCCCAATTACCATCGTGTAAGACAATGGATTGAGAGAAGTCATTCCAATTGCATCAGAAGACAACCCCTATAATCTACCCATGAGAGGCACCATCATGTCAAGAATACACACTGTATAAAGGTGAGAGGACACCAAGGATCAACATGCTTGAACAAGCAAAGCACGTTACTCTCATAAGGGACCATTGGACTTCCGTGAGCAATGACAACTTCTTGGGCGTCACAGCACACTTCATTGATAAATAATAAAGAATTTCCATTTCAAGAATGGAACCTGAAATCGTTTGCACTGACTGTGAGTAAAACAGAAGTGGGACACTATGCTGAGGCAGGTGCTGATCCTTTTCTGGAGATTCCAAAAGAATGTAAAATCGAGGAAAAGTTAACCACACTTGGCATTGACCGTTCTCGTAACATGATTGCAGCCGCGAGACCACTTCCATTCGAACACCTGCCCTGCAAGGCCCACAGTCTTCAAAGACACCGTTTCCCATAATGACCGTGGATTTGAAAGTGTTCATGCTAAATATTGCAAGATTGTCGGGCACTTCAAGCAAAGTCAATCTAACACTCAGGAATTAAGAGAACAGCAAATGCTTGGACAGAAGAAATAATCACTAAATCAGGATGTTTCAACAAGATAGAATTCCACCCTAGAGATGGTCAAGTGAATCCAAACCACTACCCTGGCTCAGCAAAACGGCAATGTTACCATGTTGACTCCACAGGAGCTTGCCAAACTTTAAAAGGCTGGAGGACTTGGACTTTGCCCATTTCTTCCTTTTCTTTTATCATCTCTCTCTCTCTCTCTCTCTCTCTCTCTCTCTCTCTCTCTCTCTCTCTCTCTCTCTCTCTCTCCCCCCCCCCCCCCCTTGTCTTCTGTGTGTGTGTGTGTACGTGTATGTTTGTGTGTGTTAGTGTGTGTGTGTTTGTGTGTGTGCATGTTTTGCATGCAGACAGGAAGGTAGGGGGAGTGTCTTTTTCTGTGCTAGCCTTGTGCCACTTGTTTAGACTTATGGAGCCCTCAGACGATGATGCAGTCTACATAGTGAGATTCAAGAGTCTTTACCACAGACCTAGCTAAACGGATGGCCAGCCATGTCCTCACATGGCTGAAGATTGCAAAGCACTTAACCCAGGTTGAAGGACCTGAAGTGTCTTCCCAAAACTGAAAGAAGTGATGTGTGGGCTTCATTAAGCAACCTGATTATGGGAGAGAGTCCTGCACAAGAACCAGCTGCAGAGGCAACAGAGGAACAGTCACCAAAGAAGAGGAGGATGTCTTCTTTCTTGCTGAGTTCTTTTAACGAAGATACAGATGAAGAGGAAAAGTCCAATCCAAAATGGCCATTGAGGGGAGTCCTCTACAGTGGTGGTCAAAGAGAGAAGGAAACATACCAGGCTGGCGAGCACTGCACGCAGGTACCTGTCAACCCCTGCAACCACAGTGACCTGTGAGAGGTTGTTCTCACTCTCAGGCCACATCATCCAAAAGAAGAGAACTGCTTTGTCCCTTGACAATGTAAACAGACTGGTCTGCCTCAGTAACTGGCTGAATGTAAACAAGGACAAAGCTGATTGTTGTTGTTCTATAGAGTGACAAAGATTTATCATTCTGATCCCACAGCATCCCACATATTTTCTTGTTCTTTTTGCTATATTTACATGTTGTATTGTGGATCTTTTTGAAATTCAACTGTCACTGTAACATATAGGCCTGGGATTTGTTATTATTTCTGTTAGTGCATATAAGAAATATGCCTTTTTCTAAGCTGGCAGTGAACTTTGATGGCCTTGATTGTTTCACTGGAAATCTGTAGTTCACCTGAGAGAAGTTAAAAGGATGCTATTAAACAATAGTATTTGAATTTAAAAATATAAATAAAATAGATATCCATTATTACAAACATCAGTCTGAGGAAGAAAAAAGGTGACTAGTTAATAAGTTTATTTTTTGAATCTATCGACAGCACTACATATTCTTCATTGCAGAGTGCTAATTTTACTCCTCTGCAATCTGAACTCTTCAAATTACACTCACATATTTCAGTTTGGAAATCTCTGCCCATTTCTCTACCAGGTACAATCAATGCCATAAAAATGATCTGTCTTCAACAAATTATAAATCTTTTTCAAAGTATTCCTGTACTTCACCCTAAAGAATTTTTCAAAGAGTTGGACTCTATAGTACCCTTAAACTGGGACGACAAAAGTCACAGAAAAAGTCAACAAAAGAAACACACCTACTGGTGGCAGTGGACACCTCCCTACCATCTAATCTAATCTAACCATTCACACCACATTCACACACCTATGCACAGCACGGGTTTCAGTGTCTTGCCCAAGGACACTTCGACATGCAGATCAGAGGAGCCGTGAATCGAACCATCCCTGAAAGAAACGGAGCACCAATGGGTTACTTCCTTTTGGATTGACTTTGGTAATCCACTTGAATGGACTTTACTATGAGAGGAGCTGGTACAGGGGCCAGTAGGTAAGTCTTTAAAACACTCATTTAATAAACTCTGGGTTCACTAACTACGTTGTTGGTGCTTTGTTTTCTGTGTAGGGACTCTTCTCATGCTACTGCAGCGGTTTGGTGTTATTTTGAGCAGTATTAGTGGTTAAAAAAGACGTTTGAATGCCTTCATTGTGCTGCCCCAAGCTAATCAATGTGTTAGCCACATTTGGCTGGGATTTCTCCGTTAACAGTTGTCACACAAAACAAATTGTCTTGATGGCTTATTTGATGAGTGTATTTGCCGAAAAAGACCCAGGGATGATTTTACGCCAGAATTTCACTTTAAGTAGAAACAACTTTCAGGCTACGCATTTTTCTTGGCCCAGAGGACTTTATTTTTACCATGATGGCGAACATCGTCGTCACTTTTAAAGCAAGACTATCTTTTTCTTGTATGTGCACAACCTATCTTCCAGTCCAGTGTGTAGTGCCACGCTGGGCTGCTGAGATGAAAGGCCGTCTGGTGTAGATAGTGTATCACAGTGCACATACAGCCCACATCCCTGCTCTGAACTGAAGAATGTACAGGATTAAATGACAGAACAATGTTTACATCCCCCTTTTGGCTGGAGGTGGTGGTGGGTTGTGGGGGGTTGGTACTGGGAAAATACTAGGAGTTTACCTCAGTTTCTCTTCCTATGAACAAATGACTCTGCTGACATGCTTGGTAGATTAACAGTAACACAAATGCCTAACTGGGTGGCTGGCAGTTGTCTCAATTGTTGTTGTACAATACACTCATCCAAAAGTTAAAATGTGACGTTGTTCAAGGAGCACATGAAACCTTAAAACAACTATATATTGAACAGTTACCAAAGGAACCAAATCGGTGGGATGTGATGCATGTAGAATTTTTTTCCTGTCATCTCAGGCTGACTTAAACTGAGCTGACATTGGAATATGAGAAAAATGGAATAGGAATGGAAATACAAGAAGAAGACTGGAGAGGGAGATCCAAGTCAAACACTTGTTTAGGTTGTTTGTTTTCTGTAGAAGGTTGTTGAGATTGCATGACCTCAGGTGCACAGGTGTGTGACCAACAACATTTTGCAGATTTTGGTGATCAGAGGCCTGTTTACTGCATGAACAAAATTCATTTTAAGGGGGTGTGGGAGCCTCAGTAATGACCAATCACATCAACTGTCATGGCCAGCTTCTGTGGAGAAACTCTCACTTTTTTGGAAATGCAGATTACACAGAACTGCAAATATATACAAGACCTCTAATTAAACCTCTTCTTAAAAAGCCCAGTCTTGATCCTGAGGTACTATCCAACTAAAGACCTATATCTAACCTTCCTTTTCTCTCTTAGATCCTCGAGAAATTAGTTGCGTGACTTTTTACATAATAATGAGATATGAGGATTTCCAGTCAGGATTTAGAGCGAATCATAGCACTGAAACAGCACTGGTGCAAATTACTAACGACCTTCTTATAGCATCAGACAAAGGACTTGTCTTTGTATATGTTTTACCTGATCTTAGTGCGGCCTTCGACACTATTGACCATCACATCCTGCTACAGAGACTGGAGCATCTGATCTGCATTAAAGGAACCGCACTGAGCTGGTTTAAGTCATATTTATCAGATAGATCCCAGTTTGTACATGTTGATGACAAATCCTCCATGCACACTAAAGTTAGTCACGGCGTCCCACAGGGTTCTGTCCTCGGACCGATTCTATTCACCTTATATATGCTTCCCTTAGGAAATATTATAAGGAAGCACTCCATACATTTTCATTGTTATGCTGATGATATACAATTATATTTGTCGATCAAACCAGAAGAAACAGATCAGTTGGATAAACTTCAAATGTGCATTAAGGAAATAAAAAGCTGGATGACCTGCAATTTTCTGATGTTAAATGGTAAAATGGATGGTAAATGGACTTGTACTTATATAGCGCCTTTCTAGTCATCTGACTACTCAAGGCGCTTCACAGTGTCTGTCACAATCACCCATTCACACAGACATTCACACTGATGGCAGTGGACATCTACATACCATCTAATCTGATCTGATCTAACCATTCACACCACATTTACACACCCATGCGCAGCACGGGGAGCAATTCAGGGTCTTGCCCAAGGACACTTCGACATGTGGACCGGGGGGAGATGGGGATCGAACCACCAATCTCTCGAACAGAGGACGACCCACTCTGCCACCAAGCCACAGCCGCCGTTAAACTCAGAAAAAACAAGAGTTATTGTACTTGGCCCTGTAGGCCTCCGAAACTCAATAGCTAAAGACATTGTTACTCTGGATGATGTTGTGTTGTCCTCCAGCACCACAGTAAGGAATCTGGGAGTTATTTTTGATCAGGATATGTCCTTCGATTCTCACATAAAACTAACGACAAGGACTGCATATTTTCACCTGCGTAATATTGCAAAAATTAGGAACATTGTGTCTCAGAAAGATGCAGAAAAACTAGTCCATGCATTTGTTACTTCTAGGCTGGACTATTGCAACTCTTTATTATCAGGCTGCTCCAATAAGTCTGTTCAGAGTCTCCAGTTGGTCCAAAATGCTGCAGCTCGTGTATTAACTAAAACAAATAGAAGAGAACATATTTCTCCTGTATTAGCTTCTCTGCGATGGCTACCTGTAAAATGTAGAATAGAATTTAAAATCCTTCTCCTTATGTACAAAGCTCTTATTGGTCAGGCTCCGTCGTATCTTAAAGAGTTCATAGTACCGTATCACCCGACTAGATCTCTGCGCTCTGAGAATGCAGGGCTACTCGTCGTTCCTAGAGTCTCCAAAAGTAGAAAGGGAGGCAGAGCCTTCAGCTACCAAGCTCCTCTCCTGTGGAACAAACTCCCAAATGTTATTCGGGAGGCAGACAATGTCCCCTTATTTAAGAGTGAACGTAAAACTTTCCTTTTCGATAAAGCTTACAGCTAGGACTTATGATAAGATTTTCTTCTGCTTAATTATGCTGCTATAGGCCTAGTCTGGCGGGGGGTAATACTTTTCCTGATACTCTCAGCTTCTCTCCTCTCTGTCTGTACCATTCATGTCTCATCAATGCATGTTACTAATTCAGCTTCTTCCCCGGAGTTGTTTGTGCTTTGTCGTCTCGCAGGTCTCTGCTGATCGTGGTGGTGCATGCTGCCATGGTCCTACATGACGCTTCCTGCTGCTATTATCACTGTTACTCATATATACTATCACTAGTTTAATAAACTATAACATTTGTAGCCATAAAAACACCACCAGTGGTATGTCTCGCTGTATCGTAGCTGCTATTGCCACTACTCATCATTGATCATGTTTGCCACCATAATTATTATCATTGTCATATTCTATCACCTTAGCTGTGCTTGTTTCTACTATTCTGTTGTATTAACTGTCTTAACATATACGTCATATTCATATTACTATAGATATTATTATAGTTACTGTTAGGCTTTGCTTGCTTGCATCTCTGGTGACAGTGTGTCTGTCTGTCTCTCTCTGTCCATCTGTGTGTCTTTTCTCTCTTTCTCTCTCCTTTTCTTCCTCCCCAACCGGTCAAGACAGATGGCCGTCCTCCACAGAGCTGGGTCTGTTCGACGTTCCTGCCTGTTATAGGGAAGGTTTTCGTTGCCACCGTACTCTACAGAGGAATTGTTGGGTCTATGTAAATCATAAAGTGTCCTGAGATAACTTTTGTTATGATTTGGCACTATAAATACAATTTAATTGAATTGAACCTCATATCTGATCACGCAGCAGCTCAGATAGTAGTAGAAGTTAGATGATTACATTGTCAAATTATTGATACTTTGAGTAATTTGCTTACTCCCCCTCCTACAAACTATAAACAGTTACTTATTCAATTCACAATTTACTAATTTAAAAAATAGAAGGAAAGAATAAAAGTATATTTGAAAGTCATAATCCATTAGATTAAACCTGCGATGGATGGATGGAATCCATAAGATTTGAGATACCTTGTTTCTCAACAACGTAGTTAGTGAACCCAGAGTTTATTAAAATAAAATTGAATTTCCCCTTGCAGGATTAATAAAGTAATTCTTCTTCTTCTTCTACTATTAAAAGATCCTCTCGTAGTAAAGTCCATTCAAGTCGATTACTAAAGTCAATCCAAAAGGAAGGAGCCCATTGGTGCTTTGTTTTCTGCTGCTGCAGAGGTTTGCTGTTATTTTCAGCAGTATTAGTGGTAAAAAAGACGTTTTAATGCCTTCACCGTACTGCCCCGAGCTAATCAGTGTTAGCCGCATTTGACTGTTAGCGACTCTCCCAGATTTCTCCGTTAATAGTTGTTACATGAAAAAAAATGTCTCAATGGCTTATTTGATGAGTGTATTCACCGAAAAAGACCAAGGGATGATTTTACACTGGAATTTCACTCAGACAGATAGCTGTACAAACTATTTGTACAAAAACAGATAGCTAAGATAGCTAACTAGCTTGCTAATTCCACCATACTTTAATGCAAACCACCCCACACACAACCACATTGGGGCTGTATTTCCTGAGAAATGCAATGCTTTAATGGCAGTGCCACATAACACCTGTTCTCCGGTTGTAAAGACATTCTCAGAGGTTGGTTACTTGTACACAGCCCGAGTGGAACTGTTTTGGATACATGTCGAATCAGTACGGTCTATTGTGTGGAAAGTCCAAGCAGCTCTGAGACTCCCACAGTATTGAGGATAGCTGGCCTACTGTCCCCTGCTTTCCAGATAAGCATGAGTGGATCCTGGATTAGTGCACACAATGTGTTCTGTCTGGAGCCACAGTCATCTCTCTACCGTTTCCTCTGTCTGAATAGGGATTAGAGAAACATTTAAAAGCTGTTTTTGAGCCATCATGGCAGTCCATCCACCAAAACAGTCTAGTCAGTTTGCGAGTATTAAGAATACAGGTGCTTCTTTCATTTTATGAAACAGTTTACAAAGACCTCACATCATTTTAAGATCAGAGAATCCATGCTCTTTTCCATCACAATACCTAGTCTTCTATGAGCATTTCCAAGATGTGTCTTGACCTAGTTGTGAGCTTTCCCAGATGCTACAATCATTTTCCATCATGTTTATCATCGTCACAGACAAGGATCCTGTTTCCACCTGGTGTTATGTTCTAGCTAGCGTGTAAATGTTTATTAAAAAAGTGTTGACACAACAGTGACATGAAACATTCGCATAAAAAAAGTTATACATTTTTGTTCTAGATGTAATATTTTCAAATCAAATCACAAAGTCAATGCTTGTTGTTGTATTGAAATGCTTTCACGGGGTAAAGTATAAAGAATTACAATTGAATCTATTAAATTACCATATTTGTACTTTTACCTTTACATTTGTACTAGATTTATGACTTCCAATATTCAGTTTTTTAGACTGGACCAGGCTTTGGAACAAACATTTCGAGATGTCCAAGGTTCATTCTTGAGCTTTCACATAAGCATTGAAAGGTTACTGAATAATTTAACAGAAAATGCATACAGGAACTTCTGACACTGGCCACAATTTCTCAGCAAGTGCTAACTGATGCTAACATTTCATACAAAAACACAGTTAGCAACGTAGTAAAACAAGCCACAGATAGCTTCAAAACTTATCCAAGAGTCCCACCTCCTCACTGACCTTCAGCCACGCCTCCTCTTTTGTTATTTGGTCCGGGCAGAAGACGGCGGCGGTGTCGTAGCTCTTGTCCACGTTGGTCTGAATGTAAACAATGGTAACGTGAGGGAAGAGACGTCGTCGGCTTGAAGTCATCAATGATGTTTTCAACTTTATTCACGTTGCGTCGCTTTAGACTCCCCAGACGCTTTAGACGTTTCATCAGCGTCGCGTCTCGTTGCGCCATTTACATTGATTTTCAAAGTATAGTTGTCGCTCAATTTGCGTCATTCGCGGTTGGTCTGTATGCAACTTGCCCTACAGGACTCATACCTGCTGTCAATATAGTTGAGGTTCCCACCAAAGCTCCAAGGAGTACAGCAAACTTCACCAGTGTGCTCTCCTCTCTATGATGCTGGGAATGAAAAACAGTAGGCCATCAAAGTGGATTAAAAGGAGCGGCACTACTGGTTGGAAGGAGTGAGTAACCACTCACTGAACGGCTGGATCACAAGAACCTGCAGTATCTTCTCACAGCGAAGACTCAATCAAGCCAGGTGGGCCCTTCCCAAGTGAAAAAAAAAGTATAATCAAATATAGTATACTTAGGTACACTATCAACATACTACTGAAATGTATTTTTAGGAATACTTTTATGTTCTTGCAGTGGCATTAAGATATACTCTATGACTATAACAATTGCACTTTGAGCATACTTTAAATGTGCTACTTACACATTAATATATTTATATTAGATTAAAACTTAAAGTTTATGTAAATTATCAAAATACTACAATACAAAGTTCTATTGGTTGCACTCACCAAATACACTCGAATATACTCTGCTACACTTTGACAGATTTTAAAGATACACTTTAAAGATGTAATTTATGCTATTTTACTATTACTACTTGTAGCTGCCCCTTGGATTTATTGATCAAGATGCAGAGAGTTTCAAACGTGAAACCATCCTGATCTCTGAACTCCATTGTATTTCACTCTCAGATCAGTCTGGTGACGTGTGTAGGTACTTAAGGCTTAATTAGATCAATAATGTGACTATCAAATGAAATATTTGAAAAAGAAAATTAATAAAGAAATATTACTAAACATTAATAACTTTAATTTATTAAAACTTTACACAGAGAACCAATTAAATGTAGGGCCTTGACTCACATTCAGAATCAGAATTAGAATCAGAAAACCTTTAATGTCCCACAGACGGGGAAATTCTTTTGTCACAGCAGCAACAGAATATTACAAAATAAGGTAAAAAAATAGCCAAAATAAGCAATAAAGTTAAATTTAAAAAGGGAAGAAATAGAAATAGACATATATACATATTCACATGATATAGCGCAGTTGTTCTTGTTTTGTTTGTTTTGTAATAATATAATATGGAGTGAATAAATATGAGTAAATATGACCAAATAGTGCAAAAGCAGAAGTGACCATAGTACAGGCATATTGCATATTGCACAGTGCAGGGTGCAGGATGAGGAGTCTATTGGGAGCAGTGCTGATTGTAAAGTCTGAAAGCAGCAGGAAGGAAGGACCTGCGATACCTCTCCTTCGCACACTTAGGGTGTATCAGTCTGTTGCTGAAGGAGCTGCCCAGTGTCCAGACTCTGTTGCTCCGTTAAAAAAGAAGAAAATAAAACAGAGGAAGTTAGCTCCGTGGTATAACTCACAAACCCGTGAACTAAAACAAATATTGCGAAAATTAGAAAGTAAATGGCGCTCTACTAAATTGGAGGAATCTCGCTTAGCTTGGCATGAAAGTCTAAAGACATATAGGAAGGCCCTCCGTAATGCCAGAGCTGCCTATTACTCATCCTTAATAGAGGAGAATAAGAACAATCCTAGATTTCTTTTCAGCACTGTAGCCCGGCTGACAGAGAGCCACAGCTCTATTGAGCCATGTATTCCTAAAACCCTCAGTAGTAACGACTTCATGACCTTCTTTAATGACAAATTTAGAACTATTCGAGACAAAATCAACTCGCTTGGCACCAATTTTTCCTCAAACCCAGGAACCTTAGAAACTGTACGACCTGATATTTTCTTGGACTGCTTTTCTACAGTTGACCGTAACAAATGAACCTCTACTATTTCAGCATCAAAGCCTTCTACTTGTCTCCTAGACTCTATTCCAACTAGGTTACTCAAAGAAGTGTTACCTTTAGTTGACACTCCTGTATTAGATATGATTAACATGTCTTTATTAGCAGGTTATGTACCACAGTCTTTTAAAGTAGCTATAATTAAACCTCTCCTTAAAAAGCCCAGTCTTGATCGAGAGATACTAGCCAACTATGGACCTATATCTAACCTTCCCTTTCTCTCTAAGATCCTCGAGAAATTATCAGCTGTGCGACTTTTTACATAATAATGAGTTACTTGAGGACTTCCAGTCAGGATTTAGAGCGAATCATAGCACTGAGACAGCACTGGTAAAATTACTAACGACCTTCTAATAGCTTCAGACAAAGGACTTGTCTCTGTACTTGTCTTACTAGATCTTAGTGCTGCCTTTGACACTATTGACCATCACATCCCGCTACAGAGACTAGAGAATAGAATAGAATAGAATAGAATAGCCTTTATTGTCATTGCATTTGCATACAACGAAATTCGAGTGCTACTCCCCCTTGGTACATTTTTAGAAATATAATATATAATAAAACAATAAGCAAAGTATAATATAAGCAATAAACACACAATATAGTATAAACAATATAATAATGTGAACGGTATAGACAGATGGGGAACAGTATAAACAGATGGGGAACAGTATAAACAGATGGGTGGAGAACAGAAACTATACGAAAATAAAATATGTATATTTAGGGTGGAACATGTTATTATTGCACAAGAGTTTTAAAGTGGCTTTTTTAGGTTTGAAGTGGCTTTGTTAAGTTATTTAGATTCTAAATTTTAATCTGATCAATGTGATCAATATTTGTAACATTGAGGTAGTTTGTTACGTTGTTTTATTTTTTGTTATTGACTGCAGTGATAGCTCTAGAAAAGAAGCTATCTCTGAGTCGGTTTGTCCATGATTTTTGTGACCTGTAGCGTCGGCCTGAGGGAACAGGTCAAACAGGTGGTTGCTGGGGTGAAAGGAGTCCTTAATAATGTTTTCAGCTCTGCTGAGGTAGCGAGAGCTGGCAATGTCCTCCAGGCTGGGCAGAGGGCACCCGGTGATTTTCTGGGCTGTGTTGATGACCCTCTGCAGCGTCTTCCTGTCTGCGGCTGAGCACCCTGCATACCACGCTGTGATGCAGTACGTCAGGATGCTCTCTATGGCGGCTCTGTAGAACATCACCAGCAGCTTCTCCTCCAGGTTATTTCTCCTGAGCACCCTCAGGAAGTGGAGACGCTGCTGGGCTTTCTTAACCACCACCGTGGTGTTTGCAGTCCAGGAGAGGTCATCGGCCATCTGCACACCCAGGAACCTGATGGAGTGGACCCTTTCCACACAGTCCCCGTGGATGTAAAGGGGGGCTGGGTCCGCTCTGCCCTTCCTGAAGTCCAGTACCAGTTCTTTTGTTTTTGTGGTGTTCAGTTGGAGGTTGTTTACTGAACACCACGTCGTCAGTCTGTTTACTTCGTCCCTGTAGTCGGACTCGTCTCCCCCTGAGATGAGCCCGATCACTGTGGTGTCGTCTGCGAACTTGATGAAGGTGTTTGAGAGATGGGTCGGGGAGCAGTCGTGTGTGTATAGGGTGAATAGAAGGGGACTCAATACGCATCCCTGAGGATAGCCTGTGCTGAGGGTGATCGCGGTGGAGATGTGAGGGCCAAGTCTGACAGACTGTGGTCGGTTTGTCAGGAAGTCTTTAATCCAGTGGCAGATGGGGGTGGATAGGCCCAGGTGAGAGAGTTTCTGCAACAGGATCTCTGGAATGATGTGGTTGAATGCTGAGCTGAAGTCCAGGAAGAGCATCCTCACGTAGCTCCCCCTGTGCTCCAGGTAGCTCAGCGCGGTGTGGAGTGCTGTGGTGATGGCGTCCTCGGTGGATCTGTTTGCCCTATAGGCAAACTGATGGGGATCCAGAGTGGGAGGCAGACAGGCCCTGATGTGCTGAGAGACCATTCTTTCAAAGCACTTCATGACTACAGGCGTGAGTGCAATGGGTCTGTAGTCATTGGGGCTGTCCACTGCTGTCTTCTTGGGGACGGGGATGATTGTGGAGGCTTTGAGGCAGGGTGGTATGGTGGCCTGTGCCAGGGACTGGTTAAAAATCCTTGTGAAAACTCCAGTCAGTTGGTCAGCGCACGCTCTGATCACCTTGCCAGGTACTCCGTCGGGGCCGGCCGCCTTCCTGGGGTTCACTGTCCTCAGCACTCGTCCCACTTCATGTTCCTGAAATGACAGTGTGGCGGTGCTGGAGGGAGGTGGGAGTGGTGTGGCTGCTGAGGACCTGTGTGTCTCTCGAAGCGGGCAAAGAAGAGATTGAGCTCCTCTGCCAGCGAGGCGTCAGTCCTAGCAGTCCCCTGGTTGTTGCTTCTGTAGTTTGTTATGTGATTTATTCCCTGCCACATCTTTCTGGGGTCATTCACAGCGAAGTGGTCTTCAATCTTCCTCTTAAAAGCCGCCTTGGCCTCCCTGATGCCTCTTTTCAGGTCTGACCTGGCTGCGCTGTATAGGGCCCTGTCCCCTGACTTGAAGGCGGTGTTGCAGTTTTTTAGGAGGGACTGGACTTCACTGTTCATCCAGGGCTTCTGGTTCGGAAAGACCCTGACCCTTTTTTCGACGGTGACGTTGTCGACACAGTTTTTGATGTAGGAGAGCACAGTGTCAGTGTGCTCCTGGAGGTTATGGCTAAAGAATAAATCCCATACTGTCCTTGAGAAACAGTCCTGCAGCTGAGAGAGGGCTCCCTCAGGCCACGTTTTTATTGTCTTTTTTAGTGGCTTTGTATTCCTCAGCAGGGTGGTGTAGGTGGGGGTGAGGGACATGCTGAGATGGTCAGATCCAGCAAGGTGGGGGAGGGGTGTCGCTCTGTAGGCATGTTTGATGTTGGAGTAAACATGGTCCAAAGTATTTCCCCCTCTGGTGGCAAAATTCACGTATTGTACGAATTTTAGGAGCACAGTCCTTAAACACGCTTGATTGAAGTCACCGGCAACGGTAAAGACCCCATCCGGGTGGGCGAACTGCTGTTTGTTTATGGTAGCAAGCAGGAGGCTGAGGGCCGTGCTAACGTTAGCATCCGGTGGAATGTAAACAGCTATCACAATGGCTATAGTGAACTCCCTCGGTAGATCAAAAGGTCTGCACGAGACTGCCAGAACCTCTAGATCAGGAGAACAGTGTGTGTCAATGATTCTGCTGTCACAGCACCACTCGTTATGTACATAAACGCAAAGCCCCCCTCCTCTGCTCTTACCCGAGTCTACGTTTCTGTCCTGCCGGTGTAGCGCGCGGTCCGCTAGCTCAACTGCAGCGTCGGGAATCAGCGGGTGAAGCCACGTCTCCGTGATGACAATAACGCTGCAGTTTTGCACAAAACTGGTTGTTGCCAGCTGTAGCTCCAGTTCGTCCATTTTATGGGTGATGGATCTGGCGTTGGAGATGAAGAGGCTTGGTAATGCTGGCCTGTGCGGTTATTTACGTAGCCTAGCATCTGGGCCCGACCGGCATCCTCGCTTCTGCTTCCTCTCTCTCCGCCGCCTCCTGCGCTTCCTGGGCGGGATAACCATCCACGGAGATCCCGGTGGTCTCACGATGTCCTCCGGGAAGTTGTGTTTTTGCTGATAGTCGCCAGTTACAGACACAGTGTGCCTTAGGCCCAGGTCGATTAGGTTCTGGCGACTATATGTGATGGCTGCAGTGCAAAAGTCCAACAGAACATACAAAAAAAGTAATAAAACAAAAACACCAAGTTGGAGAGCTAAGAGCCGCTGCACCCGTGCGCGCCGCCATCTTGCTATCTACTAGAGCATCTGATCGGCATTAAAGGAACCCCACTGAGCTGGTTTAAGTCATATTTATCAGATAGATCTCAGTTTGTATATGTTGCCGACAAATCCTCCATGCACACTAAAGTTAGTCACGGAGTCCCACAGGGCTCTGTCCTTGGACCGATTCTATTCTCCTTATATATGCTTCCCTTAGGAAATATTATAAGGAAGCACTCCATAAATTTTCATTGTTATGCTGATGATACACAATTATATATGGATCAAACCAGATGAAACCCATCAGGTTGATAAACTTCAAATGTGCATTAAGGAAATAAAAAGCTGGATGACCTGCAACTTTCTGATGTTAAACTCAGATAAAACTGAAGTCATTGTGCTTGGCCCCGAAGGCCTCCGAAACTCAATAACTAAAGATATTGTTACTCTGGATGATGTTGTGTTGTCCTCCAGCACCACAGTAAGGAATCTGGGAGTTATTTTTGATCAGGATATGTCCTTCGATTCTCACATAAAATTAACAACAAGGACTGCATATTTTCACCTGCGTAATATTGTGAAAATTAGGAACATTATGTCTCAGAAAGATGCAGAAAAACTAGTCTATGCATTTGTTTCTTCTAGGCTGGACTACTGCAACTCCTTATTATCAGGCTGCTCCAATAAGTCTGTTAAGAGTCTCCAGTTGGTCCAAAATGCTGCAGCTCGTGTACTAACTAAAACAAATAGAAGAGAACATATTTCTCCTGTATTAGCTTCTTTGCACTGGCTACCTGTAAAATCTAGAATAGAATTTAAAATACTTCTCCTTACCTATAAAGCTCTTATTGGTCTGGCCCCGTCATATCTTAAAGAGCTCATAGTACCGTATCACCCAACTAGATC
This sequence comes from Echiichthys vipera, assembly GCF_963691815.1. Classification (NCBI taxonomy): domain Eukaryota; kingdom Metazoa; phylum Chordata; class Actinopteri; order Perciformes; family Trachinidae; genus Echiichthys; species Echiichthys vipera. Next base: position 2,844,504 of record NC_139826.1, read on the forward strand.
ACTGCGCTCAGAAAATGCAGGGCTACTTGTCGTTCCTAGAGTCTCCAAAAATAGAAGGGGAGGCAGAGCCTTCAGCTACCAAGCTCCTCTCTTGTGGAACCAACTCCCAAGTGTTATTCGGGAGGCAGACACTGTCCCCATATTTAAGAGTAAACTTAAAACTTTCCTTTTTGATAAAGCTTACAGCTAGGGCTTACGAGCTCTCAGCTATGTTGCTGTTGTTATTCTTAAAGCTGCGTCTGTTCAGTTTAACAATGCTGCTATAAGCCTAGTCTGCAAGGGGAAATATTACCTTTCCTAATACTCTGAGATTCTCTCCTCTCTATGTCATTCATGTCTCATCAATGCATGTTATTAATTCAACTTCTTCCCCGGAGTTGTTCGTGCTTTGTCATCTCGCAGGTCTCTGCTGATCGTGTTGGTGCCTACTGCCGTAGTCCTGTGGATCACTGCTGATGGTGGTAGTGCCTGCTGCCTTGGTCCTGTCTATCAGGTCCCTGCTGATGGTGGTGGTGCCTGCTGCCGTGGTCCTGTGTGCTAGTCTCTGCTGGTGCCTGCTGCCCTGGTCCTGTGTGTAGGTCTCTGCTGACGGTGGTAGTGCCTGCTGCCTTGGTCCTGTGTATCAGGTCCCTGCTGATGGTGGTGGTGCCTGCTGCCCTGGTCCTGCGCGCACGTCTCGTCTGATGGTGGTGATGCCTGTTGCTGTGGTCCTGTGGTCCTGTATGCAGGTCTCTGCCGATGGTGTTAGTGCCTGCTGCTGTGGTCCTGTGTGCTGGTCCCTGCTGATGCTGGTGGTGCCTGCTGCCCTGGTCCTGTGTGCAGGTCTCTGCTGATCGTGGTGGTGCCTGCTGCCATGGTCCTGCATGACGCTTCCTGCTACTTCAATAACTATTAGTCATTTATTCTGTCACTAGTTTTATAAATTATAAATTATAAAATTTGTAGCCATAAAAACACCATCAGTGGTATGTCTTGCTGTATCGTAGCTGCTATTGCCCCTACTCATCATTTTGTCATAATTATTTTCATTTTCATGTTCTGTCACCTTGGATGTGCGTGTTCCTGCTGTTCTGCTATGCAGACTGCCATAACATGTGGGTCATGTTCACATTACTATAGATATTGTTATAGTTACTGTTACTCGCTGGCTGCTTGCATCTCTGGAAGTGTGTCAGTCTCTCTGTCTTTTGTCTATCTTTGTGTTTCTCTCTTTCTCTCTCCTTTTCTTCCTCCCAAACCGGTCAAGACTGAATTGCTGTGAGAGTGACCTGCAGGGGGTGGGACTCCTGCACCAGCAGCGATGACAGCTTGTCCAGTATCCTGCTCTGTCCCACCACCTGCACTGAGTCCACAGGGCATCCCAGGATGGAGCCAGCCTTCTTGATAAGTTTATCAAGTCTCCTCCTGTCTGCGGCTGATATGCTGCTGCTCCAGCAGACTACTCCATAAAAAGTCGTGGCACTTTTCCCAGCTTCAGGCTCATGTTAAAGATGTACTCTACAATCCTGCACAGCTGGTCTGCACAGGACTTGAGGAGCCTGGAGCTGATCCCATCTGGACCCGTAGCCTTCTTCACCTTCATCTTCCTCAGCTCATTCCTCACCTGGAGAGACGAGAGGGACAGAGTGGAGCAGGGGGGCTGAGTGTCAGGCATGGGGGGAAGGTGAATGTCAGGGGGGGCGGTGGGGCCCCCGTACTGCAGATTATTGTGTCCGACACATAGTCCCGAGTCCTCACATACTGTGGCCGGTTAGTGAGGTAATCCAGGATGTGAGGTCTTGGTTCACCCCTGCCAGCTCCAGCTTGTCCGCCAGAAGTGCAGGCTGAATGGTGTTAAAGGCACTGGAGAAATCAAAGAACATAATCCCTTATAGTGTTTCCAGACTTCTCCAGGTGAGACAGTGATCTGTCCAGGAGGAAGATGATGGCGTCATCCACTCCAATGCTGGGTTGGTATGCGAACTGGAGAGGGTCCAAAAAGGGGCCCACCAGAGGGCGGAGATGGATGAGGACCAGCCGCTCCAGGGTCTTCATCAGGTGTGAAGTGAGAGCAACTGGTCTGTAGCTGTTGAAGTCTTTTGGGTGAGGGATCTTTGGTACAGGTAGCACGTAGGAGGTTTTCCACAGCAGTGGCACTTTTCCCAGCTTCAGGCTCATGTTAAAGATGTGCTCTACAATCCTGCACAGCTGGTCTGCACAGGACTTGAGGAGCCTGGAGCTGATCCCATCTGGACCCGTAGCCTTCTTCACCTTCATCTTCCTCAGCTCATTCCTCACCTGGAGAGACGAGAGGGACAGAGTGGAGCAGGGGGGCTGAGTGTCAGGCATGGGGGGAAGGTGAATGTCAGGGGGGACGGTGGGGGGAGTCTGTGGCATGAGAGCCGTGGAGAGGGAGGTAGAGGTGATAACGGGGCAGAGAGTGTCGGATATGGGGGGAGGGTAAATGTCATGGGGGGCAGTGGGGGGAGTCTGTGGCATGAAAGCCGTGGAGAGGGAGGTAGAGATCTGATCCCCCGCAGCCTGTGAGCCTGGTGTCCTCTGCCCTGAGATAGTTTTTAGGCTTTTCCAATTCAATTCAATTCAATTCAATTTTATTTATAGTGTCGAATCATCACAAAAGTTATCTCAGGACACTTTACAGAGTAAGTAAAGACCACACTCAATGACTTATTTATGATTTACATAGACCCAACAATTCCTCTGTAGAGTAAGGTGGCAACGAAAACCTTCCCTATAACAGGCAGGAACGTCGAACAGACCCAGCTCTGTGGAGGACGGCCATCTGTCTTGACCGGTTTGGGAGGAAGAAAAGGAGAGAGAAAGAGAGAAAAGACACACAGATGGACAGAGAGAGACAGACAGACACACTGTCACCAGAGATGCAAGCAAGCAAAGCCTAACAGTAACTATAATAATATCTATAGTAATGTGAATATGACGTATATGTTAAGACAGTTAATACAACAGAATAGAAGAAACAAGCACAGCTAAGGTGATAGAATATGACAATGATAATAATTATGGTGGCAAACATGATCAATGATGAGTAGTGGCAATAGCAGCTACGATACAGCGAGACATACCACTGGTGGTGTTTTTATGGCTACAGATTTTATAGTTTATTAAACTAGTGATAGTATATATGAGTAACAGTGATAATAGCAGCAGGAAGCGTCATGTAGGACCACGGCAGCAGGCACCACCACGATCAGCAGAGACCTGCGAGACGACAAAGCACAAACAACTCCGGGAAAGAAGCTGAATTAGTAACATGCATTGATGAGACATGAATGGTACAGACAGAGAGGAGAGAAGCTCAGAGTATCAGGAAAAGTATTACCCCCCGGCAGACTAGGCCTATAGCAGCATAATTAAGCAGAAGAAAATCTTATCGTAAGTTCTAGCTGTAAGCTTTATCAAAAAGGAAAGTTTTAAGTTTACTCTTAAATATGGGGACACTGTCTGCCTCCTGAATAACATTTGGGAGTTTGTTCAACAGGAGAGGAGCTTGGTAGCTGAAGGCTCTGCCTCCATTTCTACTTTTGGAGACTCTAGGAACGACGAGTAGCCCTGCATTCTCAGAGCGCAGAGATCTAGTCGGGTGATACGGTACTATGAGCTCTTTAAGATACAACGGAGCCTGACCAATAAGAGCTTTGTACGTAAGGAGAAGGATTTTAAATTCTATATTAGATTTTACAGGTAGCCAGTGCAAAGAAGCTAATACAGGAGAAATATGTTCTCTTCTATTTGTTTTAGTTAGTACACGAGATGCAGCATTTTGGACCAACTGGAGACTCTTAACAGACTTATTGGAGCAGCCTTATTAATAAGGAGTTGCAATAGTCCAGCCTAGAAGTAACAAATGCATGGACTAGTTTTTCTGCATCTTTCTGAGACACAATGTTCCTAATTTTTGCAATATTACGCAGGTGAAAATATGCAGTCCTTGTCGTTAGTTTTATGTGAGAATCGAAGGACATATCCTGGTCAAAAATAAGTCACAGGTGCTGGAGGACAACACAACATCATCCAGAGTAACAATGTCTTTAGCTATTGAGTTTCGGAGGCCTACGGGGCCAAGTACAATAACGCTTGTTTTTTCTGAGTTTAACATCAGAAAATTGCAGGTCATCCAGCTTTTTATTTCCTTAATGCACATTTGAAGTTTATCCAACTGATCGGTTTCTTCTGGTTTGATCGACAAATATAATTGTGTATCATCAGCATAACAATGAAAATGTATGGAGTGCTTCCTTATAATATTTCCTAAGGGAAGCATATATAAGGTGAATAGAATCGGTCCAAGGACAGAACCCTGTGGGACTCCGTGACTGACTTTAGTGTGCATGTAGGATTTGTCATTAACATGTATAAACTGAGATCTATCTGATAAATATGACTTAAACCAGCTCAGTGCGGTTCCTTTAATGCAGATCAGATGCTCCAGTCTCTGTAGCAGGATGTGATGGTCAATAGTGTCGAAGGCCGCACTAAGATCTAGTAAAACATATACAGAGACAAGTCCTTTGTCTGAAGCTATAAGAAGGTCGTTAGTAATTTGCACCAGTGCTGTTTCAGTGCTATGATTCGCTCTAAATCCTGACTGGAAATCCTCAAATATCTCATTATTATGTAAAAAGTCACACAACTGATTGGCAACTAATTTCTCGAGGATCTTAGAGAGAAAAGGAAGGTTAGATATAGGTCTATAGTTGGCTAGTACCTCAGGATCAAGACTGGGCTTTTTAAGAAGAGGTTTAATTATAGCTACTTTAAAAGACTGTGGTACATAACCTGCTGATAAAGACATGTTAATCATATCTAATACAGGAGTGCTGATTAAAGGTAACACTTCTTTGAGTAACCTAGTTGGGATAGAGTCTAGGAGACAAGTACAAGGTTTTGATGATGAAATAGTAGAGGTTCATTTGTTAAGGTCGACTGTAGAAAAGCAGTCCAAGTATATATCAGGTCGTACAGTTTCTAAGGTTCCTGGGTTTGATGAAAAATTGGTGCCAAGCGAGTTGATTTTGTTTCTAATAGTTATAATTTTGTCATTAAAGAAGGTCATGAAGTCGTTACTACTGAGGGTTATAGGAATACATGGCTCAATAGAGCTGTGGCTCTCTGTCAGCCTGGCTACAGTGCTGAAAAGAAATCTAGGATTGTTCTTATTCTCCTCTATTAAAGATGAGTAATAGGCTGCTCTCGCATTACAGAGGTCCTTCCTATATGTTTTTAGAGTTTCTTGCCAAACTAAGTGAGATTCCTCCAGTTTAGTGAAGCGCCATTTACTTTCCAACTTTAGTTGATATTTGTTTTAATTCACGGGTTTGTGAGTTATACCACGGAGCTAACTTCCTCTGTTTTATTATCTTCTTTTTTAAAGGAGCAACAGAGTTGAGTGTTGTTCGTAGAGAGCCTGCAACACTGTCAACAAGGTGATCAATTTCAGAGAAACTAACGTTAGTGCAGGAATCTTGAATATTAGGATAAGGCATTAAAGTAAAGGCAGATGGAATCGCTTCCTTAAATTTAGTTATAGCACTATCAGATAAACATCTAGTGTAGACACTTTTACCCAGAGGTGAGTAGTCCTGTAATATGAATTCAAAAGTTATTAAATAATGGTCTGATAAAATAGGATTCTGTGGAAAGACTATTAAGTCATTCATTTCCACACCATAAGCCAAAACAAGGTCGTGGGTGTGATTAAAACAGTGAGTAGGTTTATGTACACTCTGACTAAAACCAATCGAACCTAATAGAGAGATAAACGCAATGCTAAGACTATTATTATCGCTGTCCACATGAATATTAAAATCTCCTACAATGATTACTTTGTCAGATTTAAGAACTAAATTTGACAGAAACTCTGAGAATTCAGACAGAAATTCAGAGTACGGACCAGGAGCACGGTACACTATAACAAATATAATTGGCTGCACAGTTTTCCAGGTTGAATGTGAAAGACTAAGAACAAGACTTTCAAATGAATTATAATTTAGTTTAGGTTAAGGGTTTATTTATAGGCCTGAGTCATAAATAGTTGCAACGCCTCCTCCACGACCACTGCCTTTTCCAGACTCCACTGACGTTTCTCTGCTGCAGCTGGTTTTCCATCTTCCTCCTGTAGCTGTTCTTCCCCTCTCTGATCTTCTTCCTCAGCTCCCTCTGCACAGCCTTCAGCTCCTCCTTGTTTCCTGACCTAAAGGCCTTCTTTTTCTCCTTAAGAAGGGCCTTTATGTCAGGATTAGCGGGAAGCTGGTCCCTGGATCCAGCAGGAGAGCGTCGAGTTGAGTGCAAGAGGAGAGTTCAAGAGACAGAGGCTGAGCAGGAAGTGTCCTACAGTTCCATAACAAACTTGTGCCCTTATCAGCCAGGTGCTAAATGAACTTATTAGTTGACATTTTCTTAACTTTCTGCACTTTTAATCGACCTGTTTGCCCTGCACTTAACTTCCTGTAACTTCGTTTTTTTTTCTCTTATGGACCGGGCTCCTGAAATTGGGCCTTTGATTTGTAAATTCCCATTACACAAATGGAAAATATCCTTTTCCCACATGTTGTTTACTTTCTGACCTTTTGTTTTAAAATAAAAGTGAAAAATAGAAAATAAAATAAAGTGCATAAACTAGGCCTAAATGTCCGCTGGCTAAAATAAAAGTCATAGCTGGCAATAGGCTACGGCTTCAATAACTAATGAACACGTTCAGTCTCCATGCCCTGCAGGAAAAGCTGCTGTTACTGGTGTCTGCTACATTTACAGTCATTAGTGTGTGTGGGCGTTCATTATCCTGACAGCGTTTACCCCGCCAGCAAGGCCGGACCGTCACTCGCTGTTTGTTCTTCATGTTGTTGTCTCTCAGCTAATTAAAATGCATCAGTCTGCTCCAGTGAACACCGAAAAGCGCCTCTTCTACCCATAGATAACGTTGAAAAATGTAAACAGTGTGATGGTGTACCACAGTACTGCGTCTGACCAGCCGCTATCAAACAGATAGAAGCCGAGAAATAAGAGAAAAAAGAGGTGTTTGTTTGATCGTTCTGTTGCTATGTTGTTACTAAGGGTCGCATTACTTTTTGTACCGGTGGCCAGTAGAAGCGAAGGGAAATGAGTTGTTATTTTTTTTAAACTTTCAAATTTTCAATTATCAGGTATCAATGGACTTTGCGCTTCCCGTCGGACAGTTCTCACCTCCACATCATTCAGCAATACTTGATAATTGGACACCTCGTCAGGCATTAACCCTTACTTTATCAACAGCAGTGTCTGGATGGCGTGGTTAGCCTGCAATCTATCAGTAAACTAAATACTCTGTTGCCTTAATGTTAGCTTGTTTCCTCTAGCATTTTAGCACGGTGTTGCACTTCATGATTATATTTGTAAAAAGATTATGTCAAAAAGCTAATTTCACAGATCATACAACCCGTTGGGAGTATAAAAATCTATAATAATATTAATATTTGTGTGGCATATCGTATCTGTCTGCAGAGTGAAGGGGAAAAATGTTTTCTGGAAAATTAGCCGATTGAGAACTGGCCTTAGTTATATAGCACATTTTTATGATGTTTTATATTAAACTAAACACATTCATGTAGATATACATTAAAAAAAAAACTTACCCCTGACATCCAGGATACATTACAATACGTTCATTGAAAATATACTGTCACTGTTTTTTTTCAACAGCCGCTGGGTGTGGAGCATGCGCACAGACTATCATTATCAAAAGAATTGTTTTAACATGATTTGTTCTTATTGGACCAACATGTGTTTATGAAATTCACATGAATTTTCTTTGAGTCATGTCGGACAAACAAAACACAATAATTTAATGAACATTAACACAATAAATTCATTTAATATTAACACATATCCAGTTTTATGATCAAATGCTGAGTTTACTCTTTGGAGGGGTGGGCAATATGGCACTAAAGTGGCAGGAAAAATGGTGGTGGTGTTGTGCGATTTATAGACAAAAATTTTGAGTACAAGGTGATAGAAAACATGTCTGTGGCTCACCAGCCAGGTTAACCAACTCAACTGAGCAGAACAAAGAGCGATCTGAGTCCTCTTTTGTCTAAGAGCAACAACCAAGACAAGACCCTTTCTTCAACCAGCTTAATACACAAGGACCAGCAACGCAAGACATCTCCCATCTCATGGACTGGTAGCTAATCACCAACTGGGCATTACTACATGTTGTAAGACTGTATGAGAGAGAGACTGTATGAGATTCGTCCAGAAATGCTGAAAGCTTTGGGTTTGGAGGGGCTGTCTTGGTTGACACGTCTCTTCAACATTGCGTGAAAGTCTGGGACAGTGCCAAGGGAGTGGCAGACTGGGGTGGTGGTTCCTCTGTTTAAAAAGGGGGACCAGAGGGTGTGTGCCAATTACAGGGGTATCACACTACTCAGCCTCCCTGGTAAAGTCTACTCCAAGGTGCTGAAAAGGAGGGTTCATCCTATAGTTGAACCTCAGTTTGAAGAGGAACAATGCGGATTCCGTCCTGGACGTGGAACAACGGACCAGCTCTTCTCTCTCGAAAGGATCCTGGAGGGGGCCTGGGAGTATGCCCATCCAGTCTACATGTGGTTTGTGGATCTGGAGAAGGCATATGACCGGGTCCCCCGGGAGATACTGTGGGAGGTGCTGCGGGAGTATGGGGTGAGGGGGTCACTTCTGTGGGCCTTCCAATCTCTGTACATCCAAAGCGAGAGCTGTGTCCAGATCCTCGGCAGTAAGTCAGATTCGTTCCCGGTGGGGGTTGACCTCCGCCAGGGGTGCGCTTTGTCACCAATCCTGTTTGTGATTTTCATGGACAGGATATCGAGGCGTAGTCGTGATGGAGAGAGTTTGCAGTTCGGTGGGCTGAGGATCTCGTCTCTGCTTTTTGCTGATGATGTGGTCCTGATGGCATCGTCGGTCAGTGACCTTCAGCGTTTACTAGATCGGTTCGCAGCCGAGTGTGAAACGGCTGGGATGAGGATCAGCACCTCTAAATCTGAGGCCATGGCTCGCAGCAGGAAACCGGTGGATTAATTACTCCAAGTAGGGAATGAGTTCTTAACCCAAGTGAAGGAGTTCAAGTACCTCGGGATCATGTTCACGAGTGAGGGGACGATGGAGCGTGAGTTTGGCCGGAGAATCGGAGTAGCGGTGTTGAAGTCGCTTTACCGCACCGTTGTGACGAAAAGAGAGCTGAGCCGGAAGGCAAAGCTCTCAATTTACCGGTCAATCTTCGTTCCTACCCTCAACTATGGTCATGAAAGCTGGGTCATGACCGAAAGAACGATATGCGTACCAGCTGCCGAAATGGCTTTTCTCAGGAGGGTGGCTGGAGATAGGGTGAGAAGTTCAGCCATACGTGAGTACAGACGCTGCTCCTTTGCGTTGAAAGGAGCCAGTTGAGGCGGTTCGGGCATCTAGTAAGGATGCCCCCTGGGCGCCTCCCTAGGGAGGTGTTCCAGGCACGTCCAGCCTGGAGGAGGCCTCGGGGATGACCCAGGACCAGGTGGGGAGATTATGTCTCCACACTGGCCTGGGAACGCCTCGGGATCTCCCAGTTAGAGCTGGTTAATGTGGCCCGGGAAAGGGAAGTTTGGGGTCCCCTGCTAAAGCTGCTGCCCGCGTGACCCGACCCCGGATAAGCGGTTGAAGATGAGATTAGATGAGATGATATTTAATGGGATTTTGTATAATGATACTAGTGACAATCTTCCTGTTTTCATAGTGTATGATCGCAACTATAGATTGAGGAAAGACAAATCAAATATACACAGCAAAAACTGGAGTGAAATTTCAGGGTTAAACATTTTCGAGTTGATTTTCAATCCCAGAGTGTAATTTTAACACATTCCGATTTAATTGGCATTCAGTGTTGGAGTTATTTGACAGAGTTGATCCCACCAGTGTTAACCTAACTCTGCAGAGATGTAACTAAGCTCCGTCCATGAATTCATCTTTCCTTTGGAGAGTTGGAGACAAGAGTCTGCGCTATTTTCTCGCTCTCATGCAGTACTACAAGGTAAGTGCAATTAAGTCAAACTTACGGAAACAATTATAAATTGATGCTGTGAAGTTCAGTATGAACATTGAAACATCTACAGAGAATATATGCCTTACAAAACCGTGTTTGTTGCCAGGACTGAACAGCAAATTCGGCCTGGTGATTTGCTAGTTAGTATTCTATGGCAAGCACGCTGTTTGCTACTAAAACCCATCTCTTACTTTATCAGTGATAATTTAACAATTCACAGGCATGCTTTAAGCGAGGAAAAACAAAGCTTTATGTTTTTACTGTATAAAAAATAGTTTGAGGCTTGAGCTAACAGTCTTTTTTTTTTTTTTGCCTTCACTTTGAACATCAAAGGTGCCGCCAAAAACATGTCCCAACATGCAGACGGGTGTTTCTAGTTGTCTGTGTGACCGGTGTAGCAGTGTATTTGATGACCTGTCAGATTCTGTGACCTGCAATGTTGAAAAGGTACTCAAATAATTTACTTAAGTAAAAGTATATAAGTAATACCAGTTAATGCACTTAAATTACTAAGTTAAAGCTGAAGTACAAAATTAACAGAGAATCGGGCTATGACTTACACATTTAAGTACATCATTAAAGTCTGATGAGTTAACGCTCAAGAGGATTGGATTCAAGAGGGAATGGGTTTTGTGAGGGAAACATGCGCCGGGTCTATTTAATGATTATACAGTGGTGATATTTGAAGTGAACATTTATTCGCTGTGAGGCAAGAAACACTGCTGACTTCAAAAGCATATTAAGTTTTATCATCCTTTCTTTTCCAGTCATCGAGAGATTTTGCCTGCCACCTGATGCAAAAGTTATATACAAGGATGCAACAGGGACAGAAGTTGATGCAGAAATATTCAGTGACCTCGTTGGACAAGGCAATGTGGTGCTGACAGTTTTCTCAGATCAGGGTGAGATATCAAGGCAGGTATAATAAAGAACTCTACACCTTACAGAGAATAATTATTTACATTTTTCTATGCCTTTAGAATTCTCTGATTGCTCCCTGTCTTCTGCTTCTGACTGACTCAAGCTTCAGCTCAAGTTTATCAACTGTAATCCTAGATGGTGTTCCTAGCAAGAGACAAAGAATTGAGGATACAAGTGATGCTGTGTCTGCTCAGGTTTCTTAATACTTTCGCATTTTCTCAGTCTGAGTCTCTAGAAAAACTGTTTATCACAGTGTTTTGTATCCTGATGTTTATGTTTTTTATTAGTGGATTGAAGCTGTGCTAAGAGGCAAGTCCAGCGGTGAAGAAGTACTACAGGAGTACCAAACAACAGAAACCCTACCAGATGCTGCAAGAAGACAAATGGTTAACATCCTCGTGGCTCACATGATTGACAATCACGGGTATGTTTGTTTGATATTGTTTTTATTTGTGCCAGATAACTGCATGGCTAACTATTATATTTATTATTTACTAATGTAATATCTCCTCTCAGGCACCTCCCCACTAAAGCAATCAGAGAAGATTATGCACGTGGGATAGTGATGCTGTTCCCTTCCCTCAAAGATCCATACTCCAAGAAGGGCTATGTAATAGGCATTATTATTGTTAACACCTTTTATGTTGTGACACCAAACTGTGAGGACGACATTGATATTTGAATTCCATGAGATTTCTCATGAGCCTGGTATGACAACGCGTTTCTTTTCTTTTTTTCTTTTCAGGAACTCTTCTATGATGCTGAAAGCAGCACAGGATTCATTTCTTGGCGTCTGAAAAAGTCCGGAGGAAGATTAATCGAGGATCTGCACTGCCACCAAATAACCCAATTGACTTTCTCAAGGAGGCCCACATTTCCAAAGGACTGTTAATGTTGAACGCCAGCTTGATGCTGATGCTTGCCTTGAGGCCATGTCTTTGCTCAACCATACTGCAGACGATTTCCTGATTTTTCAGAAGATAAGAGAGACCTTTCAGCACCGTTGACCCAGGCAGAAGTGTTGATTGATATCCTCTCCAGCTTCCCAAGATTCCTGGATATGAAGGGATTGGTAAGCTTGGGATGAGATGTTTAGAATGGCTTGAAATTCGAATTTATTTCCTGTAGTAGCAGTTTAATATCTTCTTTCTTATAGGTGGACCAAGACTTCACACTCCTATTTGATGACGAAACATCCTCCAGGCTTCTACAGAAATTGGATTTGTTCTTCAAGCCAAATATCATAAAAGAGGCCAAGCGGCTCACCCCAACACCAGAGTTGCGTCGCTTGGTCCAGTCAGTAGAAAGTCATCCAGGAAATGATCTTGATGAGGCAACAAGTGAGTTTTTTTTTTTTTTTTAATGTATCTGCTACAATTGCAGTTAAACTGTAACTGCAGTAATATTTAATTTGTTTATTCTGTGTATCTCTGAACGTTGATCGGATTTTGGGGATAAATGTGACTAATAGATGGATGACTGTTTAAAACTTTCTCATAATGCCTCCCTGTTCTCATTCAAATTTGAAATATATTAAATTTGAAGAGTTTGCAGTTAATTCTTGTGACTCTTTGCCCTCAGCGTACGACCAAGAAATGGCCTCCCTGTTGTTGCTGTTACATCTCCTTCCACCACCTCCAGGGGGACTGAAGTCTCCAAAAATAAGTGCATGTGACGCAGTTGAAAGACTTGTTGTCTTTCATAAGGTAATTATATTATTAAGGTGTTTATAATAATTTATCATGTCACCTTCTTAGTCACATATGTTATTGTAATTAAGTCTTCATTCCCATCTTGCACAAGTCAATGAGAAGATGTTTTAATAATCACTTCTAAGCCTGTGAATGTACTCATTTGTCAAGGTCATCGTTATCCTCAAAGCAATTTCAGTCAAAAGCAACTGGACTTGGTTATTTGTCTAGGAAGACGTTTCACCTCTCATCCAAGAGGCTTCATTTTTCAGACGCCAAGAAATGTATCCTGTGCTGCTTGCAGCATCATAGAAGAGTTCCCTGAAATGAAAAAAAGAAAAGAAACGTGTTGTCATACCAGGCTCATGAGAAATCTCATGGAATTCAAATATCAATGTCGTCTACACAGTTTGGTGTCACAACATAAAAGGTGTTAACAATAATAATGCCTATTACATAGCCCTTCTTGGAGTATGGATCTTTGAGGGAAGGGAACAGCATCACTATCCCACGTGCATAATCTTCTCTGATTGCTTTAGTGGGGCGGTGCCTGAGAGGAGATATTACATTAGTAAATCATAAATATAATAGTTAGCCATCCAGTTATCTGGCACAAATAAAAACAATATCAAACAAACATACCCGTGATTGTCAATCATGTGAGCGGCCAGGATGTTAACCATTTGTCTTGCAGCATCTGGTAGGGTTTCTGTTGTTTGGTACTCCTGTAGTACTTCTTCACCGCTGGACTTGCCTCTTAGCACAGCTTCAATCCACTAATAAAAAACATAAACATCAGAATACAAAACACTGTGATAAACAGTTTTTCTAGAGACTCAGACTGAGAAAATGTGAAAGTATTAAGAAACCTGAGCAGACACAGCATCACTTGTATCCTCAATTCTTTGTCTCTTGCTAGGAACACCATCTAGGATTACAGTTGATAAACTTGAGCTGAAGCTTGTGTCAGATGTCTCAGAAGCAGAAGACAGGGAGCAATCAGAGAATTCTAAAGGCATAGAAAAATGTAAATAATTATTCTCTGTAAGGTGTAGAGTTCTTTATTATACCTGCCTTGATATCTCACCCTGATCTGAGAAAACTGTCAGCACCACATTGCCTTGTCTAACGAGGTCACTGAATATTTCTGCATCAACTTCTGACCCGGAGCATATTTCCCTCACAAAACCCATTCCCTCTTGAATCCAAATTTAAAAATTGATTATTGGCTTTTTTTTATTGACTGTTTTGGTGTATATTATACGTCACACTACGAAGGACACATTGCAGAACTGAAAATGTTATAAATAAACATTTAAAGGAAGAACGACAGTGTTACACCATTTGTGGTGACCCATCAGATTCTGTGACCTGCAATGTTGTAAAAAGTACTCATATTTAAAAAAAATCGGGCTGTGACTGAGTTATTAAAATGCTGCTTATGCGTCAACTCATCAGATTTTAATGATTAACATTAACTGGTAATATTTATATACTTTTACTTAAGTAAATGATCTGAGTACATTTTCAACATTGCAGGTCACAGAATCTGACAGGTCACCAAATACACTGCTACACCCGTCACACAGACAACTAGAAACACCCGTCTGCATGTTGGGACATGTTTTTGACGGCACCTTTGATGTTCAAAGTGAAGGCAAAAAAAAAAAAAGACTGTTAGCTCAAGCCTCAAACTATTTTTTATACAGTAAAAACATAAAGCTTTGTTTTTCCTCGCTTAAAGCATGCCTGTGAATTGTTAAATTATCACTGATAAAGTAAGAGATGGGTTTTAGTAGCAAACAGCGAGAAAATGGCGCCGACTCTTGTCTCCAACTCTCCAACGGAAGGAGTTCAAATTCATGGGCGAAGCTTAATTTCATCTCTGCTGAGTTAGGTTAACACTGGTGGGATCAACTCAAATAACTCCAACACTGAATGCCATTTAAATCAGAATGTGTTCAAATTACACTCTGGGATTGAAAATCAACTTGAAAATGTTTAATCCTGAAATTTCAACACTCCAGTTGTTGCTGTGTATTAATGATACTTGTTTGATATCAAATGTGATGAAATTTGTACTCTTTGCTGAGGATATCAAAATTTTCAGCAACTTCTGGAAAAGACCACAAAAATTGGTTCACTTTGAACAGACTATTTCTATATTTGGATTAAACAAAGATTATGTTATTTGGTAAACACAAAACTGATGTCCTAGTTCAAATTAAAATTGATAATGTAATAATTGAAAAAGTAGTAGAAACTACATTCCTTGGAATCAATGAAAAAATGTGTTGGAAACCAACGGATATAAAATGTTCCAAAATTGCAAGGTGTGTAGGTGTCATGCGAAGAGTCAAGCGTACATTAAATTATCAGTCTTTACTTTCACTGTATTATGGTTTTGTTTTTCCTTATTTTAGCTACTGTGTGGAGGTCTGGGGAAACACATATAACACCAATTTGAATCCATTGATTATTCTACAGAAAAGAGCAATCCGTATTGTTTGTAATGTAAAGTACAATGAATATAATAATGACTTTTTATTGAGGGCAGCTGTATTAAAATTTTCAGATTAGATTACATTAAAAACTGCACAAATTGCCAATAGGGCGAAACATAACCAACAACTTGCTATTATCCGAGGACTTTCCTGTGAAAGGGAAAGTGCCCAGAGATACGACCTTCGGGGTAAAAACATATACTGGCCCAGCAGGGGCCTGTTTCACAAATCAGGTTTAGTGAAAACTCTGAGTCTGTTAACCCTGAAATGACGGAAACTCTGAGTTTTCCGTTTCACAAAGGGAGGTAACTCAAACCAGAGACAGAGGGGTAACTCTAGCCTGTTTCACAAAGAGAGGTAACTTAACCTCTCGGTCAGTTACCATGGTAACATGCTCTCTGAACCTAACCTGGTCGGGACCAGGTTTTTCTCAGAAAACCTTGAGTTTCTCTCTGTCTCTGCCCTCTTTCAGCCACACACGGTGTTTGAATATCTCATTCATTCAGTCAGCACGCGAGTTTTGGCGTAGTATAGTTCTGTCGTCTGTTTTTTCAGAAAATCATTGCAAAAATCAGACATCAGAAGTTATATTAGGTGGCGACTATTTCACTACCATGGCATGTCCTTTTGATAATGATCACGTGGATGAAGGTGCAGCAATACTGCGCAGAGAATGAAATATTCGTCGGGAGATGATCATTAGACAGCGCATTGACGTCCTTAATATACTGCAGCCATATTTACAAAATTAATGAAATGGATCTTTTGAGCAAGTTGAATGTATTTGACTCAGCCTTTCCTAAATATAATCCCAGCTTTTCTTGCAATTCATAGGTTTAAAAGTGTGTTCTTTTAATTTGGTTACCGGTATATAAACTACTCCTGTAGGTGGAAACAACAGCCTTCTGATCCAGAATATCACCTATAATGCGAGGGGGTCCATTTCACGGCAGGGAAACACCGTTTCATGTCACAGTCCATCTCATCCCTGCTTACATTTCCAACATTAACAACCAAAGTCATGCTCTTATATCACAGCAGATATTGTGTGTTGCGCTGCGTTTTTTTGCAAATGGGAGTTTTTTATACAACATTTATATGATGTATAAAAAACAGCCACTTACGGTAATATTTACTTTACCATTTAAAACTTGCTCAAAATGAGGCGTCACCATGAGATTGTGCCGATGTTTTACCTGTTTGAACAATGTTTTTATTTTTCATCCTAAGCTGCTGCCAAGTGCGCTACTCCCCCGTGGGAATGCACCTAAATGAAATAAACTAATAGGCTCCCACTCAAGCAGTTCCCTCTGAGATATTACTGTGATTACAACAGGACTACATTTAAACTTATGCACTGACCCGAGCCGCAATGTCCTCCTGCACCGTCTCCCTCTATTTTGCTGCTGCAGCGGTGTTAACCTGCTCAAACTCACCGTATGAGCGCATTAATATTTCCAATTCCAGTTGTAGCCCTTCGCTTCCCCGTTGCCATGGTGACTCGTCGAATCAGGGCTCCATTGATGCTGTCTTTTTTTACTTGTGGTGCACGCGCTTAACTCCAGGTCAAACTACTCTGAGTTGAACGCAAATCTGCTGTTCTGGAACTGAAAACTCAGAGTTTCCTATCTCAGAGTAGATCAACTCAGAGTTCAGGGTTAGACTCAGAGTTTTTTTAACCTGCTTTGTGAAACAGGCCCCAGCTCACAAGAACAACCCTTAAATCAATGAGTGTCTCAGTTTGTGGTGTAATTATGTGGAATAGTTTGTCCGAAAAACATTAAAAATAGCAAAAGCCTAAGTGAGTTTAAAAGAAAGTTTAAACAACGTATGTTTGATTTGTACAGTAGAAGAATGGGGGTGGGGGTGGTTCAATAAATGATTAAATGCAGGACAAATATAGGAATGTTGAGGGAGTTCACAATGTTTTTCTCATTTTGTTTTGCTTTGTGTTGTTCTTGTTTTGTTTTGTTTTTTACTTATTTATTTGTTGTTATGTTGGTCTTGATGGTGTCCTTATGTGTTCATATGCATGTAAATAGGGAATGGAAATTTTAAGCCTTCTCCTTTTCAGGCCAGCTGTTGTTCTTTCCTAGCTGTGTTGTTGCTGTATTGGTGTTTTGGTGTCTGTAGTTTTTTTTTCTGATTGCTGTGGTGTGGTATGAAATAAACCTCAATATAATATAATGTCATCATATTTTTCATGATAACGATATTATTGAGGATATATTATTCCTTTTAAGAACATACTAGTTAATTGGCCAGCATGAATGTGATCATTTGCCTTCGACAAAACATTCTGTATAGAATATTACAGAAAGATAATATAAACCACCACATCTTAAGTTCACTGCACAGTTTGCAAAAAACATTAACCCTGTAAATTCAGTGCATAAATGTAATAGGTGATGGATACAAAACACAAACATAACATTTTGAAATATCCACTAAGCTAAAATTATCTTTCAATTCTTTGGCTTGAAAACAACAGTAGCTCAGTGGCTCAATAAAGCCTCAGCAATTTCATGCTCTACCACCGTGTCCTAACCGCAAGTGACGCAAGTGAGCATCAGTGAAAAACTCACTTTGATTACATTGTTTTCTATTGGAATGTCCTAACTGACCACATCACGTCGTTTGGAGCTGAACTTTTGTCGGACGCCCCATTCCTATTCATTCCTAGTGCACTATTATGAACTTGAAATGATGAATTACCAAACAAAGACCTCCTCATTTCACTACAAAACCTAAAGAAATGTGTTGTGTAGATAAACATGCCAGATAAGGTACAGTGAGAGGAGGCTCGGAGGAAATGAGTGTCACACTGCATGTGTGTGTGTGTGTGTTTGTGTGTGTGTGATAGAATATACGCAGTGTATACCATTGCTGTACTAGCATTTTTTTTAAATAACAGCACTTGAACAAAAACCTTTATTTTGTGAAAAAAGCAGTGATCAAAATTAGAGAACACTTTCAGATCCCTCAGAGTTATTGGTGGTAATCTGGCACCTGGTGACAATTGACTTCATTGTTGGACACCCCCTTTTTATCTGCAGCTCTCCTGGTTACTTTACAAGATGGAAGCTGCTCTAAGGAGACTGAAACCCTGAGACAGTAGGTTGTCCAGATGAAGGCCAAAGGGATGACCCTCTCAGCCATCAGAGAGAGATTGGGCGTTCACAGTCTGTGATTTCAAGAACATTGAAACTTAGGACACAGATTCATTAAAGTCCCTTGAAAAGGTAGGACGTCCACGTAAAACAAGTGCATGAGAGGACAGTCACAATTGTCACACTGCAAAACAGGTTAAACAGTTCCTTGTAGCTCAGAATATTGAAACAATAAAATAGTCCAGATCCAAACCCAATAGAGAATCTCTGGAAAATCCTTGGTGACAAAGTAATGTGTAAGAAACCCACTGCAGTTAGTGAACTGTGGAAGAGACTGAGTCAGAATGGACGCAGATCCAACCAGAGCAGTGTGAGAAACGAGTGATGTCCTTTGGGTGCAGATGTGCTGAAGTCATTCAAAGCTGTGGCCTCTACACTTCTTGTTCATTTTTGAATCCTGGAGAAGAAAACATTGTTGAAATCTTCTCTTCAGACACAGTGAACACTGTTCTCTCATTTTGATCACTGTTTTTTTCACAAAATAAAGGTTTTTGTTGAAGTGCCCTGTCTATACCTAATACAGCAGGGGTATAGACACAGGTGATATTCTATCAAATTCTGAACAATAAAAAACAACAATATTTCAGAATAAATCAAATATTAATAATGTCTTCTGTAGTTAAAGGGCTGTTATGATGTCAACGTCACTGTCAAAGATCATTTTCTGTCGAGGTAGACACCTTGGTGAGACCTCAAATCTCTAGATGTTCTGCAGCTGACGCCCCTGAGACGTGCTGCTGAGCCAGCCTGAGTGGCCTGGCTGTCAGTCGTTGACCATGACCTTGAACCTCCCTATGTGATGTAGACAGGAAAAAATGGTTATTTCTCCTTTTTGGTATGATTTGAATATCATCAGCAATGTGAAACAGAAAATCATTATTTTAGTTTTATTAAATATTTTTTACATTTTGTAAAACCAAATCAAATATACATATATTTTGGTACTATTTGAGTAGGATGTAGAAGATAATCGGACACTACTAATTGTCAGTGTTGAAAGTCAGTATCATAAGTTAATAATCACCACTGAGACTGTTCAAGTCATTGCACTCACTCTGGCACAGTATCAGGGTGTAATCTTTCAGAAGATAGCATTGCACATGTGTGTGCCTGCTTAAATTGGAGGGGCTGTACAATACAACAGGTTTATTTCATTGGACACCCTGCACCCCACCAAATAATAAAATATAAAAGTAACAGGAAAATATGAAAATGGTTCTTTGTCAGTCATCTCTGTATCAGTTTACAAAAGTCATTTCCCCCCTTTCTTTTTTTCCTCAGGAATGCTGTCTTTAAAAGGGGTGGTTTCTGCTTTCGCCTCCATTTGTTCTCAGCAGGACTCATTCAAACACTACACTGAGCTGAGGTGACCCAAGAGTGGCTGTGATATAATTCTGTCTTACTTACCAAACATAGGGTGCTATCGTTGAACAGATGCCTGGTAGCATTACATGATAAAACAATGCCATCCCTCTGTGGGCCAGCAAGCCTTCAGACAGTAGGAACAATAGTAGCTTTGTCAGGCATCTCTACAGCACTGTGTGCTGTCTAAAAATATCTAAATGCTTCTTCCTCTCCTACCTGATACAGCACCTCCATACTGTCCCACCTAAATCAAATATGTGCACATATCCCATTTGATGGATTTGTGCAAAGGTCCTGTAGATGTCTTGGTGGTTAGGAGAAACAGAGTTCCTTTCTCCACATCAGAGTAATAGACTCTGTCAATGCATCTCTAGTGTATTAGATGAGTTCATACTTGTTGGTATCACTCATATTTTGTATCTTTCCATATTTTAACAATGTATCAAATGACTATGTTTGAAAGAGGTCCCTTGCAGTGACAAACCCACAGAGAAAGATATTTTACCAGACTTAAACACAGCCCTTTCCAAAACTACAGTCAAAGACGTGTACACTGGTTTACTGAAGATGCTCAGAAGCAGATCTGTGGTACATTGGAACACAGATGGCGTCAAAACTGGATGCTTTTTTTAAACTTTCAAGAGTGTTTATTAAATTACTCTTTTCTGCTGCCAAAGCATTCAATTACACTGCTTAGTCAGTAACAGAAACAATAGATGAGATCAGATACAAAATTCGTTTCTCATTTCCAGCTACATAAATCTTTGAAACTTTCTACTGTCTAAATTGCTGTCGACTTTTAAACCTGCCTCAACTACCTTGACATTGTTCCCACTAGCTTTAAGACTGTGGGGGTTAAACAATGACTAAAAGACAAACCTTGACCCAGTATCTCTTATTATGGACCAGTCTTCAATCATCTAATTTTCTCAAAAGTACTGTAAACAATCAGGTCTCAACAACTTTTCGTCCCATATATCTGTGACCACTCTTTTCTGCACTACAGTTCTGTTCATACCTGTTTCAACAGTCTACTGCATGTTTACATTGTTTACATCATATACACCCGTTCACATGTTTGCTTACATCTGATACACGCATGTCTTTCTACATCTCACGCCGACGATGTTCTCTGTATCTAACCTGTACTAACACACTAACATCCTGACACTTATTCAAACCTGTACTAACACACTAACATCCTGACACTTATTCTTCTTTTACACTTTATTCTTGTTGTTAGGTTAAAATGTTTTTGTATAGTTGCACTGTCGTTATTTTCTGCTCTGTCTGCCCTGAATTGCCCCCCGGGGACAAATAAAGTTTTTTGAATTGAATTGAATTGGAGGTAGAGTTTCCCCCTCCCCCTCCTGGTCAATTCACACCCTGCAATCAGAGATTGGCACCAGGTGAAGCCTAATCGCCTCTTGGTCCCTTTTTAAAAGTAGTTTTGAGCAGCCAGCAGCAGGTTTGCCTCGCTCTGTCCAGATGCCACATTTGCTTTAGGGCGCACTCACACTGTCGTTCTGTACCGGGCCAAAACCGTTTTTTCAGCTAAAGCCTAGTACCTTTAAGCAGTGTGAGTGCACCCGTTCTGCGCATAACAGCCCACGGCCCGCTTGAAAGAGGTGGGCTTTAGCGGAGCCGTTTGCACATGTACGAGCACGAGCGTGCGCACATGCAAGCGCACGCGCACGCGCACGAGCCCTACGGCAGTAGCGTTGTGTCCGCCTGTTCTGACATGTAAATAGAAGGACGGACCATGCACGGACATTTAACTACAACAACAATGGTGGTGAAAGGTTCATGTTGGTGTGGTGCGGAGGTGGAGTGTTTACTGCAGATTTGGTCGGATGAAAATATTCAAAAACAGTCGACAAGACGCACAAAAACTCCGAGGTCTGTGGAAAGATTTGTAAACAAAGCCACACACGCGATCAATGCGTGTGACGTGTTACGGCGTGATGGCGTGTGGACAGCAAGAAGCATTGGCCGAGGCCCTGGTAGTGTGAGTACAAACGGGGCTGGGGCGCGGGGGGGAGAGGGAGGGGGGACAAGTACCCTAAAGTCCGGGTCTCGGTCCGGGAGGACAGTGTGATCACGCCCTTATATGTGGAACGGGTGCACTCACACTGCTTAAAGGTACTAGGCTTTAGCTGAAAAAACGGTTTTGGCCCCGGCCAGAAGGACAGTGTGAGTGCGCCCTAAGTCTTTAATGCACCCTGTATCCCAGTCATCCTTTGCAAAAACATCACACTCTTCCATGAGCATTTGCTTTACCTTCTGCTGTTGGCCTTCTGATAGGTGGCTGAGGTCCACGGACAGGTCCCAGGGTTCACCATGGCATTATCTTCTGGAGGAAGCTTAGGGCACACTCACACTGTCCTTCTGCACCGGGCCAAAACAGGTTTTACGGGTAAAGCCTAGCTCGTTTGACCAGTGTGAGTGCAACCGCTCTGTGCCTATCTACGGCCAGCTGGCCGTCCACGGCCCGTTTGAAAGAGGTGGGCTTTTGTAAAGCGTGTTTGCACATGTACGAGCACGAGCGTGTGCACATGTACGAGCATGAGCACGAGGCCTACGGCGGCTCTCACGTCATTTTATGTGCGCCTGTTCGGACATAGAAAAAAAAAAAAAAGACGGACAATTCGCGAACATTTCACAACAACAATGGTGGCCAAAGGTTTATGTTGGTGTGATGTGGAGGTGGAGTGTTTACTGCAGATTTGGGCGGATGAAAATATTCAAAAACAGTCGGACAAGACGCAGAAAAACTCTGAGGTCTATGGAAAGATTTGTAAACAAAGCGACGCATCGCGATGACGTCAATCAATGGGTGTGACGTTTTACGGCGTGATTACGTATGGAAAGGCAAGAAGCATTTGCGCGAGGCCCAGGCAGTGGGAGTACAAACGGGCTGGCCAGCGGGGGGAGAGGGAGGGGGAACAAGTACCCTAAAGCCGGGGCGCGGTACGGGCGTACAATGTGAGTGCGCCCTTAATTAACTGCTCTTTAATAGCAAGGCCTGTTGGCCATGGTGCCTCATGGTTCGGCTCCAACACTAAGTGTGACGTACTTAACACGTTCTTGTTTAGCCGACCGCACTGCAGAGCCATCACTTTGCTCTTTGGGACGGTCACTGGCTGTCTGGCTACTCTGGCTAAATGGGGTTGGCTTCCAGGCGTCTGCTTTTTCAGAACAGATAAAACCACTCTGGCAGTTTTGTGTCCTACCTCCAATGCTGAGCACAGTCTCTTTACCATGTGACCAGAGGAAATACAGTCTTCACGTGTGTCATTTGTCAGGGCTAGTTCTTCAATTACATTAAAGCCAATGATTGGGCGTTCAATGTCATGGCTAGCAACCAGGACCGTCACCACAACAGGTGTGTCACTCATCCCAGCTACAGCGTCTTTGAACAAGGTAATCTAATTTCCATCCATCCCTCATATGGTATGTCGGTTCCATTTGCAGCTGAAAGCTCCAATGATCCATCTTCAAGCAGCTCTGCCACTGGTCTTACCTCGACATCTGGCAGGTACTTCCTTTTCCAGTTCGTTCCCACTATTGATACCTGTGAACCAGTGTTCCACAGTATTGTAGTGTCAATTCCCCCTAGAGAGGCTTGAACTAGGCATCTCTTCCCTACCATGTTCGCTGCTTGCTGTTGTTTACCAGTGAGTGGTACTCCCAGAGTGAACAGATCTTCTTTCTCTGTTTTCAGCAGGCTGGTGGAGAATTTCAATTTTGCTGGTGCTGGCTGAGACATTTTTCTTTCGACAACCCAATTCCCAGTGTTCTGTTCTGCCGCACTTATAGCAGTGACCAGACTTTCCATCACGATTGTACTGTTGACATGTCTGACACTTTCTGTAATTTGTAGTCTTATGCTGTGCTCTGTATTTTCTATCTGGCTCTTCACTAACCCTCTGTTGAAATGTTGGGGTCTGCTGCAGGCTTGCAATTTGAGTGGTGAGATTCTGGATAGCTTCACATATGGATTTGTTACCTTGATCAACCTTTTCCATTAGTGTATCACGTTTGTTTGCGTCGCCATGTTTGTTCTTGGTTGGTTTGGGCCCAAATTCACTTTCCTCATTTTCTTCTCTAATAGCTGCCACTCTAATAGTCTTTTTTGTTGTTATACCTGACAACTTGTTTTTTCTTTCCATTTCAAGAATGTATATAGCAGTCATTTTCTCAAGAAGGACTTCATCTGTCACTTTTGGATCTTGTAATAATGGTCTCATGTCTGTTTGAATGGTGTCATCATGGAGACCAGTCATAACTGTTTGGAGGAATTGATTTTGAATTAATTTTGAACTGTACTTTAAACCAGATTTGACTTTTTCTGAAGCAATGGCAATTTGTTGTCTGAGCTCCATTGCTCTCATCAAAAACTGTACGGGTGTTTCTTTGGGCTCCTGAACTGCACATGGGAGGGAGTGGTACAGCTCTTTAGCATCCTTTTCAACATAATGTGTCCGTAGCACTTGCATGAGAGCTTGCAAGGTCAAATCCACTGTACTTTCAAGATAACTCTAGCTCTCATTCAAGCTATAGCTTGAATGAGAGCTTCTACGACTTCTCCCTCATCATATCCTTTTGTCAGTGCCCTTTGGATTTGTATTTACAAACTAGTGTAGGTTAGTCTATCCTTTTGGTTTGGTTTCACAATTTGCCCCATTATTTTCAAATCTCTCCTGTACAGTGGATGAACATAAGAGACATTCTTACTCAATACAGAGTTTGCTGCAGTTGTATTATGTGGAGAAACACTAACTTTTTGTTCTTTCGATTTATCAGGTGCATTTTCATTTTCATCCACAGGGTGGTGCTCTTGGACTTTTTGAGGCAGGGGTTTGTCCTTAGAGGCTGGTTTTCATCTTAGCTCGTCAATTTCGTCATTTAGTTGCAATAAAAGACTCATCCCTGCAACTCCATTTGAAATTACATCATCCGCGTCTATCTGTTGCAGAATAAGCCTCCTCAATTGCGGGGTATCTCTGTATCCACTGTAAGACTTAGTGCTTTGCATACCTTATGCAATTCCAGTGCATTTAGTGTTAGCAACTTTTCTTCTATCTCTGCCGCAACCCTTTCCCAGTCCGACGACATCTCTTCTACTACCGACATGTTAGAAAACTCTTACTTTCACTGTTTCTTTTGTAGCACTGCAGTACTGACGTCCTGTGTGCTTGGTTGGCCGCTTCTGTTAGCAATTGCCGTTCGCTCCCGTCTTCTCTTTTTTTGTGGTGAAAACCGACGATAACTGGGCGGAAACACCAATTTTATGTTGCTTCATACTCAAGCAGAAATGACTTTGTCTCTTCTGTGTGGCAACTTTTATTCACCTCAGTCCTTAGTTATAGTGGTTTTACACCAAGAAAGAAAACTGGCCTGCACCTCAGTACAAAACAAGGGCCGTCTCGTCCCAACATACCATGACTCCACTGTGTTTTTCTACGCTCCACCGCACACATTAATGACATCACTTCTGAACTCTGACCTCTACTAAGTGACATTAATAACGATTATATTTGACCATTAACAAAATCAAAATATGATGAAAAACAACTGTTCTCTCTCCCTTTCTCTTCACCCTCTTCACTTCAGACTTCAACTATTGGACTGAGTCATGCCACCTTCAGAAGTTTTCTGATGACTCAGCAATAATTGGCTGCATAGGAAAGGGGGATAAACGTGAATACAGGACTGTTGTGGGCAACTTTGTCACTTTGAGTGAGCTGAATCATCTGTAGCTCAATGTGACTAATACAAAGGAGCTCGTAGTGGATCTGAGGAGGGTTAAAACACCCGTGACCCCTGTCTCCATCCAGGGGGTCCCTGTGAACACTGTAGAGGAGTATAAGTACCTGGGGGTGAACTTTAATAATAAGTTGAACTGGACTAGAAATGCAGAGGCTGTCTACAAAAAGGGCCAAAGTCAACTCTTCTTCCTGAGGAGGCTGAGGTCCTTTAACATGTGACGGACGATGCTGATGATGTTTTATGAGTCTGTTGTGACCATTGCGATCTTCTTCGCTGTCACATGCTGGGGCAGTGGGCTGAAGGTCGCGGACACCAACAGACACCAATCTGATCAGGAGATGCCGTGGGGGAGGGGCAGGACATCCTGATGACCGTGGCAGAGAGGAGGATGCTGTCCAGGCTCCGGTCTATCCTGATCAATGTCTCCCACACTCTCTACGACACACTGGCCCAGCAGAGGAGCACCTTCAGCAGAAGACTCCTCGCACCCAGATGCTCCACAGAGGGCCACAGGGAATCTTTCCTGCCCCTGGTCATTAAATTATACAATGCATCCCTTGGAGAGTCTGTCACCCCCTCTTCAATCTGTTCTATTGCACATTAGTCTGGTATTTTTGATCTTGTATATATTCCTTAAAGGTTTTTGTTATATGTTTTCGGCTGTTTAATATTTGTTGTTTGTATATCTGGAGTTTCGTAGCAAAAATAATTTTCACCTGGGATTATTAAAGTATTTCTTACTCTGATTGGAAATGATCCTCTTTCAATATGTAATGGATATAGAGATGAACAGAGACTGACTGAAGCGTTGTACCCATACCTATGTCTGTTTGGAGAAAGGGAGAGAGAGAAAGGAGGGAATGTTTTCATAAATTATTAATACCTCCTCCTAACTTTTTGATCCTCCTGTCGGTTTACTCGTCATCACTACTGTGTGTTGTTCCTGCCAGCTTTCAAATTGTTGCAGCTCTGTGACTTTATCCATTGCCTTCTCCCACCGGATCTCAGTAATGCTTTTGACACAATTTGTTATTGTAGATTCCTTGACTGATTGGAAAACAAATTTGTTGGCTCTGGCTTCTGTCTTGCGTGGTTCAAATCTCACCCATCTGAAACAACACAGTGCTTTTAGTAATAATACAAAATCAATATATTGTGATGTAACATATGGAATACCTCAGTGCTCTCAATTCAATTCAATTCAATTTTATTTATAGTGTCAAATCATAACAAAAGTTATCTCAGGACACTTTACAGAGTAGGTAAAGACCTTTTGCTTTTCTCTCTGTACATTTCACTTTTGGGCCAAATTATATGCAGTGACAATGAGGACACTCAACTGTATATGCTGGATGATCATTCCCAAATTGTTAAATTAGGTCTATACATGTCTGCTTTGAAAAAACTGAATGTTAAGTTATTTGTTGCGCTCCTCCTTATTGGTCCTGCTTGACATAGACACCAGTTCAATCAAGTACCTGTAACCTAAAACGATAGAAAACAATAGAATAGAGATTATTTTTTGTTATCGTACTGGTACACCCAACAAATTCAGGTGCACTGCCTGAGTGGAGCTCAAACATAAAAACTGTCTGCTGTGGTAGTCTTCACTGATACCTCAGCTCTTGGTGTTTTTTGTGCTGTCCAGATAGCAGCATTACACATAGATTTCAGACCCCTTTGTCAAAATCATAAATATGTGCACAGTTTACAACAAAAGTGTGGGCAAATATAATTCAAAGATTTAAATTACCTTCATCACTATCTCATTGCAGATGCATTGGTGTAATCGAAATTCAGGTTAATGGATTTGCTACAAATTGTTTGTTAGACATGTATTAGGTGCAGTGTGGTGGTAACTGACTGGGGCGATGGAGACCTTCACTTGGCTGCTGTGGCAACTTGAGTTTTGGCACTGAAAACCACAGCATGGGGTCAGACCCTTGGTGCTGCGGTTTGTGCTGTCTCAATTCTAGTTCATCCACTAAGTAACTCTGTCCCCAGGCTAACATCTGCGGCTCTCCTCACTTCTCCTAGGCTTTTTCGACTGACAGGGAACGGGGTCCGTTCCAGTTCGCGCACCAGAGTTTAAACCGGTTAGAGCATTTCGATCAAAATTAATTGGGTTCAGAACCTGGAAAGGTCGTGCTGAACTGAAACGCAGCCTTCTTCTCCGGGGGCTTGACCAATAAACGACACGAAAATGTGTTCTGAGTGGATGAGAGAGAGCGCGATCAGAGCAGAGGAGAGATAAAGTTTATCAGATATGTGTGAAGATTGAAGAATGTACAGAAGCTTTGTTTCTGGACAATCAGATCCAGGTGAGGACATAGCAGGTAAGCTGAGGTGAGGGAAAAGGGGAGATTTCAGAGCTGATAGGGGTAAGGCTACATCCACATTACAGGCAAATGTTGCCTGAATCTTTGAGGTTTTTCTCATTTGAAACAGTTCTGATTTTTTTCAAATGAATATGCAAACAAAAGAAATCAAATTTTTGCAATCAGATCTGGGCCACTTTTAAATTCGGTCTTAAATCTGATACATATCCGATCACTGGCTATATGACATCTGTGAGAACGGCCATATTGCAGTTCATGCGCGTGTCTCCTTGTCATATTTGCATACCCTCTTCGGCTCATTTAAGCTAAGATAGCTAACTAGCTTGCTAACTCCACCATACTTTAATTCCAACCACCCCCACCCCCCCCACACACACACACACAGACACACACACACACACACACACACACACACTCATCACCTCATTTCAGATGCACTCAGGCCTGTACATTGTTGTTGCAACATGAATGAAACATATTTGTCCTCCAGGAAATGAGAATGCATTCCAGTAGCTGCAATCGGCTTGTTTCCACTGGGCTTTCTCAAGGGACTCTTTATCTTATTGCTCGTTCCAGGAGACAAGCAGCTAGCAGGGGTCAGCCGTGTGACGTTTGGCTACCTTGTGTCGAATTCTGAGAAAACAAAGAAGCCCTTTCTGATGGCCTTTGTCCCCTGTTACCATAAGCAGCTGTTAGCTGCACCATTTTATCAAGACTTAATTTTGTGGTGAAAGCACTGCACCTTGTTGCCAGATGCACAAACCTCTGAGGCAGAACAGAGTGACAGAGAGGCCAGGGCAGGAATTTTCTCATGCTGGCATCCAAACCTCTTTGGCCCACTGCTGCCTACTCTGACTCTGCCTCCCTCAAACACTCCTTTAAAATGAAGTACTAAAATCTGCCTTTATTTCATTGTTGATTGATTTAATGACCTGCAAAGTGTTAAGTCAGACAGAGACATGTGGTCCAGGCCTTTTTTTTCTTCTTTTTTAAAAAGTTTTTGATGCTCTGTGGATGCTCTGCATGGAAAATCTAAAACTGTAGATAAAAAACACATCAGGTGTGGAGTGGAAGTGGTTGCCTAAAGGAATGCTACTGTGGAGTGCAGTATCACAAGGAGGATGTGGAACTTCTCTTATTCAATGACGATAGCGACTTTTTATAGTCAGCCTGCTCCCTCAGCTCACAGGACAGTGGACCAACTTTTGTGGATCAGATTAAGAGTAGGTTGTTCTCCATTTAGAAGATTAATGGGTCCTCTGGTCTGCAAGTGTCCATGGGCAAGACACTGAACCCCAAACCCATGCTGTGAATGTGGTTTGAATGATTACAGAACATTCGGTTATATGATGGGCAGGTAGCCTAGAAGTGTAAAAGCTACTCTAGTCTAGTCAGAAGACTAAAAAGACAGTATTGTTCATTTACCAGCACTTCAGATCTATTATTTAACCTTGATTGAACTTAATTGATGTTTAATGTAGCTTCTATCATTGTATGTGTTTTAATGTGTCCTGTCTGGATGTGATATGTGTCACACTGCGGTGAGAGGTGTCCTGTCTTGGGTTTTTTGTCTTGTGAAATTCATGTTTTACCTGATTGTGTCCACCTGTGTCATCCTCCCTCATGTGTATATAGTTCTCGTCTTCCCCTGTCTGGTGGCCAGAGTATATTGTCTGTCCGTGTACCTCTAGCCATTACCACAGCCTTGTCGAGGAAATAAAGCCTGCATTTATCGTACCGTGACTGCATTTGAGTCCTCCTTTGCCTAGGCCTAACAGTATACTCTGGCTGCTATACTCAGCAAAGGCAGAACGACTGACAGAGGTCCTGCGTGCCCAGGAATCCCATCTTGCCTGACAGGAGGTGTTTCAGACGGCGATGGCAGCGAACATGTGCCACCTCTCTTCCAAGCAGCTCCCGCCCCGACTTCACCTCTCCCTGGAGCCGGATGCAAGTTGGCACCTCCGACCCCATACACTGGAGCTCCCAGTTTGTGCAAGGCTTTTTTAATTGACTGTTCTATTCACTATGAGCTGATGCCTCATGCATTCCCCACTGACCGATCCAAGATTGCATTCATGATTTCTTACCTTGCTGATAGAGCTAAGATGGGCTTCCGCTGAGTGGGGGCGGGGCTCGCCACTCTGCAATTCTTTCACAGACTTTCAAGCTGCCCTAACTAAGACTTTTGACCCGGTGTCCTACAGCAGGGAAAATGCACAAGAACTGACCAGTTTAGAGCAGGGCAACAGCTCCATGTGAGACTATGCCACATGGAGCTTCCGCACTCTAGCAGCAGAGAGAAAGTGGGATCACATGAGGCTTTATGACGTGTTTCTGAAGGGGCTCGTTGCTTCCATACAGGTCCTCCTCGTTCCCCTGGACCTAGCAGACGACCTAGACGCCCTCATCGCACTCGCCATCAGGACAGACAACCGGCTTGCCCAGCTCAAGCAACAGCGAGGCGAAGGGGCCGGCTGCTGCAGGGAAAGCCACCCTTCCTTTTGCACCTAACTGGTCAACCACCCAGCGTTCCTCACTGGAGCTGCTACCTCATCTCCACACTGGTCGTGAGGAGGAGTCCATGCAGCTGGGAAGAGCCAGAGGAGCTTTGAAAAGCGGCTGATGGAGGGGAGATGTTTTTACTGTGGAGAGGGCGGCCATCTTGTCTCTTCATGTACGGCCAAGGGATCCCAGGGGGTTAGTTACACTCCGGCGGCTAGCCAGAGGCCTCGCTCCTTCACCAAAGTCACAGTAATTCACCACACGGCCACAGATCTAGAGGTGCTAATCGACTCGGGGGCAGACGAGAGTCTGATGGACTGGGGCTTAGCTAGGAAACTAGGACTCAAATCTGAACTGCTAGCCAGACCCATTAGAGCAAGGGCATTGAATCGTAAGGAGCTCTTCACTATCACACACATCAGCAAACCAGTCCGTATCTAGTCTCCTCATCCTCTTATTCTCTGGTCCTGGGACATCCATGGCTGTGTCAGCATAACCCTCATGTTGACTGGAAAACAGGAAAGATCAGAGAATGGGGAAAGGATTGTTCCAAGAACTGTGTGTTTTATACTAACAAGGGGGAACATGTCAAAGAGATTAACCTTTTTCTGCCAATCCTGCCACAGACCCAGAATTCCCGGACCTGAACTCTGTCCCGTCCTGTTATCACCACCTCCGGCAGGTCTTCAGCAAGACAAAGGCTCTGACTCTTCCTCCACAGCAACCATATGACTGTGCCATAGATTTGCTACCTGGTGCCCCTATCCCCAAGGGACGCCTGTACTTCGTCTCTGGTCTCTAAAGGGTCGCCATGAATAATAACATCTCGGCATCACTAGAAGCTGTTTTAATTCGCCCTTCACCGTCTCCAGCAGGGGCAGGGTTTTTCTTCATAAAAAAGAAAGACGGGTCTTTGAGACCCTGCATCGACTACAGCCCACTTAATGACATCACTATAAGGAACCATTACTCTCTTCCCCTCATGTCTACTGTTTTTGACCAGCTTCAACAGGCCATAATATTTACCAAGTTGGACTTATCATCTGGTCCGAATGAGACAGGGTGACGAGTGGAAAACCGGATTCAACACACCTAGCGGTCACTATGATTACAGGATCATGCACTTTGGACTTACCTATGCCCCCGCCATGTTCCAAGCCATGATAAATGACGTTCTGAGAGCTTTCCTTGACCATTTGGTGTAAGTTTACCTTGACGATATTCTGATCTATTCTCCCGACCGTGACACTCACCTGGACCATGTAAACCGGGTTTTGAAGAGACTCTTAGAGAATGACCTGAATGTTCAAGCTGAAAAGAGTGTGTCTCATGCTGACACATCTCCTTCCTGGGCTTCATTGTAGGTCCTGGAAGAGTGCAGATGGATCCGGCTAAAGTTAGCGCTGTGGCAGATTGGCCTACACCTGACAGCCGCACGAAAGTATAGCAATTCTTTGGATATGCTAACTTTTACAGCTGGTTTGTCAGAGGCTTCAGCGCAATAGCATCTCCTCTTCACGCTCTTACCTCCTCCCAGGTGAGGTTCCACTGGTCTCCAGAGGCTCAAGCACCACTCCACCTTGGCTCCCATCCTCACAATGCCTGACCCACATTGCCAGTTTGTGGTGGAGGTGGACGCCTCCAATGAAGGAGTAGGGGCAGCCCTGTTTTGACGCTCAGGACAGGACGGCATGATGCATCCCTGTGCCTTTCTGTCGTGGCAACTGTCCAAAGCAGAAAGAAACTATGATGTCGACAATCAGGAGTTGCTTGCCTTCGAGGAGTGGAGGCGTTGGCTTGAGGGGGCCGAACATCCATTCATTGTTTGGACTGACCATAAGAACTTAGAATATATTAATAAGGCTAAGAGACTCAACTCGAGCCAGGCCAGGTGGGCGCTGTTCTTTAACCGTCTTTCCTTTTCTGTCTCCTACAGGCTGACGCCCCGCAACGTCAAGCCCGATGTCCTGTCATGACTATTCGACCCCGAGTCTGAGGCGAGCCCATTCTTCCACTGTGTGGAAGGAGTGGTAACTCGGCCAATACCAACAGAGGTAAAGCAAGCGGTGTGGCTCCACCACCTAGGGGATGCCCAGATAATCGGTTGTTTGACCCCACTGAGCTGCGTCCCCAGGTTATTCAATGGGCTCACACTTCACTGCTTTCATGTGATCCAGGAGTAAAAATAACAATGTTTGTGATCTCTCGACGGTTCTGATGGCCTTCCATGGAGTCGGAGGTCCAGGAGTACGTAGAGGCGTGTTCGGTCTATACCCGGGATAAGACGTTGTCCAGAGGTCGGTTTCACGAAGCAGGTTCAACAAACTCTGAGTCTAACCCTGAACTCTGAGTTGATCTACTCTGAAACAGAAAACTCTGAGTTTTCGGTTCCAGAACAGATTTGCGTTAGTTTTATCAACCCAGAGTAGTTTGACCTGGAGTTAAGCGTGTGCACCACAAGTATAAAAAGACAGCATCAATGGAGCCCTGATTCGACGAGTCACCATGGCCACGGGGAAGCGGAGGGCTACACTACCACTGGAATTGGAAATATTAATGCGCTCATACAGAGAGTTTGAGCAGGTTTTTTGCCAAAAGTGTAACACCGCTACAGCAGCAAAAGAAAGGGAGACGCGTGGGAGAACATTGCTGCTAGGGTCAATGCGTAAGTTTAAATGTAGTCCTTTGCAATCACGATAATATCACAGGGGGAACTGCTTGAGTGGTAGCCTATTAATTAATTTAATTTAGGTGCAGTCCTGCGGGGCAGAGGCGCACTTGGCAGCAGCTTAAGATGAAACATAAAAAAAATGTTAGGTAAAACCTCAGTACAATCTCATGGTGACGGCTCATTTTGAGCATGTTTTACATTGTAAAGTAAATATTACCGTAAGTGGCTGTTTATACGTTATATAAAAAACTCCCTTTTGCAAAAAAAACGCAGCGCAACACACAATATCTGCTTGGATATGAGACCATGACTTTGGTTGCTAATGTTGGAAATGTAAGGACGGATGAGATTGTGTATGTAAATGATGGACTGTGACCTGAAACTGTACCGCTCAAAAAGATATTTGCCTGGAAATGCAAGAACATCTATAATCAATAGTTTGAAAATCATCTCCCGACGAATATAGTCACCACCTAATATAACTTATAATGACTGATTTTTGCAATGACTTTCTGAAAAACAGACGACAGAACTATACTACGCCAAAACTCGCCTGCTGACTGAATGAATGAGGAAATCAAATACCGTGTGTGGCTGAAAGAGGGCGGAGACAGATAGAAACTCGAGGTTTG
Source organism: Echiichthys vipera (assembly GCF_963691815.1). Classification (NCBI taxonomy): domain Eukaryota; kingdom Metazoa; phylum Chordata; class Actinopteri; order Perciformes; family Trachinidae; genus Echiichthys; species Echiichthys vipera. The sequence goes on from NC_139826.1 coordinate 2,878,119, forward strand.
AAACTCTGGTCCCGACCAGGTTAGGTTGAGAAAGCATGTTACCATGGTAACTGACCGAGAGTTTAAGTTACCTCTCTCTGTGAAACAAGCTAGAGTTACCCCTCTTTCTCTGGTTTGAGTTACCTCCCTTTGTGAAACGGAAAACTCAGAGTTTCCCTCATTTCAAGGTAAACAGACTCATTGTTTTCACTAAACCTGCTTTGTGTAACGGACCCCAGGTCCTGCATGGGTCTTCTCCAGCCGCACCCCATCCCTTCCAGACCATGGTCATTCATCGCTGAGCCAAAACTACCATCCGCCAAGGAGACGGTGGAGATCATGATTACTATTGTTTTCCGAGTTCATGGGTTTCCCAAGGACATCCGTATTCCGGTTTTGGAAGGAGTTCTGCCGACTCATTCGGGTCTGCTTCCACCTACCAGCCTGGCCAGGAGGTCTGGCTCTCAGCCAAGGATCTACCCACCAGGGTGCCCTCTAAGAAACTGGCACCACGGTTCGTGGGTCCATTCCCAGTCACCAGGCTCATCAGACCAGAGTGGTTCGACCGCGTTTACCCCGGTCCCTCCTTGTTCCCCCCACCTTCCATGTGAGTCAAGTAAAGCCAGCCAAGGAAAGAACCTTGGTTCTGTGTTCCCTGATTACCTGATTGTGTCCACCTGTGTCTTCCTCCCTCATGTGTATACTGTATAGTCCTCATCTTCCCCTTGTCTTGTGGCCAGAGTATATCGCCTCTAGCCACTACAATAGCCTTGTCGAGGAAATAAAGTCTGCATTTGTCTTACCCTGACTCTATTTGAGTCCTCTTCTGCCTAGGCCCAACAATATGATATTAATACCCTTTTTAATATAATAATCAGGGAGTAGTCTAGCTTACAGAGGACCTTGCCTGTCTTTGTCATATGACTCACGCCTTGCATGTTGTAAAGCAGTGTTTCTCAAATCATATTTTATTGTGCAAAATATTTCATACAATATCGTATGAACCTGTTCATGAGAATGATATGATATGATACACAGTACACAGGGCAATGCTTTCCTAGAACCTTGGTGCCACATGTACTCTACTACTCTACTATGCTATACGCATGGTGCAAAACCTTCATTACTATAGTGCTAAAAAGTAAATACTTATATTATTGTAATACTTATACTAATAGTAGAATAATTCTCATGAAATGGAAATAGCAAATTATCATGAGGTTCCCTTATTTTGCTCTGTTGCCTATCCTGTCCCAAATGAAATCTACATCACAGATTCTTTCTGTTTAGAAGGCACATAATAATTTCTATTGTACTCACTGGTTATTAGACTACACAAGCATTCTGAAAGGGGAACCTAAGCAGGCTGTATAGCTCATATGCATGAAAAAAGTTTCAACACAATACAAAAAGTTGCTTAACATTTCTGTTCAAGTAGAGCCAATTTAAACTTTGCCTTTGTTCATCCACATACTGTTAAAGCACTGAATAACAGTCTTATTTGGAAGGAAACCAAACAATTTCAAGGAGCAGATGCTCAAATCAGACCAGGCTTACTCACCAGTTAATTTGAGCCCCAGTGCTTTACATGTGACTAGTTCAAAAATAGAAACCTTTGTTTCCTCTTCTATTCTCATCTTCTTCCACATTAAGAGCTCTCGATCCTTTCTTTTCTCTTCTCTTTAAGGGAAACCTAATTGCCCTCATTGCAGTTCTAATTAGCTTTCTCCTGTAGTAGCAATTTTGGGATAATAAGGAAGGCTGTGTTACCTTCTGAGGGAGGTTGATGTGTAATGAGGTGATTTGTTGAACTAGGGACAAGAGGGGGATGAAGAGTGGGAGGAAAGTGAAAATAGACCTTGTTCCGGGAAAGGCCTTGTTCCTCCCCAGTCTCTCAGTCCCTTAAGGCAGCATAGGCGTCTGCCCGACTGCAGCAGGGTGAAGAGGCCAGCATTCATTAGAAAGCGTCTTGCCTGATTTTCCTGGCACTTGCCCTCACCCTCTTGCTGTATGTGTGGGGAGGGATGAATTGATGGTTCGCTCTGCAGAGCGCACCACCCTCTGCACTGCCACCCGGCCCTGTGCAGCTTCCATACCAGGCTGAGATACAACCTGTGAGAATGCTTTCGACTGCTGCGGAGTAGAAGGTCCTCAGGATGGAAGGGGAGACCTTGAACTTCCTCAGCTGCCGGAGGAAGTAGAGCCGCTGCCTTGATTTAGAGACCAAGTGTTCTGTGTGCAGAGACCATGAGAGGTCCTGAGTGAGGTGCACCCAAGTACTTAAAACTGGGGACCTTCTCCAATTATGATGAGTGGGGTGAGCCCACTACCCTGCTTCCTCCTGAAATCCACTACTATTTCCTTAGTGTTAGTGACATTTAGGGCCCGGTTGTTGGTCTGACACCAACAACGCCAGGTCTTCCACATGGTTCAGGGAGACCTGCTTGTTGTTGTCGTTGAGCACCAGGGTGTCATTGGAGAACTTGAATATGGAAGTTGAACTGCTGAAGGCTATGCAGTCATGTATGTAGATGTTGTAGAGCACCCAAGTCCACTCAGTCTCTCCGTACCACTATGACCAGTCCACTTAATCTCTCTGTCACGGTATGACCAATCCAATCACTCTATCAGTCCCAATACTGGTTAGACTGGTTAGACTGGTTAGACTGCGAGAGAGACTGAGTGGAATGGTCATACTGGGAGAGAGAGGTTGAGTGGATTGGTTATACTGGGATAGAGAGGCAATACGGTGGGAATATCGACAGCAAGTGCATAACAGACAAGACAGCATTTGCTTAGTGCCAATAAAGTACATTGTACATTGAAGTACAGTGTGTGAAATCAACATAAACTAACTAATAAGTAAAAACTGAAATGTATTCCTTTATCTTCTAGTAAACAAACGTTTCCCATTGTAATATTAGTATGAGAGAACAGGAGAACACTATTTAACCTATTACGAGGGTGTGTTGGTCCTCGTCCAGCAGACCGGTGCACGCTTAGCAGCAGGGGGGGAAGAGTGCTCATTTTTGGTGCTACAACTACAGACAGCCTGCGAGTCATTTGCACTGCCGTTACTTACTAAGGCCCCTTTTACAAGTGCGTTTGTACCCTTAGTTTACACGCAAACTGAGAATTCGCCTTTGAAAAACGATTCTTTCTAAAAACTCCGGCCAGAGTAGAGATTTTGAAAAACTCCGGTTGGACATTTGCACGTAAACACTTATCGGCATCCAACATCACTGTATGCGCCAGAACTTGCACCTGTGTCATACTGTAGGTGCGATCTATGTTTCCATTTTCATTTGGCTGTAGTGATCATAAATCATTGGCTAACATGGGCTTGAGCTTCTCTATACACTGACACGTACAGGTTTGGCATACTCTTGACGGCATATATACACAGGTTAGTGTGAGCAATCTTTTTTTCTGAAAACTGACAATGTTATTTTTTGTTAAGTGTCTGTTTATGAAAATAGCAGGCAATGTGTAAACGTAGCCTAAAGGTTCAGTGACAGCAGCAACTGCATTCAGAAAGGAACCCTGGTCAGGGGCACTTCTTTCTCAGTGTAAAGCCATCTGCTGTGCAAAACCTGTGCAACTTTTCTTTGCTTCAATGTGTGACAGTGTCTATAGTAAGTCATCATACCCCTTTGAAATAGTCACAATTTTGGTTTTACAGCCTGAAATGATAATACTTAAAAAACACATTTTGCCTTACAACATTCAAGTGAATTGTTTTTTTCTAAATTTCTGAATATTAATAAAAAAAATGAAAAACTAGAAAAGCAGTGTTGGAAAAGTAATGAGTCCCTTTAGAATAACCATTTTAAACATTCTCAGGTATAACCAATCACCTTCCAGATCACACACCAAGTTAATTGGCCTCCACCTGACATCAACTGTGGTGTTTTTGATTTGACTTCAGAATAAAATCAGCTGTCCCTTGAGGATTCCACTCCTAGTGGTGCATGGTAACACAAAGAATTCACCATTTTTGGAAAGATGCTTTCAAAAGAGCTCAAGGATAAAGTTGTGGATAGGCACAAGTTAGGAGAAGGATATAAAAATACACCTCTCTGCGCTCCCTGAGGAGCACTTTCCAGCTCAGTATAGCATACAAACACTGGCTGCCTCACGATCATTTAAATTAACCAGATCAAAAATAAACAGAAGAGGAGCTATACAGAAAAACTTGATACAAATCAACACACAAAAATCTGCGATAATGCAACAAAATCAGAAAATAAAATGTAGAATTTTTAAACATCAGATCTCTGCCATCTAAAGGTCTATTAATAAATGATCTGATATCAGATAACCATATTGATTTACTCTGTCTGACTGAAACCTGGCTGTGTCATGAAGAATATGTTAGCCTAAATGAATCCACTCCTCCCAGTCATATTAATACTCGTATTCCTCGAGGCAGTGGTCGAGGAGGAGGCGTTGCACCTATTTATGACTCAGGCCCATTAATCAACCCTAAACCTAAACTAAACTATAATTAATTTGAAAGGCTTGTTCTTTGTCTTTCACATTCAACCTGGAAAACTGTGCAGCCAATTATACTTGTTATAGTGTACCGTGCTCCTGGTCCGCACTCTGAATTTCTATCTGAATTCTCAGAGTTTCTGTCAAATTTAGTCCTTAAATCTGATAAAGTAATCACTGTAAGGATATTTTAATATTGACGTGGATGTTGATAAAAAATAGCCTTAATATTGTGTTAATCTCTCTATTAGATTCGATTGGTTTTAGCCAGAGTGTACATAAACCTACTCACTGTTTTAATCACACCCTTGACCTTGTTTTGGCTTATGTTGTGGAAATCAATGACTAAATAGTCTTTCCACTGAATCCTATTAAAGTTTCTAACCTAGATGTTTATCTGATAGTGCTATAACTAAATTTAAGGAAGCGATTCCAGCTGCATTTAATTTAATGCAGTTAATTTATCCTAATATTCAAGATTCCTGTACTAATGTTAGTTTCTCTGAAATTGCCTTGTTGACAGTGTTACAGGCTCACTACGAACAACACTCAACTCTGTTGCTCCGTTAAAAAAGAATATAATAAAACAGAGGAAGTTAGCTCTGTGGTATAACTCACAAACCCGTGAATTAAAACAAGTATCGAGAAAATTGGAAAGTAAGTGGCGTTCCACTAAATTGGAGGAATCTCGCTTAGTTTGGCATGAAAGTCTAAAAACATATAGGAAGACCCTCCGTAATGCCAGAGCAGCCTATTACTCATCTTTAATAGAGGAGAATAAGAACAATCCTAGATTTCTTTTCAGCACTGTAGCCAGGCTGACAGAGAGTCACAGCTCTATTGAGCCATATGTTCCTATAACCCTCAGTAGTAACGATTTCATGACCTTCTTCAATGACAAAATTATAACTATTAGAGACAAAATCAACTCGCTTGGCACAGATTATTCTTCAGACCCAGGAACCTTAGAAACAACTGTTGGACCTGATACATTCTTGGACTGCTTTTCTACAGTTTACCTTAACAAATTAACCTCTACTATTTACGCATCAAAGCCTTCTACTTGTCTCCTAGATTCTATTCCAACTAGGTTGCTTAAAGAAGTGTTACCTTTAGTTCGCACACCTGTACTAGATAGGATTAATATGTCTTTATCAGCAGCATATGTACCACAGTCTTTTAGAGTAGCTGTAATTAAACCTCTTCTTAAAAAGCCCAGTCTTGATCCTGAGGTACTAGCCAACTATAGACCTATATCTAACCTTCCTTTTCTCTCTAAGATCCTCGAGAAATTAGTCGCCAATCAGCTGTGCGACTTTTAACATTATATTAGTTATTTGAGGATTTAGAGCGAATCATAGCACTGAGACAGCACTGGTGAAAATGACTAATGACCTTCTAATAGCTTCAGACAAAGGACTTGTCTCTGTACTTGTTTTACTAGATCTTAGTGCTGCCTTGGACACTATTGACCATCACATCCTGCTACAGAGACTGGAGCATCTAATTGGCATTAAAGGAACCGCATTAAGCTGGTTTAATTCGTATTCATCAGATAGATCTCAGTTTGTAAATGCTAACAACAAATCCTCCATGCACACTAAAGTTAGTCACGGAGTCCCACAGGGTTCTGTCCTTGAACCGATTCTATTCACCTTATATATGCTTTGGAAGTATTATAAGGTAGCACTCCATAAATTTTCATTGTTATGCTGATGATACACAATTGTATTTGTCGATCAAACCAGAAGAAACCGATCAGTTAGCTAAACTTCAAATGTGCATTAAGGAAATAAAAAGCTGGATGACCTGCAATTTTCTGATGTTAAACTCAGATAAAACTGAAGTCATTGTACTTGGCCCCGTAGGCCTCCGAAACTCAATAGCTAAAGACATTGTTACTCTGGATGATGTTGTGTTGTCCTCCACCACCACAGTAAGGAATCTGGGTGTTATTTATAATCAGGATATGTCCTTCGGTTCTCACATCAAATTAACGACAACTACTAATTAATTTGTGTAGCCCAATAATGTTTGTTGCCCCGTGGTCCAAATAAGTTTTTTTTGACAATCTGACTGCTTGTGTTTCTTTGTCTGACTCCTTTCCCTCACTGTGTTCCCATATCTCAGATATTAACTTGGTAAGTAGTGTTACTAGTGTGTCAGTAGTAATAGGAATGCTCTATTGTATTGAATGATCTCTTTCATAAGACCCAGATTATGACCTCCAATAAGTACACTCAGCACACAGAAAAGAAACAAAACAGCAGACAACTTAGAAATGTTAACTGTAATTTATTCACACATTTTGCTTTTTACGTTTGAAAATCTGCATATTCTGTACATTCAGTAGTTAATGATGCGGAAGACTTACAGCCATTTGATAGCCACATAAGACATGTATGAAGTGTTTCCCTGACTGTGACAACCAAAGTCTGCTGAAGAACCCATTGGAGAAGGCAATCGTGACAAAATCATTCACACGCAGTTGCTGCTGCAAAATGGCATTGTCTCAAACAAAGTGACGGAGAATATTCAGGCATGATGAACAACCTTAAGTGTATTTTCACTCCCATCTGTGAATACTGCATTAATGATTCGTGGGACAACAGGGAGAGGCTGTATCCAGAATGTATCATAAGCAGTTAAATCAATTAAAGACATCAATAAAACTACTTCAGGACCAACAATCAAAAACCCTGGCCATATGCAAAATTACAAAACTCACATTAAATCAGTGAAAATAAAGGCCTATTTATAAAGACACGGTGGTTTTGTTATAGTTCCATTTCAGCGCCTCTGGTTCTCAAACTATGGAAAATGCATTACTGGTGGGACAAGGGCTCCCTCTAGTGGTACACAGAGGAATCTCTGAAATATTTTTTTAAATGGATTTTTTTTTTAAAACACATAAATCGATAGAAATACTACAAACTTTGTACAAAATACAAACTTTGAACTTTTGTTTCGTTATTAGCCTGTAACAAAGTCACGTTCATGAACGTAGCGCAGGCATACTTCCATCATTATAGTAGGCAGAGGTCAAACGAATGGTTCAAAACCACTGAAACACTGGAGAAGGATGGAGGAAGTACAGTGTGGCTGTGACTGAGAGTCAACAATAAATAATGTTATTAGTGATAAACCTGCTTACTGCATGAAATGTCCGTAGTTAAAAAGAGAAGGCCTATGCTGCTGTATTTTAACGTTGCTCATGACGGTGGTACTTGGAGAGCCTAAGGTACGGTACGCAGTTTAAAATATTTGAGAACAACTCTTGTAGAGGATTCAGCCTGCAAAAGTGTGTAATTGGAAAGACCTCGGGCTGCAGGGCTGTTCCTGTGCACCAAGAGACGCTCACAAAGACCAAATGACTTCAGATGATCATAATCAGAATAAAAGTTTAGCGTGGAGGTCTTTAATGGCTGACATACAAAACGAAAATTAAAAGCACATGTGTAACCTTCCAAACGTGTACCGACAACTTAATATCACATTTAAAGTGCTGACAACCAAGTGGACCCAATCAACTGGTGAATATGTGGTCACAAATACATCTGCAGACATAACAAGAGCACCATTAAACACATATCAAGGCCCGTATAAACTGGGTGATAACAGCAATTTTACAGGTCGGTCGTATTTCACACTGTGTGCAACAAAATCTTGGTTGCAGTATCAATTTTGAGACAAGTCAGATTGTGTGATACAGCTTTGGTGAATCTAGATTTAGAAAATATATGCAAGCAGAGACATGTCATCTACTCACAGCATGTTTTTAAAAAGGAACTAAAGCACTGCTGCTTTATTTCTTGGTCTACCATAGATATACTGTATACTTGCTAATGTGGTATTTATGCATGTTTATGGGCACTGTCAATGTTTTGTTGGACTGTGTATTCTGTAATTTCATGCCACACACACACACACACACACACACACACACACACACACACACACACACACACACACACACACACACACACACACACACACACACACACACACACACACACACACACACACACACACACACACACACACACACACACACACACACACACACACACACACACACACACACACACACACACACACACACACACACACACACACACACACACACACACACACACACACACACACACACACACACACACACACACACACACACACACACACACACACACACACACACACACACACACACACACACACACACACACACACACACACACACACACACACACACACACACACACACACACACCTCAAACTCTGAAGAACAATCAGCAAAAAAAATTTCTGAAGGAAATGTATGACGCGTTTGTTAGACCTCAAGGATACACAAAATGCGTTTTGTCAACTTTCATGGTCTTTGGGACAGTGTAAAGGAGCCTTTAGGAACACAAATGCCCTGTAATACCGTGGAATAGGACACAGGATGTTTCTTCTAAAAAACAACCTCCACACTCACTTTCCATGTTCCTAGTAACCCACTTACTACCTTTTTTAGTGTTAATTAAATTAATTCCAGTATACATCAGTTTACCTGCACAGATCACACAGTTTGCATTTCAGGATGTGTACTTTCCACAAAATGTCCTAATCCAAAACCGTTTGTCTAAACATGCTCATTTAAATAGAACATTAACATGTTCTGCAGGTAGGCATTGAGAGAATGGATTTGTGAAAACAACATTTTAGGAAAACCAACTTTAGGTTCCACATAATGTCACTACTCATTTTAAAACACATGCAGAGACAAAGAAAATAATAATTCCTGTGGAATGGGCATTATTTAGATCCCAAATCCTAAATTTTATTTTGAATGGTCAAAATGAAAAATTCACAGTATAATCTCCACAACAGAGTTACCTGTAAGAGATGATGCATTTTAAGAAAGCACCCAACATTTCTGGCATAGAAATCAAATCAAACCTTGTACAACAGAGTACTTAAACTCAGACACACAAAAAGTGAAAATCACACCAAACAGATCACAATACTTTCCAAACTTTAAATACATTAAGAATACCAGAGATTGCTTAAATAAATTCTACAAAAATATCTGTTGTACATGTAACATATTTACATTGACTGTAGCAGTCCTGACTGTGCACAGGTCACACACACAATGATCCAGTTGCACACGGCAAAAGAGCTCCGTCTCGCCGTTTCAAAGTCCCCGGCACCTCTGTTATCGTTTTCTCTCCTTTCTGAGCACCGGACTTTTAAAGACTGGCCATTTTGACAGTTTACTGGTAGGGGCTGGGGGCTGGCTAAATGTTTTGATCATGCACTGAAAACACACCAAGCAGCAGCAAAGTGAGGATGATGATGATAATAATAATAATAATAATAATCATAATCATTAAACCTTGCTGAATTCCAGAGGTAGGTCCTTTCGTTTCTGTCATTAACTGCCACAACAATCTCAGAATCGGCTTCCTGTCTGACAGCAGAGAAGCCTCTGGGGGCAATGGTTAATATATCAGGGATTCTGGTGCAGCCAGTGGATATCCGGGCCAAGACTTCTTCTTCTGAGTGGTGGCCATTTTTTATGGTCCAATTACCAACTTGAGACATGAGAATTGACATTGCGTCTCAAAAAACAGATATGTGCATATGAATTTAAGATAAATAACAAAAACCTGGTAAAAAGCTAAATCGACTTCAGACAATATTAGTTTGGCTGCACTTTGTTGCAGAATCAAACAACTGCAGCTCGCTGAGCTCCGAGTGGCAAACGCAGCTTTCTGCAGACAGGCAGCTCGCAGCTGAGAGCACTTCACTGCTTGGTGCGTGTTCAACGTTATACTAGGGTGACAGACCAAAATATTTTTTTGCTTTATAGGGAGGCAAGGTAAAATTGTTTTCATCAACTATGTCAAGGAAAATTTAGGAAGATAAAAACAAATACTATATAAAGTTTGGACAAATTATTCTAGCAGATTATTTAAAGGTTAGAGGTCCCTTTTCTGTGTCATTGTGTCATTACACAATACTTATTTATCCATACAAGTTATTCTTGCATTTCAGAAAACATCTATTCCTGTGCATTACTTTTTTAAAGATATGCTATGATTTTTTACGGTCATAAATCTCAAAATGTCCTCTCAGCTCACTGTTGATATTTTTAAAATCACTTTCTTTGTAAAGCATCAGCAGTCAGCTGAGAAAACATTTTGTAGCCTGATAATCAGAAAGAAACTTCATTAAGTCAGACAGCGTACAGATTGAGCTCAATTTCATCTCTGAACTGGTCAGCACCAATAACTTTAGAGCTAAATCAACCATCAGGCTTTTGGACAATAAAATAGATTTCTGGCAAGTCAGACATTTTCTTTGGTTATTTATTGTAGTGAGCTTCTTTTTTTTATTATGGGAGCAATACTGTACATGTTGTGGCCACTGTATTCTCACTGTTTGCAGACCATATTACTTTGCTCTTCCTATATAATTGACTAGTTCTGATCAATCAACTGTAAATAGGCGTCAATATGCACAAAATTAGTGCTATTTGCTAAGTCACTGAACGATGGCGATGTGGGTGATTGAGTTTAGCTTCCCATATGCACTTGATGACAATCAGACCCAGTGAGGATAACAGCATGCACATTTTTATGGTGACATCTATAAGTGGTAAATGGTAATTATGCTAACTGTAGTAACAATGCTATCTGTCAAATGAGGTGTTCTTTTTCCCACAAAAACCATATCTTTGCTCACATGAGGTGGATCCAGTGTTCTTCAGCCACTGTTCCGACTGTAACACGGCTGAAATGGAGAAGAGGATCAGACACCTCCTGAACTGGACAACCAAAATAGACCCTTCAGCGTGGACACAACAGACCTGTGGACAGTTCTTCCGGACAAGGAGCCTAGTGATTGCATAGTCTTTGAAATGATAATTTTTAGTCACCCTCTCCTCTTCTATTGTTGTTGCCTTCACACGTTGTCAAACTTATGTTTTAAATAGTCTTTCATAACCTTTGCAATCGGTAGATCCTCCAACAATTTCAAGCTTTGAAGGCCAATGCAGTGCCGGATTTTTATTCGACACAAGTCTTGTAGAGTCCGAGGATGTCCTGAAAGAGGAACAGAAACAGTTATTAGAAAGTGGAATAACACCTGAGAGGGAGCTCATTACTAAAGCCTGAAAAATGCATCTGTGGGACCATTTTATCAGCCGATTTTGGCTTATTGCAGTAAAGTTGGTACTGGGATTTATGTCAGCCAATTATTAATAAGAAATCAAAGTAATGGAAAGACAAAGAGCTGATTACTTCCTCCACCACTGCATTTCACAAGTAATGTATTTCAACAGACACTGCTAGCAAATTTCAATTTGCTTTGAATTAAAACAATTCTGCCAAGTGTGGGCCAAAATTCCTCGACAGTGATGTGAAAGAAATATGTTGGTTTTGATAGATTTTTTTCCCTCAATAAATTAAATAATCATTTAAAAACTTCAATTTTGTATTTACTCAGGTTATCTGATATTAAAATATGTTTGATGATCTGAAGTATGTAAGTGTGACAAAAGTTTTGCACATTTTCTGTCTTCTTTCAGGGAGTAAAATTCCACACTGAAGACACGCACTCACTGACCAGGACTGACGCTGCAGGGTTGTAATGCACTACGTGCCTGTGTCTGCTTCAAAATAAAAGTCAGTTTGGCCAGTTAAAAGCTTTTAATGTGAAGCTGCAGCTGTAGGAAATGTGCGTAACTTAAATGCGCAATTAATATAATGTTTTATTCATGTAAAAAGCTGCTCCTGGGGATTACCAGTGTTGGTAGAGAAGTCCTTATATAATGGTAAGTGAAACGCTGCTCGTGTACAGAGATTTCTTCAGATTCGGAATCTTTAAATGATATTATGTACTATGAAAATTCCTTGCAATCTTACATTGAGAAACATTATTCTTAAATGATAGCACTATTTGCCATCACAGTCCCTCTAGGATGCTCTTTTTGTACATAATTATGTTACTAACCTGTTGCCAGTTAACCTCATTAATTGGGAGATGTTCCACCAGCTGTTTTCTTTAGCATTTCACAACAGTTACAGTCTTTTGTTGCCCATGTCACAACTTTTTTTTTTAAAGTTTACTGGCATGTTTTTCAAAGAAAAAAAAGGCACACTTGACATTTCTCAGTTTTAGTATTTGATACGATGTCTTTGTGTCATTTACAATTAAATGTGGGATTTCACTGTTTTGCAAATCATCACATTCTGTTTCCATTTACATTTTTACACAGTGTCCCAGCGTGTTTGGAAATGGGGTTGTACAGTGAGTATGAGGACAGTTGTCCATGTTGCAGTATTTACCATGAGCAGGGAGCAACAGTGACGTGTGCAGCAGTTGAAAAGAGCTGGCTGCCTGTCATACTGTGTGGGACAAACCTTTCATGGCATATGAGTTAATCCAGGAGGTGGAGGTGTAATCAATAACCCAGCAGATATGTGATCTGCCTGAAGGTTTGGAGTCTCTGAAAGGACTTGTCTGAATCAGTGCACAGCTCTTTGATATCTTTGATATCAAGTGCAGGAGGCAGTGGAGGAATGCAGCCATTGTTCCCTCTAAATCATAAGGCTTCAGGTAATGTGCTCTCCTGTTCCCTCCACCCTTGGATTGTTCTGCGACTGAACGGTAGTTATTAGAACCTTGAGCTGGCAAGCAGTCCTCTTTCACTCCTTACATTTTTCTACTTTATCTTTCTTACAACGCACAACAAAAAAGCTCTACAGGGTTCTCTTTTCTCAAGATTATTGTCCAGGACTTTTCCAGGACATTTTCAAAGATGATTTAACTGATATGACAGACAGGGATCACACCATACACTAATATAGCTATATGAGTTTTAACAATGCACAACTTTGTGACTATATCTCTGTACATTACTTATTATTATTATTATTATTATTATTATTAATAATATACCTATAATTTGCCATTATTTAGCCGGTGTTACCCACATATACGCACATACATTTGACTGGCTTCACATTCATTATCAGACTCTCTCAACAGGCAAAAAAAGCTATCAAGCTTGTCAACTTTGACAACTGAACCAAACATTCAGCAACAAAGATCAATAAACTTAATAAAACTACCACAATTACCAACCAGCAGTGACTAATATTTACATTTGAGGGCTCAGTCTACAAAACACAATGACTCTTCGTTTCAGGTGATTATACACTAATAAAAGAGTCGAACCCACGGCCGCTGCCTGGGGGACCTTCAGCCTCTTTACATGGGGCTAAAGGCTCTAACCACTGTTCCACCGGCCGACCCTTGATCGCTCTTTTACAAAGCTTGGAATCCTTTCTAGACCTATTTTCATGGTTAAGGACTTGTTGTACTCATACTGCAAGTCATGATATTTTTATATATTTTGGGGAGAAAAGTAATTATGACTCTCATTAAGATGAATCTTGAGTCTATACTCAAGACGGCGAGATTTATATTGATCTTTATTCTTTTCCCATCAGTCAATTGAATTCTAATATAATTATATATATTTTTTCTCTTTTCAGATTATCCATTTGAAAAACTTGGATGCATGCATTGCACCAGTGGCCAAGAAACCCACAGCTTTAGGATCATTCTTAGGTATTATGGTGATAAGGAGAATATCAGAGATTAAAGCATTAGTGGACAAGGACAGATCTAAATAAATGAATGTACCAAAGTTGTTTGCTGCAACACAAAATTCTCAAATACACTGAACTTTAGATGATATCAAACTCAATAAGTCAAAGAGCATCTGAGCACTATTGAGTTTCCCTTATTTGAGGTTCAAAACAATTCCAAAATTTGAATGGTTGATTAGTTAATAAAAAAAATGATTGCAGAAAATGAGAGAAAATTAATTTGGTATGTAATGAATCGAAACATTTGCTGGTCACAACTTTGGGAATGCATTGGTTTTCTTTGGTAAGTAAATTCTTTGGGTTTTTAAAATGTAAAATATATTTTGATATATTACTATTATTATTAAAAATAGCCTAATCAATGAAAATAATACATCATAATGATAACTAGCTGTGATAACAGGAAACACTGTAGCTGTAACACTGTAGGACATGTTTATGTGACAGGTAGTGTGTGTGCGTGACACTCACTTGTGACCTCCTGTAGGAAGTCCAGACAGGGCCGGCTGATCCCAGACATGCTAACAGATACAGCTACCGGTGTCTGGCCCTCATAGTTCCTGGTGTTGGTATCAGCCCCATATGTGTAGAGCATCTGGGCACACAGCACATCATCCCTGAGGGCAGACAGGTGCAGGGGGGTCTGGCCGTCTTCAAGACGTCCAAGATTAGTGTCCGCTCCCCTCTGCAGGAACATGCGGCAGTATGAGTGATTGCCTTTGATGACAGCATATCGCAGCAGGAAGCCATTTTGAATGTCAATGTTGGCACTGTGGTCCAGAAGGATCCGTACACAACTGGAGCGCTCACGGATGATGGCCAACTGCAGTGGTGTGGTCCCTTTGTCGCTCAGCGGGTCCACCTCGGCCCTGAACTCGAGGAGGAGGCGTACAAAAGAGTCTCGACCGTAGTGTGCAGCCACATGGAGTGGGGTCCATCCATCGTTGCTCTTTGCGTTTATAATGTCACTGCGAAACTCGGATTCCAGCATGAGTCGGGCGATGCGTGCTCTGCCATGCATAGCAGCATAGTGAAGTGCTGTAAAGCCGCCTATAAAGTCCTTCACTGTGGGGTCAGCTGCACAGAGAGTGAAGAGAGGGAAGAAATGAGAAGAAAATCAATACAGCAGAAGTCGTGCTTTGAGGCTTTGAACCTCTTCACCAGTTCACACTAATTAGATTACATGACGTTAGAGCATGAACAACAGTCATCTTCCAGGACATTTCACATAGTTAAGTGGGGGAAGTTTTGGGGGAATTCTCATTTAAGAGGAAAAGTTCATCAATGTTAACAATGCCAGCTGGAGAGTCTTTCCGAAAAAAAGCCCTAGATTTCCTAACTACAACAACTTTATTAGGTGATTATATGTCAGTTAACATTGCAGCTGTGTGCCTCCCAGTGGCCAAAAGTCAGTTAATTCAGCTTTAAGGTTTACTTAAACTAATTTATCTAAACTTTCAATTCCCATCCCTAAGCTTAGCAGATTTTTATTTCTACACTGTGTTCACACTCAGATAATGAAACTGTTTCAGACGCTGGAAACCTGTGTAAGCCAACCTTTTTTTCCAAACAGCAAATTGATCAGGATAAAATCAGGGAATTGATAAAGAATCAAACTGATAAGCAGAATCAATAATGGCAGTGGTATCAATGAAATCTTATCAGTTTTTACCCTCATTAGTATTACGTTGTTATTGATATGTTCCTATAAATAAAATGTATTATTATTATTATTATTATTATTATTGTTATACACCCACGCACAAACCTAACGGGCAGTTGAGGGTTCGGTGCCTTTCTAAAGGGCAACTTGGCTGCGCCCAGGAGGCGAACTGGCACCTCTGCAGCTTCCAGTCAATACACCATCCTTGGGCCATATGGGGACTTGAACCGGCAACCCTCCATTCTTCACAATCTGAGCTACTACCACTCGACCGTAAAGTCTCTTTCCCTAGTATCATAAATACATATCTTTATCTATAGATTTGGAAATTTATTCTAGATCCCATTTTCTGCAGATGCAGGACATATGCAAGTGTTGGAAGGGATATTTGTCTGACTGTTGTATGTAAATATAATGGGTGTATTTCCTTGCCAGATGAAGAACATATGTGACATCATTTGATATACTTTTCAACTAACACAGAGGTGAATGAAAGGCTCTCCTCCGGTAAAATAATGACCTCTAGTGTTGAAACCTATCATGACATATTGGTAACCACCAAATAAAGACAACTTTAACAGCAAGACAAAAAAGGACAAAGCCTCTGACCTCCATGCTCAAGAAAGACTCGAACGCATCTCTCTTTTCCTTTTGCAGCAGAGAAGTGGAGCAGTGTCCAGCCGTTGGCGTCGCGGACCTTCGGTGAGTATCCTTGCTCCAGCATTCTCCTGACAGTGCAGACATCCCCTGCTGCCACTGCAGCCTGGATCTGCAGCTCCTCATGAAGCTCAGGGTTCCTTCTGCAGTGATGGTTCAGCATCCTGTCACATTTTGGAATGGGAATGTTCATCTGTACGTAACCTCTGTTAGAAAAATTGGTGAGCACATTCTGTCTTGGGAGAACTGGGTGGGTATGTAAGTTTCTGACTGCTGCCAAGGGTTAGGGACCTGACTGCCAGGCTATGAAAATGTTCTACCATCCAAACTCGTGCATATTTTTTACACAAACGGCCCAGCATAGAGGTATGGTCTGGCTATACCAGCTTACCATTCTGGGATAGGGGAAAGTAACACTCTGGGTTGTTTGTAATTCTTTAAACCGTCTTGGGCAAAGCTAAGCGGACAGTGCTCGTGCAAAACAGATAGCCAGAATAGTAGAAACGCTGTACAGTAACGCTGGAGCCGATCCCAGCTGACAAGGGCCGTGAGGCAGGGTACACCCTGGACAGGACGCCAGTCTATCTAAGGGCACAACATCTGTATTCTCTCATTATTCATATTCTTATTAATACAAATAATGACAAATAAAAACTAAATGAAGTGCTTTATAAATGTATCTGCCGTTTCTCTGACTACCTCTTTTACATAAGCTAATTAATTTAGCACTTAGGAAACGTTGCAGAAGACAAGGGACATGGACTGTTTACAGAGCGTTATCGTTCATCAGTGTGGATGCTCACATCATTATCACTATAGTTATCTTACTGTGCCCTTAGCCTCGGTTAAGTGAACAGTTTAAGTGGCGCCACACCTGCCTACATTACTGACAAAAGTGACGTCATGTCTGCAGATACTAGTCCTCTGCTGCTGCTCTAGTTCATACAGGGCTGATTTGATTCGACCTTCTCAGTGTGTTGGATAATCAGTAAACATCTCACTGGAGTCAAAATTAAAAAGAGGCAACTAAATGTAATTACTTAGTTTGACAAGTATTTAAGTGTTGTCTTCATGAGATCATACAAGGTGAGAGCTTGACATATTATTAAATGATTACTTGAGCTGCAAAAGTGTGTCCTTGATGAACACTATGATTTTAAAGTTCAGTTAAATAGGTGTACAGCGGGTTAAAGTTCAACATCCAATTCAGTGATCTCTAGTGCCATTAAGGGGATTTAGGATCTGGCTCAGGAGAAGGAGTTTCAGAGACCACACATTTACATTATTGAGCATTCTCAAATAAAAGGACAGTATGATCAAATCCAAATGTACCTTTTGACAAGCTGAAGAGATGGGCTTCTCTTAGTCATATCGGAGCTGCACCTGTAAATATACAGCTGCACTGTCAGGAAGGCTGAGAGACGCAAGACGGCACTCTCTTCAACTGTTCTTCCTGCAACACACACACACACACACACACACACACACACACACACACACACACACACACACACACCACACACACACCACACACACACACTTAGAGAAAGCTGGCAAGAAACCAAACCAAATCAATTAATCAAATAAAAATCTTGATGTTCCCAATTAAATGACACAGAATACTATAGATTTGTTATGGATACACTAACACTCCTACTGCTACTACAACTAATACTAATACTACTACCAACACTACTAATACTAATACCACTAACACTACTACTAATAATAATAACAACAACAATAATAATAATTAACTGTATAACGTTAGCTAAGTGACAGGAATGTAAAATGAAGGACTCTTGCGAATGCACAATTTGCTAATAAAAATAGCTGCGGTTAAAAAAAGAAATGACTGAAACCTTGTAACAAAGCAGAAAACTTTACAGCAACATACCAAAACACTACATATGGTTAATCTAACCGGTTGATGAAAACAAATGGACAAAAGAATGGCTTTTCCTGCTACTATGACCACAAACACAACCACGTACAAGTCACGTTAAACCAAGACAAACTAACACAAGCAGAGGGAGACAATTGGTTTCATACATTGCCGAAAATGTAACGACTGCGAGATTGTTTGCCAAAACCCTCTCAGTTTATATTTATCCAGGCTGTTGAGTTAGCTAACGCTGGCTAGCCAGTGAGCTAACGTAACAAACTCACTGAAGCTAGCTCATTAGCCTGTGTTGTCTTTCTGTAACGTTACTTGCATTGGTGGGTGCAAACCCCAATACCCTGGGTGCATCGATACTAAAGTTTATTTTACATATTTCCTGACAAACACAACAGCTTTGATACTATGAAACAAAGACTTCGCATACTTGACAGACGCCGAGCTGACGCTGAAGTTAGCCAATCAGCTTCCAGGCAGGAAGAACTGGAGTTGTCAAAACTGCATGTTTCCGTCCCTCTCACCTCAAATCCATCCCTTCACAGGTATTTGCTCTCTTCAAACTCCCCTAAACGTCAGCCTCAGCAACACTGAGCACCACTTCGCTGTTGAACAATCCGCTTTATCAACAAAGTCTCTGAGCCCATCAGTTTGACCCCAGCAGCAAACACAATACGACTTCCGTCTCCAAACCTTCAGAATAAAAGCACCACTTCCTCATGTCTAATAACAAACAAAAAACAGGCAATCAATAACATGACAAGCACACGTGGAAGAGGAGATGGGAATGTGACTTCAATTCAATGGTTCAGTTGAACTTGTAGAAAAGGTTTAGTTTAGAAATGACAACACAGTGTGTAGCAGGAGCAGCTCTCACACCGAGCATACTGACAACAAAGGACAGGAAAAACAACTCTCGGTTCTAGTGTTCATAGGTTCAGTCTCTAATAAGCCAGAGAAGGACTTGTAGGTAGAGTTTCTCATGTGTCGCAATAAGCTGTATAAATCCCTGGAGGCTGTGACAGAAAAAGCAGATTGGCTCTAACTACTTCTAGGAGTTAGAGTAAGATCTCATCTACTTATTGTTTATAGTACAGGAAATGTTAAGTACTGAGAAAGCATGCTGTGCAATATATCGAGAACAAGACACATGCTGCTGTATTTAAAGCTCCCCTCCAATGAAAATCAAGTTTTTAATCTTGTTACCATGTCTACGTTACTTTATATGCTACAAGACATATCATGAGTGAAATGACCAGTCAACACCATGACTGAGCATCTCTGCCTTAAAACTGCAGTGTACCAGTGACAGTCTGTAAATTCCTGATTCACAAATCCAGGGTTTCATACATGACATACCTATTGAACCAATCCTGTTTACTTGTGTCTGGGGCCTTCCATAGTGTAACTATGGCAGCAGCAGTGGTGGGTGGGGCTCGAGGCCTGATCCATTTTTACACGGTTCCTCACTGACAGTTCCCCAACTCAGCAGATGTGTTTGGGACAGCCCTCGGCATCTGATTCCAGAGGCACTATCGCAACAAACCACAGAGAAAAAAATATTTGTTTACTGCTATATTACATCTCTGAATATTGAGTACAGCCCCTTCAACATTTGTTGTAAGTTGTGCTTTTTCAAAATATTGCATTGATGGTATCCTTGTGAGTCAAGTGATACCAAGGTATTGATCCGTAGTATTTTTTTCGTGAGATGTGGTGTGATGTTGATGTTTTTGTGAAGAACATGCTGACTGTTTTTGTAATGATAAACTAGTCAGATGGTAATTTAACTACAGCAGGCACTTTTGATGCAGCTTCATTTTTGATTTGCAGTTTTTTTCATTTCATTTATCAGAAAACATCAGATTTAATAAACTCTTTGAATGGTTTGTCTTCATTTGTAAAGTGACAATGCTGCCAAATCCCTGTGGTAAAGCAATAAAAATACAATATTCTCCTCTGAAATGTTGAGATGTAGTGAAGAAGTAGACAGTGCCATGAAGAGAATATCATTGGAAAATTTATCTAACCTGTTCAAAAACTATGATTGTGTATTATAATTATTCATATTCAGTGTAATTAATTAATCTAAAAAAAATAAAAAATTAAAGGCTTATTTATTTCTTAATTTCTTCTCAATCACATTAATAAAATGTGTTGTTCTGCTCATGGGTTGATTAGTGCTAGCTAAACATGTTTTTTATTTTGTATATAAGCTGCCTACACATTTGGACATTGACCAGAAAGGGTGGTAGAGTTAACAGGAAGATAAAAATTAATTTAGAATAGTTGGATTGAGCTGGTCACTGATTAGCAGTGATTATTAATTTAATCGGTACTAGCTTAATAGTATCTGACATACAGTGATTTTTTTTTTTTAACTCATACCACCATAAATCCCAACTTCATAGAGGTTCATCATTTCATTCCAAAAGTTGTGCACATGGATTCATTGACTGTTCTTCCCCTTCTTGTTTATTTGGGTCTTCATGTAAAGTCTCCTCAGCCCAGTTCTTCTCTCCATCTTCCTCTCCTCCCAGTGTATGGGACTACTTTCTGCATGATTCACTGATATGGATGAATATCAAATATGAAGCCCTTTTTAAAAGCCTGCTGATCATCAGCATCTGTGTAAGAAACCACATGTTCATTTGTGTTTAGGTGGAGGAGAGCACAGATGGATGTTTAACATCATCTGTTCCACCATTTCAATCATTTCTGTTTAGATGGGAATCCAAAATGGGAAGAATGAAGCCTGGAAATACATTTGCTCAATTTTGAATCATTTGGGGTGTTTTTCATTTGTCAGGCGGGCATTTGTCAGGCGTCTGCTTATATAGGCCTCAAAGTCAAAAGTATGTTTTACTTTACTTTACTTTTACTACTTGAACTTGACCGGCCAGTCCATCCGGTCATGACTCGTTGTTTTACAAACATCCGGTCTTATTTTGTTAACTCCCTGTGATATGATTCGGCTCTGTGTGCCCATGGACATATTAAAGCAGCTTGACCCATTTGTTGTGGCGCTGCTTCCGCGTGTATCACATGGCGGCTCCACCCGGAAGAGGCAGCTTCCCGGAGCACAGTCAGCTGCAGCATGGACCGATCCACCGTTGGGGAGCGCTTTGGCTGTCTGTCGCACGTGTTCACCTGTTTTCAGATGGGATCGTGTCCCAGCCAAAGCGCTGCCGACGTGGCTCGCGTGATATTTTCCGGGGTGCGTGGACTGGTCCCCGGCGAGGACAGAGAGTGTGCCCCATCACTTCAGTGCCGTGAAAACAGCGGCGAGCTGGGCTGCAGCAGTGTGACCCTGGTGGAGAAGATGACCTCCAGCCTGACGTCCGGGAGCCTGTCTGCAGCACTCACGGTGTACTGTGCGCGCACCCTGACGGTGCTCTTCCAACACATGGATCTCATGTCACAGCTTGTAAGTGCCCCCTCTCCTGATTCTAACTTAAACACACGGATCCATGTTCGCATCGTACGTGCTCGTGTTCTGCAGTGACATCTTAAAGAGTGCTCTTCCACAGGTCCATCTGTTCCAGGCTGAGGACCAGATCATCTCCCATCTTGCTGCAAAGAGCGCATCAGCGTGGGTGTTCTACCAGCTCCACACATCTGTAAGTTATCCCGACTGTAGTCCAGAAGTGTTTGAACCTGAAGCCTGTGAATGTTCTCATTTGAACATTTGAACAACAACAATATTATACGGATAACATATGTTTGTCCATTTGAACCTGAAGGTTTTGCCATGCTCGCTTCGAAACGTCATTTATTTCCTTTACTGTATTAACACAATCTGTGTCCTTTGTCTTAAACTACTTTACTGGTAAACTTCATTAAAAGGTCACCCCCAAATCCAAAATCCATATTTGCCCTCTTACCTGTGGTGTATTTATCAGTCTACATTAGTGGTACTCAAATTTTGCACATGATGTACCACCTCAGTTAAAATCAGGCTCTCTCCAGTCCCACCACTAAGAACAGTGTTCAAACACAGCAGCGTAGGTCTGCACTATTCAGCTACAGACAGGAAGCTTTATTCCCCATCAGAAGATCATTTATTGTTGACTGTCTTTAGCCACAGTCACGCTGTAGGAAAGGGAAGCATCATAACTGACATGTCAGTGTTTTCGAACTAATCATTTTACCTCTGCTGACTCTCTTCCATCACAGTTTAGCTCGTAATTTGACCCTTATTCCATGACTGAACTATGTGATCAAACATACCAAGAGGTGTCATTGATTTCCTCCCTTCCAGTTCCCTATAGCATTCTGATAATGTGGTTGAGACACTGTAGACCTTTCAAAGCTGGGGTTGCAAAGGGGCGCCACATTTTTGGGGTAAATTGCTGGAAACTTTCCAGAAACAAAGATATGACAGAAAATGCTAAACTTATTTTAAATTACATTCCAAGGATCCTGAAAGTTTAAGTCTTTTTTAGTAGTACATTAATTTAGTACCGTATTTTCACGACCATAAGGCGCACCGTACTAAAAGGCGCAGTCTCAGTTATGTGTGCCATTACTGTATTTAACACACACATAAGGCGCACCGGATTATAGGGCGCGGGTTTTATATACCGGTACATATCCTCTACTACGTTTAAATACCTCTACTGCGTATTTAAAAATAGAGCGGGAGCAAAACTGAGTATGTTTGTGCTTTATTCATGTATTTATTACATGTATTTATTACAAAGTATTAATCAAAGCCATCAAAGTCATCATCCTCTGTTTCTGAATTAAACAGCTGCGCTAAATCAGACATGCCAGTTTCCCCTTCTTCGCTGTCAGAGTCACTTTCCGTGCCGTGCGGCTCCTCGGAAATGATGCCGGCTTTTGCGAAAGCTCGAACAACAGTGCCAGCAGATACGTTAGCCCAAGCATCTACAATCCATCCGCAAACTGGCGTAACTTGCCCGGCGCTGCCATCCACTTTTCGTGAAACTGTGGTCTCGCAGCCTTACTTTACATGGCCGGTTCACACAAATTGTCGAGCGGTTGAAGTTCCTTTGTCAGACCTCCCGGAATAACAGCAAGCACAGCGTTCATTTGTTTCACCTTGTTTTTCACATCGGCTGTGAGATGGGCACGCATGGAGTCACAGATTAACAGCGATGGTGATGCGCGGAAAAAACCACCTGGTCTCCTTACATACACCTCCCTCAGCCACTCTTTCATCATCTCCTCATCCATCCAGCCCTTTTCATTTGCCTTAATAACGACTCCAGCTGGAAAAGTCTCTTTAGGCAAAGTCTTTCTCTTAAAAATCACCATAGGTTTCTGTCCATTTGCGTGGCAGCCAAGCACAACAGTAAACAAAGCTTTTTCATACCCCGTTGTGCGTATCGCTACCGTTCTTGTCCCCTTCTTCTCCACCGTCAACGGGATGTCGAAAGTGAGCGGCACCTCGTCCATGTTGGTGATCTGGCTTGGCTGGATGCGTTTGCTGCAGTAGGAGTGGAAGCTCGCCAGCTTTTCATTATAATCCGCCGGACGTTGCTGCGCTACTGTAGTCCTGGTCCGGATGGAAAAATGGCACCGTTTCATAAAACGAAAGCACCACGACGGACCTCCTTGAAAATGTTAAATTTTCATTTCCTCCGCTAGCGTTACTGCTTTTAGTCGAACAGTGACCGTCGAAACGCTCGCCCCACTCGTTCTTTGCTCGATGATCCACCGCTCGAGTCTTTCCTCCAACTCGGGCCACCTCGCCTTATGTCCGCGGAAACTCAGCAGCGTCTTCTTCACCTGTCGGAGTTCGTTTTCCATCTTCCTCCACTTGCGATTCATTAATCTTGAATTCTCTCGCGGCTGCTCGATTTCCATGTTCCTCTGCGTAGCTGATAGCCTTCAGTTTAAACTGTGCTTCATAGGCGTGTCTCTTCGCCATTCTCAGGGTTGTTAAGACAACAATGTTCTTCATAAAGCACATACCTGTTCTTTTATACACAATATACGCCCACTATCCCCCTTTAACGTTCTCACGGTGGTCTCAACAACGTCCGCAGTAACAACACACATAGGGCGCACCGCACTATAGGGCGCGCCGCACATTTTATATGCGCCTTATAGTCGTGAAAATACGGTAATTAATGTTTCCTTTATTTATTTTGGAGATTCCTTCGAGAACCACCAGGGGTACGAATGCCACAGTTTGAGAACCAGTGATCTAGATAGTTCTGGTATAAGTTTGCCCAGTGTTGGAGATATCAGCTGTAGAGATGTCTGCCTTCTCTCCAGTATAATGGAACTGGATGCACTCGACTGGTGCTGCTCAAAGAACCCAGAACTACATTTGAAACACTCAACAGCAATGTGTCTGTCCTGAAATCATGACCTGGTTACTCAAGCTAATCCACAGAGTAGAATAGAATAGTACAACGACATTAAATTGCAATCCTGACGTTGTATACACACATATATTCACACATATCAAATGAAGAAGAGTAAAAAGTATGAAAAAGGGACTATAAAAGAAAAATATATATCAAATATAGATTTATAGATAGTTTGTAATTCCATCAAATCGCATTATTACAGTACTTTCACATTATTACAGTACTTAATTTTATATAAATATATATATATATACTGTTTTATATTTCTGCTTTTACAAATATCTGTTCTGTTCTGATTCTGACAATCTAAAACAAAAGAGCTGTTTGTGAGCAGTTTAATATAGGAACTGTTTCCTTTCTACTGAACCAACGGAACCACTGTGCAGAAGTCCCTCATCTGACGTCTCTAGTTTGTGGAGTTTAGTTTATCGCTAACTGATACTGCTAGCTCACATAAAGTAGCTAATGTTACAGCTCAGCCGAGGGTGACACCATTAATGTTCACATCCCAGGCTGTAATGAGCACCACCCTCTCATCCATGAGTCCACTTCCCTCTGTGTGGGGGTATTTGTGGTTGTAGTTTGAGAGAAGGCAGACATCTCTATGGCCAATATCTCCAACACTCATCAACGTACAACCAAACTGTTTAGTGTGCTAGATACACTACAAGTATGAGTGAAAATATGTATTTGTGGTTTTGGGTTGAACTGTCCTTTTACCCACAGCTGGTTCAGGGTCATGTTGTTTCCAAACTTTGTTCAAACTAACCAATTTAAAGACATTTTTTAATGATACAATAGATCCAGAAGATCCTAAATCTGAGGGTACATTTTGAGGGTAATGTGTCATAACTGATGCACAAGATGTAGAATATTATTTTGAAATGGTGCAGGCATGGGTTTGAATATTTCATTCTGCGGATCAATGAAACATTCAATGGACAACATAGGATCTGATACTGTTAATAATGGAATAGAATATCTAGGTTACGCAGCAGTTATGGTTAAGCAGTTAATTGGAATTCATTAACTGGAAGTGTAGGGGCTCCGCAGTTACAGAAATGTATCAGCTCCTTCCTGGAAAATGACAGCAAAGTATGCGCTTTTTCAATCAGCCTATTAAGTGTTTATTGTCATAGAAAATGCATGAAGTAAATGACACAGTGTCACATGAACACATGCAAAGAGCTTGGCCTAAAAACTGCCCTACAATTGACATTGAGAAGGAAGGACAGGCGGAGACTGAGGGTTATAGAGTTTACAGGTAAGACATTATATGTATGTGTATAATATATAATTTGATTTCTCAGGGTACAGTCAGTCCTGTCTGGCATCAGAAGTGTGTGCAGGGGTTTTACAGCTCACCCTCCGGTACTGAATTGGACACCTGTCTGTGGTCACTGACTGAAGTCTTAAAAAGAGTTCTTAAAGGAGCTCATCAAGGTAAACACTTGTTAGTGATATCAATTCACACTTATCAGGCTCACTGCACACAATACATTGCTGAACACTCCCTCATCCTTGATTACAGTGGTTCCAACAAAACTGATTGAGAAGCGGGCTCGTTCACTAGGTAGCACCAAGGTTCAAAGAATTCTGAACGGCACCAGTTTAAGAACCCGTTCCCTGTCAGTCGAAAAACACTTTCTGAGCACTTGGGGGTTTGGTGCCTTGCTATAGGGCAACTTGACAGTCCCACATACTAGGTCAGTATGTGGGACTTGAACCAGCAACCTCCCCCAGTTCCCAAGCCCAGTCCCTACCGACTGAGGTACTTCTGCTACTCCCTAAGCAGGAGGATCTTCCACCTCTGTTGTTTCTCTGTCTGTTGCTGTGTTATGTTTGAGGCGGCCGGTGGAACAGTGGTTAGAGCAGCTGCCCCATGTAAAGAAGCTGAAGCAGTGGATGGGGGTTCAACTCCTACCTGCAGCCCTTTGCTGCATGTCTCCCCTTCTCTCTCTCTCTCACCCCGTTTCATATCTGTCCTCTGAAATAAAAGGCTTGGAAAACTGCCCAAAACAATAATCTTAAAAAATAAAATGGAAAGCTCATTTGGATCAATTTAATTGTATCTTTACATTCTGAATTCTCCACTGGTATGATAATACGTGAACAACAGTTTTTGCCATTGTTGATTTTGTTTGTAGTCTCATATTAAGGATTTAAAAAATCAGCTGCTACATTAATTGTTGCTATATGGGAAAATAAAAAAAACAATGTCAAAATCTAATGCAACGGCTATTGGCTAATATTATTTAAATTATCAGCTAATCTTTTAAGTAGGCTTTTTATTAATAAATAGTTGAATCTCTTTTTCAGCCAAACACTCAAACAATTAAAAAACACAGAAAAAAAAGAGCAAATGCTCGCACTGGCGTAGCTGTAACCAGAGAATGGTTGGTATATTTTTCTAAATTTCTAAAAGAGGAATAATACAAAATAGTGTCTACATCACCTACATAAGACCAACTTGAAGGCAAGAACAGAGCAACCGGGGTTGCTTTCAGCGAGACCATGTTGTGTTGTTGTGTCTAAGCGCTGTGTTTTCTCCCATCAGAGATCCTTGGGAAACTCCTGGTAGCTTTTGACTCCAGTTTGAGTGCTTTATGTTCAAAGTTTCTCCCTGAAGAGAGAAAAGAGGTGACGCAGTGTTTGGTGGATCTTACCAGCAGCAGACACTGGGGAACAACCTTCTGCCTCTTGCTGGACCTTCTTGAGGTGCTGACTTCATCATGTTTAATATGTGGAGCTGGTGTGTGTCTGAAGAGTCAGAGAATAACACACCTCTACTCCTCAGCAATCCTGACAGTAATCAGCTGCTCCTCACAGTATTTTGTCAAAAAGCGAGCGCTGCTGCTTCTGAAGAGAGCTGTGCTTCAGAAGGCTGCAGAGGACTGGGCTTCAGGAGAAGTGCTGTTCACTGGGCTGAAATACGAACACTTCAACTCTGATATGAGCACGCTGGCTCACAGCGTCTTAACAGCAGTGGCTGCTAATTGGTTGCAGAGTGTTGAAGTGGAGTCTTCTCCCTCTTTCTTCGGGGGCACCAGTCACATCAGAGGTGAGGCGGGTCAGAAACCGGACTGTGTGATTCTGAGAGCTGTCAGCCTGCTTCTCCTAAAGTCCACAGAGCTTCATATTCAAACAGCTGGGGGATCAGGTGAGAATCCATCCAAACCACAACACTGCTACACACACAGTAGATATATATGTATGGATGGTGTTCAATTCTGGATTTGTTTCAAATGACATCAGTTGGTGCTGAGTTTAGTTTTAGTGTAGTTGATTTTTTTGGGGGCTGCAGGCTATAAAACCAAAACACTAATGGAATTAAGTGCATTTGAGCAATACTTTCCACATTACACAGTCATTTGACTCATAGTCAGTGATAACTTATCACAACACATCAGTTACAGTTCTAACACGTCTGACTGTTGCTGTTTGTAATAGGTTTTGTTCAGAAATGCCGGATTTCATGGCTTCTTATTGTTTGGAAGATTAAAGCTAAGCTAATATAAGCTAAGGCAACACAGCTTATTTGGCCTACTATCTAACGTTAATTATCGCTCTAGTATATCAATAAAGTACTATGGGTTGTCGTTCTATATTTTATCCATATAATAATAATAATAATAATAATAATGAAAATGATATTATATCTCTGACGTTACCTGAATGTTTACCGTAGCTATGGCAACAACGACAGGTTGGCGTTTCATCAACAATAAGCCATAAAGACAGAATTCAGCAACTCCAACTCCCAACAGTCAAAGCCCTCAAGACCTGAACCAGGTGTTTTCACAAGTTCAAATATCAAACAAGAAGCAGAAATCACTCTGTGACACAGCACCGTCCTCAAAGCTGCTTTACTGGGGAAATGGAAACTTCCGGTCGGATAATATGAAAAAAAGTTGTTTTTTCTTTTAGTGTTTTAGTTTTTGTGATCATAACACACAGACCCAAAAGATACATGGACAGTACAACAATTATGTACTCATGTTGGCAGGTGGTGGGGATTACTGTTTGCATTTAAGTCTTGGCTCATCTCACGTAGACTGATTACTACCTGCCCCCAAACTCTTATAAATGCCCTGATTTTTTTTTTTTACATTTCCTACACTGCCCCTTGTTGTATATAAAAAGATATCATATATATATTATAAAAATACTGATGTACTTAAAGCAGCTACAATTGTTATTATGTTTTCAGTCTGTCCTAATATGGTGAACGCCATATCTCAGGAATCCCTGGAGGGATTCTCTTTAAAATGAGGATTTCCCCTTAGGCTGAAGGATGAACTGATAAGAACTCAGAGTTCAAAGGTCAAAGTCACTGACCACATAAAATGCTCAAGAATTCCTACGCTATTTATGACTTTTCACTCAAACAGGATAAAATGATGAAGTGAGGACACTTTATATTCAAAAGGTCAAAGGTCAACGTCACTGCGACATCATCAGGTTTCACAACTCAGGAACAGAAGGGGAGACATTTGGTCAGATACTGAATATAGCGTTCTGAAGATGTGTGAATTCCATGTTACACACACACACACACACACACACACAATCACACAAACACACACACACACACACACACACACACTTATTACACGTATTTCTAGCATCATTTCGGTCCTGTTTGGTCAGGGTGAGCAGTGTGCTACAGGAACTGTTGCAGTAACCCTGCATTAGAGCATTTCCACTCCTCTCAATATGAGTTGAATGCTTGTGCTGATGCTTCCCTGTGTCCTCTCACAGCAGGAGTGGAAAGTGCCGCAGAGGTTTATGGGTATCTGCAGAGTCTGTGGGGCTTCCTGAGGCGGTGCAGTGTCCAGCTGACGGAGGTTACTCACTGCTGCTGCTGGGTCAGCCTGCTGTTTGGAGAACAGGACGACGACATGATGGAGGCAGCCAAAGCTTTGTTTTCCATATTCCTCCATCACAGGTATACATACATACAGACGTGTGACATTTCTCCTCATTAACATGGCATGCAAACAAACTGAATATAAAAGTGTTTGGCGCATAAGGATTTCTGAAGGCTGATATTATTTTTAAATGTAACTATAGAGTCAATGTCAAAATTGATTTCTCATTGTGGTGGAATATTCTCTCTAAATAGTATTTATACACCCCAAGACACTAAAACATTCCAATGTGACCCAGAGAAGTTTGGTTCTATCAAATTTATTTACACCTGGTGACTTAAATAGAAGCTCAGCAGGTATTTACCAAAATAGACCAGATGAGAGATATAAATACCAAAGTCAATCCCAAAGGAAGGAGCCCATTGGTGCTTTGTTTTCTGTGTAGGGACTCTTCTCATGCTGCTGCAGAGGTTTGCTGTTATTTTCAGCAGTATCAGTGGTTAAAAAAGACATTTGAATGCCTTCACCGTACTGCCCCGAGCTAATCACTCTTAGCCGCATTCGGCTTTTAGAAACTCTCCGATTTCTCTGTTAATAGTTGTAACAGGGAAAAAATGTGTCTCGACGGCTTATTTGATGAGTGTATTTGCAAGAAAAAAAGACCCTGAGATGATTTTACACCGGAATTTGACTTTAAAGCTTAATTATGCTGTTTTGAGGGCAGAAGCTGCTGAATTAAGTACTTGGTGCATGGTACAAAGGAAATTAAAAGCCCAGCCAAAATGCAGCATAAACAAAAGGTTTTAGGCTACCTTCTTAATTTAATACAAATGTCTGTAAAACATAATGGAACTGGCCAGAGTAGATATGTAGATATAAGGTCTGATGAAATCATATTGTGAGGAGACTGCATGTTCTGGCCTCGTTGAGCTGTTTTCTATAACTGGACGTTTTTGACCCAAACCGAATTCCAAATATATACTAATCATAAAGTGCGCATGTCTGTAAAGGGAAGACTCATGGTGTCCCATAGAACCCATTTTCATTCAGATATCTTAAGGTCAGAGGTCAAGGGACATGCCAACTTTGGAGCATTATTTAGCCTCCTTCCTGACGAGCTAACATAAGTTGGTACCATTGGATACCTTGGAGGTTGTGTTCTTTCAATATCTTCACTATAGCTTTAAAACAGCCTTTTAAAGACGGTTAAGTCGGCCGAGATCTTGAGGGATCCTATGAGTTTCTGTGGGCAGGATGGGAAGCTTTGGGTGGCCACCAGCTGATCACTGGTGCACAGGGGGGATGAAAACAGACTAGTTCTCCCTAACACACTTCAAAGTTGAGCAAAGGTGATTCCGCTGGATTTTCTGGTTGGAGATCACACCAAAACAGGAAATGCATGCTTGAACTTGTCCATCTCACGGACAGATGTGAATGGAAGATGGAGCGTATATTCATATGACAGAAGTGTATCGGGACCTTTCCTAAACATACCTTCAACCAGAGAAGAGAAACCAATTAGTGGAATCAACTGGTGGACTCCAGAAAAGGCAGGCATCATGTTTTTAAAATGAGCTAACTGAAGTGGTTGTTTCTCCCTGCAGACTGGGTTCTGGGTTTGATGACTTTGCTGTGTTGGAGGCAGCCTGTGCCTCTGGCTGCAACCCTCACTGCCTCTTCCTGCTGCTGCTTCGGAGCATCTCCTTCGACCACAGCATCCTCCTCGACTTCCTCATCTCTACTGAAACCTGCTTTCTGGAGTACTTTGTGCGGTACCTCAAGTACCTCAGAGCTGACTGGCAGGGCTTCACTGCAGCATGTGGAAGAATCAGCCTGACAGACTGTCATCTTTCACTGCAGCAGTCACATACTGCCTCATCTGGTGGTGATATGGCAATGGTGACATGTATAGGTAAGCCAGATCCAGCTGAATTCAGCTCCTGTGTCCAGCCCACAGGTGTTATTTCACCAGCTGGAATGATCAGTGTGGCTGCTGGGATTCACCTTGTAGAGTACGATAGTTCTGACGAATCTGATCCAGAGGACATGGAGGTCTCTCAGGATGAACCAGCCACTTCTGTATGTGAGAAAAGTACTTTTTTGGATGTGAAAAAAGAGATAAGCGTACTACCAGTACCTAAGAGGAACAAACAATATAAGTCATCTGACTCAACAGAATTCTGGAGTGAACCTAACTCCACAATTGACAGAAGACCAGAGGGGCCATCACTGTGGGTGTTACAGAGTGCGCGGACATCCGGTCCAAACATGCCAACTCTTTCAGGACAGACGCCCTGTGAAACATTGGCCAGAGCAGTCCTTTGTATGTCAGAGCTCAAGGAGGTGGTGATGAGGCTGCAGACAAAGAAACTCTTCCCATACAATCCCTCTTCACTCTTAAAGCTCTTAGCTCAATTAGAGAACTTTTCCTTGCAATCACATCTGTTAAGCCCAGTTCAGACCAAAAATGACACAAGTTGAAACGTGGAACTATTCGCAACGTGCAGGTCTGCAACGTTCTGAAACCTGACCGTACACACCAGTGCGACGAAAGGACGCGGTGTATCATCTCCATAGCAACGACTCTCTGTACTTTTGTTCTAACCTTCGACTTTTCAGGGTGTTTTTGCGTAGATGGATGTCATTTGTAGCATCTTAGAATATAAAAGACAGAGATAGTGAGAGACTCGCTACAGCTGCATTTGTAGTATTATTATTAGTGATGAAACCATTTCAGCCAGCTGACAGTTTGTAAGTGACTTGACCAGTGGACTTTGCTAAAACTTAATTCGCTGTTGCAACAGGTGACATGTTTTCTGTTCTAAAACCAGCTGCTAGAGACTTGACAAGCTGAGTCTCAGGCGACAACATCAGCCGGTTTGAGTCCAGACGAGACAGGTCAGTTCACACCGCTGCAACTTTCACCTGCGATGTTCTAAAACAGTTTTGCCTCGTCACATATCTTTGGTCTGAACTGAAGCATTAGTTGTATTTGTTGAGTCCACTAGATGGAGCTGTTTAAAGAAAAAGGCTAAGTGTAATTCAGTGTTTTTTCAACCCTTTGTTGAACAGAGAGCTCCATCTAGTGGACTAGAATAAAGAAAATACTTCATAGAGCTCAGTGAAGCATCATTAGGAAAATGTGTACTGAGGTAATAAAACAAGTGAGAATTAGGCTTTTTTTTCACATTGACTTCTATACAATCTGACTTCTTTTTGGAGCCAATGGTGTCGCCCCCTGTTGGACATTAGAGAGAATGCACCTTTAAGCAACTTCACCATTGGCTTCACTTTTCAGGCCCGGAGGCTACATTTCTTGTTTTTTTTTTACTCTCTATGGTTATATTTCAATAAATGATAAAGATATGTTTTGTGAAGTGCTGTTGAAGCTTAGTCTAAATGGCCCAATGTCTGTCAGTTTGTCTGATTTTTGATAATCAGTTGGCCAAAAATCTATTAATACTATACTTGCTTTGAGTTGATTTTTTTTGCGTTTTACAAACATACTATGTACAGGGTTCTAAAATTTTATTTCAACTTAGAATCAAATCCAAAATATGTTGTACCGGTTACCCATAAAAAAAACTGAATTTGGTTCTGCTAATTGGTTCCCAAGTACACATTAGCCCCTTTTACATACGCCCCACCGTCCATGTGAAACGTACAGAGACGGACCCCATTAGGAATAGTTCAGATGGAGAGTGGTACTGCAGCACAGGAGACAGGCTTTAAAAAAACATAAATTAAAATTCAGTGAGAAGTTGATGGGAATGCTGCCCTTGTATATCGGTGCATCCAGCTTCGCCAAGTACTGCCACAGGACTGTCACTGATGCTCTGATCCAGGTCTGGGAGCAGACCCCCCAGGACACCATCCTCATCAGGAGCCCAGGTACACAGGGACCATGCACACTACTGGGTCACAGTATGAGTTATTGTGATAAAATTCACAAAAGTTGGATCAGCCTGTGATTTATATTTGCTCACTTTGATATTCAGTGTGATTTTCTTCTCCAGTCTTCAGTGGGTTGATGATTTTGGTTTCCATTGACCGCTGTTACATCATGTTGTTCTCAGTAAAGATTTTAAGCTTGAATAATGCATTCATCACGTGGGGTTGTGTGATTTAAGTGTTCCCTTCCACCTGCCTGCTGCTACTTAAAGCACAAACAACGTACTATCTGAATGGCGAGCCCTCATTTGTTAAGACCTGGCTCCTATAGGCTGCAACAAGGATGGGAGACCAGACCAGGGGCCTGTTCCATAAAGGAGCTGTTCAGCTACATGTTCTTCCACCCACTAAACACATTTAAGAGTTTTTCAGATATCATATACCATATAATTTAACACATACATATGTAGACCCAGCTTATATCTTTGTCACTGTATCATTTATTTGATTAATTTTTATTTTTTCTATAAACCGTGGTAAATAAAGTCAAATTATTAGCACGGCAGAAAGTCAAGTAGGTTCAGTGTTACAGAAACTTTTGTGTAAAAAACAGCTGAGTCTTAGCCTGACGGTAAGCCTGGCCTGAATCAGGTTAGTTTACCAGCATAGGTTGCCATAGTAACTGACATTTTGTTAGGGTTAGAGGTTACGGTTAGGGCCAGGGTCTACATAGGCCTATTTGCTATGGAATTCAGCACTATTTGTGGAAAAAACAACAGACTGGGGCACATACAAAGCGTGGAACATAGGACCCGGGGAACAAAGGTACGCTCCCTGGTTAGCTCACACTATAAGC
Source organism: Echiichthys vipera (assembly GCF_963691815.1). Lineage (NCBI taxonomy): Eukaryota > Metazoa > Chordata > Actinopteri > Perciformes > Trachinidae > Echiichthys > Echiichthys vipera. Next base: position 2,912,436 of record NC_139826.1, read on the forward strand.
ACCCAGGGGCCTAGTGGTCAGCTTGTTCTCTGCCAGGGGGCCTCTAAGTAACACATGGCTGGAGACTTGGAGACAAGTGTAAAAAAGGCATATTTCTAAAAATAAATAAAAAACAGAACGTAGCAGTCAGTCATTGCTGTGTGGAGATGTCTGTAACAAACAAGAAGAAGACAGCAGCGGCACCTGTGAGGGAATCCGCAGGAAGGTGGTGGCTTTTCAGCTTTAGCTGTGTAATTTCAGTGTGATATTAATACTTTAATTTAAGTTAAGGATCTGTATATTGATGTCACCACTGGTAGTGATGTATCAGCACAAAGTAATTGATTGTTTTAAATCAACAGCCAGTTTGTTGAGGAAAGGATGACCTCATCCTGTACACAAAAATTACAGACATTTACAGACAGTGAACGACACAGCAAACAAAAAGGTGCATATTAACAATAACTAGGCTGTATGTATTTAAACCTGTCTGCCAGGATAGTTTTTAGCTAAAAGGGGCAGAAGTAACATTTGCAAGCGCAGTGGCAAAGGTCGCCATGTCTCTGTTCCACTGCTCCTGCCTCAGCGCTCATGCTTCCTCCATTTCCCACAGTACATGCATGTGTAATGATATCCGATGCAGAGGGCAGTCACAAAATGGTGGTATTGGACACATTTGGGAACAGCCAGTGAAAAATGTGTGGAGACAATTTTTCCTCCTGTATTTCCAGTACAGCAACCTTCAGGGAGGGTTGGTCTTTTTTTCTGTATTGTTTTAACTTAAGTTTGTTTGGGCCAATAAAAATTTCAGGGCTTTGTGGTATCACATTGGTGTTCAATTCACAATAATGACCTGCTCGCTCTCTATTGTCTAATTAAATAATGATCTAAAAACATTTTTATTGATTTAAAAATGGCCCTTCAGAGTCTACGATCTGAACTGTTGTCCATAGATTAAATATGGCCCTATTGAAAAAGGTGATATTTTGTCTTGTGACATTACATCTCCAAAACTAAGAAAACATTCTTTGTTAATTTCTTTGTTTATTTCTTTAAAAAATGACACTCCGTATATTTGAGTAAGGTTGATTAAGCTACATTAATTACTCCATCTTATTACATATCTTTCTTCATTATTTTATGTCTTAAATTAAACATTACACTTAAGACCCTTCTCATTTCCTTTAAAAATCTTTAAAAATACTTTTTTTCTTTCATATTATATCTTTTATTTCCCATATTATATTTACATTTGTGTTTTTCTTGAACTATTAAAGGCTCCATCTCCCCTTCCTGTTTTAACACTTTGATTGATGTGTTTCCCCCATTAAGCATTTCATTACAAGAAGCATTGTAGAATCTGCACTTTCTTTTAACTTTCCTAACAACAGAAGAGGCTCATCTGTACCTTGACTACTATTTTGCTTAGTCATTCACCAGGCTGGCCTGCTTTAGGGTGGATACGATTGGCAGCATGTGATTGGCCCAACAGTGGGAGGCGGGCCTGTCCAAAGTTTAACATCTGGAACTGCTTACTGATTCTGCTCAGGCACTCAGTAACTCAGTAAGGTTGAGTAAAATACCACTGCCAAAGAGAAGATGTCCTTCATAAAAGTAGATGCATCGTGTGATTTCTCCTTCCATAACCTCCCTTATGGAATCTTCTCCACACCTGATCATGTAAGTGCAGTTTGGTTATTTCTGCTGGGTTTGCAAATAGATAAAGTGTTGTTCATTCAGACACAGAGAGAACTTCTGGTCAGCGGTTTTTCAAAAACAAATGCTTCCATAAATGTTGGTCTACAAGGAAAAAGATGATCTCTTGTCACATCCTTGCTGAAGAGTACCGAGGGATAGGACATATGTTGAGGCGTGTTGGGCAGCTGTGAGTGCACTGAGCATCCTGAGCCTGTTTCACTCTCATCCCCAAATACCAAAACCAGCAAAGATCTCACACCCAGTCAAACCGCAGTGCAACAACATGAAAACGATTAACAGAATAATATAAAATTACAAATACATGCAAATACTGCAAAAAAAAATGCTCTTTCAAAAGTGACAACTATTAGCTATTGTTGAATGGAAAACTGCTCTTCTACACTGTTAACTTGAAAGAACATTTTGCACTTGATAGATGGAGGGATGTCTGAGTGTATTTTCTCTCCCCAGCCCAAACGACGCATTGGTGTTGCCATTGGTGACCAGATACTGGTCCTCAGTGTGATAAAGTCTTTGTTTCGAGGGCCTGTGATTTCCAAACATCAGGATGTCTTTGACCAGGTAAGTTTAATCTCTAATAGTAATCACAGAAGAGGCACCAAGGCTTTTTACCTGACAGAAATCACATGTAAGGTGCAACATCATAGTAGAAAATTAGTATTACAGTATATAGTATGATAAAAGGACCTTTCGAAAGTACTGTAAGTGCAGTCTTAATGTTCCATCCATTTGAACTGCAGTTGTGACTAATACGTTCAGCTTTATCCCAGAACTGTTCATATACTGAGGCAGACTTCTGTGGCGGTAAGTTGCCCGATGGCAGCGGTTAGGGAGAGGGGACTTTTATTCTATCCAGCTGATTACAGCATTAGCTGCAGTACGCACCAACACCCACCAGATGGCCCATGTGAACTGTTTAGACTGCAGCAGTGAACAGAGCTGTGAGCTGTGCCACTCTGTCTGCTTGTGCTCTTCTCTTGGGCCCCCCCTCCACTGGAGAAGCAGTGCATCTTTGTGCATTTAAGGGAAGTGATGTCATCTGATTATATTCTTATATGCTTTATGTATCATAGTTGATTTGTTATCTGTGTCTCCCTACAAGCCCACACTGAATGCTTTCATGGCTCTTGGTTATGAGGCCTGGAGGGAGACCAGGAGGACTTTGCAGGGACTGCTGTCGGCCAATGAGAGCACACTGAGAGATGATGTCGGCCTTCGGAGCAGGTCAGTCTGTGTAGTCTTAATCACGCTATTGCTTTATATGGTTACATATGTTTATGAAAATACAATACAAGAAATATTGTAATTGTCATACCAGGCTACAGTGGAGAGTTTCAGTTCTGTGGCTCAAATACCTGCTCAAAATATGAACTGGCCTACCAGTCAAACCCTGACAGGGTTCCTGCACATCATGGGATTTTGTAATGCACCTTTACAATCAAAGCCCTTGAAAATGACTGAAATGAGTTAATCATCTGAAAAATAGGAGTTTTTCTGGAAAAGCTTTTAAAGTGCAACAGTTAGTTAGTTAGTTAGTTAGTTAGTTATATGAACTGTCACAGGTGTTTCAAACTCTGAAATTGTTGTCCAATGTCCTAACATCAGCTGGCAGATGACATTACTGCTTTATTAAGCAGTGAGTTCAACCATGTCCCACTCTCGTTGGTGTCCCTGGCTTCACTGAGCTCAACACTGCTGATCCTGGATATCTTGGATCACAAAGCTGGTTATCATCAGGCTCAGTGGACTCTGGGTTTTCCCTTGTATGAGCATCTTCACATGAAAGAGACATAGTTCTGAATTACAAGCCAAATACATGCAGCTTCAACAGATCAAGAGCAGAAAATGTAATATGTCTTGAATATATGACATTGGTGTCATTTTGTCATAAAGCATAACAATCAATTAGAAGAAATCCACTTCAAAAAATTCAAAATAATGGCCGAAGAAAAACTGTATATAGTTTAACTGTAGGAGAGAAATTCAGAAAAATGAATGCCTTTAGGTCTATCTGGCTTAAAGTGGAAACGTGTGAAAAATCCTGCCTGACATAATTATTGTTGTTTGTTACTGAACTATGAAAAAGTCTCTGTTACTGTTAATTTGCTGTCACTTGAATAATTTAATTGATCACTTAATTGTATAATTTCTTCTGATTAAATTAATATTTTGGACATAAAATAATTGGAAATGCCCTTACACCCAGTTCAGATCAAAGATTTGCAATAACTCAAGACCGTTTATCAGCGTTGCATGGAAAAGTTAAGGTGGTGTTGTTTACCTTTTTAGCACTAGATCATAGGCAAATCTTTTTACTTTGGAAAATCTCTAAATTGATGGAGTAAATATTTTAGATATTCAGCATGTATGTAGTTAGAGATGTCCTGAAGTCAGCGCCTCAAGTATTCACAAATGTAAATATTTCAAGATACACATATATACATTTACACTGGAATATCTCTAAATTGATACAGGAGTCAGAGATGTTCTCAGCTTAAATGTATCAGTCATAATTCAAGAATTATTTATTTTTTCCAGTAACAAAAAAAATCAAAGAATAAAGAAATTTCCTCCCAAACTTAGTGGTATTTTCTTATTAATTTAAAAAGGGGCACGGGTAGATATAATCCTATAAATCTCATTTGCGAATACTTGAATGTATAATAAAGACGGATGTAGCCACCGTGACGTGACCCATCAGTTTGTGGACTACGGTTTTGTAGCTTTTAATTTGGCATCTTGGCCTTCGCCATCTTGGTTTTTTGACGAGAGGATGGAGCTGAGGACAAAGACGGTGTATTAATTGTGCAGTGCTTGGCTAAACACTAAAGAGTGAAACTGCATATTTTCAACCTGCAGCCATGAGTCATCTGGTGGACGATTACCAGCGGGTGAGCGGGGAGCTGGCGGCGTTCATCTGCCTCTACTGTCTGTGACTCAGAGCTGGTTAAAAATCTGCAGTTTCACTTAAGTTACCGGCTAAAGCGAGTGCTAGCTAACTAACTTTAGGTTTATCAGTAAGGTTCAACCGAACGCTGACCAAGACATTTTTAGGCGACCAAACGGTTAAGCAGACTTAAATGAAGTGAAAATGGTGTGCCTGTGAGGGCAAGAACACCCAAAAAAGATTATATCCCGTTGTTAGCACAGCAACCTGTCAATAACAAGGTTGCCACACCTTAAAGCATCCCCTGCTTTATTATCTATTTGACTCTAAATGGGTCCATAATTGACTAAATGAACATCATGCTGTATTGAGGATGACTTGAAACTGTAAACTCATTAGGAAAATGTTTACTGAGGTAATAAATTAAATGATAAGCAGGCTCATTTTCTCATTGACTTCTATACATTTGTCTTCTTGCAACCAGTGGAGTCCACCCCTGCTGGTTTAAACAGTAGTACAGAGATTCATTGGGGGTTTCAGAATGTTGCTGACCAGCACATTACAAGTAGTTGCAAATTGCAACTCATCTTGTTGTGAATCTTTGGTCTGTACTGGGCTTTAAAATGTTCTGGAAAGTGATTTCTTGTGGAATGGGAACAACCTTTTATTTCAAATTTCCTAAAGGCTTCTAGCCTTTTCTGGTTGCTGGCTGATTCGTGTTCCTTTCTTGAGACAGCTTATTTCAATGGAGGTTTGTGTCTTTCTGTTCTTGTCTTTGCAGAGCATTTGTCCATCAGAGTACAGCCACCATGCACCTTCCTGCAGACATCGGTGAGCCACTCCTGAATGTTACAACTCCTGTTGTTACAGCTGTTTGTTTCATCAAATGACATTCCTTTGGGTACCTACAGGAAATATCGTCTCAGAGCAAAAGAGTACACTGAGATATGTAGATAGGGGTGTCCATACAGTAAAATTACACCGCATACATACATGATCTATAATTGACAGTTCTTTATCGATGGAACCAATTTTAATAGTTTACGTTTGCAATGTTTCATCCCTTAGTCAGACTGAGGAAGGCACAATGACGGTTTGATACTTGCTTATTTACTTGCTAAGTAGATGTAAATGCAGGGAATAGCATTCACACATTTAAATGGATTTGCACATCAGCACCAGGGGGCACTGTTTAATAACATATTCCATTTCTAATACTTATGACTTGGCTTCAGTGAGGCTGATAGACTTCACTAATGAAAGAAGGGTACAGACAGTAGATAGGAAGATTTCAGCCTGCCCCTCTTACAAATTGTCTGATCTGTCTCCCACAGGCGATTACACTGACTTCTACTCCTCCAGAGATCACGCCACCAATGTTGGAACCATGTTCCGGGGAAAGGAGAATGCTCTGATGCCAAACTGGTACACTATGAATCAAACCAGCAGGAGGCACTAACAGCTCTTTGTAGAATCAACAGAAGGCTCTGATTCATTTCCAGTGTTGGGGCAGATATTTAGAGACAGCTTGAAACAAATTTTTCAAGGCTCTCTGCAAACAGTGATATGTGGAGGGACACTACAAGGTTTCTCCAATAGATCTGGTCCCCAGAACATTAGTGTGCATGTAAACATACCCCACACCTCAGCCACACTGCACAGAGAGCCTTCATTTGTTCTTGGGCTCCCATGGGAGGAATGCAAAGGTGGCTCTGATACACTGCACTTTAGTTAAGCAGATGATTGGTAAGCTGTTCCTTCCTGCTCAACATGTCACATATCAGGATCAGGATAGTTTTAGCAATCGTTCTTTCATGATAGACCAAATGTTTCTGAATCGTGCCTGCGACAGTCATTGTGATATCCAGTACAACAGCACGACCTTGAGTGTGATATTGCTTTAATTCCACAGTTCTACAAGTGCCATTTATTAGTTAAAGGCAATGAGCCACAACAGATTTTGGTTCCTTTATTTATTTAAAGACAAACATTTCCTGCACACTTGCTAACCAGCACTAACTTTGTGTAAGCTAGCTCTACACGTTGCCGCAGGCCCGTTACTTTTTATCATGTGCATTTATCTCTATGTTTCCATTTATTGTGCCATCAGTGAAAAAAGAGTCTGTAGAAAGTCTCTTTGGTGGCATGTGTGGTTCTGATGAGCTAACTGTTGATCAGACAGTAACGTTACGTCGCTCCACTGTTTCTTGCTCTGCAGACTGTATTCGGTTTACTCTTCTTAACAGACTATTGTCCATGTTATATTTTTGAGACTTGAGTCTGAAAGCAGTTCAAAGCCTTAAAGTGTTTGCATTAGCGTCATTTTTGCTCTTCTCTAATTTGTCTAGCGTTAGGTCAGCGGATGAGAGAGACGAGTGCTGGACCCAGCGGCTCTTGTATCCAGGCTTCTTTCCTTCCCTTCCTCCTCTTCTGATGATCATTCATAATTTAGCTCAAATATTATTTGTGGAAATATGTTTTAGCATTTAGTTTAGACCCTTAATGTAATTAACCGTTATTAGAACACTAAAGGGGAGTAATACATGGGTCGATGCTGTACCGTATATCAGTACTCATTAAATGCCTCTTGTCCAGTCCAGTCACATTACTTAGAACTAAAGCAGCATTGATTAGTCAATTAATTGATTAGCTGTCAACTATTAAATCAATCGCCAAATATTTTTATAATTGATTAATCATTTTAAGTCATTTTTTAGAAAAAAAAGAAATATGACCTAATCCTAACTCAACTAATTCTGCAATAAAGTGTGTTTAGTGAAATCCCATTCCTGCTCAATAGTCACAATTGTAGACTGAAGTATGAAGACACAGTGGCCCATGTGCAACCGAACTTTATTTTCCCACTTGCTTGTGTCACAGTTGTGCTAACATTCAGTATTGTGTTATGCAGGTTGAGGCTTCCAGTGGGGTACCATGGTAGAGCATCATCAGTGGTTGTTTCTGGGACCCCCATCCGCCGCCCCTCAGGCCAGATGAGACCTGACCAGAGTAAGGTCCTTACACTCACCAGTGTTGGGCTATATTATTTATATAATTTATGTATGCGTAAGTTTACACATCTTCAAGACAGGTGATTACATCTTTGTTAACCCTAACAGAGTACTCCAACACACTGCACTCCTGTATCATTGTCAGACTTTTGTTGTAATAAGTCCACAGAGCTGAACCTCTTACAGCTGATGATAACCTTGTTTCCTTGTCCTTTCTCTTAGCAAAACCTCCAGTGTTTGGGCCCTCTAAGCAGCTGGACATTGAGCTGGAGATGGTGATTACAGTGTTTACTTAATCTAATCACCAGTATGTTTGGAATGTTTAAATAGATGTGGAAATGTCTTCATTTCAACATCTGTTATATTTGGGATAGAGGGCAGAGTTGCCCTCCTCTGTTGCCTTTTGCCAGTCTGTGTGATATTCAATATTGCAAAATATCAGGATTTCACTGCTGTTATATTTCTTCTTTACTCTGAAAAGGCCTTCTTTGTTGGAGGAGGGAATCAGCTCGGGGAGCCCATTACCATTAACAAAGCCCATGAACACATCTTTGGCATGGTACTTATGAATGACTGGAGTGGTAAGAGCCTCTGCAACAACATCACACCAACATCATTCATCTGTGCTTGTAAATGTTTTTTATGGTTCCCGGACACATCCCAGCCAACCTGGGATGACGCTTTTCCGGTCATGGTTTTAGAAAATATAATAAAACTAACCAGAATGTCATGGAAAGGAGATATTTAACATGCAGCACTCATGTTCATAGCAGTCATGTCTGCGTGACTGTTGTGATTCTTTGATGAAGCTGATGCTATGCTACGCAACCAAATCCGAAGCTCTAATTAGCAGAGTATTCTTTAATTTACCTCTGCATTAAACATGTTGATGCCACTTTAGATTTAGTCAAATGGTAATGGCTTTAGATTAAATGGCGGAGTAAGTGCTCATCTAAACAAGAGTGGGTTTATGTATTATTGATTCAGCTGGAGATCTCTGGAGAGGACATGTACATTGCTGTTGCTCTCCACCTGTCATTCTCGCTAATATCTCCTCTTTACTCCTGTCTCAGTCATACTGAGCCTGCCACTTTCCTCCATCTCTGCCAGCAGAAGTCAATTAAAACCAGCATTACAACACAATATCAATTATATTAATAGAAAAATCTGGGTGACCGTATCTTCTCATAAGGCTGAAAGCAGATTGCTTGTTTAAAGCAGAGTTATAGCTATAGCGGAGCTAGAGTGGAGTCTGGGTACTGCCAGATTTTCTGTCCCTCTAGTTCCCACTGCCTTTTCTCCTTGAACATCTGTGGCCTTTCACCTGTGCCTGAGCATCAACAGGAAGGTGTTGTGAGATTCGGGCCGAGCCACCTTGTATGGTTCCCATTTGTACTTGTAGACGATAAATAAATTACCTAAAGCTAGATTATATAATACTGATTAAAAATAAATGTGTAATATAGTAAAAAAAAAAAAATAATAATAATAATAACAAATAGTGACACAAATAGCAGAATATATGAATCAACAAATTACAATAATGAGTCAGAGAAATGGTGGGAGATGAAAATAGCCCACACTAACCTTTCCTGACCAACAGAGAGAATAATGCACTAAAATATGAGTTAGTTTATCATCCTACTGTATATAATGTAAGAAAACTCACCAAGTTTCTTGTTTCTTTTCTGTGCAGTTCGAGCCTGGGTCCTGTCAACTACGATCTGTTGTATCTGTTGCAAACAGTGTAGTAAATTTAAAAATATGTTTTCCCTGCTGTCTAAAAAATAATTGGGACATTTTCAAAATTCACTTTGAATTAAATTGAAGCTATTTTTTTAATTAATTCAAATTTAAGCTTAAATTATCTGTTTTTACTGCCTGTTTAATGTCAACATGAGTTAATTTCTGACATAGGTTGCAAAGCAGAGGCTAATGTTTTCTGACTTCTAGCATCATGTAAACTGTAAGTTTCTGCAAAGTAACTGAGTCGAAGAGCATACAGTACACATTATCATGGAATGCTTAGCAGGAAGACAAGTCACCACACATTCTTCTGGTAGTTTTTGTATTCCCTGCTATTGCCTGACAGTAGCTATAATTACCATTACAGAACCATGACCTGTCTACTTATGAGGTAATATTTGTGTTTACTCTCAGCCAGGGACATCCAGTCATGGGAGTATGTTCCTCTTGGTCCTTTCCTGGGGAAGAACTTCGGGACAACCATCTCACCCTGGGTTATCCCAATGGAGGCGCTGTTACCTTTTGCAGAGCCCAACCCCATCCAGGTTAGTACAAGTTCACAACTTACATGGGAATGTGTCATCATCAACAGCAAGACGGCCATTTTTGAAGAATAAGGTTAAGAAAAGTATTAAAAATAACTGCTAAACTAACACAGAACACTTTACAGGGAATATGATTCAAAGCATGAAATATAGTATATGGTATACTGTCAAAGGTAGGTTAATGTTACGGGGTTTCATTTGGCTGGATACTAAGTTAATCATTCATGATTAGCTGATGATTAGTTCTGTTTCCCCGTCAGCTAAGAGTTTGGCTCGAGTGGCGAGTTTGCTAAATGAAAGAAAGAAAGAAAGAAAGAAAGAAAGAAAGAAAAAAAGAAAGAAACTCACAAACTGTCAGGAAAGGACATATTCTTACAGTGCACTTTTCCATATTAAGCTAAAAAATAAATACTGTTCCAACAATGAACAACTCTGGTTTTCTTGGAATGAAAATATGCCGTCTCTAAACACACTTTTCCCCACTGTCTGATGAGCAGCTCTCTCTCTTCAGAGTCAAACCATTAAATTAGCAAAATAAAATAACAATGCCCCCAAAAATGCCCCCCAAAAAAGTACAACCAAAAGCTGATATATGGCCCAAAGCTAGTAGGTTTTAACGCCAAACACAAGATAGACATTATCATCATCATCAGTAACATTAATGGGTGGTAATGTTGCCTGAGGGGGGTCATGTCCATATAGAGCAGAGGCCTGGACTATGAAGCCAGTTCAACAGACCAGGCTGTCTTCTGGTTATCTACTTCACTAACATCCACAGTCATGCTAACAGGCCAAACTATAATTAATGAGACAAAAAGTGTGTGTCTTTGGCATAAAGTGTATTGGGTGTACTTTAAAGTTGTACTCCATATGATTTGAGATCCCTTGTTTCTAGCGGCCTCTGGGGCAGTAAGATGTAACTGCAGGTGAGCCTGTCCTTTCAGAGCCTCCATCTTGTCACGTTCATGGTCACTGGTTTTTTTGCTCTTTTGTAAACTTTATTGAAACACATTCACCTCTCTACCTCCCTCATAAATCCATAAACACATGTTCCTATTACACTTCTGCCTTTACTACAAAACTGACTCAGAAGTGTGAAGTTCTGATTACAATGAAACAGATCATAAGTGACAGTGAAGAGATTCAGCGACAGACCAAAAGCTGTCAGCAGTCACTAACATGGAGACTTATTTACATCTAGAGAGGGAATGTCTCCACAGACACGCATATGTAAATACTCAGAAAAAAGGCAACACATGCTTTCATTAGTGGGTCACATGATCAATCACCATTGTTTTAACTCACTCTGTGATAGAGAGGGACTTAAAGACAATTCAATTGATGAATATCTTACTGTTTATATCTTTGGAGTGTGAGGAAGGGGGGTGGATATGCCCAGCAACCACAATAATAACAACTATGATAATAATAAAATGATCACTGAATATACCAAAATGTCAGTTTTCTTTCGATTTCCCCTCTCTCTGCAGGATCCAGAGCCCCTCCCCTACCTGCAACACCCTGATGCTTACACACTCAACATTAACCTGTTTGTGTCACTTAAAGGTACTGTACACAAAGTGACTATCATCATCTACTGTAATGACTTCACTGTGTGGTTAATTAGTTGAATACTCTCTCTCTCTCTCTCCCCCTCTCGCTCACACACACACACACACACACACACACACACACACACACACACACACACACACACACACACACACACACACACACACACACACACACAGAGCCCTGAGGTGATCCATGGTAATGAGTAGCCATTAAATCATTTTATGTCTCCCTCTCCATACTCTCTCTCTCTGTATTTCTCTCATCCACGCTGCTTAATATTTTACCACCTGTACTTTACACCAACACCTCTGATGGTTGTCTGCCATACAAACGTATGTATTATGAACTTAATGCTCACACACACGCTGTACTCACAGTACACTGTTCCAAATAAAGTTTTGGAGAAGGATAAACCTAACCAACAGATGGTCCCCCTCTAAAGATGAACAGGCTTATGATCAAATGTGAAGTATCATATTGCAGTACTTTTAGGTGGGCTACTCTCTTAGAAGTTAAAGTGTAATTCCAGCGTAAAAGCATCCCATGGTCTTTTTTGACATGAATATACAGCAAATAAGCCATTTTTTTTGTTGATCACACATTAACAGAGAAATCCCAGAGAGTTGCTAACAGCCAAACATGGCTAACACTGAGTAGCTCTGAACAGTCCATAACGGCTTTTTTTAACCACTAATACTGCTCAAAATAACACCAAACCTCTGCAGTAGCATGATACGACATATATGGATGGAAAGTATTGAACTGAACTCCAGTGCATTCTTAATCGACTTTTATGGACTACCTCTCAATATGGATGTAGCCGGCTGCTAAGGCTTGTAGCATTGTAAAACAGTCTTTTTTAATAAACTCCAGGTTTGCTAACTTCGTTGTTGGTGCTTTGTTTATACTGTTGGATGGTTTAAATTTATTGAATAAAAAGGGATCATATTTTCTTCTCTCTTTCTAGGATTCTAAAACACAGTACTACAATATATTATGAGGTAAATATCTGTTTCAGTAGAAGTGAATTTTCACTGTTTGTCTTTTAGGAGATGGCATGGCAGAGGCAGCAACCATCTGCAAGTCAAACTTTAAGGTAAGAACTTTGTGTGCAGAGCCGGATCCACTGTAATGCCACATTCAAACCGGAAGCGACAGAAGCAATAGAAGCAGCACGATTACATACATAAAGTCAATCTACATACGTGTCTCAAGATGGGCTACGCTTTACCCCCCGTTGGTCACGATGCGATAGACACGAAAATTGAATGATATTCGCGTCCAACACCTCCAACGTGCGAGTTTCAGCCAAATTGTGTGACGCTATGGCACGTCAGCCAATCAGAAGGAAAGAGAGTGTGAGGAGGTGGTGCGAGTGTTGTGATTCCCCCGCTGGCAGAAGCACTACTTGTCAACAATGGAGGAGACGTATCTTGGACTTCCACAACATGTACAATGCAGCAACAGTGGTTATCTCAGCCATGGTTGATGAGAGAAAGGAAATAGCGGGTGTAAAATGTTTATATAGGTGGGTTCGCATCATCATCGCGTGGATGATGCAATTGGCACGTCCAAATGGTCCAAATATGATCAAGCAGCGCATTACTCACTTTTCTTGCAATTTCATCATGTCTATCGCACCTGGTCTGAACGCGGCATAATTAATGTGCTGCATTATTTCTATAATACAGCATATAGGGTGTTTTTGGTATTAGACAGGTCAGTCACAAAGGCTACGTTCACACTAAAGTTCCAAGTGACCTGGATCTGATTTTTTTCACTCATATGTGACCCATATCTGATTTTCTTTTCTTTCTTTTTTTTTAAAGATTCTTTTTTTGGCAGTCTTTAAGCCTTTTTTTATTAGACAGGACAGACAGGAAATGGGATGAGAGAGGGGGGGGGGGGGGGGGGCATGCAGCAAAGGGCCGCAGTTTGGTGTAGAACCCGCTGCAGCTGCCTCAAGGACCTTCAGCCTCTTTACATGGGGCGACTGTGCCACCACAGTAGTGGCTGCTGGTCTCTTAAGGAAGGGAAGCTCATTTTTCCGGCCCATATCATAAATGTGTTTTTTTATTTATATGTAAATTCTACCCTTCATTCCTTTTCAGGAAAATGATCTGTGACCTTGTCGTACTAACTAGGCGTCTTTTCCAGAGACTTGACCAGTGTCCTCTCAATGGCAGCAGAGCTAGGCTGCTTACACAGCCTAGGCCCAGCTGGAGCTGCTGCGCCAGGCTACTTTGAAGTGTGACCGCCTGTGAGTGTGAGTGTGAGTGACAGGGGAGAAGCTCCACAGCTGCTGCTGCTCGTTGGTGAAAGAAACCGCAGAGTGACAGAACAGAGTCTCCAAACACAACACTAGTCGTTTTTAACAAAGACAAAGTCTCTGGGGATCGGTAAAGTCTCCGGATCAGTTCAGAACAACGGAATGAAAAACTAAGAAAATGCTCCGCTGTATGTTTACTCTTCAAGATCGCTGATTCGCTCATTTAACTGTCAATCAAAATAGGATTCCGCCTCAGACAGCTCATACAATCATCATGCAGAAGCCGACCCTCCGGGCCAGCCCACTGTCCCATAGACCCCCAGAGACGCTGAGTGTTCCATGGGCGGGACAAAGCCCAGCATTTATCCAATGAGCGTCTAGTTTGGCTGCAGTGGAACAACCCGCTCTACGCTTCCCCGTTGAAGTCAGTAGAAGCTGAGCGTCCGACTGTGTAAAGAGCTGTGGAGCTGTGGGGATGAATGAGAAGGAAGTTGCTCCAGTTACCTGTGATAAGTAGCTGATTCTGAACTAAAGATGAAGGCTTTCTAGAGCATATTTAGTCAATGAAATGTTCACACAGCAGTACATATTTCACCACTTTTTTTTGTTTTGGTGACATTTTAAGGAAAGCTGAGCTTCCCTTGCAGTCTTAGAGCAATCGCCACCAGCCGCCCCTTGATTTGCGTTTGACACTGTGAACAGTACAAGTTCCATTGAATCGGACATTTTCCAATCAGAAATAGGCCTCTTTTAAATGTGCTACTGAATAGGATTTTTAAATGTGACCGCAAACTGAACAGCCAGGTCACATTTAATGAGACTTTGAGATTTTGACACATAATGCACATTTTTATAAATGAATGACAAATATAATTGATTGGGAAAAAAAGTGTTAGGCGTCAGCCAGGAACAGAATCAAAACAAGCATGGAGGACAGCAGTGAAGCAGGCGGCCAGTGGAGGGAGAGTGAAGTTTTAGACCTAATTAGTATTAGTATTTGGGGGGACACTTTGTGCAATTTAGACTTGAAGGGTCTTATCGTAACACATCGGTTTTCGATAGCATTTCGAGAGAAATGTCCGAACGGGGCCATAGAAGAGAGCCATCATTAAAATATGAATTTTCTTTCTCCTCTTCCTCATTCGTGATATCCCCCACTCACAAATTTGCAGGCTGCAGCCACATACTGTTTTGAGCATTAAGCCATTAAGTCCTACAATACCTGTCGCCGTTACCATGTTTGTTTCTGTTAACACGGTTGTGGCGTGATGTCATCATGCGGGTCACTTCAGGAGCGTGAGCTTTTCACTCAACAATCCGTAGACAGGCCACATTTAAAGACTTATGTGAACAGACAAACAAAACATCAGATTTGAGATTGTGCATTAAGGCCTGCAGTGTTTAGTACTGTGGTGTCATTTGACTTGGACCTTGGATAATGTTCTTCATGTTCCTGTTCACAACCTCAGGAGCCTTCGCAAAATACATGAAATACATGGATTGGTTGTATGATCTTGTGCTTCTCCTTTTATGGTGCTTTTTTGTATAAGTTTATGTCTTCTACTGTTTTGTCTGTATTT
The DNA here is from genome assembly GCF_963691815.1 of Echiichthys vipera. Lineage (NCBI taxonomy): Eukaryota > Metazoa > Chordata > Actinopteri > Perciformes > Trachinidae > Echiichthys > Echiichthys vipera. The sequence goes on from NC_139826.1 coordinate 2,927,747, forward strand.
TATTTATTATTTTGAGTTTGATGTATTTTAAAGGCCCTTCTAGGGTTGGTCATTGCAAATTAGCTTTGGTCTGCTCAGATTATCTGGTGAGCGATTTACAGATCCAATGCTAAATTTCCAAAACTGTTGGCAGCCTCATCAGGGATCATTTTAAACAGGGTTCAAATATGGAGGATTATGATTATAATTACGTCTGTACTTTCAAAATGAGAGAGAGTCCTTGAGCAGCTGATGATGTTGCCAACCAACGCCCTATAGTATGCTAGCTTACGGCTAGCATACTATAGGGCCGTCCATATGAACTGGGGCATTTTTGAAACCATGTGTTTCTCTGTGCGGTTTGTCCTTTCATCCACACATAACCCCAGTTGTGGGCTTCTGAAACTGGAGTTTTTTGTAAGCGGAGTCCAGGGTGAACCTTTTGGAGTCCGGTTTCAGCAGTCATGTGTTGACAGGAAAACTGAGGAAAAACACAATGTCTGGTCGACATTGTTTGACGTCACAGCGTGCGACGGTAAACTGTCAGATGTATCAATGGAGACATGTGGAGCAGTCTAGACGTGACCAGCTGACGGAGTTGCTGTTATGGAAGACCAAGCCTAAATACTGCTGCTATTTAGCAACTTCTCAGCAACTACCACGTTTTCCTGGATTTTGCTGATTTTAAATTCATGAGTGACCGTGAGAAGTAACTCAACCTCACTGTCAATCCACACGAAGGAATCTGCCCGGCCTCGGTTCGCCATTGTTGTTTTTCTGGTATGAATTTTTCCAGCCTTGTGATTGGCTAAAATGGCCTCCCTGTTAGGAGTGCTATCACCACCTACTGCTTTGGCATGTGAATGACATTGTTTGAGGCCGATTTTGCGGTTCCGTGTGAACGGAGATATTTTTTTTATCACACTGGTGGTGTGGACAGGATTATTTTTTTTACTAGGAGCCATAAAAGTTTGGTTTCAAAAATACCCGTGTTCGTGTGGACTAGGCCTATATTTGACAGATATCAAATCTATTTCACCTCCACTTCTCTGAAGAACAGACAGCCCATGTTGAGCACGTCTCCCCAACCATTTGTAATCCAGGCTGGTTTAGTCAGCTTTTTTTTTATTCACAGTAAACTGTCATTAACACAACCACACATTGTTGCCTGTCGTCAGTCTCCATGTTGTTTACATCTGCCTGTGAGAGGTGGTGCATTGATACCTCTGACACCATAATCTCAAATAATATCATGTAGTGATTGATGCACCATCATTTTCTAATCTTGTGGTGTTTGCTGTTGCAAATTCAAAAGAAGAAAACCTGATGATTCTCTGTATGTGTGTGATGTATCTCGATTTCAACATTGGTTAGGATTTTAAAACTCCTGCAGTTTGAGCCCAGCTTTAGACTATAAATGCTGAGGAGTGGCAATGGCTTTGCTCTGATTGGTTGAAGGTCCATCCAATTGCGTCCAAAGGCATTTTGGTCTACGGCTGCTAATAACACCACTTAGAAATCAAAATGAAATGAGATATTCCAGACTAACTCGTGTAGGTACTTTAGGATTAATTGGATCAAAGTTTTGACTATCAAATTGAATATTTGAAAAAGATAATTAATAAAGAAAGAATACTAAAAATGAATAACTTTAATCTATTAAAAACTTCACACGGAGAACCAATTAAATGTAGGGCCTTGACTCACGTTCAGATTATGAGATTGATTATTCTCAATAAACTCAATAAACTTGTTAATCAAGTAAATATTAGTTATCACTAATAATTATCAAAGATAACAATAAAAATTACTCTAGTTAAACCAGAGTTCCTCGGGGAACCACCGTCATAGACGGAGTGACAACTAATATAAAAGTCTTGTTAAATATATTAAACAACTACTTAAGGGTTGAACAGTGATAAATGTAATAGTTTAATCAGGTGAAGGATTTAAAAGTTATTTTCTTAGTGGAGGCTGGCTCATTCATCTTTGTGTAATATTAAATGAACAGACATATGGTAAACAAAAACATTTATTAACAAATTAATAAATACAAACAAAACACAATAAACTAACTAAAGCTAACAGCAAATGTGTGTGTGTGTGCGTGTGCGTGTGCGTGTGCGTGTGTGTGTGTGTGTGTGTGTGTGTGTATAAGACAAAGAGAGGGAGGAAGGGTGAGGGCTTGGACCCCTGCAGAAAAGGTGTGAACATTAAGTTACACAAAAGCCAGCAGGCTGAAGACCTCAGAAGTTCTACTTCAGGTTATAACACAGTGACAGTTCTATGCTTAGCCGTTCATACAGTCTTATAACATGTAGTAATGCCCAGTTGGTGATTAGTTACCAGCCCATGAGATGGGAGATGTCTTGGTTGTTGCTCTTAGACAAAAGAGGACTCAGATCGCTCTTTGTTCTGCTCAGTTGAGTTGGTAACCAGTTGGTTAACCTGGCTGGTGATCCTACTCCATACAGGCCGTGTTCAGGGCCTAGGGACAGCGGGCAGCTGGTCCCTGGATCCAGCAGGAGAGTGTTGACTTGAGTGTGGAGATTCAAAGAGAGTCCAAGGAAGAGAGGCCAAGAGAGAGAGACCAGGAGAGAGGGCGTGAGCAGTGTCCTACAGTTTTATAGACACTGATGATGTCATCCCCAGAAGTCAGGTCAGCCAATGAACTGACAGTCTGAGGTCCCTCGGAGAGTTCACACCTGGGTGTGATCTGTTGTAGGGGAAGGTTGCATGGCAGGCCTTTGTCTGTGACCATGCCCTCAGGGACAAAGGCTGCCAGGCTTTCGGGCTTAGTCTTTTCCTTTGTTTGATCAGGCTGAGGCCTTCTCATAATCAAACTGAAAGTTCACGTTAATCCAGAAATGAACAATCATCTTTGGGATGCCGTTTGCACCTACACTCGCATTTGAGATTTGGTCCGGCAATGTCAGGCTCTCTGTATGACTTTGCAGATAGAACAATTGGTATCAGAAAAAGGAAGCCGATAGTTATGAAAATGTCATCTGAAGTCCCTAATTATTTTTAAAGACTGGGTAGGTTGATAAATTAAGACTCCGCATATTTAGTCAGTTGTGTATTGTTGCAGTCATTCCTGGTTAATAAGTTACAACACTTATGTGGCCCCCTGTGAACATCAGGTATCACTGGCAGTCTCTATTGTGCAAATGGTGAACCAGTATTAAGTCTACCAGTTTTATCTCTGTTTCTTTTCCTGTCTCCAGTACATGTACTGGACCATGAAGCAGCAGCTCACCCATCACACAGTCAACGGTTGCAACGTCAGACCAGGAGACCTGCTGGCTTCTGGCACCATCAGTGGACCTGTAAGTGTGTCTTCAACTTGATCCAATCATATTCGTCTCTGGGAGTCTCCATCTTGTCAGACTTTGACTCCTCCTCATTTCCTCCTACCAAAAAAGGGCATTGATGTGATGTTGGTGGGAGGGAGATATGTCTGTCTGGCTAACGTTTACAGAATTAGCCACATTAGCTCCAATGCCCGGGAGCTAGGCTAACAGAACACGTTACTAAATAAACGGGAGTGGGAGTCAGTGTTGAGATTTTTTTCCGAGACCGGGAGTGAACGGTAGACTCCTGTGTCAGTCTCTAGTGGAAAAAACACCAGCTCCTGGAGTGAAGTACAGGTAGCATTTATGATCTATGATTTAAACTGATATTCAACACAGTACCATGACCATAGACTGTGAAACACCGACCCTCACGACCCGAATCCTTCTGCTGCCCAAGATTAGCAACGTGTGTCATCGATAGTAGGCTATATTCAAGTCATGTTGCAAGTGCGGCTATTTAATTAGCATAAAAGAGCTAACGTTAACAGGGTCTGTTCCTAAACCATCTCTTTGTACAGTCGATCGAAGAACAAATCCTCTTGGCCCTCATTTATCAAACGAACGTACGGCAGAAAAATGTGCGTACGACCATTTCCAAGCAAACTTCGGCATTCATCAATTTGGACGTGAGCGGGAGCTACCATCAAATCTCACGTCTGGTCTGAGATCGTGTACGCAAATTTAAGCCTGTGGATTTGCGGTGCAGCACAGCAAAATCTGGCTGAAAATGATTAACAAACCTCAGCTGTCATTAAGCATAAGCAGTCACATATTAAGAACAGATCAAAACGGATTCTTAAAACGAATAATAAATAAAAATTGTGGTTGGAGCAATTGATTGTACTCATATGCGTCTGAAGGCACCATCCATGAATGATTACGAATTCATCAATCGCCAAAACTACCACTCGATACATGTACAGGTGATTTGTGATGCCAGGCTATCGCTTTTAAACGTGGTGGCCAGGTGACCGGGGGACACACACGATTATTTTATATTTCAAAACAGCGTGACCACGACAGGGACAAGCGGTTGAAGATGAATGAATGAATTAATTAATGTGTTGGCGCGCGGCTGCAGGAATGCACACTGCAGAGCCAAAGTCATCTCCTCGGTAAGTGGCTACCCTCGATAAATTCAGATATATAATATCAGATGGTGACAAAGGTTATCCTCAAACGGAATACCTAATAACCCCGCTACAGAGCAGGAGCGCATGTTCAACAGTGCGCACACATGCACACAGGTCACAGTGGAGCGCTGCTTCGGGTTGACTGCCTCCGTTATTCTTTTCCATACAGCGTTTTTATGGGCCCCTTTTATTCCACTCTTAAGACTGCCAAAAAGCACATCTTTATTTTGCTCCATCTCAGATGTCAGGATGCCGATCTGTGTGTCGGAAAAGTTTCTTTTCGTACCAGGGTTTCTCCTCTCCATGTTTGACCTCAGTGGGCGAGGCCTCCGAACCAGGAATATTTAAGGGCGTAACATGTTAATGACGATCGAATTCAGCTGCCGCATTAATCAAGGCCCGCTCATTAGTACGCTGAGATTGGTCAGATACGAATGTTTCATAAATCACACGTGTGTTCTGTCGTACAACCAATTCTGCGCTCAGATCTGCGCCCCGTTTTCACGCAAGATTGATAAATGAGGGCCATTGTCTCTATGGAAACACCACTACACGGATGACCACAGTCCAGGTCGAGATGGCGGAGTTAGCATGCTAATGATGCTAATCCTGACAACTAGCCCCCGAAAAAAAAGTGAGGGCCAGAGGCTAACTGCCACTCAAGATGCCACGGCCCTAATTATTCATAAACTTTAACCTCCAATAAAATAAAAACAAGCCTGTTACAAAAAAATCACCCCCCTCAGTGTTGTCATGGAGATATGAGGTAAACATACAGACTAGAATGTTTTTTTGTCCCAGGTCTTAAACAGGTTTAATTAGGCTGTGAAATCAGCCTGTTTAACATGGGGGTCAATGAGAAACTGCTCTATGTGCAAACTACTCCTACTGGACACCTCGAGAACTGCAATTTTTGGCACTTCCTTATTGGGTCAACCAGTCGCTGTGGTGGGGGCTTGGACTGGCCTGAGGTGCTATGGTTATATGGATACTTTGCCCATTATAAAGCTGCTCTTTGTTATGACAGTGTGTGCAGATGAACAGTGTTTGACTTCCTTCTGTGGCAGAAATCCCAGCGGAGCACAGTAGCAGAGATCTGCAGAAAAACATGTTTCTTATCACACAGCAGATCATGGCAGACCCTCGGTGGACTAATGCTCGGGCACTACGGCCATAGAAGGAAGCCAAACACTGTTCGTCTGCGCACACTGTCATGACACAGAACTGGGTTTAAATTAGCAAACTATTTCTTTAAGTCAGGCCTGAGATTTCATGCTTGTAATGTTTTGAATTGATTGCTGAATAATCTGTGTATTGTAAAACAGATTTTAAATGATTGGATTAAAGCCCCAGTGTGTGACCTTAAAACTCTCGACTCTCTCCACAAATATTTTTTCTGGGATTTTACATTTTATCTCCTTGCTTTAATGTATTGTCGTCTCTTTGTCTTTTGACCTCTCTTTTTTTAAGCACTGTGTAACGTCTGGTATTAAATTTGATACAATGGATCCGACCTGGTGACACAAAAAATAAATTAGCTTTCCGCATTATTGCCAACAGTTTATCTATAAAAGAGAGGACATTAGTCTTCCTCTCTGTGTTTTACATGTACAGTACGTTTGTGGTGTACAACGCTTATACTGCGTGTTCTGTATTCCAACAGGATCCAGAGAGTTTTGGCTCTATGTTGGAGCTGTCATGGAGAGGATCTAAGAGCATCGATCTCGGAGGAGAAGAAACCAGAACCTTTCTGAAGGATGGAGATGAAGTCACCATCACAGGTTATAATCTACATTTAACCGACACCTTTTGTTGCCTAAACATAGCGCCACCTACTGCGAAACATAAAAGCATACAATGCCCCAAAATACTAAATAGTTAATGCCCATCCACTCAGAGACTTGGAGTGTGAAGTAACATCTCTGAAAGGCCACAGATTATTTCTCTTTATTTCAATAATATAAATATTGATAAATCTAAACATAAGTCTGACAAAATGTTTGACTGTTAAAAGACATGACTTCTATGATTTAAGATTGGCTTACATAATATGACCATACAGATGATCATGTCCAAAAACATTTTAATAACTAAAGTATGTCCCATCTTTTCCTCTTTCCAGGTTACTGTCAAGGAGACGGATACAGGGTGGGCTTTGGACCCTGCATGGGAACCATTCTACCTGCCCTGCAACACTGAAACACACTTACTGTCATTTAAGGGGACATTATTTTGTGGAGCATAAATACTGGAAGACACAAAGTTAAACTGCTACTGTATCTCACCTTGTGTTCACTATCTACTATCACTATGGATGAAGATGACTACAACCCAAAACTCTGCTCACACATATCACACATCTTAAAATTAGGGGTTTCTAGCCTAGTTAATAATTGATGAGCTTTTCTCAGATTCAGTCGATGTGGTCTTAGAGCTCTGTAGAGTTGTAGAGTGACCTTGTTATAGAAATCCTTTGCAATATTCATCCAGCAGAGGAATGCTTCCACATCACCATGTTACTGCTATACCAGGATCAGTGTTATCAAGGTTTTATATGCGTTGACTCCTGATTTATGATTAAATCATGTATTTTTAGTGTTTGTGTCTTTTGGTATCCTGCCCATCAGATGTCTGCGGGTAATCACAGCTGCATTCACAATTTTATCCTGAAATTACTAATTTAGTCAGACATATTTCTTATTCATATAAAGTATACGTCTGGTCCTGTGCAGACCTTAACCAACAATGCTACTACAATGATCTTTATCTTGCTAAAAAGGATTGTCTATGTAAGCTACCTATATATGTTTGTATATATATATATATATATATATATATATATATATATATATATATATGTTTGTATATATATATATATATATATATATATGTTTGTATATATATATATATATATATACGTATGGATATATATTTGTATATACTGTATATGTATGTACAGTATATATATGTATGTATATATACGTATGGATATATATTTGTATATACGGTATATGTATATGTATGTAAACTATTTAGTTGCAGTCAACAGCTGTGACTTAGGAGGTAGTGGGGCATTCATTGATCCATAGATCAGCACTTCCATCCCCTTCTCTGGTTTGCATGTCAAAGTGTCCTTGGGGATAAGCAGGTGGCACTTTGCATGGCAGCCTCTGCCGTCACTATCTGTGTGTGATCAGAATGCAAGCACAGCCAGGAAACTTAAAACCTCTGAACAAACTAACTAAAAGGGGGGACAAAACATGCTGTTGAATCTAAAAGACAAATGCAAAAATTTGAATATGGCCCAATAAATCAAATTATTTTCACATGCCCATCTTACGAAAAAAGAAAAAAGTATAAACTGGAAAATGCATTTCCTACAGAAAATGCAAGGAAATGCTAAGAAGCTAAATCGCTAAAGCTAAACTGGATTGCTGGCTTAAATGTGTAAGAAGAAGGTGAAGTAGTGAGCATAGTTGGAAAAGTGAGAATTTTTTAATTAGTATAAATTCCATTTCCTTATGAACCCAGAAAAAGCACAAAAGCAGTTCTAGTAGTAGCAGTAGTAACAGTAGCATTGTAACACAAACATGTGAACCCCCCCTAAAGAAACTAATTCCATAAATAGATCCCACATAGTAGAACACTTTAAACCTTTAATGCACATCAAAATTTAACAGACCACTTCATTTAGAATCTGTATTTTATTTAGGGTTGCCAACCGTCCCTTGAAAAACGGAATTGTCCCGTATTCAGAAACAAAAGTATGCGTCCTGTATTGAGCTGAAAAGGGAGACACTTTGTCCTGTATTACCGTGAGAATCAAAAATTGTATGTAAAATGTCAATAGAATGAATGAATAAATGGCGCCTTATAAGAAAATTTACATTAAAATTAATATCAGCACCTCCTGCTCTGTGACCAATGAGCTGACAGCACACTCACACACGAGCATGATGAACCAGAATCCTGCTCATCTCATTGGTCGAGTTATTGTTGCTTGCGAAGAAGATACCGGAAGACAACAAAGCAGCATGGAGGACAGTGATGCAGACAGAACTTTACAGGTCTCGAGTGGTACATCTTCTAGCAGCAATGCAACTACTTCTCCGAGAAAAAAACTGAAAATAATGCAAAAATACCCAGAGGAATGGTTAGAAGGAAAAACATGGGTGGAAAAAGTGCACAATAACGTCTATGAAGCGCACTGCACTGTTACTTTTTCCATAGCCCATGGTGGACTGACTGACCTAAAGTGACATGCTTCCAGTGGTGGGCACACAAAGGCATAAGGGACACCAAAACTAGGGGAACCAGAGACCAACTTATTGCCCACCAGGCAACGCCAGAGGCAGATATGGTATGGAAATAATGATTTTAACACTCTGGTTAAGGTTAATATGGGAAAGTACAATGAATGTTTGAATTGTATGGAGAAATATATAACAATATTATTTTCTGTGTAATAAGCAAGTACAATTGCTAGATGAGTACATTAAGTAGATAAATAATACATCAAACTAATACATAGATGAATAACAATAATTAATAATAATGAATTAAAGGAGAGCTCATTGTCACTCTAAGCCTGTGAATGTTCTCATTTGTCCAGGTCATCGTTATCCTCAGAGCAATTTCAGTCAAAAGCAACTGGACTTGGTTATTTGTCTAGGAAGACGTTTCACCTCTCATCCAAGAGGCTTCAAAATGCATCAATATATCATCAAACAATTTGACACCATTTTTGAACATTTGAACATAGTGCAGGTTTTAACTATGACGAGGTGTACTGTCTGACAGCCCAACTATCCTTGGTTTAAGTAGAACATAGTGAATAGCTTAGTCATGACCAGAGACACTATCTAAATGCCAAACTACCCTATGCAGTTTCAGAAAAGCATGATCCTTCGGTTGTGGTGAGAAATCGTCATCCATGTTAAGGGCACCTGCCCTCCTTGACTCGATACTGAGAGCTCCAAGGTGACTTAACCTGTCATCAGCCATTGTTGTTCTGAGGTGAGTTTTTATGAGTTTTAAAGCAGAGAAGCTTCCCTCACAGGAAACAGTGCTGACTGGAGTAACAACAGCGATCTCGCAAAGTCTGAAAATCTCTTTGTAAGGTTCAAGAAATACAATAACATCAAGCAAAGTACATGTTCTGTCTAATCCACTTTTCCCTCTCCTGTCAAGAAGTTGCTTGGTTTGGTGAGCCTCATGTTTGAGGTCACTCAGGTCTGACTCAAAGGTCCGTGCAAAGGCAAACACAGAGTCCTCATTTAAGAAAGTTGCAATCTTTGGGTTCAGAGACGGCACACCTTGCATGATCTCACAACTTTTCTTTTAAAAACGCCTCTTCAGCTCAGTTATGAGACAGTCAATCACCTGATAAAAGAGTTATCTGGGGAAGCCCTCATCATCACAGTTTCTCTTTGCTACCGTGCTCATCACCAGTGAGTCGAGAAATCTTGCTTGTACACCAATTTTGCACTGCTCAGCAAGCTCCTCCGCCTCTTTCCATAGTTCATCAAAGTAATTCTCAGTTCTGTAGTCCTGGAAACTGTCTGTAAGGGCACCTACGAGATCCACAGCCCTTGCTTGATCAAGAGTGCGGGACTGGAGCATGTCAGGAAGACATTTGGCATCACCAAGCACTTTACAAAAGTTAACCAAAAGACCTATGAACTGTAAATCTATCTGAGAAAGAAGACCCCTTTCCTCCACTGACCTTTCTCCACGTCTTTCAAGTGCAAGATCCTGCAAAAGTCTCATTCGTCAGTTTATGTTCAAAGAGCTTAAAATGCTTGTGTTCATCTAATTTGCTTTTTTAGACTGATTGCATGCATACATTGCATTGACATGCATCTCTGATTTTGAGGGGAGTTTAAACCCAGCTTCCTTTGACAACGCCTTTTTCCAATTGGAGAAGCCTGACTCTGAGGCAAACTGATCATGTGTGGGGTGGGGGTGGCTGGAGCTGATCCCAACAGACAGTCTTGTTACACCTAGCATCACTTATAAATGTAATTTAATCCTCACTTCAAGCCTTAAAAATGTCAGGGGAAATAGACCACTGTAGATGTAAGTTTAATATCCAAACTTTTCAGCTAGTTGACAGGCTGGCTACCATCTTCATGTTACATCTTTCATATATTTTCAGTTTTATATAGTACATAATGTATACAAACATATCAGTATACCAACAGTATAGAAACATAACGAAGGGCAAGACCTGAAGGATAAACAGAGCATAAAACAGCTAGCTCAGCTCTTTTTCGTCTTGTCGTGTCGATCTCCTGGCTCAAGGCACTCCAGCAACGACGAGAACCGTTCCTCTAATTCAAATCTTCTTCTTCCTTTGTGGCAATTCTTGTTCTCCTAATAAATGTGGCTTACAACTCTTTGTGGTACATAGCGCCAACTACTGTACAGGAGGGACTTAGCAGTCAACAGGCGTCACTGATTTCAAAATGCAACTGGCTCCTTTTAACAAGACGTGTGGTGCCGTGATATGTCAATTATTGGGGGGGGGCACGTGGTTTGGAGGTTTGGACCCAGATAGATTAGGAAAGAACGATTTGTTAAGACAAATTGGAAGGTGTTAAAAAAGATACAGAAACTTTGGTAAAATTACCATCTTAATAAGATTAACCCAACCTGGAAGGGAGAGGGGGAGGACCGCCCATCCAGACAAGTCTGACTTGCATTTATCCTATAGCGGCCGGAAGTTTTTTGAAAAAGGTCCCTGAAGGAGCTGGTGATAAACACCCCTAGATACTTAAACCCCTCGTCAGCTGTTTTAATGGGGAATATGGATTGTGGGAGTGATTATCGCCAAGTTGTTGACAAAAAATAACTAAATCTTCTAAATATTAAACTTTTACCCTGATAGGTGCCCAAACTGATCCAGAATTGATAAAACTGGGGGGAGGGAGGATGTGGGGTTTGAAACAAATAAGAGGAGGTCATCTGCATATAAGGAAAGTTTGTGGACTAGACCAAAATGAGTAATGCCTTCAAACTCATTCTGGTTTCAAAATGGCTGGATGGCTAATGGCTCGATAGCTATGTTAAACAACAAGGGTGAGAGCGGACAGCCCTGCCGAGCCCCAAGTCTGAGAGGGAAATATGCTGAACGTACACCGTTAGTGTTTATGATGTTGACAAGCCTTCTGGTATTGAAGAATAGATGTCTCCCTAATATGAAGCCTGTCTGGTCTTGTGAAAATATCGTTGACATCACACTTTGGAGGCGGAGGGTGGGGACCTTAGCAAGGATCTTACAATCTACGTTTAAAATTGAGAATAAGTTCCGTCAAGTTTTACCAGTTCAAGGACTACTCACCCCTGGGTAAAAGTTTCTACACTAGATGTTTATCTGATAGTGCTGTAACTAAATTTAAGGAAGCGATTCCATCTGCATTTAATTTAATGCCTAAATCCTTATATTCAAGATTCTTCTACTAATGTTACTTTCTCTGAAATTGATCACCTTGTTGACAGTGTTGTAGGCTCACTACGAACAACACTCAACTCTGTTGCTCCTTTGAAAAAGACGATAATGAAGCAGAGGAAGTTAGCTACATGGTATAACTCACAAACCCATGAATTAAAACAAGTTAAAGAGTTCATAGTACCGTATTACCCGACTAGATCGCTGCGCTCTGAGAATACAGGGCTACTTGTCGTTCCTAGAGTCTCCAAAAGTAGAATGGGAGGCAGAGCCTTCAGTTACCAAGCTCCTCTCCTGTGGAACCAACTCCCAAGTGTTGTTCGGGAGGCAGACTGCTGTCCACCAAAGGCTTTGGAAAAGCTTCCTTTTCATTTTTTTCAGGTTACCACAAGAGAAGAGGGAAAATAATAAACTGAGAAGATATTCCAGAACAGACCAGTACAAAACCATGTGAAGTAAATTAAATCAGCCAGCAGAGGAGGGCCATGAGGAGAAATCAGTAGCTCTCTGAGGTCATCAGGGCCCCGTTTCACAAAGCAGGTTAAGTGAAAACTGTTAACCCTGAAATGAGGGAAACTCTGAGTTTTCCGTTTCACAAAGGGAGGTAACTCAAATCAGAGAAAGAGGGGTAACTCTAGCCTGTTTCACAAAGAGAGGTAACTTTAACTCTCGGTCAGTTACCATGGTAACATGCTCTCTGAACCTAACCTGGTCGGGACCAGGTTTTCCTCAACAAACCTTGAGTTTCTCTCTTTCTCCACCCTCTTTCAGCTACACACGGTATTTGATTTCCTCATTCATTCAGTCAGCAGGTGAGTTTTGGCGTAGTATAGTTCTGTCGTCTGTTTTTTTCAGAAAATCATTGCAAAAATCAGTCATTCGAAGTTATATTAGGTGGCGACTATTTCAACTTCCATGGCATGTCCTTTTGATAATGATCCCGTGAATGAAGGTGCAGCATTACTGCGCAGAGCATCAAATATTCGTCGGGAGATGATTATCAGGCCGCGCATAGATGTCCTTGCATTTCCAGCGGTACCGTAGTGGTTGTGCTGAATAAAACATTGTTCAAACAGGTAAAACATCGGCCCAATCTCATGGTGACGTCTCATTTTGAGCATGTTTTACATTGTAAAGTAAATATTACCGTACGTTTTTTGGGTGAATGGGTGAGGAGAGCGGAAGGAGGGGGGGGGGGGGGGTCGGGGGGAGAGGACAGGAGTGAATGTAGTTATGGGTAGGGGAGGTTGTAGGCTTGTGAGAAAAGGAAGGTTTTTAGACGGGATTTAAATGTTGTGAGTGATGGAGAGTCGCGGATGGGCTGGGGGAGAGAGTTCCAGAGTCGGGGTGCAGTTCTCGAGAAGGCTCTGTGTCCGAAGGTTTTGAGTTTGGAAGGTGGCATGGTCAGAGTTAGAGAGAGAGAGAGCTTTGAAGGTTAGGAGGAGTAATTTGAAGTCAATGCGTTTGTTTGATCGGGAGCCAGTGGAGGGTGTAGAGAATGGGGGTGATGTGTTCACGGGAGCGGGTGTGAGTGAGGAGGCGAGCAGCAGATTTCTGGACCATTTGGAGTCTATGGAGGGAATGGGAGGTGATGCCAGTGAGGAGGGAATTGCAGTTGTCAAGACGCGAGGAGATGAAGGCGTGGATGAGGGATTCAGCGGCAGGGGGGGAGAGGCAGTGTCTGATTTTGGCGATGAGGCGGAGGTGGAAGTAGGAGGTCTTGACAATGGAGCGGACGTGGGGATCAAAGGAGAGCGTGGGGTCCAGGATAACACCAAGGTTGCGTGCAAGGGGGGAGGGAGAAATGATTGAGCTGTCAATGGTAAGTGAGATGGGTCCGGTTTTGTTTAAAGTGGATTTGGTGCCAATGAGGAGGAGTTCTGTTTTGTCACTGTTGAGTTTGAGGAAGTTCTGGGACAGCCATGTTTTTATTGCAGAAATGCAGGTTTCAATGTGGTTGTATTTGACTTAGCGTTTCCTAAATATAATCCCAGCTTTTCTTGCAATTCATAGGTTCAAAAGTGTGTGCTTTTAATGTGGTTACCTGTATATAAACTACTCCTATAGGTCGAAACAACAGCCTTCTGAATCAAAATATCACCTATAATGCGAGGGGGTCCATTTCACGGCAGGGGTGCTGAATACGGCACAACACCGGTTCACGTCACAGTCCATCATTTACATACACAACCTCATCCGTCCTTACATTTCCAACATCAACAACCAAAGTCATGCTCTCATATCCCAGCAGATATTGTGTTACGCTGCGTTTTTTGCAAATGGGAGTTTTTTATACAAAATATAAAATAAAAAATAAATAAATAAATAAAACTTACGGTAATATACTTTACAATGTAAAACATGCTCAAAATGAGGCGTCACCATGAGATTGTGCCGATGTTTTACCTGTTTGAACAATGTTTTTATGTTTCATCTTAAGCTTCTGCCAAGTGCCACGTGGGAATGCACCTAAATTAAATAAATGAATAGACTACCACTCAAGCAGTTTTCCCTGTGATATTACTGTGATTGCAAAGGACACATTTAAACCTACGCATTGACCCGAGCAGCAATATTCTTCCGCGCCGTCTCCCTCTCTTTTGCTGCTGCAGCGGTGTTACACTTTCGGCGAAAAACCAGCTCAAACTCCCGTATGAGCGCATTAATATTTCCAATTCCAGTGGTAGCGTAGCCCTGTTGTTCCCCGTTGCCATGGTGACTCGTTGAATCAGGGCTCCATTGATGTGTGTGTGTGTGTGTGTGTTGACAGCTCATAAAAAACAGCTGATAAAAAGAAAACTCAGACGACCAGCAGGGAGAGGGAGATTGTGTGTGTGTGTGCGTAATTTGTAATATTTATACCACTATTACCTTTATTTTTTTATGGAATACAGCAAGAAAGTGTCAGACACTCTCACTCTACCAAGCAGCACATCTGAACAAACCCACGTTTAAAGAACTCTGCTGTTAATAAGTGAGTACAAACCAAAGTTAAAACAAACATGAAGCTAGAGAAACTTAAAAGTTAAAGGAAAAGACCCGCAAGTCTGAGTGAGGGAGATGATATTGAAGCATTTCATACTCGCATCATAGATGTACTTGGCAAAAGTGCGTTATCCGTACCGGATACTCGTTTCAGCTCCCGTAGGCGAGGACAAATGGATAAAGTTGAGAGAACAGACCTTGGCGGGTATGCTACGTCCATTTTTTGCATAGTCTATGAGCTTGACGTTCTTCCGTCAAAAAAAAAAACCTTTAGTCGAGCGTCATGCAGAGCCACAAGCATTGACTAAAATGGCCGCGATTCACTCTGACAGACGCAGCACTGCCGAAAAGCAGCACTCTGGAGCTTGGCGCTTCTGCATCCGGTGAAATTTCGGCTTCAACGTGTTTGAGACAATCAATTGTGTTGTGCAAAGCTAGCATTGGTACACTACTGTTCTAATCCATGTTATGGCAAGAACTACAGAGAAACAACATCAGTAGTCCACCATTACCTTAAGACATAAAGGTCAGTCAATCCTCAAAAATTTCAAGAACTTTGAATGTCTCCTCAAGTGCAGTCATGAAAACCATCAAACTATGATGAATCTGGCACTCACAAGGAACGCCCCAGGAAAGAAGACCAAGAGTTTCCTCCTCTAAATTCATGAGAGTTACCAGCCCCAGAAACCGCAAATTAACAGCAGCACCTCAGATTACAGCTCACATGAATGCGATGTCAGGTGGGCTCTGCTCCAGCCCCCCGCGACTCCGACAGGGACACGCGGTTGAAGATGAATGAATGAATGAATGAATGCTTCACAGAGTTAATGTAGCAGACGCATCTCAACATCCACACAGTCCCCTACTTTACATTCTCTAGTCCTCCTTTTGAGCAGTGACATGTGTACTCTCAAACACATCTACAGTGATATCAGTCTAGATAGACAAAAGGATTTGGTTACTCTTTCCACTTGTTTGCTCAAGGAATATGACAAGATGGAGCAGGAAAACAGTTTTGACTGAAAGCTAACATTAGCCTGAAGCTGACCTTTAGTTTGGGAATGAAATGTAAGTAAGGAATTAATTAATAAATTAAAGGGACGAGGGGAAATGCAGCTTTTTTTCACAACGTCACCCTCTGAGTGCAATTTACAATCCAAACAAACTACCACACCAGTTTGAAAAAAGTAACGTGATGTATGGTCTGCCAAGAAGCTGTCAGACTGTTCATGAGAAATGAGCGACTGTGGAAATGGAAGGTTGTGCAGCTCTCTCGGCCTGATTAGTCAAGGCTCCGTGATGGAAAATGAACCACTAGAAAACTTGACTTGACCTGTAGAAGCAGTTGATGCTCTACCCAGGCTGGCACACTGACAGATGTTCACTGAACAGAGCCTTATTTATAAATGTGGTTTGCAGTTGGAGCTTTTGATAGATCAAGCTATAAAAAGCTTCTAAAGGAACGTGGTGCACGTTCATCCTATTTCTATGTTATCATATTTAGTCTCACTAACATCTGCTGTTTTTTTACACACCATAGACTGCTGATGAATTTCATTGTTTTTGTTCTTCATTCATGTCCTGGTCCTGTAGTTTTCACCTCCCCCCTTTCTCACTGTAATTTACTATCATTTTAATTTGCCTGAATGTAGAATAGACAAACATTTTTAGTAGAGCAAAGATTAGCCTGTCTCTGTATTAGGTTTATTAGTGTGTACCATATACTAATAATGCAACTTTTATGAAGGTATGAAAGTTTAAATTGGAGTACATGATTAAACAATTTCACATATTGTTTCACATGTTGTTTTGATATGTTATGGGGAGGGTGTTGCTTTTTTTTAGTCAAGTGAATGATAAGAAAAAAAGAGTAACCCAGGTAGGGTATGGCTTTTTTTTTGCACAGTTAAACATGAGGTTCAGTTCCCCTCACCACCCTAATCACTTTATTACATTATCTTGAATAAATACTTCAACATTTTCCTTCTGACTTTCTTTCCAAGCAAGGTAAGATACTTATGTCATATCTATGTGTGGATAGTCTAGATTAGTGTGGACTGGAAGCAGGGGTAAGAAAAAACCCTACTTAAAAGGACAAATCTTGCATTTTATATTTTTCTTACTTACTCTTTTATCTATACATGAATAAAATACCAAAACCATCTCATCTCATCTCATCTTCATCCGCTTATCCGGGGTCGGGTCGCGGGGGCAGCAGCTTTAGCAGGGGACCCCAAACTTCCCTTTCCCGGGCCACATTAACCAGCTCTAACTGGGGGATCCCAAGGCGTTCCCAGGCCAGTGTGGAGATATAATCTCTCCACCTAGTCCTGGGTCTTCCCCGAGGCCTCCTCCCAAAACCAAAACCAAAACCAACAATGGATAATCTGCCTCTCAGTTTGTTTGTATTACTGTATCACTTTTTATTTAGTTTTAGTTTTAAAAGGGCTGGGATGTCACAAACCTAACAAACAAACTAACCAATCAAGACAGTGGTAGACCAGCAACTAGTAGTCATGACGCAGTGTTGAAACACCACTGAGGGCAGCTTTCAGTGCATTTTCATGCAGTTTAAAAACCTGATTATATTTGGGTTAAGGCAGTACTCTGGTTTCTCACTTTACACTTAACACCATACCCCGGGTGCCCTGTGTTAACAGACCTGGGGTCCTTTTCACAAAGCAGGTTCAACAAACTCTGAGTCTAACCCTGAACTCTGAGTTGATCTACTCTGAGATAGGAAACTCTGAGTTTTTGGTTTCAGAACAGCTGATTTGCGTTAGGTTCATCAACTCAGAGTAGTTTGACCTGGGGCCTGTTTCACAAAGCAGGTTCAAAAAACTCTGAGTCTAACCCGGAACTCTGAGTTGATCTACTCTGAGATAGGAAACTCTGAGTTTTCGGTTCCAGAACAGCAGATTTGCGTTAGGTTGATCAACTCAGAGTAGTTTGACCTGGAGTTAAGCGCGTGCACCACAAGTAAAAAAAGACAGCATCAATGGAGCACTGATTCGACGAGTCACCATGGCAACGGGGAAGCGAAGGGCTACGCTACAACTGGAATTGGAAATATTAATGCGCTCATACGGAGAGTTTGAGCAGGTTTACACCGCTGCAGCAGCAAAAGAGAGGGAGACGGTGCTGGAGGACATTGCGGCTCGGGTCAGTGCATAAGTTTAAATGTAGTCCAGTTGCAATCACAGTAATATCACAGGGGGAACTGCATGAGTGGGAGCCTATTAATTTATTTCATTTAAGTGCAACCCCGCGGGGGAGAAGCGCAGCTTAAGATGAAACATAAAAACATTTTTCAAACAGGTAAAACCTCTGCACAGTCTCATGGTGACGCCTCATTTTGTGCATGTTTTATATCGTAAAGTAAATATTACCGTAAGTGGCTGTTTTTTATACAACATATCAAAAACTCCCATTTGCAAAAAAAACGCAGCGCAACACACAATATCTGCTGTGATATGAGAGCATGACTGGTTGTTAATGTTGGAAATGTAAGGAGGGGTGAGATGGACTGTTACATGAAACGGTGTTGTGCGTATTCAGCCCCCTCGCATTATAGGTGATATTCTGGATCAGAAGGCTATATAGGAGTAGTTAATATACCGGTAACCCAACTAAAAGCACACACTTTTGAACCTATGAATTGCAAGAAAAGCTGGAATTATATTTAGAAACGCTGAGTCAAATACATTCAACTTGCTCAAAAGATCCATTTCATTCATTTTGTAATTATGGCTGCAGCATATTAAGGACGTCTATGCGCGGTCTGATAATCATCTCCCGACAAATATTTAATTCTCTTTGCGAAATGCGTCACCTTCATTCACGGGATCGTTATCAATATGACACGCCATGGTAGTGTAAATATTCACCACCTAATATAACTTTTAATGTAGGCCTACTGAATGATTTTTATACGTTGTATACAAAAACTCCCGTTTGCAAAAAAACGCAGCGCAACACAGAATATCTGCTGTGACATGAAACGGTACCGCTCAAACAGAGAATTGCCTGGAAATGCAAGAACATCTATAATCAATAGTCTGATAATCATCTCCCGACGAATATATAATTCTCTGCGCAGTAATGCTGCAGCTTCATCCACGGGATTGTTATCAGAAGGACACGCCATGGTAGTGAAATAGTCGCCACCTAATATAACTTCTAATGTCTGATGTTTGCAGTGATTTTCTGAAAAACAGACGGAACTATAGCAGAACTATACTTCGCCAAAACTCGCCTGCTGACTGAATGAATGAGGAAATGAAACACCGTGTGTGGCTGAAAGAGGGCGGAGACAGAGAGAAACTCAAGGTTTTTTGAGAAAAACCTGGTCCCGACCAGGTTAGTTTCAGAGAGCATGTTACCATGGTAACTGACCGAGAGTTTAAGTTACCTCCCTTTGTGAAACAGGCTAGAGTTACCCCTCTCTCTCTGGTTTGAGTTACCTCCCTTTGTGAAACGGAAAACTCAGATTTTCCCTCATTTCAGGGTTAACATACTCAGAGTTTTCACTAAACCTGCTTTGTGAAACAGGCCCCTGGAGTTAAGCGCGTGCACCACAAGTAAAAAAAGACAGCATCAATGGAGCCCTGATTCGACGAGTCACCATGGCAACAGGGAAGCGGAGGGCTACGCTACAACTGTAACTGTAAATATTAATGCGATCATACGGGAGTTTGAGCAGGTTTTTCGCCGAAAGTGTAACACCGCTGCAGCAGCAAAAGAGAGGGAGACGGCGTGGGAGAACATTGCTGCTCGGGTCAATGCGTAAGTTTTAATGTAATCCTTTGCAATCACAGTAATATCACAGGGGGAACTGCTTGAGTGGGAGCCTATTAGTTTATTTAATTTAGGTGCAGTCCCACGGGGGAGAAGCGCACTTGGCAGCAGCTTAAGATGAAACATAAAAACATTGTTCAAACAGGTAAAACATCGGCACAATCTCATGGTGACGCCTCATTTTGAGCATGTTTTACATTCTAAAGTAAATATTACCGTACGTTTATTTTTTATTTTTTTATTTTATATTTTGTATAAAAAACTCCCATTTGCAAAAAACGCAGCGTAACACAATATCTGCTGGGATATGAGAGCATGACTTTGGTTGTTAATGTTGGAAATGTAAGGACGGATGAGGTTGTGTATGTAAATGATGGACTGTGACGTGAAACGGTGTTGTGCGTATTCAGCACCCCTGCCGTGAAATGCACCCCCTCACATTATAGGTGATATTCTGGATCAGAAGGCTGTTGTTTCGACCTATAGGAGTAGTTTATATACCGGTAACCACATTAAAAGCACACACTTTTGAACCTATGAATTGCAAGAAAAGCTGGGATTATATTTAGGAAAAGCTGAGTCAAATACATTCATCTTGCTCAAAAGATCCATTTCATTCATTTTGTAATTATGGCTGCAGTATATTTCCACAGAACATACAACAAGGTGTTGTTTTGTGTTCGCTATTATCCAAGGTTGTGAACTCTTTAAAATATTTAACGACTGTAAGTAACCAGTGTTATGGCCGTTGTGGGTTACCACGTTGTATAAAAAAAACTCCCTTTTGCAAAAAAACGCAGCGCAACACACAATATCTGCTGTGATATGAGAGCATGACTTTGGTTGTTAATGTGCCCGGAGCCTGAACCCAGCCTGCGTTGCCAAACGACTCAAACCTCCAGCATGGACCCTGAGACTCGCCAACCTTCACAGACACCACCGCTGCACTGTATCAAGCCATATCTGTGTTTTGCTCAATAAATTCTCTTGTTTCCACCAATCCCTTGTCTGCATCCGAGTCCCCCCCTGGTCCCCGGAACCTGACATACCCAGGTTCAACTTTTTGTTTTTAAGTTTAGATTACCAATAAACATTACATTTATAACAAATGACTTGTAACTTTATGTTGCTTTTCAAGATAAGACATATTTTGACTAAGCCTGTGAATGTTCTCATTTGTTGGGGCCATCGTTATCCTCAAAGCAATTTCAGTCAAAAGCAACTGGACTTGTTTATTTGTCTAGGAAGATGTTTCACCTCTCATCCAAGAGGCTTCATCAGTTCATGTACGCATCTGACCAGGCTGGGACTGGTCCAACTAACTGGTGTGGACATCCAGGTATTTAACCTCTCACAAGGCCGATGATGTCACTCGAACCCTTTGTGCTCCAAGTGCCAACAACCGCTGTTAGATTCGCAGTCGTTGGTGGGAAGTTGGTTTCGACTTTGTTAGTGCTCTATTGAGTCTTAACGACAGTCGTTGGAGTCACAGGAGCCCATTTGTGAATAGTTGTTCTTCGAGGTTAGATTGTTGAATCTCCTGGGAAGGGATGAAAGGGCAGCATTGTAAATTGGAGATAAGTGGTGTCTCAGACCTCCTCCTCTGTTTAGCGACGGTTTATCTACTTTTGCATTGATGGCTTCTTTTACTCCTCTTTCAAACCATCTGTCCTCTCTGTCCAGGATTTGGACATTGTTGTCATCAAAGGAGTGGGCTTTCTCCTTGGGATGAGGGTGGACAGCAGAGTCCAGGCCTTAGGAGTTAGCTCTCCTGTGTTGGGCCATGCGTTTATGCAGTGGTTGTTTTTTTTCTCCGATGTAGAGATCTTTGCATTCCTCATTGCATTGGACAGCATAAACCAGATTGCTTTTGTTGATGTGTTGTTCTGTCCTTGGGATGTATTAGTCTCTGTCTGAGTGTGTTACTGGGTTTGAAATACACAGGGATGCAGTGTTTAGTTGACCATGCTGTTCTCCCAGACCATCCTTTATGGTTGTGCATAAAGGTGACCACCCTGGCAAGTCCAGCGTTATGTTCCTGCTCATAATTGATCTAAATCCAAGTGAAAGCACATGCATATTCTCAACCCTGAAATATGTTAGTCATCATGCGCAAAGTCCCAATGTTACCCCAGTCATCACCTTTGATCAGCCTCTTTGGTGGAAGGCTCTCATGATCGTCAACTCTCAACCGATGGAAAGTGATCTGCGAAAAATCATCTTATGTTTCCGTGGCTTCCATGCAGAGATGAGCTCCCTTGGTTGTTTTAGACCCCTGATGGCCTCATCTGGACTCCAAGAAGTGCTGGAGTTGATCTATGCCCCAAACACAGTAATCCACATAATGTCTGGCAAAACTGTTGCATGGGCGGTTCATGCAACTCTATTGTCGATGCATCCCTCAATGCACTGATTCTGGCAGATGTTTTCAATGTAAAGCTACCACAGCAATCTGGAACGTCAGACGAGAGTGAGGATGAAGAGTCAGAGTTAGCTGATGCACTGACAGCAATGGAGACCAGGTGATAGAGGTGAGCAGAGATGCAGATGTGGATGAAGCTTTGGAGATATATGAGGATTTGATGGATGGAACAATATCAGCTGAAGAGGCCAGTCAGTCTGATGTTCTCGTAAGAATCAGGCCGCCTTGAGATCACATTGAGTCCATCAAGAAGACCTCAAGAACCTCAGCTTTCTTGATGCTGTACATGAATATGCAAGACATCCTACGAAAGTACATAAGTGCAGAGCGCACCAGAAACTGGTCATTACATATGCTGGCTATCCAGGACATGCTACCCTATCTGGCAGCATCAGGGAACAATCTGTACACCAAATCTGCTAGGGTTATCTTCAGCAGATACAAAACATTTGAAGAAAGGGTTCCATGTGATCCATCGGAGTGACTGCCTTGGGGGAGGTCTCTCACCTGACCTGATCATTGAGCAGGTTTATAATGGGGAGTTTAATAACAAGCAGTGGGCTCACACAAGGGCAAGCAGTAACCCAAGTTTGAGGAACATTGCCACCGGGGAGCATGCTCTTTCTAATGTAAATGTTGATACTGCAATCCTGAAGTCAATGAATGGACGAACAGCTATACTATACATTCAAAAGGAAAGACCAAGCTGTTAATCTGGCACAGAAGTGTGATGAACTCGAGTCAGCCCTGAAGTACGAGCTATTTAGCTATCCTCCATCTGTATTTTATTCTTCCCTTCATGAAGCAAAGAAGCCTGCCCCCACTAATGCCATCTGGAAACTTGTTCGGCCAGATGCTTTAGAAGAAAATATAGTTGATTGTAGCCAGTACTTCTTGGATGGTGGAGCACTTCTTCAACACATACCATGGTCCCAGGGATCTACTTACAAAGACATAGCCCACCAATACACAGATTATGTAGTGAATAATAATTGGCAAAGCTGTAGTGGTGTATGTGCTATAAAAGTAACAACACGAAGGCCGTTCCTCCCAGTCACACCTTTCAAGGTATCTCCATTGTTGCCCATGTGGGCGTTGAAGTCTCCCAGCAGAACTATGGAGTCCACATTATGACTTTGTAGATGTTTTAGTGCATTGTGATATAAAAACAAATGAATAATAAAAATAAATACAAATTACCTGAAATAAACCATTCGTTGAGTTTTTATCTAAAAGATGTCCTTACATTTTACTTTTGGTCATGAAGTATATATAATTCCCCATAAGCAATATATGACATGAATTCCATAACACTGACTCTGACTTTCTCAATATATGGCAATAGTTCAGTTTCCTAGGGCACTCTCCATAAATTTGAATCATTAATTACGTCAACTGTTTGTAAAAAAAAAAGGGGCACCATGCTTGCCCCAACAGACACACACACACACACACACAGAGAGAGAGAGAGAGAGAGAGAGAGGGAGAGAGAGAGACTGACTGACTGACTGACTGACTGACTGACTGACTGACTGACGATGATCACTGATGTGAAATATCCACCCATGCAGAAGTTGAAGCAAGATGGAAATGCCAGAGAAATATTATCAGGACGCACTCACACACCCAGATGCATACTGAATTAAGTAAATGGTGGCCTGTGCCCCCATAACATGTTCAACATGAGAGGCAGGCTGACCTTTTTTTATAGAAACAGGGCTGAAGCAGACAGGAGGCTGCCAGCACAGAGCCAAGGTTAAAGGCAAGAGAAAACCAGGAGACAATTAAACTGTCAAGGCTAATTAAATCGCTGTGTTACATTTTCAAAATGTAGAGCTGACCTAATTATCATAATATACTGTGTGTACCCTGAACTTGACCTTCAAAGCCCTGTGGATGGTTGGATGTTCAGAATATGACCTTGACTCTAAGCACGATTAGAGATTTTTATCTATGTACCATTTAGCCTACTATGAAAAAGAAGTCGATGAAAAGGCATTGGGCTGGTAGGCGGTTCCCCATGGATAACTAGTGAATACATATTCATCAGGCCTTTGGTGTTACCCATTTACATGTCCAAAATAATGTGAGATTAGCTTCCAGTTTTATTTATTTTCAATTATAAAGCACACAAAGACAGGCACTTTTAGGACAATCATCTTTATTGAACGGCACAACAGTCTGTTTTAAAATGTGGAGAACAAGAATCCAAAAAAACATCTTTACTCACTCACTCCCTCACTCACTCACTTGTTTATTCCACAGACTGTTTATAAAGATGGACGACTTAACAGCCCTCTAAAAGTGAAGCCAAAGCATTTGGATCTCCTATAATGCTATATATTGGGACATGGGTTAAACTAGAAAATTGAAGTAAGAAAGTCAATCATTTTTACCCAAAGATCTCGCAAAGATCATCTTATCATACTGATGTTTGGTCAAGTGTTAATTTTTCTGATAAGTTTGGTTTTAATTAATTATTTGATGCTATAAAAACAGAGTGAAACATCGAGATTGACAGCTGTGAATGACTCGCTATTTGTCGGGCAAGTGTATGGACGGACTTTAATACCGCTTAATCACTACAACACTACAACAGTGGGAAGCAGTGGACTCCATCTTTATATATAGTCTATGGTTTATTCATGTGCTAGCTAGTTGCCCCCTAGTGGTTGCTAGGAGGCCTAGCAAAGTCTGCAGATAGTCTGCATCACTGAATATAAACCCATTTATGCCTTACGCCCCACTGAATCTGACTGGTACGGTCAATGGTGGGTTAGGCTTCTGTTTTAGTGAGCAGCCATCTTACTCATAATGCTTAACCAGAAAGAAAGTAATTGAGTGCCATCTCTACGTGTCAGTAATATTACATGGCCCACACACACACACTGCACACACACAGAGACAGCCTTTACTATAAACAGCAATACTCTGGAGAAACCTGCTAACACCTCTTAGTTTTCTAAACCAACAGGTAAAACATGTGCTGCAGTAAAGAACACCCTGTTTTGTTGTCAATTTAGGGATTTTCTTTAATAGGTCTTTGTGTTCTTTCAGCTGTTGTGCTTTTCATTTTTGTGCTTTGCTATTATATTTTCATATTTCAATTTTTGCCAATATGCTGTCCAGTTAGTTTGAAAACCAAGTTGACTATATGAATCTGGCCACATGATGTGGACAGCTGATTGGGTAGATGAGGTCCACATCTGCCCAATCAGCAGCAGCATTTTTTTCTAATGTTTTTATGGACCAATAGGGGTATAGTTTTTGTATTTATTTCTCTGAAGTAAATTTAAATAACTAAAAATAGTCTGACCAATCTGGGGCTGCAGCCTAGTTCAGCCTGTGCATTAATCCACATCTGAGTACGGACTATTTAGGGTGCTTCTCCTTTATTTTATACAGCATAATAAACACAAAGTTATTTTATAACCTCCACTCTTTTTTGTAACAGTAATCTGTTGAGCTCCACTGTGTGACCCCTGCCACCAACTTCACTGGTTTTCCTGGAAATTTGGAAAAACAGTATAGGAATAACCACAGCTTTTTAACTCTGCTGCCTTAAGAGAAGCATAATGTGCAAAAATGCTGTGGAACTCAGCATTGTGCTAAATGGCTTTTCTGTGTTTTACTAGCATAGGCACTTCATAACATGCAATTGACAACCATTTCATACATGATAAATGTTGTCTGTGCAGATCCATAAGTCAGAGACAGAATGAACAGCCAAAAGAACACCTCAGCTTGTTCTAAACTAATGGCTGATTAGAAGCAACAGTGTCTGGGTGTAATGGTTCCAGTAGGGATTCATTTATACATATTGGGCTGTATAGATAAAATTGACATGACTTGTCCCTGATACAGTAGACATTACAAAGAGCTTAAAAAAGACCTTATAGGTTCTCACCTGGAGGTTAAAGAAAACCTCTTTTGAGTGCGGGAACATTCCCTGGCTTTATGTGGTGCAGTGAATTTAATTTTTCCAGACAGGGAAGGTCATTAAAAAATAAACATGTAATATTGTTTATTTTATATTTCAGTTTTTCCTAAGGTCAAAACAGTACTGTCAATTGAACCTGGAAGCCAGTATATAAACTTTGATGATGTTTACACATCAGGCAGTTCTATTATTCTTTATGGTTAGTTGCTGTGATACCAGATCTCAGCATTTTACCTGATGAGTATTCTAATATTACTGAGCAGAATGATGACCAAAACTATGATGAACCAAATTGTAAATAGTCTCACATTGCCAGACCTATCATTCTCATGCACTGGGTTGTATTTCTTTTAACCAATCTCAATTGTTTTGGATGATGCTAAGCGGAGGAGAACGCCTGATGTCAGACACTGTACCTGCACAGTACATCCAGCAAGCCAGAACTGTAGTTATGTTTTAAATGAGGCTAACAAGGGATGACAACAATTTCAGACTACGGATGAGTATTTTTGTTCCATTTTCCAATCGTGTGCAATCTGTAAAACCCTACTTATAGTGCTCCAGAACTTTGAAAGGTTTGCGACTTCTTTTATTCATGTTGATCTTTTTTATTTGTCGTTCCAGTCTGTACAGATGTAAGAATAAAAGTGCAGGCAGGATGGCGTCCACTTGCCATTACTGATCGTGTTTGTTAGTCCGACAGGAATGTAAGGCCGTCCGGGGGCTTCTGAAGACATCTCTAGGTAGATACAAAAAGCCAAATTATGTGCTTTTCTGTGGAGTTGTAATAGTGTTACTCTATCAGTGGCAGGCAGAATTCAAGCAGCTCCTCACTGTCTTTCTCCTCGTTGTCGCTCCATTTGTGAATAAAGCAATATAGCTTTTTATTTCAGGTTTAATGTTCATGTCTGGTTTGTATGTATTTCTCTACTCTGAACACTGTATGACACTCTGTATCACAGCAGCTCTGTGGGGCTATAAAGAACCCTCTCAGAAAATTTTCCAGAAAATGACTACATTAGGTTAATAATATGGCAGAACCATTTTAGAATGTGTGTTCAAACAAAATAAGTTATGTACCAGGAAAATACTCGTAAGGGCGTCTGCATCATTTTAGAGTAACTAAAATGCTTTAAATTACTGAAACTGTTAAAATAAAATGTGTTTTTATTTACCTGGTTGTTTTTTCGATTGCTTGTCTTTTTCAATTTTGCAAATGATATGCATTGTGGAATCATTAGGGTTTATACAGAATCACTGCCTCACTCTAGAACCCTTGAAGAAGGCTCCTTTTCCTGTGTCTTTGTCACATATGGTTGCCTGGAGGAACACATACACGGTATGTACAGTATATGTATGTTTGAGTGTGTCAGTCATCCAGGAGCTGTTCCTCCCATGTAGAGGTGGGGATTGCACTGTAGGGGTCCATGATGACCTTGGCACAGCGGATGATCATGGCCACCAGCAGCATGCAGAGAAAGGCGATACAGGCCAGAGTCAAGCCCTGGTCCACGTCCACGAAGGCTGGCTCTGCAGTGGCCTCCACCTCCATGACTGCTACCATCCTGAAGACTCGCCTAGAGATACACAGAGAGAGGAAGAAGATTGATATGTTAAGTCATCAAGAGAACAGAGAGATGTGAGAGGATTGGAAGCCATGACATCATCACAGAAGCCAACATTGCGTGTCATTGCGTCGTTTACATTGATTTTGAATGGCAGCTTGACGCTTTCATCGCCTCCATCGCTTTTGGTGTGAATGCACGGTTAGGGACTTCTAGAACTTCAGAGAAGGCCCAACATATCAGCATTTTAAATGTCATATTGAATCAGTGGCGGCTGCTGGTCTTTCAAGGAGGGGAAGCTCATTTTTCTGGCCTACATCATAAATGTGTTTGTTTATTTATTTGTAAACTCTACTCTTCGTTCCTTTTCAAGAAAATGATCCGTGACCTTTTCGTACCATATGGGCGTCTTTTCCAGGGACTTGACCAGTGTCCTCTCAATGGCAGCAGAGCTAGGCTGCTTAAACGGTCTTGGCCCATTGTGTTGCGGGTGTAAGACTTGAGCCGCTTTAAACAGGAGAAGCTCCTCTCTACACCTGCAGATGTAGCTACAACTGTTGCCACTAATGACAACAGTTTGTACAGCTGAGGCATTGCTATGTCCAACTCCATGTCTTTCAGAAGACATATTATCCATATCTTTCTTCCATATTATCTGCCATGATGTGCAGCTTGCTAATGCTAGCAGCTGGAGCTGCTGCGCCAGGCTATTGTGAAGTGTGACCGCCTGTGAGTGTGAGTGTGAAAAATTATCCAATGAGCGTCTAGTTTGGCTGCAGTGGAACAACCCGCTCTACGCCTCCCCGTTGAAGTCAGTAGAAGCTGAGCGTCCGACTGTGTAAAGCACTGTGATGCTGTGGGGACGAGTGAGAAGGAAGTTGCTCCGGTTACCTGTGATAAGTAGCTGATTCTGAACAAAAGATGAAGGCTTTCTAGAGCGTATTTAGTCAATGAAATGTTCACACAGCAGTACATATTTCACCACTTTCCCTTTTTTTTGTGACATTTTAGGGGAAGCTGGACTTCCCTTGCAGTCTTAGAGCAATCACCACACACACACACACACACACACACACACACACACACACACACACACACACACACACACACACACACACACACACACACACACACACACACACACACACACACACACACACACACACACACACACACACACACACACACACACACACACACACACACACACACACACACACACACACACACACACACACACACACACACACACACACAGTGTTCCCAATTCAGCAAACGAAATGGCAAGTTACACCTACAAACACATTTGTTTACAGTAAAAAAAAAACTGTAGTGGGGGTGATATGAATTTTCAATCACGTGTGTAGATTACAAGTCTAAGTATGGTGGGACAACTGTGAATAAGAAAGTAGAAAGACAGTGAAAGACAGAGCCACATCTGCTGTCTTGGACACATTCAGTTACTCTTCATTGTGTTCAGCAGAGCCAGATGGGAGGAGAGGAAAAACCTGGTGCCTCGGCCCAGCCCCCTTCCTCCCCCTCTCCTGCACACACTGCAGCCTCTTTCATACAGCCTGTTCAAGGCAGGACTGTTGCAACCCTTTATTACGCCCTGCTGTCTACATGAAGGTTACAAAGTTGGGATCAGTTGGTGTGCCTTGAAGTGGACAAGTCACGCCTCTTTTCCTTCTGGAATGCCGGCTGCGGTGTGAAATCACACAC
This sequence comes from Echiichthys vipera, assembly GCF_963691815.1. NCBI lineage: Eukaryota > Metazoa > Chordata > Actinopteri > Perciformes > Trachinidae > Echiichthys > Echiichthys vipera. The sequence continues at coordinate 2,957,096 of NC_139826.1, forward strand.
TGGGGTGGCATTACACCGCATTTGCTTGGATCAGTATGAATCAACAAAGCTGCGTAACGACAGGCCTTCATTACGGCGCTATTGAGGAATCTTTGTCTGAAAGGGGCTTATGTGTGCTCTGAACACCAGGGATCATCAGGGTCACTGTTTCACTCACAATTGAAAACACAAACACAAGTCTCTACATTTGACAGTTCTGTTCACATGGACACCCTGACTGTTAAACTTTAATTTCCTACTATCCACTCTGACTTCGTCCATGGGCAAATACATGTAGCACAATTAAGCAATCAGAGCTGCAGTGGGCCAAAGGTGACTTGTGTTCTGTCTGTGTGATCCAAACAAGGGCGCCGGGAGTAGGAAGGAATGAAGTAGCCAAGGGGTCATTGCCTCACTGCTTTTACGCTCCCTGGCCTGATGTGGTATCATGGCTGGTGTGATCCCATTGCATAATGGGCTCTAGTTACAGTAGTTATTATTTTATTCTGTTACTTTCAACTAGCTTGTGTGCATCTCTATCGTGTTGTCTCATGTTTAGTGATGACACTCAATACTCACCGAAGGCTCCCATTGGCTCGTACCCTTCATCCAATCCCCTCGTCTCCCTCTGTCTCAGGTGCTCAACTGATTTTCAGAATGTAGACAATTCAATTCAATTATATTTACAGTGCCAAATCATAACAAAACTTATCTCAAGACACTCTCCATATATATTAGGTCAAGACCACACTTTATGACTTATTTATGATCTTCAGAGACCCAACAATTCCTCCATGAGGAGCAACAAGTCGTATTGCAACAAAAACCTTCCTTTAACAGGCAGGAACAACAAACAGACCCAGCTCTATGGAGGTTCGCCTCTCTCTCTCGGGGCAGAGAGAGAGAGAGAGAGAGAGAGAGAGAGAGAGAGAGAGAGAGAGAGAGAGAGAGAGAGAGAGAGAGAGAGAGAGAGAGAGAGAGAGAGAGAGAGAGAGAGAGAGAGAGAGAGAGAGAGAGAGAGAGAGAGAGAGAGAGAGAGAGAGAGAGAGAGAGAGAGAGAGAGAGAGAGAGAGAGAGAGAGAGAGAGAGAGAGAGAGAGAGAGAGAGAGAGAGAGAGAGAGATGCAACCACAGAATTAACATTAACTACGAACGAGAACCGTGATTCTCATTCCTATTATGCTTCTTATATTTTTTTAATTATTTTTAGCTTCTTTATCTTATTTTACTGTTTTAACTATTTTATTCCATCAGTTTTAAGCTTCTATACCTTTTCTATTATTTTACTGTTTTAGCCCCTAGTAAAAAGTATAAAAAGTGCTATATAAATAAAGATTGATTTGATTTGAATAATAGGAATATGACTTATAATAGATATGGATATGACTAATGATAATTATGGCAGTGGATAATGCATTAAGGGACTGCATTTCTTTCTCACCGTATGCATGCACTGTAACAGAAGTCATGGATATGAGCCTTGCTCAATGTTGACACTATCTGTAGTTATAAAGACTGTATTCTCTTTATTTATTTTGTGTGTGTGTGTGTGTGTGTGTGTGTGTGTGTGTGTGTGTGTGTGTGTGTGTGTGTGTGTGTGTGTGTGTGTGTGTGTGTGTGTGTGTGATAAACCCATCATCATCTTTTCTGTTCTTACTGGAGATTGCAGATATAAATAGAGTCAGTGCTGAGGAGTTCATTCATTCACCCATCAACACTGAGGTAACACATTTCACAGCATGCTAATGTTAATGTTATGTTAATCAATGTTTGATGTTGATCAAACAACATCACATTCATCATGTCAAACATGGACCACTAGCTGCATCAGATCCCAGTTAGACTAACATCAGCTGTAACATCCAATCCATTACTCCTGTTTCTACAAATATGATGGATTGCCTGCTTCAACGCATATCATCTTGTGAGAGTGAGGGAGGGGGACGAGTGGAAGACAGCCTTTAATACTCCACTCGGACACTTTGAGTATCTGGTCATGCCGTTTGGATTAACTAACGCACCAGCCATCTTTCAGGCCCTAGTTAATGACGTGCTTCGTGATATGCTTAATCGCTCCATTTTCGTGTACCTAGACGACATCCTGATCTTTTCAAAAGACTTGAACGAACATGTGGTGTACGTTCGTCAGGTTCTTCAGTGTCTCCAGGAGAATCGTCTCTTTGTTAAGGCTGAGAAATGCAAGTTCCACATTTCTTCCGTGACATTTTTGGGCTATATTGTGGAGAGTGGACAGGTTAGGGCTGATCCTGCAAAGGTCACTGCTGTGACCGAATGGCCGACGCCCACCTCCAGCCTCCAACCTCATGCCGCCAACAATGCTTTTCTGACTCTGAAGAAGCGTTTCTCGTCGGCTCCTGTGCTAGTCCAACCTGATACCGGTTCTGTCCCAGCGGGCAGTATCTGATAATAAGGTTCACCCTTGTGCATTCTTTTCCAAGAAGCTGTCGCCCGATGAAAGGAACTACGACGTCGAGAACCGTGAGCTTCTAGCGGTTAAGTTAGCATTGGAGGAGTGGCGACATTGGTTAGAGGAGGCAGAAGTTCCATTTGTGGTCTGGACTGACCACAAGAACTTGGCATATATCCAGACCGCCAAGAGACTTAATTCCCTTCAAGCGGTGGGCTTTGTGGGCTTTGTGGGCTTTGTTTTTTGGACGCTTTAATTTTACTCTAACGTACATTCCTGGTAGCAAGAACATCAAGCCAGATGCCCTCTCTCTGCAGTTTGGACCAGCCGAGGAGGAGGAGACCGGTGTCGATGACATCGTTCCCGCATCTTGTGTGATGGGAGCATTAACCTGGAAGATCGAGTCTACTGTCAGACAGGCTCAGCGCGCTAACCCCGACCCTGGTGGTGGTCCACCAGGGCGTCTGTTTGTTCCTGCCGGCGTTTGCTCCTAGGTGCTCCAGTGGGGTCACTCTTCTCGTGTCTCCTGTCATCCCGGAATCACCAGGACATTATCTCTTCTTCGTCGTCACTTCTGGTGGAAGACCATGGGTACTGATACTCGGGAGTTTGTCCTGGCCTGCACCGTCTGCGCTCGGGGAAAGACTTCATCGCCCCCCAGCAGGCCTTCTTCACCCTCTCCCGGTACCCGGTCGACCATGGTCCCATATCGCCTTGGATTTTGTTACTGGACTTCCCGTTTCCCAAGGTAGAGACACTATTGTCACCATTGTTGACCGTTTTTCTAAGATGGTTCATTTTGTTCCGCTACCTAAGCTGCTGTCGGCCATGGGGACAGCGCAAATCCTGGTGGACCATGTCTTTCCCCTCCATGGGATACCGGCGGACATCGTTCAGACCGCGGTCCCCAATTCACCTCTCGTGTCTGGAAAGCCTTCTGCCAGGCCTTAGGAGCAAAGGTCAGTTTATCGTTGGGGTTCCATCCCCAGTCTAATGGACAAACAGAGGGCTACGGTCCAGAGGAGAGGAGCTGGGTATCCAGATCCCTTATCCTAGACCCGTCCCTGATCCAGGCGCTCGTTGGGGGGTGGGGGGGGGGGGGGGGGTACTGTCAAGAATCAGTTCTGTCAGTACCTTCCTCTCTTCCTTTTTGTGTGAGTTTGTCTCCCTCTGTCTGTGTTTCCCTGCATGTGTGTGTCTCTCTTGTCTTCTGTCGTCTAGGTCCGGTAGGCGTTTCCCCCGAGCTGCATCATGTTACGCTGATCACCTGGTAGACTACTTATACCCTGAGCTGACAGGCATGTAGCACCGGACCGTTGTATTCCTTTATTGGTAAAACTATTCCCCCTGGATTGGCATTCCTTTTCCCGTTGTGGTTATCACGCTCCCCATCGTTAAGTATATTCTAATCATGTTTGTTTTCTGTTTTCTCCGTAGTTTCCCGTGGTCCTGTTTCCTCGTCCGTCTCCCTGACCTTCCGTCGTCTCCTCGTTCCTGTTTTTCTCTCAACCATCACGTCACCCTTTTTATGCGTTCTCTGTACCGTTCCTGACAAATTTACGTGACATCACTCTATACAAGCCGCAAAAATGGCTCAGGCTCCATCATAGAAGTTTCCATTCCAGTTACTGTAAAAATAGATAATCATATAGAATTGAAAGAAACTACAGGCTAGATAAACATAGGACAGTGGATGTTATAGCTCACAGTCCTAGAGAACATTTCATAAGTATATAGTCTCCGAAGCTTAACTGAGATAATGACATCAAGGTTATTTATATTTATATACACTGTATATATACACTGTATATATACACTGTATATATACACATATATATATATATATATATATATATATATATATATACTGTATATATACAGTAGCCATGTTTCTTTTTAGGCTTTTAAGTGATTTTGAGCTTACTATATACTCATTTGGATAACTTTGATTTTAGCCAGGAGGTTCAGGAACTCCATCACAAACTTAATCAGCATGTTAACATCACACGTATAGATGTTGAAAATGTATTTTGCAAAACAAAAGTCAAAAAAGTCAAAGGATGCTTGATCAAATCCCAAATTCCACTACATTTGTATTAAATCCTTGCAGACACATGTACCAAAAGTGAAATGGAGGTCTGAGATTTGACTCTGCCAAAGTAATGTTGATGTGTATGTTGCTTTTAAATAGTGTTTAAAATGTTCCACTGCTCACCTGCTGCGGATTAAAAGTATCAACTGTGTAACTATAATACTGTATGGTAACAGGGTCTGAAAGTAGTGCCTCTGCAGTTGCTCCACTTCAGTGTGTATTTATGAGCTTTGTTTTCAGGATAATAGCTTGTCAGGCTGCTGGGCATTTGGACCAGTTGGCCATTTTTCAGACTGTTGGTGTTTCAGATTAATGCCATCAGACAGCCTGCACTTGTTTCACTTGCATTCGCCAAAGTGCAACTGACTCACTAACGTCTGACAACTAAAAGTCCCCGGCCCAAGACCTCAGTGTGATCACACTGTCCTCCCGGACCACGACCCGGACTTTAGGGTACTTGTCCCCCCTCCCTCTCCCCCCCGCGCCCCAGCCCCGTTTGTACTCACACTACCTGGGCCTCGGCCAGTGCTTCTTGCTGTCCATACGCAATCACGCCGTAACACGTCACACGCATTGATCGCGTGTGTGTGGCTTTGTTGACAAATCTTTCCACAGACCTCGGAGTTTTTGTGCGTCTTGTCGACTGTTTTTGAATATTTTCATCCGACCAAATCTGCAGTAAACACAACGTGAACCTTTCACCACCATTGTTGTTGTTGTTAAATGTCCGCGCATGGTCTGTCCTTCTATTTACATGTCCGAACAGGCGGACATAACGCTACTGCCGTAGGGCTCGTGCTCGTGCGCGTGCATGTGCGCACGCTCGTGCTCGTACATGTGCAAACGGCTCCGCTAAAGCCCACCTATTTCAAGCGGGCCGTGGCGGCCCAGCTGGCCCCAGTTGAGCGCGGAGCGGGTGCGCTCACACTACTTAAAGGTACTAGGCTTTAGCTGAAAAACCGGTTTTGGCCGAGGCCAAAAGGATAGTGTGAGCACGCTAGTTCTGAGTTTGATGTCAAAAGACTGTCAAAGTTTTGACTTCAAATAAAAAAAGGAAGCTCTTGATAGACTCTTTGGTGGGGCCTGTCAGCAGCCGCATGCTACCAGACAGGGGGGTCAGGACTCAGCAGCAAGAGACATGGCTGGTGGACAGCTTGCTCCAGAATCACCCCAGGATGAAGCCTGGTATCCTGCTCCTTCTAATGCAATACATTCATGTTTAATTTCTGTTAAGACTGTTACTAAATAGTTTTGTTAGTGGCCAACTAATTTTTATTTTTATTGTTTAGTTATTGACCAACTATGTACTTTGCCGGCGTTATTGCCTAGGTCTATGCACAACTCAAACTTTGTTTGGACCCCTCGTTACTGTCATCTCTGCCAGCTTACTGGGTCAGGGCTCTCAAGTGTTACGCATTGAGCGTGACATACACTCTTTTCTCTCCCGCCACATATATTTCTTATTCAGAAAAACAATTTCTAATAAACTGCCATAAATCACCACATTGACGTGTTTTGCTGGAATAAATCAATGGGCTCCTTCCTTTTGAATTGTATTTGTAATCGACTTGAATGGACTTTACTATGGAGAGGAGCTGGTACAGGGGCCATTAGGTAAGTCTTTAAAACACTCTTTTAATAAACTCTGGTGTGACAAAGAGCGCATCGTCACCAGTTTTGCACACACTTTAGACTGAGTGTGATTACAGATGCACTTTAATAATTGCAGATGCTTTAAGAAGAGCAACAGCACTTTATTGGATATTTGCACAATACATTTTAACACATTGCTTTTTGTACATTTGTATTGAAATGTTTACCATATGTATTGAATGTTTGTGGCCATGTTTGTTGTCCTTTGTTGGGTCTTGGGGTTTGCAGTGTGGGCCGCGCAGCTCAACCTGGAGCAGAGGGACATGGGGTTAAACGTGCAGATGAAATGTGTTAGTTGCTTAATTGAGAAGCTAAGAATGGGTATTGTGTAGCTCCATAAGTGTGTGGGGAATAAATCAAGAGTGTTGTGTACTCACCAGTCTGTTGTCTTCAGGGTGTGCAGGCAAAAGGCTTCCCTAGGAAACGGACGCCGCTTATATAGTTCCGGGAGCAGCCAAATGTAAATTTGTGTGGGGATGGTAAATGTGTGCATTGTATTTTAGTGGAGGTAATATGAAGTGTATTGGTGTATTTTCTGTTAGTGGACATAGAGTAGGATGTATATAGGTCACAGATGATGTGGTGTATATACAGAAATAAAAACAATGGTGGGTTAAACATGTTTTAGGCAGGGGATCCCCGGGAAAGGATTCTTCCAAGGTAATGGGTTGACACCCTATAAACAGGCGCCATTTTGCCTGTGAAGTTTTTTTTTTGCTGTATCATCCAGCTCTAATTGTGGTCATTCTCACATCTGGTTTCACTAACTACGTTGTTGGTGCTTTGGTTAATGTGTACTACTGCAGAGTTTTGGTGTTATTTGGAGCAGTATTAGTGGTTAAAAAAGACGTTTTAATGCATCCAACTCGCCGCCCTGAGCTAATCCGTCTTAGCCACAGCAGGCTGTTGGCAGCTGTTAGCGAATGTCCCAGATTTCTACGTTAATTGTTCAAACACGAAAACATTATCTCAATGGCTTATTTGATGACTGAATTTGCAGAAAAAGAACTGGAATTTCACTTTAAAGAGTGTGTGAGGTGGCCAATAGAGGCACTATTACGAAAGTGCTTCTCTGGAAAAAAAAAAAAGGTTTTCATGTGTGGTTATATGATGTATACTTTTTTTCCCGATTGCCAAAAACAATTTTCAATAGCCAAACATCTTGTTTGTGATTTAAATGCATTCCTGTGAGATTCTATTTCTGGTGTCTTTATGATCTTATAGCTATCTATACATTTATGTGACATCACTCTATACAAGCAGCAAGAATGTCTCAGGCTCCATTATAGCAGTTTCCATTCCAGTTACTTTAAAAATAGATAATAATCATGTAGAATTGAAAGAAACTACAGGCTTATGTATTAACGTCATGTGCTTAACCTTAAGATGAACATAGGACAGTGCATGTTATAGCTCACAGTCCTAGAGAACATTTCATAATAATATAATATACTGTATATATACAGCAGCCCTGTTTCTTTTTAGGGTTTTAAGTGATTTTGAGCTTACCATATACTCATTTTGATAACTTTGATTTTAGCCAGGAGGTTCAGGAACTCCATCACAAACTTAACAATCAGCATGTTAACATCACATGTAGAGATGTTGAAAATGTATTTTGCAAAACAAAAGTCAAAAAAGTCAAAGGATGCTTGATCAAATCTTGTACAAAAGAGCTGAGTCCCATAATCCACTACATTTGTAATAAATCCTTGCAGACACCACATGTACCAAAAGTCTGGAAGGATGCTGTAGAGGTCCCGGTCGCCAAAACTAGTTGCCCTAAAATCTGTAATGATTTTAGACCTGTTGCTCTGACCAATTTTAATGAAAAACTTTAGAATCACTGAAAACGCACTTGATCCTATGCAGTTCGCCTACAGGCCATGCAGGGGAGCAGCGGATGCCACATTCAGTCACCTTGCTTGAATCTGGAAGGAAGTGGGTCTCATGCTAGGATCCTTTTTATTCACTTTTCATCTGCTTTTAATACCATTCACCCCCACGTCCTGGCCAAGCGCCTTTTAGAACAATTTGATCTCAATTCTAATCTTGTAGGTTGGATTTTGGAATTTTTTAACTAACAGGACACATAGAGTGAGGGTGAGCGCCACAGACTCCCCATAAGGATGCATACTTTCACCTCTTCTGTTCATCCTTTACACAAACATGTGCCAGAGCAATTATCAAAATAGGACAATTATTAAGTATGCAGATGATTCTGTGATTGTGAGTCAGCTCCAGAAAAACCCTATAGTTCATGAATTTGTGCAGTGGTGTGAAGGATCACATCTTCAACTTAACATATCCAAAACAAAGGATACTTTCATCGATTGTAGAAAACAAACCTACACACATGATGCCACAACCATAAAAGGTCTGTCAGTGAAATGTGTGAAATCCTACAAATACCTTGGGATTATTGATTTTAAACAGAATTTTCAAGGAAACTGAAGCTGTGTGTAAAAAAGGACAACAGCGTTTGCATTATTTGACAAAATTGTCCTCTTTTCATATCGAAAAAACCCTGATGATCCTATTTTATCATGCTTTTACTAAATCCATTTGAAGCTTTTTTGGTGTCATGGTTGGGAAGCCTCACTTTGAAGAACAAGAACTCTTTGAACCAAATAGTGAAATGGTCAGGTGAGCTGATGGGCGAGTCCCAGCTGAACTCCTCTTCCATGTACACCAAACAGTTACAGCGGATAGCCGCGACCATTGTAGATGACAGTTCACATCCCCTGCATAGTGAGTTCCAGCTTCTTCCCTCTGCTCAGAGGTTTATAGTCCCAAGCTGTAGAATGAAACGTTACAAAAACAGCTCTGTTCCAGCTGAATTTCACACTGGGAAACGAGCTGTAGTTGCACAAAACTGCACAAGTCGCTTTTGTCTCTTATTTTTTATTTAAAGATTGGTTGGTTATTTTAGCTCATTGCTTTATTCTCATTTTACTGAAGTGTTTTTATGTATTTTATTTACTTTCTATATATATATATATATATATATATATATATATATATAAGTGTGTGCCATACATTTTTATGTTTTTATATTTTTAATTTAGTTTGTTTTTATTCCATGCTTTTATTTTATTGATTGCAGCACTTTGTTGATTCTTATCTGTTCCAGCTGCTGGAACTCAATTTCAATTTCAATTTCCCTGCCAAAGGATCAATAAAGAGAAGTCTAAGGCTAAGTCTAAGTCTGGACTAATGTGGCTTTTCCTTTTTAGTTTAGGTCAAAGCTCAATATGCAAATTGATTTACTACATTGGTAAACAAATTTATTGGTTTGACTCTAATAATATGTTTTATGGCTCAAGGATTTTAATCAAACCTATCCTGATGATACTTCATTGGTTTGTCCATCTCAAACACTAAAGAGAGGCACACTGCATTGCATGTCTTCCTTTAAGGTCAGTCCTGACCTTTCTTTGGATTAGTGTTATTATGAATGGAAATGAAGCGGAACAGTACTGATCTGCTGGAATAGCAACAGATAACAAAAAACTGTCCTGAAATCAGTCCGGACTCTCAGCCTCTCCATTATTCTAACCCTCCTGCTAAAGCCAGCAGGTTTCCTTTAAAAAGGGCTTTCAGTGAAGCAGATAATGTGGTCTGCGGTGTAAAAGGATACTTAATGACACCGCACAGAGAGGAAAACTAAAGTGCAGACACTGCAATGTTAAAACTGTTGGATTCAAACTGTCTATGAGCTGTCACTATTGCTCCAGTTGCTCCAGTCGTCGTATTCTCTAACTGTCCTGTGGAACATAAGTCAAGTTCAGCTCTGCTCTGCTCAGCATTACACTGTCATACTCTGGTCGATGTCTCCATTCTCTGCATTAATGACAACAGTGACAATGTTGCAAAAAAAATCTTTGCTGGAAAGTCGTGGTCCTGCCTGAAGCAGTTCGGACCAACTTTAGTCCTGGGTGAAAAACACGGTGCTCTCATTTATTTGAATGGAGCCAGTCTAAGATTAAGGCCCAATCCCACTTCTCATTTGTACCCCTCGGCTCAGGTGATCTTTGGTTTCACTCAGTCTGACAGAACTTATTTATTTTTTAAATACAATATGTTCCGACCCAAGGCCGCTTGCAGACACCTCTAAAAAATAATCAATCACCCCATGTTCTATGATAGTGCGCCATATATTGGGCCTCTTCGCAATTGCAGACTTTGAAGAGGAGAAGGAGGAAGAAGAAAATTGACGAGGAAGAAGAGGAAGAAAAAGAAGGAAATGGAGCAAGAAGAAGAAGAAGAAGAAGAAGACCATAATATAAAAAATATCTTTGAAATCATATGATCTGATCCACACAGCGCCTGAGTAGGCCTTTTCCTGTTTACCCTGCATCATCTGGGAGTCAAACTCATAACCTTAGACACCAGGTCTAAGTCATGATCTTGAGCTAACTGCTGTTGAGAAAACTCAGCTGGTTCCAGTTTACACTACGACTGAGGCCTTTACCAGGGTGACATGTACAGGCAGAGTTCAAACTGCTGTCAAATATTTTGTTATCAAGTCAACAGTCTGAGATTGTATGTATTCATCTAGACAACATCAAGATGTTTGTAATTTCTTTTCAAAAACCGATGTTTAAAGATGCTATGATGGCAAAAGCCAATTCAGGAAGCTCTCAAAAATTCAATTTCTGAGGTACAATTCTGAAACGTACCCCATTACTTCTGCCATGGCATCAAAATGGTGTTTTTTTTTAACGTCATTGTCTTTTAACAGAAAACACACTTTGATGCTCAGCTGCTAACGTTTTAAACTTTAGCAGCTGAGCTGCTCAGCCCCTAGTTTAATTTTTTTAATCCAATTCAAAACAGGAATAATTACAAATGATAGTCAATAGTTGTACTAGCGATTTCACACACCACTGCACAAGTAATGACCTCAAAACACATCTAAACATTATACAAGGTTGTCAAAGCAGGTTTGTGCTAGTCAATCCTCACAAAGACACTTCAGAACATCAGTCACTGCAAGCATCATCCAGACCAGCACCGCCTGGATCACAGCATGCACTAACAAATGAAGAACTGTTGCCAGTGCAGTGCAGTGCAGAGAGAGAAGTCAGCCAGTCAGAGAGAATCTGAATGCTTCTTACCTGCCTCCCTCATATCCTGCAGGGCTGCTGAAGGCAGGACAGCACCCGGTGTGTTCCGAGGAACCGCTATGAAAAACAGGGAGGGGAGGGAGATGGCGAGACAGGTGAGGAGTTGAGAGAAAGCTGGCAGGTTAAAGGAAAGCTGCATCCCTTCTCTGCAGAGCAGAGCAGAGCAGGGTGCTGCACACTTCCCTGCCCCTGCTCCACTCTCAATCCCTCTGTGCGCAGCTGTGTGTGTGTGTGTGTTTGTGTGTGTGTGTGTGTGTTTGTGTGTGTGTGCGCGCGTGCGTGTACGTGTGTGTGTGTTAACAAGAAAAATGCCTGTGAGTGTGTGTTAACAAGAAAAATGTGTGTGTGTGTTTGTTAACAAGAAAAATCTGTGTGTGTATGTATGGCATCACATTCTGAGCGGTAATAGAGAGCTAAATTCACGTTGTACATCTTTACTTCTTCAAGGAGGTCTTGTGAAAAAAAACAGTGAGTAAAATTAGAGAACAGTGTTCACTGTGTCAGAAGAGAAGATTTCAACCATGTTTTCTTCTCTAGGATTCAAAAAAGGACAGGAAGTGTAGAGGCCACAGCTTTGAATGACTTCAGCACATCTGCGCCCACAGGACATCACTAGTTTCTCACACTGCTCTGGTTTGATCTTGGTCAATTCTGACTCAAACTCTAGCTAGTTGTCAGGATTAGCATCATTAGCATGCTAACTCCGTCATTTCGAACTGGGCTGTGAAGAATTAAAAATCATTGTGTGAAGTATCATAATCATGTGTTAGTATGTGTATTAGTAATGATCAATAAGAGTGTGATAATCAATGATTGAAGAATTAATAATCATATGTTAGCGTGTGTATTAGTAATGATTAATAAGAATGTGATAAGTGTGATTATTAGGTATGATCATTTAAAGTGTGATAGTGATTATAGGTTCAAGCTCAAACTTTTCTGCTTCCAGCAAAGCACACAAACTTTTGACTCAATCTGTATTTGCTTTCTCTGCACAGGAACAAGTCAAGGTCACAAAGACAAAGAACTAGTCAGTTCTCACCAGTGACGTGCAGTCAGGGGAGGCAGGTGAGGCTGTGCCTCCCCTGTCATCATGAGAGGAAAAAGAAACGAAATAATAAAACAACACAAGTATTAATATTTGTCCTCTGGACTATGATTTTAGTGTGGTTCTTAATATGTTTTGACCGTTTTTATAGTAAAAATTGCAGAAAATTCTGTATCTCCTGCTAAAATAAGTCTCATCGGAGACGAGAGGTGAGGCACGGACAGCGCAGCCTCCCTCCAGATTGCGCAATCACTCCCAAACTGGATTGAGCGCGTGCAGAGGGCGCGTGCTTGTTCCCATTTCTGTGTATGTTTCCAATATGATGGTTGAGGACACTTTTATGTAATAAAAGTATGCGTCTTCTTTTCCACGGTGTTCAGTAATGTATTTTACGTATGTGTGTAATATTTACATCTTATTGATGTGACATAAATCCACAGGGAAAATGCTGCCCTGAGGCAGGCAGTACCTCTGCCTCAAGTTAGGCGGCGATAGTGAGCAGCCTGATAGCCAGCAGCCAGGTCACGGTGAACTCTGACCTGTGTGCATAAAGTAAACACAGAAGTGTGCTGTGCGATGCTGTAGAGCTTAGAGACAAGCTGTCATTTCTCCCCCTGAAAATGGAGGATTTGATTTCTAAACTGAGACATTTTTCAAAGCTGGACTTTCAGTCACAGCAAGAAGTCATGTACAAGTAAAGGTCAGATACACTGCATTATATAGTTGCACTGGTGTTTTAAAATGGTTTTCAGCCTCCTATTCGCTCCTATGCTCTCATCCTATTCTATTGGCATCCTACTGTATGTTTGTAAATCTGACTTGTGAGTCAGTGCCTCCCCAACCCTCACCCTCACTGCACGTCACTGGTTCTCACACAAGGAATCTGGCAGATAGCGTAAGAGTTAGGAGATTTGCTGTCCGTGTTTTGTTTCCTTCACAGATAAAAAGGAAGACTCCTGTGGACACAGAGGGAACCCCTACGTGCGGGTGTCGAAATGAAGGCGTGCTGACGGCTGTTTCAAAAATACACATATGCATGCACAAGCAGACACATAGCCACGCCTTTGTAACAAGCATTAATGCTGGAGCTTTTAGAATAGATATCAGAACTTCTTGACTCTAATCACGGGTACTGTGTGTTCACAGTTACTCTAGATAGAGAATAGAACATTTCTCCAGACGTCTGTATCATTCCGATGTTCTCCTGCTAATAAATGCCTGCTGGCGCACTAAACTACCAACGACTCTGCTGACTCCAGGAAGCCTCCTGTAGAATTTGAATTACGCAATATATATACTCTGTGAGGTCCTTCTGATGTGACTAACGTATTGTGTGTAAAATTCCTACAGCTGCGGTCATTCGTGTGGTGGTGCTACTATAAATGACAAGATGGTTTTCTCTTTGATCAACTGTACCAACAGATGCTTTAGGAACACACCGTGTTAATGTTAGCTCTGTTATGCTAATTAAATAGCCGCACTTGCACCATGACTTGAATACAGACTGCTATCTATGACACATACACTAGATGCTAATCTGGAGCAGCAGGAGGATTTGAGCGGTGTTTTATAGTCTATGGTCATGGTACTGTGTTGAATATCAGTTTAAATCAGAGATCATAAATGCTGGCTGCACTCCACTCCAGGAGCCAGTGTTTTTCCACTAGAGACTGACGCAGGAGTGCCTCTACTTGACTCGCTGAGCCGGTGTCATCTCCGCTAGAGACACAGAGTGCCATGGGTCTACCCTCTAAAAAAATCCTGTTCCTGTTTTTTTTAAACTGCCACCCGGTCCCGGTAAAAAGTTTCAACAGTGACTCCCACTCCTGTTTATGTAGCAGTGGAAAACGGACCTCGACGGAGACGCTACGTCCATTTTTTGTACAGTCTATGGTCCTTCCCCAGTCCTACGCCCAACATAATGTTTCCATCAGACTCAAATAAATTGAACGTCCTCTAATCACTGAAGTCACTCTGGACCAGTTCTCCTCTGTCCACACAACATGCTCCTCAGCAAAGGCAAGTCTAGCCTTTTGAGTCTTTCTGCTGATGAGAGGTTTGGTCACTGCAGAGTGGGCTTTCACTCCAAAAAGTCTTAAAAGACGAGACATTTTGTGCAGAGACAGATCCTTGCCCTGTTCAGCACTGAACTGACGAGAATCTCCAGCTGCAGTGTTGAACTTATTCTCCACTGAGAGTCTTCACATAATCCTCTCCTCCATCCTTCTCTTCTCCTTCTTTTTGAGGGACTTAAATTAATCTATGTCCTCAGTTTCAATCTTCTTGAAATCACTGACTGTGAACGCCCAACCTCTCTCTGATGGCTGAGGGTCATCCCTTTGGCCTTCATCTGGACAACCTGCTGTCTCAGGGTTTCAGTCCCCTTAGAGCAGCTGCCATCTTACAAAGTAACCAGGAGAGCTGCAGATAAATAGGGTGTGTCCAACAATGAAGTCAATTGTCACCAGATTTACACCAATAACTGAGAGGGATCTGAAAGTGTTCAATAAGAACAATGCAATTCAACTAATGATTATATTTTGTGCATTGCACTGAAATATATTATTTTGAAGGAGCTGATGTATCATCTGAAGAGGAACTTTTTGAGAGAAATAATGCTACAGAGTCAGGCTAGATGTTAGATATGTGAATGAAAACGGGTTCTATGTGTACTCTCAAGTCTCCTCTTTACAGACATGTCCACTTTATAATAATCCAGACAGTTTGGGACAAAACATACAGTTTTTCTCCTGCAGTATCAATGTGATATTTTTTCAGAGGATGGAGGTTTTTTCTCTGGATACTGACAATACAGAGGTTTCTGAGCAATTTACACAGCACAAATGCTCTCCATCCAATCACTGAAAAAAATGCCGTTCTCTCCAAATGTCAAACATGTCTGATCCCAAATCACATTTTGATGTTGATTTTTTAATCTATGTATGTAAATATGGACTCTTTCTTTAGGTTATGCAGCCTACAGAGGAAACGTTTGTGTTCCATCTTTCATGAAAACAGAAGTACATCTTATCACTGTGGTGTAACTGCCAGTAATAGATAGGGGTGCTTATGAGCAATGAAAAACCTGTAATGAAAAACATGTATATTCCTAACAAGTTTCAAAGAACAATGGTGAATATTAAGAGAGAACCATCACTTTAAAGTTGAATGCTTTATTCTTTGTTGTTTTGAAAAGTGTGTTATGGCATGGGGTTATAAAATTGAGTGATTATATTTTCTAACATTAGGAGTGTATACCTCACTCAAAATCACTATTATAATTATTCCTGCCAGATAGAACCAGTGGCCCAAATTTGGGGTCCTGGCTCACGGACCCCAAACACTGTTAATGCTGAATTTGTGTCCGTTTAAACCATTCGAGTTATTATTAGTTAAAATGTTGAGTTTTGTTGCATTACTTAAACAGTAGGTATGTTGTACTATTATGATGTGATCATTGGGTGAACAAACTGTTTTAAGGGCAGATTGTATCAAAATCTCATTGGCTCATCCACTCAAGAATAGTGTGTGCCTGTTTGATGGAGAAGGTTGCCTTTGAAAGAAAATATTGAATTGTCTATAAAGCATTCATGTTCTGTCACCTTGGATGTGCGTGTTCCTGCTGTTCTGCTATGCAGACTGCCATAACATGTGGGTCATGTTCACATTACTATAGATATTGTTATAGTTACTGTTACTCGCTGGCTGCTTGCATCTCTGGAAGTGTGTCAGTCTCTCTGTCTTTTGTCTATCTTTGTGTTTCTCTCTTTCTCTCTCCTTTTCTTCCTCCCCAACCGGTCAAGACAGATGGCCGTCCTCCACAGAGCTGGGTCTGTCCGACGTTCCTGCCTGTTATAGGGAAGGTTTTCGTTGCCACCATACTCTATGGGGAAATTGTTGGGTCTTTACCTACTCTGTAAAGTGTCCTGAGATAACTTTGGTTATGAATTGACACTATAAATAAAATTGAATTGAATTGAATTGAACCTCATCACAATTCACTGTAATCTGGGTTAGATTCCTTAATAGTTTGGGGCTAGCCCTACAACATTTTATTTCATTCCCTGTGAGGTATATTAAAACTGCATCTATTTGTAAATCAAAATGATGGGTCCCATTGTCGTTCAAGGTCCCAAATTTTAAAAACATGTCAAAGGCAGCCGTAACGACACCTGTGGGAATTTGATATCATAAATTAAAATGTAGGCTAATATACAGGCCCTTTGCCAATTTAGTTTAAAAGTAGAGATCATACATTCAAACTAAATTGCTTTTAATCTTCCTTTTCTATTTTATTTCCCCAACTGTGATCTTACAGAATTTGTTCTGATTCTCCAAATGAAACTAAACATGATTGGATTCGTTTCCCCTATGAATTTGATGACAGAAACTGACTGAGATATTTGAAATAGTCGACCTTGTTAGACAGCAGAACCACGGGCACACACACAGTAGAAGATCTCTCTGCTGCCAGTGATTGTGTCGCCTTAATCAGCGTTTAATGGGGGCACGCAGTATTAGAAAGTGAAGGCAAACAAGCCGAGCACACTCTGAACAGGTGTGTGTAGCATCACATGGAGTCAGCCTACACCACACTGCATTCATCACTGCACCAGTCCCACCGTATAACATTAATTTATTCAAGCACCCCTAAAATCTCGCGGTGCTACCATTCAGACATCTTGCATTTCACTGAATCTGGTTTTGGAGAGATTTTTTTCATTAAATGCACATTGTTCCGCACAGAGACGGGCCGTTTTTAGTCCTTTGAACCCGGATTAGTTTTCCTCCGAGTTAACGGATGTGAGGCGGTTGGACCGAGCCTCGCGTGCAAATCCCGCGGAGTTTAGACGGTCTCTCACGGGGCTCTGTAGTCGTATTGTGCGTCATCTCCATCGCTGCCGTTTTGTTATTTTTTCTCCATTGAAGAAACATGGCAACTCCCGCCGCGGTCAACCCGTCCGGTAAGTCGGATGCCCTGCATGTCGGTGGAGTCGAACAGAACGTGTAATAATGTTGTGTGGAGTGTAGAAAAGGCAGCTGTCTGTTCTTTAGGCTGTTGCCGGAGAGGGCTGAAGCGCCGACAGGCCGCCGAAGCCTGGCTCTAGCATCCATCCCCTTCCCCCACTGAACCGCCGTTCACAACACCGCTATTCTTCGCAGTTTTGTAGCCAACTTAGCCGTCCAAACGACTCGGTTGTTGTGTGGTTAGATGTGTTTATTCCCACACGCTGTGATATTTCTGCTTCTGTTCTTCTCGGTAAAACTAGCCCAACGCGTTGATTTCGCCGAGCCTTTGCATTTCCTCACTGTGATACAAAGGTCGCTTTGCATATCGCTGCCCTACAGCGCTGCCCTTCATATGTCGTGTTTCACCGGAGACATTTGGACATTTGTTTCGGTGAAGGGAGGCAGACACTTCGGCTCAGCACAGTTTTGCCTCCGTCCCTCTCCTGTTGGTTCATTGTTGCCCGTAAGGCTTTACGTGTCCTTCCGGTAAACCGCTTTCACAAACGGAGCGAAACGCTAAACCATATTTCAAAATGTAATGTCGGTATAGCATTTTGTATTGGCGTGAGGTACATACCGGAGAGAACATAAACATTTCACGGTTTCTTGAAAACCGTTTTGCAATCCGGCATGTAGCCACCACACAGCGAGTAACGGGCATTAGAATAATGTGTTAACTTTGAGAGCCGTGTCCCCTTTGTTGACTCCGTCCTCCCCTCAGTGTGCAGCAGGGAATGTCCATCAGCCATAAAAGTTTGAATTCAACTGAAATACGCGGTTCTCTGGTGGTCACGCATCTGTCACGTTAAATGTTTAAATAGAGTCTGGTCCAATGTGCTGAAGCAGGTTTTCCCAGCGAAAAGCGTGAGTGCCGGTTCAATTTGAATAGGTGCACTCTGTGTTAATAGGAAGACAGTTTATTTTCGTAACCGCCAGATGAGACAGTAACTTGAATGCATGATTCATTCATTCAACCCACGGATGAGACAGTACTGTGACCATCTCACCATCATTACTTTGTTTCTGATGAGCTTGATAATGACACTATTGCAATAATACAGCTTATCATTTAAATGTGCTCCGAGTCCCTTGCCATGACAAAACATTTTCAGTACAATTCATTACAGTTTAATTATGTAATTGTACAAAATGTACGGTGGCACTGTGTGTGGATAGGCCTTTGCTATTATTATTCAGCATCATTAGAAAAACATTGTTGTATAAATGAATCCACACGGCAGCGTTTGCTTTCAGGGGCTGGGCGATCATTTGACACAATCATATATTGTCTTTCAGTGGATCAAAGTACCGTGAAACAAAATCGGGGCGTCTAAACTGATAACAAGTACATACTAATTCAAATTTTTCATAAAATCGGATGTGTAATATTTTGAGTTTAGTTTTTACAAAAAAGTTGTCTTTAAAATGGGGAAATACACAATCTTTTTCCATATTTTTCACATTAAATTTACACAGGCATATACAAAAATAGGCTTGACCATGTTGTTATTTCATAGAGACTACATAAATATTTATTTATTTATTTATTGAATTAGCAGAGAAAAGGATACATTGTGTAATATATCATTACTGAGATATGCAATGAGCTTTATCGAGAGAGGATTTCGGCCACATCATTCAGCCCTGTTTCAGGCTGTACAAATAGGATTTAATTTAGTATATGTGTATAAGAAAATCACACCAACAGGATCTGTCAAAATCAGGAAAGGATAGCAAAGTAATTATTCTTTAGTAAAGTGTCTGGGCTTCTGAGACCTCCATACGATAACACGTCAACCCTACTCTACCTCACGCTCTGTGCCTTTTCATTGGTAATGTAAATGAAGGGGAATATAAATAAAGAATTGTCTGGTTATTAGCACCGTGGCTGCATACACAGTGTTGAGATGAGGTGTTGCTCGAATGAACAATGAAAAGATGAGAAAATAACCCTTTCAGAAGACAAAACCAAAACCTTCCTCTTCCTCTTGGTCATTGCAGATGAGAGTAATCCATCCCGTAAGGATGAGAGTATTACTCATATATATGCATCTTGTATGGGAGGATGAAACCCTCCAGGCCAGGGCCAAACCTATTGCTTTAATTATTATCCCCTGCGTGTTATGTTTGTTATAATGTAATGATCCACTCAGGGTGGAGGAAAGCGTGCAGTGAGAGCTACGTGCAGCTCCTCTATCCGCTGATGAAACCCAGTTAGAATTAAGTCATGCCTAATGCTGCTGCTGTTGCTGCTGTAGCTAGAGGAGGACAAAGTTAGCGTGCTGATCTGTGATCAGCCCAGGCATGGCAGTATGGTCAGGTGTGTTAACCTCAGACCAGATGCCCTGGGATGTGGGAATGCTGTGTCACTGCAGGATTATCTCCAGCTGGCTGTCGCCCAGATCCAATTGGTGTAAGAGCATGGGAAACATGACAAGTGAAATGATCTAATGAGGGCTGCGTGTTTAGAGAGGACAAATCTGATTTCCCACTGACTGTGCCGGCTTGCCATCGTCTAATTTGTTCCGCCACATTTTTATAATGAACAGAAAATGTTTGCTCTTCTCATGATAACATAAAAGATCTCTAACCCCCATCACTCCACTTAGCAGCACGAAAACAACATTTATTTGTGCACAAACTGCTGTCAGTCTCGTAGCTTATGTCTACTGATACATCCGGCTGCTTGTGTATTTGGTGTTTTGACCATTTGTGAAATGTGTTAAAGGGATAGTTTTGCGGTTTTCAAGTGTGGTTTTATGAGGTACTTATCCATAGTCTGTGTTTTACCTACAGTAGATGATGGTTAGCACATAGACAGGAGTTCTGACATGAAAGCTAAGCAATGTGCTGCAGTGGACAGGGCCAGCACTAGAAACAATTTTAAGGGCGTACCCACACTGTCCATCCGTACCGTGCCACAGGATGTTTCACGGCTAAAGTCTAGTTCGTTTGACTAGTGAATGCAGCCGTTCATCTCCTAGGAGTGTCCACGGCCCGTTTGGGAGAGGTGGCTTTTATAAAGCACGTTTGCACATATACGAGCACGAGCATGCGCATGTACACAAGCTCGAGGCCTACGGCGGTTCTGACGTCATTTCATGTGCGCCTGTTCGGACATAGAAAAAAGAAGGAGGGACCATGCACGGACATTTCAAACAAAAGGTAAACGTTGGTCTGAGGTGGAGTGTTTACTGCAGATTTGGTCGATGAAAATATTCAAAAACAGTTGGACAAGACGCACAAAAACTCTGAGGTCTATGGAAAGATTTGTAAACAAAGCGACGCATCGCAATGACTTCAATCAATGCGCGTGACGTGTTATGGCGTGATGACGTATAGGCAGCAAGAAGCATTCGCCAAGGCCCAGGTAGTGTGAGTACAAACGGGCCTGGGCCGCGGGGGGAGAGGGAGGGGGGGGGACAAGTGCCCTAAAGCACGGGGCATGGTACGGATGGACAGCGAGTGGGCCCTAAGACACCTTAAAGAGGCACCCCTAAAAAAATCCAGGCCTGCCCCTAAATAGTCGACCAAGCATTCATTGACCAAAGAATCATTAGCAGATCAGAATTTCCCTTGTCGATTGGTCGTAGAAAAAAAAACCCCAAACATTTGCTGCCGTTTCTTGTCGAAATTAAGTGAAAATCTGTGAACAGCGGCTGGCCTAAAAGGCTCTAGGGCTTCTTATTTGAAGGGCTAAATACAGGAAGTCTCACTCACTGTCAGTGTTTTTAACACGACAGCTCCCCTGGCTGTACATAAAATAGCCAATCATGTCGGGAAAGACTTCTAAAAAACGGGATCACTTTGAAAAGAACAAGGATGACCTCACAGGTCACATACAAACTTTAGAACAAAAACTTCATCTATCACTCGTCCATGACGAACACGACCTACCACCTTAAAATATGTAAGTAACATTAGACGAACATGACCTACCACCTTAAACATGTAAGTAACATTAGACGAACATGACCTACCACCTTAAACATGTAAGTAACGTTAGACGAACATGACCTACCACCTTAAACATGCCGGTAACGTTAGCCTAGCTACCTGCCGATGTTCCCACAGTCTCCTTGCTGATCTTTTCTGACACATTCAGAATTAGAACCTGAAATAAGTTGCCGGTGTCATTAACAGGCGGCTGTGCGCACCTGTAAAAGAATTAGGGCTTCAGCTATGGAATCTTTTTCACCCGATTATTCCATCGATAAATCAAGTAATTGGATTAAAAAAATATGTAATTCTGCGTAAAAATGTATTATATTTTGCTTTACTTTGTGTGTGTGTGTGTGTGTGTGTGTGTGTGTGTGTGTGTGTGTGTGTGTGTGTGTGTGTGTGTGTGTGTGTGTGTGTGTGTGTGTGTGTGTGTGTGTGTGTGTGTGTGTGTGTGTGTGTGTGTGTGTGTGTGTGTGTGTGTGTGTGTGTGTGTGTGTGTGTGTGTGTGTGTGTGTGTGTGTGTGTGACATCTGGAGGGAAGAAAGAAAGCATGACAGGGAAGAGAAAGAATAGGAGCAACCTTTTCTGAGGGAGAGCAGTGATTGAAAAGGAGAAAGTATGCAACATTCCCCCTGGTCCCCCCACAGGCTCATTAATGCCTTTGACCTCAGGGCTTTTTAGCTTTTGCTGTCTGAAGATGTAGATGTGACTGATGGCGTACTCACACTTGGCCCAGATGATCTGTGCCGTGCTTTAGCAGGATTGTCCCCCCTCCCTCTTCCCCCATGGCCCAGGCCCTCTTGCGCTCACATTAGGTGTGTATCAATTAGGGTAAGATGTGGCTGCTCGTAAAGTTTCAGGGCATACCCTCTCAAATGGCCACTCACTCGCTGTGTTTCCATTACAAACAAGGCCCCAGAGGGATTTGGAGACTCTGGAGGTGACGTATCGCTCTGAATGGGTTTGGATCACTGGCGATCGGCTGATCAGTGATGTCCATGCAGCGTAGCGCCGTTCTTCCTCAAAGTGAGAAATCCAGAATAGTTGTAGTTTGATTTAAGGTGGCCCATATGATTCAAACGGCTGCTTGAGCGACTCGCATGCAAATTAGGGGCGTTTTGGCGAGATAGACCCGCCTCATCCCGGGTATTCCACTATAGTGGAAATGCACCTATAACTTGAAGTGATCCGGGCCTCGGCTCGACTGCTTCTTGCTTATAGACGTCATCACCCTCGGGTTTTTTGTCGTCCAAGGGCTTTTAAATATTTAAGTTTGCAGTAAACACCACCTCAGCATCAAACCTCTGTGAAACTTTATGCTTAGAGATGTCAGGATACCAAAAATTCAGTAGTCGGTGCTAATACCAGTGAAATGACACGATTCTCGATGCCAGTTCAATACCATGGTAAAAAAAAAGAGAAGGATTTTCTAAGATCCTATTGACTTCAACATGAACTTCTTTATTAGCAAATTTGGAAAATATTAAAATGCCATTACAACACACAATACAGTACAACCATTGGTCGAAGTGCAACAACTTAAAATTCATGCACAGAATTAACACATTGGCACCAGCACACGCACACACACCTAGTTACTAACAGTAGATTCAGTCATTTTTACAGACATGGTGGTGGCAGGTAGTTGATGTTAAAACATTAACATGTTTAGTTGATCAGACCTACTGAGCTGTAAAGAGGCGTGCTGATTAGCCGAGGCTGCATTACTTCCAAACATGTAACGTGTGTTTCAGTATGACAGATGAAAAAAGAAGTACTTCCATACACAACTCATGGGGCCTTTTTTCACCAATGAGTGGGTGCGAAGTGATTGCTGTAGTTCAACATGGGGTTTGTTATGTCATGTGAGTTCCACTTCATTGTGACCTAACTACCAACTTCTGAATCCAAGTCTGACTGGAACACTCTATACTACCGCCATTAGTTATGGAAGAGACACAGCACCAAAACCTACGTGCTTCTGGTGTCTCAAAAAATAGGCATCTTCTGTGGTTTTTTATTTTAGAATCGAAATTTATCGAAAGTTATCAAAATTTATCGCAAGTATCGGTTCTCGAGACATCCCTACTTCTGCAGTAGGGCTGATTAGCGATATACTAATCTCACAATACGATACGATACATGATATTCAGCTCACGGTACAATATATATCACGATATTCAGCCACCAATACGATTCGGTTTGATACGATTGGATATGATACACTTACATCATTTTCTGAAAGACTTTAAAGGGACGGTGTGATTTTGGTGACATCTTGTGTGTTCCATTGACTGGGATTGAATAAATAAAAACTGAAAGAATCAATTACACAACATATGGCTCTGACTGGACAGCAGAGGTGGTAACAAGTCACTTTGTGCAAGTCCAAGTCAAGTCTAAAGTCTCTGAGGAAAGCAGCAAGTCCTAATTGAGTCTCTTATGGTTTTAATAAATAATAGGGTTAAAGTGCAACCTCATTGTATAATTACACAAAGTCCCAACACTCTTGTGTAAATACAGAAAGTCTGATGCTCTCTTTACCTGAACTAATTACAGACACACCTGAAGCTCCAGGTCCTGCTCTCATTGGAGGATTTGAAGACATTTGATAACTTGGAGGCAGACAAATCAGCTGTAGATATTCTGAATGATATATTCAGGATTATGCTCGATTTTGATATATATATTTGATGTTTTCACTTGTTATTTGATATATTTTTGTTGTATTATAGTTTATAGTAATATGTATTTTGTATTGGCTGCTCATTATGTTTGTCAGAAACGTTGTCAGTCATGCTGCTGTCTGTCTCAGGACACTCTAAACAGATGTTTAATGTCAGCGAGCTCTTTCTGTGAAATAAATATTATAAAAATATTTATGTGTTAAAATTTTTCATATCACAATATTTATATTTTTGTGAATAGGGATGTGCACGAGTAGCTAATTCCAGGATTGAGGGATCCACTAAGTTCCTCGAGGGCCAATCGAGTACTCGTTTTTACAAATCTAGTTATAGAACTAAGCCTACACAAAACCTAATGCTTATTATCAATCAAAACACTCACAGTTACCCTTCTTCAAAACATAGTTTCCTTACAAAAAAGTTATTAAATTTGCGTTCTGTTAATGATCAGTCCTGCTGTGGAGAGCAGGCGCTCCTCTGACAGACACAACGCTCACTTTTTTGCCCCGGTGCCTGTTGGACTCCTGTGGGTTTTTCTGAGGATCACTGTATAGCTCACTGAAATAAGCGTCTAGCTGGTTGACATATTTTCGAACTAGTCCTCACTAAAGAGGGTGTCCAGTGCCTTTGTGCTTGCAACACTGCCGCCCCAAGCGCCACTACCCTTTGAGATTTTGAAACAAGAGGAGAGACATTGCTACATTTAGGCATTTATATATTTATTTGGCAAAAATGTAAACAATTGTTTGCCTTCTGGGTCAGAATATAAACACTTTTACATTATCAAATCTTAGAAAAAATGAAGACATTTTTTTTCTTGCACTAAAATAAGCACAAACAGCAATCACTGAACTGACTGAATAAAGGCTATATCCGGGTTATTCAGGAAAAATATGAGCATCACATTAATGGATATTGTAAAACAATGCAGAGACATAGGAGTACATACAGTATATTGTCTTTATTTTATCAATGTAAATATTAGTCATAGGCCTCAAAGTGCAACAAGCTTGTCAAAAACAACCCTTGTTGAATGAACAAACCTGTGAACCAGAGGTTTTCACTCAATTATTGGACTAAAGTACAAGTTTGAGGCTCTTTTACATTTACTTGAGTATTTTATGTACATGCTACTTTATTCTTCTACTCCTCTACAAATCAGTGGAAATATTCTACTTTTTACTCCACTACATTTATCAGATTACTTCAGTTACTAGTTACTTTACCAGGCTGACAAGTACATATAAAACATTAGTTTATTCATAAAAAACTGGACTGACACAAATGAACATATCATAAATCTCTTTCCACTCAGATATGGCTGCAGAGTAAACTCAGGCTTCACAGAGACAAAAAACAAAAACTTCTCTGTCCATTCTCTGGTGAACAGTTTTCTGTGACAACTTTTCTTTTTTTCATAGTAGAAAGAGACATTGATGTGGTGATTTATCCACAGATTTAACCAGACCGACCGATCTCTCAACATCAGAGAAGAGCTTAGCGAGCTGTTGCCAAGAGGATTCAGAAACCCACGAAGAAGAGCGTAGCAGGAGCGTGCGTAGCGAGAGCGTGCGTAGGGGGAACGTGCATAGCGCTGTGGCCGCGCGCCTACAGGGAGCGCATGGAGCAAGTCTCCCAACGCATCGAGACTTCACGTGCTGAGACGGATACGAGAGAAGACAGCCGTCATGAAGACGCTACGTTGCACCTCATAAACCGAACGGTACACACATGTACCGAACCGTGACGAGCGCACCGAACGGGACAGATTTTTTAAATAAACCGTTCCACCCCTAATGTTCAGTTTAACATTAAGAAAAGGAATTCGGCACTGTTTTGCAGTCTATACCTATATAGAGAATAGCCTATATATTTGTAGATTTGATCACTTTTTGTTAAAAACATCGTATTGTGAACTTATTGTGAATACTTAAACTGTATGTAATAACAGACTTCTGGTCCAGTATTGTTCTCGTTGTTACTGTTACTGTTGTGAGGCACCTGGCCTGGTTAAAGATTGTCCAAACAAACACAAGAATAAAGCAACAGAAAAGCTCTGTAATTTCCGTCATGGTTCCAAATAGATATTTCAGTCAAATAAAAAGGTATTTCTGCAGATCAAAGAGACTGGGTGGCTCTAATGTGTCCCACATAAATATATACAACCATAGCCTAATAGATCTTAATCCCATAAATGTCAGCCTGATCACTCTATAAACTTCAAATGGGATCCTGATTATTCAGTTCCAAGAAACATTGAAGTTTAAAAAAGACATATCTTTGCTATACCCACAGACATATAGTTATGTATATTTGCATATTATGATCCAGATAAAAGCAGTTCACATATCTGCTGTCAGAGTCTGTACAGGGGAGAGGTCAGAGCCCCTGACCCTCAAAAGGTCTCCGTACGGCCCTGCATCACACGTTGCTACCTGCTCTGTGGGAAACACTGCCGACATTGACGAGGAAAATGCTGGGTAGTGATATCCAGTTATGATGATTTAGATTTAGCTTAGCTCTTGGACCTCCTTCCGAAATTGTTTACTGTCTCAGCCTGGCCTGTCGGGTCTTCCAGTCCGTGGAACTGGATGGGTAGCCCCCGTTTTCTTGGCAAGAGCAGTTTCACAAAGTTCCTGTCGGTTGTATAATACAGTATATAGTCAAGACTGTTGTATGTATGTAAGTTTAAAATAGTCCCAATAAAGCCAGTTATAAATATAAACAGGAATGTTTGGATGCAGACAATGTTTAATTGATTGATTGATTTAATTTAAGAGATTGTTTAATTGATTGATTAAAGGGTTAAATTGAGCATTTATTAAGTGCTTTAGAGGAGATTTCCAAATATTAAGATATTTTAATAATATCTTCACTGTTGGAAGTCTGTTTTCTCCACTGAAAGCCAAGGTATGAAATAAAGGTCCTCAAGACAACTCATTCAACTCTGTGGATACAGAATAAGAATAAGCGGCTCACTCTGAGATTACCCGGTCTTATTGTCTAGATACTTTTCAGCTTGTAGTGTGAGAGGGGCCTTAGACTTTCTTTCTCAGCTCAAGTACCTGTTCCACCTGTACTGGTATTACTACTGTATCTATTTATAGGATTTTTAGTATTTTTTGGGCAGTGTAAACAACATGACATTGTCATGAACATGGACATTACAAGATGCCCTGATGATCCCCAACCCACTATTAACCCTTACTTGACATCATATAGCAAAACATACTTGAAATAGGATAATAACAAATAGAAATAGACTTTTAGAAAATTATATTACACATAAGTAAAAGAGAGAGTAGTAATTAAGAATATGTTTGAGTAGTTTACAGACATGACATATAATAGAATAAAATGAATAGATACTACAGAATCTTATGTCACTGTAACTTTGACCATTATCACTGATGACTGGCAGCTTGCGTCACATGTGCTCCAAACAAGTATGAGAGCCACACAGGTCCAAATGTGTCTGAGCTGTTACAGAATGAAGCAGAAGAATGGGAGCTCAAAAACAAAAGATTTACTTTTAGTACTGATAACGCCCCCAACATGGCGGTTGCTGAGCAACTAGGTAAATTCCTGCATGTGAGATGTGATGGCTGCACTCTAAATCTGGCATCCAACGATCTCTCAAGTTGCCTACTGTATCAAGGCTACTGCCAAGGGTCAGGCCTATTACCACGTTTTTCCACCGCAGCACAACTGCAAAACACAAGCTTGAGGAGAAGCAGCAGATACACAGTGTGTCGTGTCACAAGCTGAAAACAGACGTCAGCACAATGTGGAACAGTGCATTCGACACGGTTGACAGATTTCTGGAATAGTAATAAAGAATATAACTAAGTTGGGTCTAAAATTCTTATCCCAAGGATACAATATGTGGGTCTGTAGATCAGATGACTGTGGTGCTAACAACAGACCTAATTTTCACCATTAGGTTATTTCCACCAACATTATATTGAAAGGAACTTTTACAGAGAGCACAACAATGTGCTTGTGTATTAGCTGATTCCCCCCCCACTATCTGCACAATATTGAATTGAATCCTCATAAACTGGGCAATAAAACATGAAATTAATCTCATTCTCTGTCTCACCCAGGTCACATATCAAACAGAGCCTGTCTCCAGAGCTAGTAGGAATATATATTTACACTGGAGATCAAAATTAGATAACACATTATTAATACTTGATTTATTCTGAAATACTGTTATTTTTTACTGTTTAGAATTTGATAGAATATCCTCTGTGTCTATACCACTGCTGCCCTAGCATGTTTTTCAAATAACCAAGGCAACAACAAAAACCTTTATTTAGTGAAAAAAAACAGGGAGTAAAATTAGAGAACAGTAACTATTGTGTCACAAGAGAAGATTTCAACATTGATTTAGCTGATGCTTTTCAACCATGAAGATAAGATATTCCTTTATTTGTCCTACAAAGGGGAAATGTCCATATTACAGAAGCAAGTGGTTAGAAAACATAATGAAGCATCAATAAGAAACAATAGAAAAATATGAACAATATAAACTATAAGAATAACAGGAACAATATACATTTTTAAATGTTTATAAATTGACAGGAAAATATTAGTATTGCACATTGAGATTGAAAGTATTTCACACTGTGAAGTGAACCCAGTTGGTGAAGTGTGTGTGTGTGTGTGTGTGTGTGTGTGTGTGTGTGTGTGTGTGTGTGTGTGTGTGTGTGTGTGTGTGTGTGTGTGTGTGTGTGTGTGTGTGTGTGTGTGTGTGTGTGTGTGTGTGTGTGTGTGTGTGTGTTCTACTGCAGTGCTAATTGTACAGTCTGACAGCTGCAGAAAGGAAAGACCTGCGATAACGCTCCTTCACACACTGTAGGTGACGCAGCCTGTCGCTTAAGAGCTATCCAGTGCTGTTAGAGTTTCCTGCAGGGGGTGGGGGTCATTCTACATCATGGATGGCAGCTTTGTCATCCTCAAACTCTCTCTGGCGGCATGGATGGAGGCGTTCATCTGCATGTACTGCCAACATTGCAGTGACACAGAGCGGTTGAAAATCAGGGATTAAGTTAAAGGCATGGGCTTTTTTGAACTGTGGTGCACAGAGCAGTGACACAGAGCGGTTGAAAATCAGGGATTAAGTTAAAGGCATAGGCTTTTTTGAACTGTGGTTGTATGAAGTTCTTCTCCACAGTCTGTGTGTAACCTACAGTAGCTGATGGTTAACATGCTGTAAGTCTCTAGAAGCAGACAGGAGTCCTGACACAGAAGCTGTTGCAGACAGGGGCAGCAGCTAAAAGGATGTTAGACACCTTAAAAAGACCCACATAAATAACTTAATTTTAGTTTAAATGTACACTAAACTGAAAATATTTATTACAGCTTTCCACAGTTTCCACAGAAGTTTCTCCTCTCTCTCTTTCAGCCGTTCAGTCTCCCTCTGCAAAAGTTCTACAGACAGGATCCTCTTATCTCCACTGTGAATGGCATTTCGTCTCTCGTCGTATCTCTGTCATAATCATTGACTTTTCTTTTCTAGTATTTGTTTATTCCATAAACTACGGAAAGTCTGACTCAAACAGTAAGTTGCACTAATGCGTAGGAATACGTTGTTAAAATTAAGTTCCAAAGGGAAGGACTGTCAAGGTAAAGCATTAGAAACTGTGTTCGAACACATCTGTCAGCTGAAACTACAGGGTTTGGTTTTTAAACTAACAGAGCCACTAGTGTTTGATGGCACATGTTGTGTTTGTTTTCTAGAAAGCTCATGTGTTTTTTGAAATGATGAAACATGGCAAAGTTAGTCTTATAAAGACGAGAGCACTGTAAACAAGATCCTTTTCTTCATTAATTGGCATTGGAGATTTAAAGCCTGCCTGTCAATATGGTTTATTGTGTCCCATAATATTGGAACCCCTTTTCCTGTGTGTGCTGAGTGAACCCCAACAGCCACCTGTATCATTGAGGTATCCATGTTGACAGAACAGAACTGCAAGATTTAAAATGCCTTTTTACATCTACTTCCATATTAGTCAATGAAATATGCTTTGAAAGAGCTGCTGAATATAAAGCAATGTACTTTTCTACAAAAAAATGTCATAATGACTAGAATAATCGTACAAATGGGGAACACTAGAAGTTAACAGTAGACCCATGTCTATGTGACAGATACTTCTGCTGACTCTGTGTCGTTTTCTCTTACTCTATCTTCCAGAGATGGGCAGTGAGTTGCCAGGGACAGTAGCGATGCCGGGGGCAGTCGGAGCTGGTCAGGTGAGGATGGGAGGAGCCGTGCCAGGCCGTGGGGGAAAGAGGAGATCAGGGGGGTGAGTATCTCTCTCTCTCTCTCTCTCTCTCTGTGTGTGTGTGTGTGTGTGTGTGTGTGTGTGTGTGTGTGTGTGTGTGTGTGTGTGTGTGTGTGTGTGTGTGTGTGTGTGTGTGTGTGTGTGTGTGTGTGTGTGTGTGTGTGTGTGTGTGTGTGTGTGTGTGTGTGTGTGTGTGTGTGTGTGTGTGTGTGTGTGTGTGTGTGTGTGTGTGTTTGAGCTTCATACTCCTTTTGGACTTATTTTTTCCATGTTCATTTCCTGACTAGGCAGTTATTGGGGTCTTCAGCAGTATATGTCTGGAAGGTCCACATATATTATTAGCTTGTTTCATCCTGTCATGAGTCATGACTGAAACGTTTGGCAACAAAAACATCTATTTGCTCTGCTTGATGTAACAGCTAACCTGCCTTTTCACAAGGTTCTAAAATCCTCAGGTTCCAAATTGTAGTTCTTGCAAATGAGCTCCTTTGTAGACGCTACTTTTAGAAAACAAGCATCCTGGTGCAGGTTATTTATTAACGAGCTAGTAGTGTTCTTTTATTCAGTAATCACAGACTGTTAAACGGGCTAACAGTGTGTCTGTTTGATTAGGTTTTTAAGACAAAAATAGACCCTTTGGGAAAAAAGAGAAATCTTATTCAAAAATAAGTAGTCTCATACCATGTAACTGTGTAGATGTTTTCATGTTATGCTCCGCTGAAACTGGTCAGTGAGATGTGACTGTGGCCCCTACAGGGCTCCAGTCAGTGAGTCATTAGTTGTTTTAAGGTTTACTCCCAGACTAACAGTAAATAAAAGCAGTACAAAGGACAAGCTTGTCGGTGCACGTACAGTTTCTGAAATAAAACACAAATAAACAAATGCATAAATATTTATAGAGTTGTCACTAATACCCAGCATTATATAAGCATTTAAGGACTGTAACTTAAAAGCTGCATCTTCTCTACATCAGTATTAAACACAAAAGGTAATAATGTCCCCTCTTATAATGTTATAAAATCACATTGAACCACGTTACCTGAACTTTTACAGGAATACAAGGCAGCGTTAGGAGCTAGTTAGTTAGCTTATCACTTAGTGCAACTAATTTGGGATCAGACTAATTATTGAAATGTGTGTCTTAAAGCAACACAATGAACAGACTTAAGTAAAACAACATAACATCATAAAATAATCACATTATTGTGCTTCATGAATCCTGTAATTGTAACTTAATAACTTACATCCTCAGTGACGACTGCACCGCGATCGTCAGCAGGAACAGTAGAAATATGTGCACAGGAAACTGAAATACAGCGTGACTTCACAATAAACAATTTCCAAAAAGTAAAAGTTTCTGAACGTAAAGAATTCACAATAGATGCAAAATAGGAGATAAAATAAACTTGAACTTTAAGGGGGATACACTAATGCTTATGTGCACATTTATACTGGTTGTATGATTGAATATCGCTCTGTTATCGAGGACACAGGAGGACCATTATTATGGCCAACCAATATCCTGTTGAACGATAATCTCGTCATATGGCTCAAGCCTAAATGGAAGACATTAAAACGGTGAAACAGAGCTACAGCAACAATCTAAAATTTGCCTTCAAATCACACTAATCTCCAAATCGATCTGTTGACAAATTATGATCATGAAGTCTTGAAAAAACAAATCAAAATAGGAACTTTTGTAGTTCCTGAACTACAGGAGTTAATTTCCACCAACATTATATTGAAAGGAACTTTTAGAGAGAGCACAACAATGTGCTTGTGTATTAGCTGATTTTTTCCCCACTATCTGCATAATAATTAACCTATGCCTCTATGTCTACTGTCTTTGTGGACTTTAATGTAAAATCCTCACTGGAGGCCTGTAAATCATATTCATCATACTCACAAATCAAGTCTCAAGTCTATCTGTACCGTCCTGCTGACATGCTTCTTTGGGAAGGATCCGAAAAGTTCAGGCAAAGGGCAATGCTCCATATGTATGCAATGTGATACTTCCTGTTGAATCGGACAATCACAGAACATATGCAGGCAAGGGCTAGCGTGCAGAGAATGTTCTAGTCAACCAAACATAGCCTTAGATGTTTAATGTTCATCTTGGCTAGGGCTGCAACTAATGACTGATGACGAATGTGTTGAAACTCAAATATTTAGTTTACATCGTTGTTGGCAAACCCCTCAAATATGTAGCTTCTCTGCATGATAGATCAAGAAATACATCACTTAAGCGTATGCCAACTAATATTATGTATTACACAGTGGGGTCCAGAGCTACTCTAGTCTACTGATGATTGACTAATCGATTAAAGGTTGAATATGTAGAATGAGCAGAACACAGCCATCTAGTGTCTCAAGATCGTAGTTGCATCAACAAAAAATAATTGCAGCAGTCTGGTTGCCAGGTTGGTCAGACCCGGTCCATCTTCCTCCTCTGATCATCGGCTCTATTTATCAAATAAGGATGGTAATGAGGTTTTTTATTCTGTCAACTGAAAAAGAAAGGGCTGCAATCACTTTCTGCTCTTTCAGTTTGGACGGAATGCTTTCAGAAAATTACCTCCAAACTTTACTATGAATGTAACCCCATTTGACATGTGAATGGCATTTTCAGGTTCTGCATTAGTGTGGAAAGAGCAGGGTATGTGGGGCACTGTGCATGAGCTCTTGTATATTCTAATCCTCAGGGGCCACAGCGACGAATTTAACCCATGCACAGGCATTAGGCCTACATAAACATGAATAAATAATGCAGCGTCGGGTCTAGGCAATATGCCAGATAAACATGGCACAGGGAGGCAATGGGGACTGCTCTTGTCTATGTCATTGTTGTTTTATTTATTGAGCTGAGTTTGTGTGTGTGTAAGATGATTCCAAGACAACAACAGATAATCTTCTCCATTGCCCCCTCATACAGCCACTGTCACTGCCATGATGCATAAAGCCTTCAGGTAGATCATGCATACCAACTGATCAGTGACAGGGCAGCCCAAGAGTGGGGGAGGGGGTTGGTAAACACACCATTCATGCACTAACCAGAGGGGTGTACTATGAAGCCAGATTAGTGGGTTGGTTAGCAGGTTGTGTTGAGCCAAAAACCAAAGTTTGTCACTAAGGCGGCTCTCTTTTAACCTGGAGAGATCGCCATGGTAACTTTCCCTGCATGCTTAACCTGGTCTGGAGAAGATTATGTTCAGTTTTGGAGTGAAATCTGCTATAAAATTAAAAGTCTTTGACTGTTCAACTCCTGTCATAATTCTTGTTAAATCGACTTTGGTGCCAGAACTGTAAGAGGTTGTCTTTGGAGTTAGAGTTTAGAGACAGAACAGATCTGCTGGCTTTTCCTGACAATATTATCTATGACACATAGGATATGTACACATTCTCAGCTGAGGAAATGAGTTGTAAATGCAAACTTGTTGAGCTGTAATGTTACAGTAGTAATGGCACTGAACAAAGCTTATTAAGTACAGTAGTACAACCTGTATACATCACGTTACCACTTTGGATGATTTTTAATGCTTGGTCATAATTTGCTAAAGTCTGTATATTGCAGCTAATAGAACGCTGATTACAAAATGTATGACATCATCACAATATGACATCATGTAGCAAGACGATATAAATGTACCTATTTCTATTTCTACTATCAGAGGTTTGGCCATGCTGATTTTACTGAGGTGCACATCTGTGGGTGTATTATGCTGTGATTATATTGGAATAATTTGTGTTATTCACATTATTTACGCTCGACACACTGGGGATCTTCTTGAAGTTCAAAAATGTCAGCAGTTCATTTCAATTCAAAAGATAGATTATATGTAATATATAAAGACTGCCATACGAAGTGGGTAATATGGTGTTGGAAGTCGGCATAATATGATAAATCACATTTTCTCAAGATTGGAACTAAGATCATCTTTTGTTCTTATGTAGGGAAACTGAAGCGTCTCAGCAGAAAAAGGAAGTACAAGAACAGATGGATAGAAGACAACAAGAATAATATATACATATGACTTTCTATACAAAATAAGCATGAGTAATAAATGTATTGCTCTAAATACTATGTATGCTAAGCAGAGATGGCAACTACATTATATTGATTTAGCTGATGCTTTTCAACCATGAAGATAAGATATTCCTTTATTTGTCCTACAAAGGGGAAATGTCCATATTACAGAAGCAAGTGGTTAGAAAACATAATGAAGCATCAATAAGAAACAATAGAAAAATATGAACAATATAAACTATAAGAATAACAGGAACAATATACATTTTTAAATGTTTATAAATTGACAGGAAAATATTAGTATTGCACATTGAGATTGAAAGTATTTCACACTGTGAAGTGAACCCAGTTGGTGAAGTGTGTGTGTGTGTGTGTGTGTGTGTGTGTGTGTGTGTGTGTGTGTGTGTGTGTGTGTGTGTGTGTGTGTGTGTGTGTGTGTGTGTGTGTGTGTGTGTGTGTGTGTGTGTGTGTGTGTGTGTGTGTGTGTGTGTGTGTGTGTGTGTGTGTGTGTGTGTGTGTGTGTGTGTGTGTTCTACTGCAGTGCTAATTGTACAGTCTGACAGCTGCAGAAAGGAAAGACCTGCGATAACGCTCCTTCACACACTGTAGGTGACGCAGCCTGTCGCTTAAGAGCTATCCAGTGCTGTTAGAGTTTCCTGCAGGGGGTGGGGGTCATTCTACATCATGGATGGCAGCTTTGTCATCCTCAAACTCTCTCTGGCGGCATGGATGGAGGCGTTCATCTGCATGTACTGCCAACATTGCAGTGACACAGAGCGGTTGAAAATCAGGGATTAAGTTAAAGGCATGGGCTTTTTTGAACTGTGGTGCACAGAGCAGTGACACAGAGCGGTTGAAAATCAGGGATTAAGTTAAAGGCTAAGGCTTTTTTGAACTGTGGTTGTATGAAGTTCTTCTCCACAGTCTGTGTGTAACCTACAGTAGCTGATGGTTAACATGCTGTAAGTCTCTAGAAGCAGACAGGAGTCCTGACACAGAAGCTGTTGCAGACAGGGGCAGCAGCTAAAAGGATGTTAGACACCTTAAAAAGACCCACATAAATAACTTAATTTTAGTTTAAATGTACACTAAACTGAAAATATTTATTACAGCTCTCCACAGTTTCCACAGAAGTTTCTCCTCTCTCTCTTTCAGCCGTTCAGTCTCCCTCTGCAAAAGTTCTACAGACAGGATCCTCTTATCTCCACTGTGAATGGCATTTCGTCTCTCGTCGTATCTCTGTCATAATCATTGACTTTTCTTTTCTAGTATTTGTTTATTCCATAAACTACGGAAAGTCTGACTCAAACAGTAAGTTGCACTAATGCGTAGGAATACGTTGTTAAAATTAAGTTCCAAAGGGAAGGACTGTCAAGGTAAAGCATTGGAAATATTCTAAATACAGTATACACCAGGTGGGCCTTTTTTTAACATGACTAAAGCACATTTTGCTGCAGCTGCTGCCCCTGTCCACAGCAGTTTCTGTCTAAGTACTCCTGTTTTCTTCTCCAAACTGACTGCATGATAACCGTCATCTACTGTAGGTAATACACTGGCTATAGATAAGTCTCTCATACAACCACACAAAACAGCTGAACCATCCCTCATTTTTTTTAGTTTAAGTGTTTTATTTATATAAATGGCATGAAGCCAGAATAGGGGATCAGATAGTGTCAACTTACAAGCTTGTTGTATTTGCTTACAAGTTCATAATAGCAAACACAGCTGAGAAATGTGTGTACAACCAGCTGTAAGGGCCGAGCATGGGTTATAATGAGTGAACTTGTAATGAGAGATAAACAATGCAATAAATGGTATGGTGTTAAAAAGCAGACACAGCTTTTTCAAATTACAGCAGCAGAAACAAATGAGGAAGAACTCTGTTCCAGTCAGCTGTCTGCTATTTACAGTGGTTAAACTAATTACAGTGGATATACATATTGTTTACCAGAAACCACAGGTAATTTGTTCATGAGAGAGTGCTGTCAGATCTAAGCCCAATAGTGGTAACTGTGTTTCCTGTGGTTGTTTCCCAGAATGGACTTTGACGATGAAGACGGAGAGGGACCTAGCAAATTTTCAAGGTGAGAACACTGAAAGCAGATGGCACGGGTCTAAAATGTTTTAAACTAGTTCACAAAGATAATACAGTTCCCGTTTGAGGGTATCAGTGGGTCTGGTAAATGAACATGTGCAGTATGTATGAATTCACTTTACCAAACAGGAACATCTGTCTTCTTTGGTTTTAAAACAATCCTTGCATAATGTCAGGTAGAATCAAAATGTTATAAATATGTTTTTAAGGACCCTGCAGATACCCTTTTGTAACGTTGACTGTTGCATGGACACCTCATGACTTACTTTTTTTTTTTTAACTTCCATCAAGATAACCAGTTTAACCTGGGTGTTTAGACCACTTATTTCCCCAGAAGGCCATTATATTATCATCTATTTCAGTGTAAGTAAAGGGGTAAACCTGAGTGTTTGTTTAAAACTTGTCTGATTGGGTTTACACTATGACCATTCAAAGCTACAAAACAGCCAAGCGTTGACATTGACGCTGAGGCGCCGTTGAAAGTTGAGGACAACTTTGATTTTTAGGGTGTCATGTCTGTCACGCAATGACAAATATCAGGTGTCAGCCTGCTGACATCTCCTTTCCTGAGATGTCAGCAGTTAAGTTTGGGAGTTAAATTCAATTACATTTTATTTATAGTGTCAAATCACTTTCCATATATAGTAGGTGTAGAATAGGGGGTGGAACGGTTTATTAAAAAACCCTGTTCGGTACGATTGTCACAGTTTGGTACATGTGTTAACCGTTCGGTTTGTGAGGTGCAACGTAGCAAGCATGACTTCTGTCCTCTCTCGTATCCATCTCAGCATGTCAAATTCCGGCGCGCTGGGAGACTTGCTCTATGCGCTCCATGTAGGCACGCGGCCACAGCGCTATGCACGCTCCCGCTACGCACGCTCCCGCTACGCACTTTCCTGCTACGCATGCTCTCGCTACGCACGCTCTCACTACGCACGTTCCAGCTACACATGCTCTCGCTACGCACGCTCTCGCTACGCACGCTCTCGCTACGCACGCTCTCGCTACGCACGCTCTCACTACGCACGTTCCAGCTACGCTCTTCTTCGTGGGTTTCTGAATCCTCTTGGCAACAGCTCACTAAGCTCCGCTCTGTTGTTGTTCTCAATCGTTTCTTTCTGGTTAAATCCGTGGTTAAATCACCACATCAATGTCTCTTTCTACTCTGAAAAAAAGAAAAGTTGTCACAGAAAACTGTTCACCAGAGAACAAAGAAGTTTTAGTTTCTGTCTCTGTGAAGCCTGAGTTTACTCTGCAGCCATATCTGAGTGTAAAGAGGAGAAGTTGATAAAAAATCATGCTACTCTGCATTTATGTTACGTTCATTTGTGTCAGTCCAGTTTTTTATTAATAAACTGATGTTTCACATGTGCTTGTCGGCCTGGTAAAGTAACTAGTAATATAGTATTTTTGCCAAATAAATATATAAACATGTAAATGCAGCAATGTGTCTCCTACTGTTTCAAAATCTCACTTCACTTTGATTTAAGATTGTTACAGTAATCCCTAAGCAAGCTGCCTTATTATTTCAGTTTTTGCATGATTGCATGACATGTCCTTAAGAATATCTGATAAAAAAATGTTTCCAATTATTAGGCTACAGATCTGATACATGGTATTTTTAGAATCTAAAAGAAATAGAATAAACAACCGAACCGAACCGAAAGCCGTGACCTGAAAACCGTGATATGAACCGAACAGTGGATTTTGTGAACCGTTCCACCCCTAGTGTAGACCATACTTTAATGTGATATTTTTATGATTTACACAACAATTCCCCCAATGGGTAAACAGCAAATCGAACAGCAACAAAAACCTTCCTATTATGTGTAAGTACATGTGAATGAAGGCCAGAACTCTGACAATTACACCTAGAATGTACAAAAAACCTAGGATTGTAAATGTTCCTTCCTCCATTACACCAGCCCTTTGCAGTCTGTTTTGTTCCGTTTTGCCCAGTTTCACACCATCAGTCTTTGAACCATCTACTCGCATGCATTATTATGCATAATGCTTTTTACCTGTATGTGTACATTGTGTTACATGTTGTGTCCTCTCTTCTCTGTAGGTATGATGATGATGATCAGATTCCTGGTGGGGATAAGGAGAGATTCGCCAGGTAGGCTTAGCCAACTGGGGCCACAGAGGATTTTCCATTGAGTCGGGGCTCAAGCTCAAGCACTTTTTTTGGCTTGATAGTGGTTGCCCGCTTCAATCAGTAAATGTGCATTTGTGAAGCCCATTGGGGCATGTTATGCGATTTTGGGCTATATAAATAAACTTGACTTAACAGACTGTACAACCTGCACATTATACATCTGTTCAGATCCCAAAAAAGTGAAACTGGTGACTAACTGGTGCCACAGAAATCAGGACTAATTGGTGTATTAGAAATCTTTTATTAGCCTCTTAGTGTTGATCGTCCATTCTTTTTTGATCAGAATGATCTTTTTTGTCAGTATTTTTTTATATCAGAAACCTGGCCACAGAAACCATTCCGTTGTGGTGGGGGAGTGGTTTACTCAACAGGGGTGCAGATGTCAGTCAGACTGGGAAATAGAAACACTGCTCCGAACATTACTTGACAATATACTAACAACAAATTACGCCCCAGAAATTTCTCTCTTTCTAACCAAACATGGCAGCCCACTCTCCAAGGTAACCACAGTGGAGTCGGTTGGGTTAGCTAAACTCACCAGATGATGTTGGATGTCACAAAGGCTGCGTTCCCACTGCAGTTCCAAGTGACCTGAATCTGATTTTTCCTCTCATATGTGACCCATATCTGTAAACAAAGCACCAACAACATAGTTAGTGAACCCAGAGTTTATTGAAAGAGTGTTTTAAAGACTTACCTACTGGCCCCTGTACCAGCTCCTCTCATAGTAAAGTCCATTCAAGTGGATTACCAAAGTCAATCCCAAAGGAAGGAGCCCATTGATGATATATTCCAGCAAAACACGTAAACATGGTGGTTTGCTGCAGACACAGTAATCCCTCTGCCTCAGCGTCTGGATTGGCGCCTCAATGTCCAGATTCAAAACAATAATCCACTGGTTTATCAGAGCACGGTCATCGTCTCACATGGCAGCCTATGAAAAGTTTCCGGGCTGTAAACTTTCATTCTTCTCGCTTCACTTCAAGTTGCAGGCTAGTCTGCTTCACTCTGCCTGCACTCACTGTGCGTCTTCCAGCAACAACACAGGCCTCCTGACCCCTTAGATCTGCGTAACGTTTCGATGCTACGGGGAAAGCTGTGTGGGACATTTCACCCAACTGCCACAAACCACAAGGTTTACGTGTTTTGATGCTTGATCCTTTTGGATTGCATTTGGTAATCGACTTCAATGGAGCAGCTGGTACCAGGGATATACAGAGATATACATATGTTTCATTTGTGTAATACATTTATGTCAATAGATTTTTTCAACAATTCTTGAGGCAAAGGCTACTAGAAGACTACTAGAATTATAAGCTTGAGGGACTCTGAGAGCTCAATATCCACTAAAAAAGTATATTGTGGTATCTAGCTGCTTACACAATTAAGAGTTTCATTTAGATCTTTTTTTTTTATTTTTGGGCTTTTTATTTATGTATGTTTGGCAGATAAATTCTTCAAAATTAAATATTTGGACAACAAAGGTATTGGCAGCTTTAATCTCAGTGAAAAGTGTCAGTTGTATATTAAAGAGGTATTTTGCCGATTTCAAGCCAGCATCATGGCAGTGTGGGCAGTGTTTGTATCTCTGGCTGCAGTGCACAGAGTTCAGAGCACCGGATGTCTGCTGGAGAGTCGACACGGACCTCTGCTGCGCAGCTCCGGGGGGATTTCTGCAATGGACTGAAGCCAAACACCGTTCATCTACACACACTGTCCACACTGCCATGACACAGAGCCGGATTAAAAATGAACAAAGCTTCCCTTTAATAGTTCTGAAGAGGATTGCGTCTCAGACTGAGCCAAATAGATGCAATCTTCTCAAAATTACAGAGTACAGTAGAAGTCTCTTGTCGTTGCACGCAATTTTATTCAAATATGTTCATCAGTTGTTCATCCAAGTTGTCGATCCTAACAATTTATTACAGATTCCAGGCATTTGTTAAAAGTGACATGTAATGGTAAAATCATTCCTCAGTTCCTCTGTTCCTGTGAAGACCAAAGCAGATGACGGATGGGTTTTAGTTGAGGGACATTGACAAACCCTGTGAGAAGGATTAGAGGGAAGTCATGATCACATGCATCATGGCTGTTGATCATTTGCTCAAGCAAGGCTGGCGGGTGGTTCTCAGTGTGTAGTCTCCAAACATCTAACTGCTCTTCTCTCTGTTTTAGAGAGAACCACAGTGAGATTGAGCGACGCCGGCGCAACAAAATGACCCAGTACATCACTGAGCTGTCGGACATGGTCCCTACCTGCAGCGCCCTGGCCAGAAAACCTGATAAACTGACCATCCTGCGTATGGCTGTCTCCCATATGAAATCCATGAGGGGGACTGGCAACACATCCACTGATGGGGCCTATAAGCCCTCCTTTCTCACTGAACAGGTACTGTACTGATACAGGACCTATAATTCACCATCCTTGCACTGTTTCTTCTTTTATTTTTTAAGACATGCAAGAAATACTTAAATATCAAAGTAAAAACTCACAATAATTATGGGAAGGAGCAGCCTCTGGCTCACTGGTGGAGTGTGTGCCACATGTGGCCTCAGTCTATGGCAGCGGCCCAGGTTCGGGACTGACCGTCCTGCATGTCATTCCCTCTTTCTGCCAATAACAAAAAGGAAATAAAAAAGCCAAAAAAAGAATTGTGGGAAGGCTCACTTTGGAGGGCCACCTAGAGAGCGAGATGAACATTTTCCATCAAATCTAGAACAAACTGGGACTTTCTTCATGAATGTCTTTCTAGGTTTAAGTGCTCACACAATATAGAATGGATACATATACAAAATTTGTTTAAAACTAGAGGATTAAACCTTTCACAATCTGCTTTATGTATGATGTAAATACTCCCCCAGCTACTTTCTTTTCTCAGAATATGTTTACTCTTTTCACACATGCTTGATAATCTTAGATAGGTCAAGTGTCCCCCTGTGAAGAGGAATTGTTTGTCATGTACAGTATGTAACGCTCCCAGGGAACACCTCTGAATGAGCAATGTCCTCTGCTTCTAGGGAGATAAAACAAGCTCAGCACAGCTCCATCCTTTTCAAAAGGGTGACCTGGATGCTGTGTTAGTTCACTGTTTTTTTCTGTGCGTCCTGGGAATTTCAAAGAAACTGGAATAATTTTGACATTAGGAAACCTGGGAAATGATGATTTCACTATTATTCTAATATTGTATTATATATGCTGTGATGTTCTGATTTAATAGTTGCCTTTATTGTAAATTGATCTGCTTTTAATGTCTTGTAAAGCAGTATGTAACATCTGTTTTGAAAAGAGCTGTATACTGTCAATAAATTAATAATAATAATTATTATTATTACTGAAAGAGAGAGTGGTTAAAGACAGACAATGAGGAAAATCAGAGACTGGTCATTTTATACACCTATGGATGAATCATTTGACAGTGTGTGACTCTCAAATGTTTCACAGTCTGTTTTGTCGTTTATCTAGTTCAGTGTTTGTCTGTGTTCTTTTTAAGATATCTTTTTTGATTTAAAGACAGTGAAGGTACTGTGCTTTTTCAGCACTACCTGAATATCCTGGAAGTTAAATAAATAAGTACACCTGGGTCATTGAAAGTGCTTGGATTCATATATTTTGTGCAATAATCGAAATGTGAGGAATTCTCTGTGTTGCACCAGTATTCAACCTCAAACTATGTTGCGTTGGGTTTTTGAATTTGGCCATTCACGTCTGTGCATGTGTAACTTTCTGCTTCCTGTAGGAACTGAAGCATCTGATCCTGGAGGCAGCAGACGGCTTCCTGTTTGTGGTTGCTGCTGAGACAGGACGGGTGATCTACGTGTCGGACTCGGTGGCGCCGGTACTGAACCATCCCCAGTCAGAGTGGTTTGGCAGCACTCTGTATGAACAGGTCCACCCTGACGATGTGGACAAGCTGAGGGAACAACTCAGCACCTCTGAGAACTCCATGACAGGTAGATGAAGTGCTGCCACCAAGAATTCTCTTTCAGCTCAACATTTCCTTTCTTTCTGCTTTTGTCAATTATTGGTTTGTAAAAAGGTCTCACAGGAGCAGCAGAGAGTCCTGAGAACCACCTGTCACACACTGTAACACACAGATACAGCTACTACCATTTAAACTGCCACGGCACACTTTTTTCCTCATATATTACCAAACTCTTTCCCTTACCACTCTGATGTTGTCACTGTTATTAGGAACCTTTTCACAGCAAACTTATTGACTTATCACAGGAAAAGCAAAACATTTTTAGTTCCAGTAAGCCATGCCAGTGAGACAGCATGAACAATACCATCACCCTAGAACTGGCTCATCAACATAGGATCCCTTACCAAAAAGTAGTAGTTCAATTATATTTCCCTAAGCACACTCTGCTGTTTAAAACTTTGGGGTCACTTAGAAATGTCCCCTATTTTTGAAAGAAAAGCACTGTTTGTTTCAATGACGGTAATATTAAATTAATCAGAAATACAGTCTAGACATTGTTAATTTGGTAAATGACTATTGTAGCAATAACGGACGATTTTTAATGGAATACCTACTAGGGATGGGCACGATTATTCAATTACCCGAATACCGTTGTTGATGTTTCACTATTTGTGCTGCATAGGCTATAGTAGAGTGAGGCCCTCTATATCTCAAATGCTGGAAAAATCTCTGTTCCATTGTTTGAATTCATTCTCTACACAGCGGTGTGCTGCTGTTGCCTTTTCCGAAATGTTCCAAATCCGTCCACAGTGTTGCCGCTCTGTCATAATACGTTTTCCACCCTCGTTGACATTGTTTGCCGCCCATCCCTAATACCTACAGAGGTGTACAGAGGCACCTTTCC
Source organism: Echiichthys vipera (assembly GCF_963691815.1). Lineage (NCBI taxonomy): Eukaryota > Metazoa > Chordata > Actinopteri > Perciformes > Trachinidae > Echiichthys > Echiichthys vipera. The sequence continues at coordinate 3,000,457 of NC_139826.1, forward strand.
AGCAACCATCACTCCAGTGTTCTTACGCTACATTGTGTTAGCTAATCGTGTTGAAAGGCTCATTTCTCCTGAAACTCGATGGTCTATTCTTGTTCTGAGAAATGAAGACTATTCCATATTAGTAGTTGCCAAGAAACTGAAGATTTCCTACAATGTTGTGTACTTCTTCCTTCGGAGAACAGCATAAACGGGCTCTAACCGGAATAGAAAGAGAAGTTGGAGGCCCTGGTGCACAACTGAGCAAGAGAACAAGTACATTAGAGTCTCTAGTTTGAGAAATAGCAGGTCCTCAACTGGCAGCTTCATTAAATGGGACCTGCAAAACATCTCTTTGTCCACAGTGAAGAGGCCACTCCGGGATACTGGCCTCCTGGGCAGAGTGGCAAAAAAAAAGCCAATAAAAGGAAAAGATTAAGATGAGCAAAAGAACACAGACATTGGACAGAGGAAGATTGGAACAAGGTATTCTGGACAGAAGAATGGAAGATTGAGGTGTTTGGATCACACAAAAGAACATTTGTGAGACGCAGAACAAGTGAAAAGATGCTGGAGGAGTGCCTGACACCATCTATCAAGCATGGTGGAGGTAATGTGATGGTCTGGGGCTGCTTTGGTCCTGGTAAAGTGGGGGATTTGTACAAGGTAACAGGGATTTCAAATAAGGAAGGCTATCACTCCATTTTGCAACGGCATGCCGTACCCTGTGGTCAGCGCTTGATTGGAGCCAATTTCCTTCTTCATCGTGCATCTGTTGAGAAAGCTTCGAGAACATCGAGCTGGCTCGGACGAAGAACAAGCCGATCAAGTCTTGAAGCATTTCCGTCATCAAGGGGAAGCTGTCAGATCAGCACTACTACATTGATGATGGGACTGACCCAACAGTATCCAAGAAGCTGGTGAAGAGGACAGTGGTACAACACATGTACATGTGATCCATTTATAGCCAAAGCTTCCCCCACCCTGGCTACAGGCAGGAAACTGGACCCAATCAGCAGCAACCCAGAAGACAAAGGACAAGTGCAGCACAGGAGGGGTGGCCTTATCATTTTAAGAAAACTATTTTAATTTGTGTAGTGTTCTGAGAAAATGTGGTATGTGTAAACAAATGAGAAAAATGGTGGTTGAGAGTGAAATTACTGTAAAATGTAAAAATATCTGACATGCTCATAGTGGCCACCAGAGGGCAACATTGCCCTGTTTAATATCTTCCTCTGCGTGGTACTCAGGAGGCTCCATATTATCTCAGTGGAGTTTGTATTTATGTCCATCTGACCCCAGAGGCCATCTGAACCACACTGAATACCCAGCAGTTCCATGTAATCCACATAACATAATAATCTCCTTGTAGAACTGTGACAGACGAAAATACACACGCTAGCATGCACACATACACAAGCACATACGCATCCTTTGAAGTCCCAGCATTTCTCAGAGTTTAGTTTCAGTCAGTGGAACTAAAGCAGTATGTTTTGGAGGCTCTTTCTCCTTCTACTGCTCACTGTTTGAACTTTGTTGTGTGCCTGCTGCAGAAATGCATGGTTTTCCAGCTAACTGACACGAGGACTGATCATAAATCAGTCAGAACACCAGATGTTGCAGTCTGTAGTTCATTGTTTTTGTGCTTGTAATGAGTTGTTGCTGTGAGCAGCATTGAGTCATACAACAAATAACCAAGTCCAGTTGCTTTTGACTGAAAATGTTTATTTAGTAGGGACATCAATTTAGGAATGCTTGAGTCTGGGCTTGTAATAAAAAGCAGAACATCATCTAATTTCAATTTCAATTTTATTTATAGTGCCAAATCATAACAAAAGTTATCTCAAGACACTTTACAGAGTAGGTAAATTCAATTCAATTCAAAAAACTTTATTTGTCCCCGGGGGGCAATTCAGGGCACACAGAGCAGCAAATAACGACAGTGCAACTATACAAAAACATTTTAACCTAACACAAGAATAAAGTGTAAGAGAAGAGTAAGTGTCAGGATGTTAGTATGTTAGAACAGGTTAGAATAAGTGTCAGGATGTTAGTGTGTTAGTACAGGTTAGAATAAGTGTCAGGATGTTAGTGTGTTAGTACAGGTTAGATACGGACCACACTCTATGACTTATTTATGATTTACATGGACCCAACAATTCCCCCATAGAGTACGGCGGGAACGAAAACCTTCCCTATAACAGGCAGGAACGTCTGACAGACCCAGCTCTATGGAGGACGGACATCTGTCTGCACCGGTTGGGGAGGAAGAAAGGGAGAGAGAAAGAGAGAAAAGACGGACAGATGGACAGAGAGAGACAAAGACAGACAGACACACTTCCAGAGATGCAAGCAACCACAAAGTAACAGTGACTATGGTAATATCTAAAGCAATGTGAATATGACTTACAAGTTTTGGCAGTTAATACAGCAGAACAGCAAGAAACAGGCACAGCTAGAGCGACAGAACATGACCATGATAATAATTATTCCATTCAATCAAATTCAAAAAACTTTATTTGTCCCCGGGGGGCAATTCAGGGCACACAGAGCAGCAAATAACGACAATGCAACTCTACAAAAACATTTTAACCTACCAACAAGAATAAGTGTCAGGATGTTAGTGTGTTAGTACAGGTTAGAATAAGTGTCAGGATGTTGGTGTGTTAGTACAGGTTAGAATAAGTGTCAGGATGTTAGTGTGTTAGTACAGGTTGGAATCCAGTCACAGAGTTAGATACGAAGAACAGCAAAGAGGAAAGTGTCTAGATGTTAGTACAAGTTAAACACACACAAGTCACAGTTAGATACATAGAACATCGTCGGCGTGCATGCTAGCTCTGTGTAACCAGATGAATACTGAAAAATAAAGTGACCATAGTGCTATGATGGATACAATATAAGACCGGGTGTCCGGGGTGGAGAGGGGGGCGAGGTGTCCAGGGAGGGTGTCTGGAGTGGGGGGGGGGGGGGGGGGTGTCCAGGGAGGGATGTCTGGGGAGGAGAGGGGGGTTGATGGTGTCCAGGGAGGGGGGGGGGGGGGGTGAATTGTCCAGGGGAGGGTGTCAAGAGTAGGGAGGGGGATGGTCAGAGGGGTCAGGAGTTGAGGAGCTGGACAGCCCTGGGGATGAAGGTTGCTCTTCTCCTCTGTGTCCTGCAGCAGGGACAGCGAAGACGGCGTCCTGAGGGGAGCCACTCGAACGCTGAGAAGAGAGCATGAGAGGGGTCCTGCATGATCCGACCAGCTAACCTGAGTGTCTGCTGCTCATAGATGGTCGACAGAGTTCTAACAGGAAGTCCAATGATCTTAGAGCAGACCGTGGCTATGCTCTGCAGGCGGTTTCTGTTCTGGAGGCTGGTGGAGTAGAACCAGCATGTGATGGAGAACGTGATGATGCTCTCGATGAAGGAGTAGTAAAAGGTCAGGAGGATGTTCTTGCTGCCTAAGGAGGTATTTCCCGCTGCTGATATTTCCTGAGAATCTCCTCTGTGTTGGAGGAGAATTTCAGCAGGCTGTCGAAGATGGTGCCCAGGTACCTGTACTCCTCAACTGCTTCAACAGGCTTCCCGTGGATCACGGTGTTTGCTGATGCAGCCAGTTCCTTTTGCTTGTTGGAGAAGGTCAACACCATGTCTTTGGTTTTGTTGACATTCAGCTCCAGGCAGGAGCTGTCACACCACTCCACAAACTCCTGAAGAGCTGGTCCGTGGTGATGAGATGGGCCTGACAGCAGAGACAGGAGGACGGTGTCGTCAGCGTACTTCACCAGATGACAGTTAGGCTGTGTGGTTCTGCAGTCATCGGTGTAGAGGATGAAGAGCAGAGGTGAGAGCACACAGCCCTGATGGGAGCCGGTTGAGGTGTGTTGGAGGTCGGAGAAGGTGCCGTTGACCAGAACTCAGCCAGGATGTGGGGCTGCATGGTGTTAAATGCAGAGGAGAAGTCTGCAAACAGGAGTCTGGCTGAGGTTTTGGGGCGCTCCAGGTGTTTGTGAACAGTGTCTATTATGAATGTTTTTGCATCATCGACGCCCCTGCCAGCTTGATAAGCGAATTGGAGTCGGTCCATCTGGGAGCGGGTTTCCCTGATGTGTTTTATGATCCTCTCCATGGCCTTCATCACAAGAGAGGTGAGGGCCACCGGCCGGAGGTCATTCAGACATTTGACGGCGCTCTTCTTGGGGATGGGGATAACTGTTGAGTGTCTCCACTGCTGGGGGACTATGCTGCTGTCCATGGATCTTTGAAACAGGGTCTCCCCTAGCTGCTCAGCACAGTGCTTCAGGACGGGGCCGCTGATGTTGTCTGGGCCAGGTGAGCTGTTCTCCCTTGTCTTCCTGAGGGCTTTCACCACGTCCTCTGCGCTGAAGGTGAAAGCTGCTGAGTCACTGGGCTTGAGCTTGGACATCGCTTCTTCCAGCTAGGTGGTGTTGTCCTGCTCGAACCTTGTGTAGAAAGAGTTAAGGTCGTTGGGGAGAGATGAAGAGCTACTGCCTGTAACCTGGATGGTTTTTGTGTTGCTGGCAGCAGTGTTCACAGCAGCCATGTTCTTGAGTGCCTGCCAGGCTGAGCGGAGGTTACCCTGCGTGAAGCACTCCTCCACTTTGTTCTTGTACTCCAGCTTGGCAGTTTTTATGGCATGTTTGACCTCTCTGTTGACCTCCTTTTTCTCCGTTTCGGAGCCGGTGAAGAAGACCCTTTTCTTCTTGTTGAGGATCTCCTTGAGCTTGGTGATCCAGGGTTTGTTGTTGGGGTAGATGGTGACCGTTTTGGAGGGGATGATGTTGTCCACACAGAAGGAGATGTACGATGACACAGTGTCCACATGTTCATTAATGTCATCAGAGGGGGCCAGGAGGTTGTCCCAGTCAGTGGATTCAAAGCATCCTTGGAGTGTGATGATGCTTTCGTTGGTCCACTGCTGGATGTTCTTGACAACTTTCTTCACCCTTCTCATGCCAGAGATGTAAGCCGGAGCAAGCAGGATGGCATGGTGATCAGCAGAGCCCAGAGGAGGGAGGGTGACAGATCTGTATACATTGGGTACTGAACCATAGCACTTGTCCAGTGTCTTCTCCAGGCGTGTGCGGCATGTGATATACTGTTGATAACCTTTTAATGATTTGTACAGGGAGCAGTGGTTGAAATCACCCAAGATGAATTTGGGAGAGTCCGGTGAAATGTGGTCCAGTTTGTTTAAAGAGTCTGTGATGTGTCCAGTGGCTGTGACTGCGTTGGCTCTGGGGTGGATGTAAACCAGGATGACAAAGAGCTGAGGAAACTCTCTGGGTAGGTAGAAAGGGTGAAGGGAGACAGCCAGAAGCTCGATGTCCGAGGCAGGAACCGAGGCAGTCCTGTACTCATGCATGTAGTTAACGTTAGCTTGTAGCTCGTCCGTTTTATTTCGGAGGGATCTAACATTAGCTGGGACAATAGATGGAAGCGGCCGTTGTTTACAAGTCTCCCGTTTGAGCCTGGCCCTGATTCCGCTCTTTCTCTTCCCCGTTCTGGTTACCTTATTTTTCTTGTGTGTGGACTTGTCATGGCTGGTTGAGTTACTCCGCAGTAATTCCTTAGGTAGCAAGCCTACGGCTAAGGCGTGTAGAGGATGGAGTCCGAGCTGCAGTAGGGTCTCTCTGGAGTACGTGTTCCGCTGGTCGTTGTTTCTGCTCGCCGTCACAAACTCCAGGAGAAACCACACTTGAAGAATGGCTATAAAAAACACGGGTATATCCATGCCGAATGGAGAATTAAAGTGCCAGGTGAAATAGGAAAAGAAAAACAAGGAGAAGAACTTCCACGTTGTCTGGCAGTCACGGGGTTAACAGGGAGGTAAACAAAGAGACCGCCACGAGGGGACGAGCGAGGGAAAATAAGTCAGCTTCGTCTATATAACGTAGTTGAAAAGTTAAAAAACACACTCGGCGTGTGTGGCATGCAAAGGGTAAATTAAAGTAACAGATATATACATAAAACAGATATATACATAAAACAAGTAGAAAAACATAATAAATGCTATATAACGCTAAAAGTTGCTCTGTGCTCCGACCGGTCGACCACACGAGCAGTGACCCGGAACCATTATCATTAGTGGCAAACATGGAGTTGAATTAGTAACATGCATTGATGAGACATGAATGATACAGACAGACAGGATAAAAGCTCAGAGTATCAGCAGCAGGATTATCCCCCGGCAGACTAGGCCTATAGCAGCATAATTAAGCAGAACAAAATCAGCTTAAAAATAACAACATTGCTAAGGGCTCATAAGTCCTAGCTGTAAGCTTTATCAAAGAGGAAAGTTTACTCTTAAATATGGGGACAGTGTCTGAATAACACTTGGGAGTTGGTTCCACAGGAGAGGAGCTTGGTAGCTGAAGGCTCTGCCTCCCATTCTACTTTTGGAGACTCTAGAAACCACAAGTAGTCCTGCATTCTCAGAGCGCAGCGATTTAGTTGGGTAATATGGTACTATGAGCTCTTTAAGATACGATGGAGCCTGAGCAATAAGAGCTTTGTAGGTAAGGAGAAGGATTTCAAATTCTATTCTAGATTTTACAGGTAGCCAGTGCAAAGAAGCTAATTCAGGAGAAATATGTTCTCTTCTATTTGTTTTAGTTAGTACACGAGCTGCAGTATTTTGGACCAGCTGTAGACTATTAACAGACTTATTGGAGCAGCCTGATAATAAGGAGTTGCAGTAGTCCAGCCTAGAAGTAACAAATGCATGGGCTAGTTTTTCTGCATCTTTCTGAGACACAATGTTCCTAATTTTCACAAAGTTACGCAGGTGAAAATATGCAGCCCTTGTCGTAAATTTTATGTGAGAATCGAAGGACAAATCCTGGTCAAAAATAACACCCAGATTCCTTACTTTGGTGGTGGAGGACAACACAACATCATCCAGAGTGACTGTGTCTTTAGCTATTGAGTTTCGGAGGCCTTTGGGGCCAAGTACAATGACTTCAGTTTTATCTGAGTTTAACATCAGAAAATTGCAGGTCATCCAGCTTTTTATTTCCTTAATGCACATTTGAACTGTATCTGTAAACATACAGGTCCTATGTTCTTCTCCTCTAATTATAATCCCTTTTATCTCAGAGTCATCTCTAATTGCTTTGGCCAAAGGTTCAATAAATAATGCTCTTTCTGAGTCTGTCCGATGTTTTCGTTGCCACCTTACTCTACAGGGGAATGGTTGGGTCTATGTAAATCATAAATAAGTCATAGAGTGTGGTCTTTACCTACTCTGTAAAGTGTCCTTAGATAACTTTTGTTATGATTTGGCACTATAAATAAAATGGAATTGAATTTAATTGAAATAAATAGTTTGTGACAGGTGTCCATTGATCCTGATCCTGGCTGTTGGAGACAGGTATAACGCTCTAATACAATTAATAAAGCTGTCTTTGAAAGTACCCTGTATAGGTTCCAACCCACTGAGTCAAATGCATTTTCAGCATAATTTCAAGTTTAAATGTTTTATTCCACTCAGACGGATATGCATCTGAACCCGGAGCCTTATTAGCTTTCAATCTTGAAATGGCTTTATTCAGTTCTTCTGTTATCTCAGCCATAATTTCTTTATTCTGTTGTTACCCATTAGATGGTAGGTCTAGTGAACTTAGAAAAGACTCTATTGTTGTTATATCTGCCATGGCCAGTTGGGTATATAGGTCTTTATAATGTAGTTCAAAAGCACATTGAATATCCTCAGATTCACTGCAGACCTATTGTGTCTTGGGGTTCCTAATACTATAAATTGTATTCTTTCCCTGTTGTTTTTGTATCCTCCAGGGAAGTAATTTTATAGCCCTATGCCTGGTCTCATAATACCTTTGTTTGGTAAACTTCAATACATCCAAAACAGTGTTGCCAGGATGAGAGGGTAGGCAAACACAACCACATCACCCCGATTCTAAAACCTCTTCACTGGCTCCCTGTCCCACTCAGAAACTAGTACAACGTCTCTCTCCTCACCCACCAGTGCATTCACGGACATGCCCCCCTATACCTGAAGGAACTCCTCACCCCCCAGACCTCCTCACGCACCATCCGTTCTGGAACCTCAAACACCCTCCAAGTCCCCAGAACCAAGCTCTGCACCATTGGTGATGGGGCCTTTTCTTCGGCTGCTCCGAGGTTATTGAACGCCCTCCCTGACCACTCGAGGGCCCCGCAGACTACAGATGCTTTAAAATGAGGCCTAAAAACCCCCCTGTTCACCAAAGCATTTTGCTCAATGTCTTTTTGTTCAACTGATACCTTATTTTAACTATTCAGCTCTGTAGCACTTTGAGAAATGTAAAGTGAAATACAAATAAATGTATAATAATAATAATAATAATAATAATAATTATTATTATTATGTAGACCTAGCCTGAAGTCGTCAGACCAAATCGCAAATGCGATGGAAAAGAATGGCTCAGTTCATTTTTTATTTCCAAGGGTTGTTATTGACGGCCTTAGACCAAAATGCCTCTGGATGCAATTTGATGGACCTACAACCGTTCAGAAGATATTACACAACTAATTCCACAGGCTGTCACACCATGACTAGTAAACAGATGCAGAGTTTATCGTTAAGGAACTGTTCTGATATGAGTGCAGTTATTCCACCCAGCATGCAGAGTCATGCTGCTGGAAAATAGCGTGAGTGAATGACAAGATTAGCATGCGTATGCTGATTTTTGGGCAAATACTTGATGATGTAATCTGGTCTGTTATGTGTTTACCATGGTCATCAGCCTCTATCTGTTTCAATCACCGTCATATATGCGATACAGAGAATTCCTTTTTCATCTGGAAAGGATCAGTTCTATTCTAATGACGATGGAGACTGGAGATTGTGCAGGTTAGGGTAACAAAGCCAATCTGTGGGCTCTCACCTTCATTTTCTTAACCTGAACGAAGGCCCTACTCCAAACTAAACCTATTTAACCATGTTATCAAGGAACATAAGGGCCCTTAGGCAAAATGAGAGTATAACTCTACTTGAATTAAGTCAAAGTGATTACAAATTATGTTCACAGTTTCACCACTTCAGTACAAAAAAATCTTTAAAATGAACACCAAAGACTTTGAGGGTCATTCTGAGCTCTGTGTTGGAGTAAGTTTCCCTTTGGCAACTCCAGTTACCAGCTGTCACTTTGGGCATTCACAGGAATTTTTTTCCATCTCTGTCTCAATGCTAGCAAATAGAACTGGCTGAGGAAAAGACTGTGCACTTACTTGTGCCCTATTTTAATTTGATCTGCTGTTTGTGTGTTAACAGGACGGATTCTGGACCTGAAGACAGGAACCGTGAAGAAGGAGGGCCAGCAGTCCTCCATGAGGATGTGCATGGGCTCCCGACGGTCCTTCATCTGCCGCATGAGGTGTGTGTGACAATGTGTTTTTATTTCTGTCTGTTGACTTGTCTTCTTTTACTACAGTCTGTAGTCATAAACAAGTGCTACATTATCATTTGTTATTTCAGCTCAAGAAATCCTATACTAACATTCAGATAAAAACAGTCTTGTTACATTGGCAGAGGTCCAGATGATCCAATCCAGTAAAATATTCAGTCCAAAAACACATTATTGCATCAATACATATCCAGGGACTGCGGCTGCATCATTCTCCTCGTATTCTCTGTCATAACTCCAGTTCACAAGTTTACATTGTCGACATCTTGGTATCAAAATGAAAAAGAGATGAGGTGAAGAACAAAAATGGAAACAAGGGAAAAGCAGAATTAAGACATCCGGGATGAATGAAAAAGCTAGCCTTGAACTAGTCTGGTCTGATCATCCTGGTCTAATCGGTTGCACGTGCGCCAAACCAGGATGAGAAGCGGCAGCTATGTCAAGCCAGGTGTAAGTAATTCTGTTGAGTGCGCATTCATGGATTCCAAAGAAGACCACGAGGTCGAGCCCAGATTCACTGATGCAGACACGGAAAAGATGCTTCTGTGTCCAAACTGCAAGAACTAATGAAAACTTATGAGGAAGTGAAGCATGCCATTAGTAAAAGAGAAAATTTCTCTCTGTCTCTCTCTCAATTCAGTTCAAAATGGGATTTATTGGCATGTCATTTTTAGAGAAAAACAATATTACCAAAGCAAAGCATCAAAAAACAATATAAGTCCAAATATTCAGACACGTTATAAACATCAAATGGTAAATGGACTTGTACTTGTATAGTGCCTTTCTAGTCTTCTGACTACTCAAGGTGCTTTCACTCTACTTGTCACATTCATCCATCCCCACAGACATTCACACTGATGGCAGTGGACATCTACATACCATCTAATCTAACCATTCCCACCACATTTACACATACATGTTCAGCACAGGGAGCAATGCGGGGTTCAGTGTCTTGCCCAAGGACACGGGGGGGGGGTGGGGGTGCACTGGGCGTAGGAACCGCCGATCTCTCGAACGGAGGACGACCCACTGAGACATTGAGCCACAGCCACCACATTATCGTGCGTGTGCATGCGTGCGTGCGTGCGTGTTGATTTGAGGTCACCAATATCCGCTACAGTAGTGTCACTAATAAATTTAGATAATGACTCATTAAAATACATTAGGTGTGGCTAAAATGAAGCATATTGAACACAAATGGAGCCTCTGATAAACGGCCACATCTGCTTTGTAACAGTTAATGGGAATCTATTGCCATGAAAGCAAGCTGAAATTGTACTCTGTGATAAACAGCAGGGGCTTGTGTAATGTGGCAGGCAATCAGCAGTGTGTAGCTCCCAAAGTGACAGCCATTAAGTGTTTACAAAGACATGAATTGTAGTTTTGTTTCTTTCAGCTGCTGTCTACACAGAACATTGAAGAGTCCTGCTGAGATGTTTCTAATTAGCTCCACAGAGGCTTTTACAATAGTCTTTCATGTGTGATTGATTGTGGTGATCGGGCTATTATTTCCATAATTAATCACAATATGCAGGCCTGTGTAGAACTATCAAGGATATAACAGAGGTAAAAATCTGGCAATCTGACTATAAAGCAAGGAATCTCTGTCTTCCTGTGCGTAATTCCCATATCTCTGGAACCGATCAGCCAATCTATTTCACACTTGCAGATGGTTGCTGTGGACACAATGATCTGTTCAACAGATTTGGTGCGGTTTGGTCAGATGGTGGCTCTATAGCAATTAACTGTACATCTTGACCAGACAATTTATCCTTGTAAACCACGCCCATTTGTGTCTACATTGATTTTTGCCACTTTGAATTGTCATCAAATCTGATCTTTCACCACACCTACACATTTTTTTAAAACTCTTTATTTATAGATCATTTTCATCTTTTTGTACAAATAGAAAACATAGAACAGTTTTCCATTTTCAATGTCCGGGGGTGATCAACTATCCAAAAGACAAGGTATCATACCCAGTACAAACATACAGTCTCACTCTTTACTCAACCCGTCTGGCATATTCCCAAGGTAGAGAGTCGTGAATAATACATTCATATTAAAACATAGAACCTTTGAAATTATTTTTGCCACTTCCCTCCAGAGAAACTGGATGGAGGGGCAATACCAAAAAATATTCTGCACATTGTCTCCAGCAGGCCGGTTGTGTAGCGACCTGTTTGGACTTCTGCTCTAGAGTTATAAAAAAACAAATTAAGCTTTTCCAGCAGAAGTCTCTCCAAGTCCAGGAGTTGGTGGAGGATGACTGTGTTTCCCAAGCGTTCAGCCACATCTCCTCTGTTATCCCAATGTTCAACTCTCTTTCCCACCGTGGCTTCACATAGTCTGTAGAGTCCTTCTTCAATGAGGTGATGCTGTGGTATAGCTTGCTTATGAGTCCTTTAAAATCACCAGAGTTGTATGCATCCATAAATATATATATAATCTCTGGTGACTCTGCTGGGTTACAACCTTTCAGCTTTTTACAGAAATAATCACGGAACTGTAAATACCTGTAAAAGTCTCGCCCACCTAGTCCATACGTCTGACATAAATCGTTAAGGCTGTTAAGCTCCCTTTTTTTTAATTACAAATTTGCATATAGCAGTAACACCATAATAGATCCATTGTCTATATATATATATATATATATATATATATAAAGTAGTTTTATCTGTTTTTGGAGTTCAAATCTTTTAACCACCTCCCCCTATACCTTCAATGAGCAGTTCACCCATTGGTTCTCCGTATGTAATATTTTTTCCTCTGTTCCCACACAACCAAGCAGTGATTGTATTGGTGCATCAGTTAATGATAACTCATGGTTTTCCATTTAGCTACACAGGAAGAATTACACCAATATAGCAGAGGTCTCAGCTGGGCTGCTAAATAGTCCCTTAATGATGGGAGGGCTTTGCCGCCTCGCTCCTCGGGGAAGCTGAAGGGTGGAAAATTGAACCCTTGGTCTCTGTTTATTCCAGATGAATCGTGAAACATGTTTATTCCACTCTCTAAATTGTTTCAGATTGATTTCCACTGGCAATGATAAAAAGAAATATAATAACCTCGGGAGGATATTCATTTTTATCGATCTAATTCTGCTACCAAAGTCCAGAGGCAACAGGCTCCACCCATCAAGGTCATCATATAATTTTTTGTTAATACAGTTATAGTTAATATTGAATAACTGTGACATGTCTTTAGGCAAGCTCACTCCAAGATATTTAATGCAGGGTGCATTCCAGTTAAAACTATACATTGCAGTGACTCCTCCTTTAGGTGTGCAATTAAATTTCATAACCTGACAACTACACGTTTTGAGCAATCATCACTAAGTTGGTAGTGAATGTCTCATGTCTAATACAGAAAAGTTAGTTTTTTCCCCCAGATTTCTGATGTTCATACAGTTTTCTACAGCTGGCCCTTAAAGTTTGCTCAAATGCTGTGGTCAGGACTTGTCATATTTCCTGAACACTTATGATATTGCAACCACAACTGGTGGACTAGTTATGATGTCTGAATGGACATGAGAAATGTGGTGCCAATAGATGGCACTGTAGCATTAGCATTTAACATTAAAGTCTCTGTCTGTATGCATGTATGATTGTCCATCAGATATCTCAGAAATGTTCATTCAATCGACTTCGTTCTTGGCAGGTGCATTGCTTGAGGAGCAATACATTTTTATTTTGTATTTTGCGATCTTCACACAAAGTGCCCAACCCTCAAAGGTTTATAAGACACCATCAATACATTACATTCAAAATACAGATTATTATACAGCTTGATCTTTGAACAAAATATCCGTCCTTCTTTCCGAGGCTTTAACAAGAAAAATTGCTACAAAAAAGTTCTCTTTTTAAAGCACAACTCCATTTTTTTCATATTTATCTAACCAAAAGAAAATAGTATTAATGGAAAACATTTTAGTAAAAAATACATTCTTCGAATATGGCAGGGTGAAGAATGTTAAAAAGTCATCATCTCACATGGGACAACCGTATTGGCGTCCCATGTGAGATGATGACTTGTGTGTGTGTCTTGTGTGTGTCTGACCCAACCACTAAGCCAACCTTCCTCCTGATGCTGAATTATTGTTTTTTAAAATATTTTCTACTGTCATACATTTTTATACAGCGCTGCGGTTAAGCAGTTTACAGCAACGTTGATGGCTGATCCAGTTTACTATTACAATAGATGGTAACTGCCTACTGAGGCAGGTAGAGAATCCGCTGGTCTAAGTTTATGCAGATTTAACTTCAGTACGATCTCACTTTGCATACATTTCCTGTCTGAGATTGCCACTGTCCTTTCCATAGTGACAGTGGAGGACACTAAAAACACTGCGGCCATTGTGTCATCAAAAATAATTGGTCTTTTTGGAGAAAGTCACTCAGCCGCAGTGATATCTGTCAATCTCCAGCCTCTGTGGTTTAGCTTTCACTGTGGAGCGTGCACAGCCACACCACATTCTGGCTGTGAGGCTGGAGGCTAGAGTTTACAGATTATCTCATTAATGTTATCAGTTTCCCTATTGGCATTTGGTTTGAATCCAAAATACTGCCAAATGGGCATTTTTGCTTGTCACTTTGATACTAAATTCTCCACCAACATCTCGTCAGTAAACTTTGCTGACTCCTGTTCCTCTGTGCTGCGACTCTGCTGCTGCTGCTGCTGTCTGGAGCGGACACTTTCAGTTTAACTGGGCGAGGTGTGAATTAAAGTTATGGTACATCGCCTTCAGTGTTCTGAGCTGTCAAGATGAAAGACAGCTTTCAGATTTTTCCGTCGTTTTAAAAAAAAAATCCTGTCATTGATGGAAAATATTTGGTAAAGGCGACCTCTGATCTCAGTGCAGCTTAAAATACGCCTGTATTTTGTCGATACCATGTGCTTGAATTAATAGATTTCAAATGTGCTTGACAGCTTGATTCGTGTTCTGTGACAGTGACTTTGAACCTAGACATAGACCATGTGTGCAGCAGGCCATAAGTCTTTATATCCTGACATGATGGCATTAACATTTCTGCTCTCCAGAGGATGTTTGTTAAATGACTGCTGTTTCCATACATCATACAAACGTAGATAATTAGACCTAGTAGGCTTGCTATCTATATTCTAACAATTATTTCCATGTGTTGGACATCACCCCATCTCCACTCCCTACCTCTTGACCCTACAAACCCAGTTTTCTTATTTTTTTCCCTTCCTTTTTCTCTATGTCAGGATATCACAATTTGCCCCGTAACCCTCATTACTTATTGACTATAAAGAACATCAAAGCAGCTTTGACGGCTTCAAGGACTTGGAGGAGCTCATGATTAGTTTAACAAACTAACATACCTTTTCCATTTTCTCTCTGACATGCTGGCCATAGCCTTGTTTTGTCTGGATCGATCACAAAGGCCTGTGATTTGCACAAGAGCCACAGTGTGTCATGTTGTTAGGAATCTGTTGGACTGGCATTTTCTTTTGTTCTGTTGCTATTCTAGGCTCGGCATAATTCAAACAGCATGCTGCTGGGACACTGTGAGAGAATATAAGCAAACATTGAAACACAACCACCTCTGTGACACATACTTAACATGAGAGGAACACAGCACATTTCAGGGAAGCCATTATTTGATCCAGGCAGACTCATGTTATGTTCAGCCACAAGACTTGCCTCAAGGAAAAACAGCCAGAAGCAATGGCAACTCAAGGGTGTAACCTGCATACACTGAGAAGGGATACCATAGGGTCGGTGTGTTTTTGTCCACGTTACAGAAAAGACCTACCGCCCTGACTCTACAATGGCAAAGTGTAGTCACCCACTCAGGTGTCAGGCGAGCTGTGGAGCAGGCTAGATGGTTTAACCAATCAGCAACCAGTATTTTCACCCCTTCCCAAAAGATCTCCAAACCAGAGTTCACAGATGTATATGCTGAGACAATGAGAATAATGCATATCTATCCATCTGGCAGATTCAGGTTAGAGTAGGCCTTCCTTTGTCAAGCGCTGCAGCTCATTGTATAGGCATGGCTGAAACATTTTATGCGAGAAATAGTCAATACAGTAAGAGAATCTTGATTCATATTTGATCGGACCTGTCTATTTTTACAGTTTGGTCAGAGTTCAGAGCAGTCGTTGACACTGTGTCAGACTCCTCTGCTCTGATTGGTTGTTTTTCTTCAGGCACAGTGGAATCTGGCAGATGCCATTAGGAGCACACAAAGAGAGGAACAGAAGGTTGCATAATAATTCATAAAACAGTTACCAACTTCAGCTTTAATGTCCCAATATGACATTAGGTTTAAGATGTTAGTTTCATGTTCAGCTGTAGTTGGCCTGTACGCTGCAGTATATGCCACTTGATTTTGGTTGGAAATGGGGTGAATTGTATAAGACAAAAATAATAATAATAATTAATATATTTATAAAGTGCTTTCCATCAAAGTGCTGTACAACAAGAATACAAAAGTGAAAATGATAAATTAGGAACAGTTCAATAAAAATAAAGAACACTTCTGAAAAATAAAAGTCCCAGTAAAATGAACAACATTAGCATTTATTAAAAATCAACAACATGGGACTCATGTTACATAAAACGAGTTAGTCTTAAATACATGAACAGAAGATGCCTGCCTGATGTCAAGAGGCAGACTGTTCCACAGAGTACCAAAGACAAACCGAAATCAGAAGTAACATTTTCTGAGTGAAACAGTGCTGTGATTTGTCAGAGCTTTGGTGAACTTACAACATTTTTCAAAGGTCCAATAAAGAGGGAATGATGAGCTGTGTCAGTACTTGGTGCATACTGTGGAATGTCATTTATGCTTTTCTCTTTGTTTTGTATTTGTGTACAGGTGCGGTAGTGCTCCTCTGGATCACATCTCCCTAAACCGTCTGTCGAGCATGAGGAAGAGATACAGGTACAGGAACTTCTCACCATGGTTGGGATTCACTAAAATGATAAGAACTATAATTTTTATATCCCATCTTCTGAGGTTTCAGCTAGTCTTCAGGTCTGTCATGAGAGATGGGAGGAGTTGATGAAAATGTTGATATGCTCATCTGGGCCGCCCTCAGTTATCACCTACAATCACAGCGATTAAAGTCCCAGTCAGCAACATTTGTTTGATCATATTCACTGAAGTCAACACTCTGCTCTGATAGAACAACATAAATCATCCGGTTTAAGAAAAAAAAACGGCCTTTACGTGCACATTCAACGTACCCGAGTCATCCTGTCCACTCAGCACAGAGCTGACTCTCAGTCACACACAGAACCCCCCTCGCGCATGTTACAATATCACAAGCACACGCCTCAAGCTACGCTTACGCTTAATGATGTTAGCAGTTGCTATCTATGAGTAAGTTAGCCAGCCTACCTCTGTGTAGCATGTACTCCATACTGTTTACTGATAAGAGAAGACACGGGCGCGTTCACAGGAATCTGGTGCGCGTTCACTGACGAGCACTCGATGGGAAGGGGCGAAGGAGCTCGGTGGTAGAGGGGGAGGGGCGTTAGAATTGTGGGCTACCAGGGCGCCCTTCCGTTTGCTTGTAATTGAAGCAGTAGTTGATCACTTGCGGCCCAAAATGCCAGGGTAAGAGAAGTGAGGAAACCACAAGAGGTCCTTAAGTGTCCAATCAACTTTAGGCTGATGGGTCCGGTAATAAGAGAGAGAACGCTTGATCTACTTCCAGGCAACAATAACCCCATGATAAACCACAATAATCATCAGACCATTAGTCTTTCTAAATGTTCAGGTTTCATCCAAGTGCTTACAGTTCAGTAGGAATACCCAGCAACATGATTAACATGTAGCACATGAGCACAAAGAAATCATTAGTGAAAGCTTCACATTATGCAGTTGGCCTGTGCTGCTGCTGCTGTATACAAAGGCCAAAATAAGTAGTAAAATCCATCACTCGATATTATTATTATATTATATTATTACTTTGATCTGGCCACTGTTTTCAATTTCCTCATACCAGATGTCAAATACTGTATCACACAAGTATTTCATATCAAGCCTGTCATATTTAAATAAAGCCATCATGTAACATGGATAGGGCGTAAACAAATTATACATCAAATACATCATTCTGATACGCATGGGTAATGCTGTTTGAATAGGTATGAAAAACAGTTTAGCAAAGATATTCAAGCACCACCCTCAGCCCCCCTGACCTGTCTCCTGATTTAGATTTCTAAAAGAAATAAAACTTTTGCTTTTTGAAATGTTTTTAAGTATGGCCCCAGAGTGATTTAGTCCTGTCTTCTGTCAATAGCTGTCTCATTTTTCACCATAAAACTTTGGACCAACTTTGCAGTCTTTCATCTTCCTTCCCCCATTATACACACAACCTCTGTTTTTTAAAGAAGCATGAAGCAATATGACCTGATGATCACATCAGACATACATCAAACATTCACAGTTACACTGCTTTTGTTTCTGTTTAGACTTTTTTCCCCCTTTTTTCTTTTTGAAGAGTTTAAATACACGTTCTATTATTTGTTAAAGTCACAGCTAACCTCATAGATATATATTTATAAGAAGTAGAAATGATAGTAAAAACAAAATTGACGCAGAAAATTAAGCCGGCTATTGATATAAACTACGCCCACTCTGTACGATGTGAATACAGATATTTCACTGACATTTGCAGACACACATAATAGCTTTGCATTAGAAGCCATCACTTGAACAGAGTGATGAAGCCAACTGGCTTAGGGGCCCATCCACACAGAGGCGCGTTTTCCTCAAACCGCACAACTTTAGAATCATTTTGGCCGACCATCCACATGAAGCGGCCGTTATCTGAGCCACATGCATGGGAATGAATTAGGCCGACCACATATTTCTACTGTTCTCTGATGCTCTGAATAAGGAGCTAAACTGGTCGCTAGAAGCTTTTTATAAATAAAGTTGCTAAGAAGGTGTGAAAAGTCTCTAAATCAAGTGAGACAGTGCCTGCCTGTGAGTGCTTTGGGAGGGGGAAGGGGCTCACAGCAGCACCCTCTGCTCGTTGAGGACACTAACTGCAGAGTGATTGGTGCATCAGAGTCCAAAAGATCACCAAAGTCTCCACTAACACCAGAAACAGTGGACACATTTCTATCTAGGATGGAGGAGGATTTGGGAAGTCTCCAGATTTGGAGAGAAACTCTCCGGTGTTTGTATTCTCCACAGCGTCTCCCCGTCTCTTCTATTCCGTTGTTGGTGTATTTTTGTCCACATCCAGGCCTGGCATGTGTACTACAGCGTTTTTTGGTGGTTTCACTGGTTTCGTGTGGATTCAGATATTTCATGAGTCTAGGCCGTGCAGATGGAAAACTTTTTAAGAACAACAGAGAAAAAAAGGTTGTTTTTGATGGTGTGGACGAACCCTAAGTACTAAATGTCTGAGAGCCTGTGTTGTTGTTCAGTCCTTCCCCACTGTCTGAGTCCCTAACATGCTTGTGTGTGTGTGTGTGTGTGTGTGTGTGTGTGTGTGTGTGTGTGTGTGTGTGTGTGTGTGTGTGTGTGTGTGTGTGTGTGTGTGTGTGTGTGTGTGTGTGTGTGTGTGTGTGTGTGTGTGTGTGTGTGTGTGTGTGTGTGTGTGTGTGTGTGTGTGTTCGACAGGAATGGCCTTGGACCCTCAAAAGAAGGAGAGGCTCAGTACTCTGTGGTGCATTGCACTGGCTACATCAAAGCCTGGCCCCCTGCAGGTAAACAAACACACGCTCATGCACATCCTGAAGCGGATGCTCTTGTCTCTATCCCTGCTTAACCCAAACTTCACCTCACTGAGGGACACTCACGAGTCCCTGCCCAGAATAGCCCAGTCTAACCTAAAGCAGCTGTGTGCTCTGCAGAGCTCTGGATCATGACCACAGAACCACGGCAGCCTGTGTGCCTCTTGTATCCCATCCAGGGTATGTGAGTGGAGCGGCAGGGTTCAGAGCAGCTTCTTGGAAAGTCTGGGTTCTCTTTTGACTTAAGACTCTGCTCCATCCCATGAGCCAATGCTCCCAGACAGAGCAAAGAAAACATTTCATATCTTTGTCTTCTGTCTGAGTTTGACTGCTGGAGCCCCTTTCACACATGCAAACCTGAATTTATCTAGACACTACCCAGCATGGCTGAATGTGAGAATGCAGAATACGTTTAATCTCGGAGTGAGCTAGTGTGAATACAGCCGCGCATTGTACAGACTAATCACAGTGAGCATGGTGAACATGGAAGAAAACAGACATCCAGTGGCAGAAGAACTTTAACTTAAAGTTGTACTTCATAAGATTTGAGATTTTCATGTTTGTAGCGGTCTCTGTGGCACTAAGATGTAACTGCGGGTGAGCCTATTCTTTCAGAGCCTCCATCTTGTCATGTTCATGGTCACTATGTATGTTGACTATTTATTTTGTAAACTTTGGAACACATTCACCTCTCTACTTCCAGTCCGTCCCCCATATGTTACCCTCTTAAATTTAGAGGGGAACCCTTACCGGGCCTTCACACCAAAAGCATCACTTGCTCACATTTGTCACATTTTTCATCGCTTCATTCGCGTCTATTGCAGGTAGCAGCCAAGGCGACTAGAAAACTGAAGCTTACCCCCGGCTCAGCCTACTCTGCTGTTCTGGAAGTGATGCTTGTGCTAACAGGGATACGAATGCTTCTAAAAGAACAGAAATGAGCTCTCGGAAGAAGTGTGTGGCTCTTAAAAGAGCCGTTGTGTTGTAGTGAGATCAGACCGTCAGTGATTTAACCTCTGAAGCCGTACAGGTGCTGCCCGGTCTCCTCCTCAGCTTTACTCTGCACTGACGGCTTTCCTCTTCTTCTGGATTTCCGGCAGAATAGATGCCTTAAGGCATGTCGCTGCCACCCACAGTCCATAATTATATCTATTATATTATATCCACAGGAACAGTCTGATTTCCCCCAAGGATTGCAACAATGGCGGCTTTGGTGAGCACGGTGAGCCCCTGAATGTTTTACGGAGAACTTCGACGAAGCTTACCGCAATCTCAATGCTGATTGGCTTAACGCGATGTCGATGGAAAGTTACATTTTTTCAACTTTCATCGCCTCCATCACTTTTGGTGTGAATGCACCAAGTCACTAACATGGAGGCACATTCACATTTAAAGAGGGAATGTCTCCACAGACACAGATATTGAAACATTAGTGGATCACATGCTCAATCCCCTTTTTAACTCTCTGTGATAAAGAGGAACTTAAGACAATTAAATAGATGAAAATCTTACGTACAACTTTAAGTCAAAGTAGTAATACCACAGTGTTATTTTATACCACAATGTTTGTTAATTTAGTTAATTTCCACCACTGCAAACATCGAACGGTGAATAAAAGGGTGATTTACACAAAGACGGCTACAGATGTTTATGTAAGGACTGACGCTAAAATCATCAGACATTTTCAAGGAACAACAAGAGACTCTATTGTTTATGGCCAGATTATGAACCCGATAAGTCACCGCGGTGTAATCAGCATCATGTGGTCCCCCCCCACCCCCGTCCCCCCTAAACCAAACAATATTTCCAGTAATTGAGAACGACATTGTCTGGGGTTCATATGTGAAAACTGCTTTCCTCTGCTCTCCTCTCTGCTCCAGCCTCTGTACACATTAGAAATGGAGTCATGCAATTCAGCAGACCTGCAAGTTCTCTCCGCTCATGAAAAACCATTTTTCAGCTGGAGCTTTTTGCATTTGTGCTGCCTCTAAATATTACCTTATGTTGTTAAATTCAACTGTGGGGCGGCATTGCACACATTTCCTATGGAGTGAAACACGAGTGGATTTTTGAAGAAATAATGATCCCATTTACACCCTGAAACTAGGTCTAAAGATAGCCAGTCAAAAACCTGTCTTTGGGGTATGAAACACTCATCCCCCGTAGGTTTGAAACATGGCTGCTGAAGGTTCGTAGTTTGCTCATTTGTAATGAACGCCATTTGTTAGAATACAATCCAGTGCTATGAAAAAATGTCCAAATCTATTCCTCAATGTTCTCCTGTCAGTCCAACTGTTTTACTAACCTGTCCAACTGACCTGGAGACATCTTAAAACTCACCTCACCCATCTGAAGCTCTGAACAAACTAACAAGTGACTGCTTCACTGGTTTTCTGTTCACCACTGTTTTCCACCAGCCAAGTCACCTTCTTTGGAACCTCCTTAAAGACCCCATTTATTTGGCGACGTTTTATATTTTTCTTCTTGTCAGCAAATGAAAAGATTTAAACTAACAATAAATTGATCCTACTAACAAGATTCTGATGTGTCTTAACCCTCTGTGGCAGAGCGCTCCAGAGTTTATTTTGACTCAACCCCACATTGATTGGCATGACACATGTGTTCAACACTCCAGAACACCAGATGTGGATTAATCCTTTAGTAAAAATAGTCCTGAACCAATGCACTATTGTCTCTCTTTAAAGCAATGTTTGTTTGAGTAATGTGAAGAAATTGCTGAGGCTTTTTAAATTGAAACGGCATCTGTGAGTTGCTTTTTTTAGAGCTTTACATCTTCAGTAGGAGGTTGACAATAGAGAAAGAAGAAAAACTAGAATAACACAGTTAAAGGTAGTATAACCTACTATACTTGTCATTTGTTGTCCTACTGTACTTGATGTCAACTGAAACCATCCTTTGTCCAAAATCTGTTTTAACAACAGAATTGTTGATGATAAGTATGGGAATTAAATTTTATATCTATTTATACCTGTTATCTACTGTATTCTAATATAAGTCTATCTGAGCCTCATACCATTTATCAATATAACTGTAGTATCAGAACCTTCTTAGAGCCTCAGAAGCACTCTCTCTCTTCAACACAAACAGATACATTGACACACCACACACACACACATTGACACACCACACACACACTAAAAACAATTATATTTGGGTTAAGGCAATACCCCAGTTCCTCAATTGCCATGTAAACACAGAGTTCTCTTACACCAGTTAACAAACCTAGATAACTCCTTTAGTAATCAGAGTATTTGTGCATGTATGCACCTTAACCTGGGTAGGATCGGGGCACACATCTGCACATGCTCCGCTACAGTTGTTTTTGACACGGAAATTTAAAGGTCAGGAAGCAGTGGCACCAAAAGCAATAGCAATAACACAAGTTTTCCCTTTAAACCAACTGAGGACTTCGCCATGGCAACTAACATTAGATCGAAGAAGAACCATTTCTGTCGTGATTCTGTCCTCCATGTTCTCCCTGCTTTCAAAGTTGTTGTGATTTTGACAAAAGGTCAGCCAGAAGAAAAAGCCACATTCCAACCAGTTGTATGCTGGCAGAGTGCCACCTACTGTACCAGAGGTAGAGTCACTCCCGTCATTCTTCTTATTCTTCCCCGCTCATGCATACGGGGAGAACTGGCATAATATATGGAAGTATAACCTGGTTACTGCCGTGCATGTAAACGCACTGACTGTGAGGTGTCAACAGGTACAGGGATTGGAATGCACCCCCTTTGCTCTCATTGGTGTTAAAGTGTGCTGATGGAACTTAACAACATAAGTAACACACAACCCATTGACCTTTTCGTACTTTGAGGTGACGCTGGAAAGTTTGTCCAGTCAAATACACAAACACACACACACACACACACACACACACACACATAAACCACATGTGTTTTGAAATCAGTGACACATGGTTTACTTCCTTGCACTAAAAATACTAATGGAATGTTCTGAGCACAATACTGCCGGCAAACAGTGATCAGGCAAGACACACGCTCTCCTAAATCACAGATGGATAACAGATAGATGTGCTGCCGACACACTGAGCACCCGTTTCCGATGCTGCTCAATGAACTGTTCGGGGAGAGGAATGTAGCTATGAATGAAGACAGAGCTGATGGTTTTGTTTTTGTCTTTCAACTTTATGGTAAACTGCCATTGTTAACTGGAAGGAATTCCAGCGTAATGAAACGTCTGCATATTAAACAGCAGCCATCTGCATGTGATTTCAGACCTTTTATTTACTGACTATAGACTTTCCCCTATGGCCTTTGGATGGCCCGTGAATGCTGCTTGGTACATCTTTGATTTTCCAGACAAGGATTCGAATATATATTAGTTTTCCAAGGTCAATATGAAATCGGTATGCTTTGGATCCCGTCAAATCTTTTCCAGAACCTGATCAGAGTTTTTATGCCTCCACGCCAGTAACAGCTGTGTCCTGAGGCATTATGTTTTCATGTCGTCAGTCCATCAGTCCCACGATATCTCAGGAACCCCTGGAGGCATTGTTTTCAAATTTGGCACAAATGTCCACTTGAACTCAAGGATAAACTGATTTGGAGGTCAAAGGTCAAAGTCACTGTGACCTCACAAACACGTTTTTGTCCATTACTTAAGAATTCCTACACTAATTCTGACAACATTTCACACAAATGTCTAACAGGATAGAATGATGAAGTGATGGCATTTTCTATCCAAAAGGTCAAAGGTCAACTTCACTGTGAAATATAATGTTTCATAATTCAGGAACAGAAGAGGAGACATTTGGGCTCCGTTCACACTGCAGTTCCAAGTGACCTGAATCAGATTTTTCCTCTCAATTGTGACCCGTGTCTGATTTGCTTTTGACAGTGTGAACAGCACAAGTCTCATTCAATCTGACATTTTCCAATCAGAATTAGGCCTGTGTGCTAATAAATTGGATTTTTTAAAATGCGACCGCAATCTGAACAGCCAGGTCGCATTTTATGCAACTTTGAGGTCATTCTGACCCGCGCTGCAACGTTTTGTAAATTAATGACAAATAAAGTTAAGACCTGTAGTGTGAACGGAGCCTTAGTCAGAAACTGAACTGGTAATAATCTTGAAACAGCTGAGTGTAGAGATCTGAAGATTTTACACCATATCTTTATTGAATTCTTTCAAGGTCTCTACTTCCTATATTATGTAAGTTTGAACAGTTTGTAAGTAAACTGCAACCTGATTGGGTTGGTGAAAGCGGAACTACATTGTGGGGATTCTTGTTTAATATAGGTTATTTACTGACAAGGAGTTTAACCTAAATTTACCTTAATGTTTCTTAGACGTGTATGTGATGCATTGAAATGACGGCTGTAGTATACTAGATCTAACATGCAGGGCTCCAGACTCCGACCAAATGCGAGCATTATTTGAGAGTGTGCGGCTGAATTTGACATCTGGTCGCGCATGTTCTACCAGATGTCTCTCCAAATCAATATGTAAGAAGCTAAACAGCAACAGAGTGACAGATAATACGGGAACAATATGTCAGCACTATAAGAAGATAGTTCCTTCAGCACCGTAACACAAACACATAGACTTAGACTTCTCTTTATTGATCCTTTGGGATGACTCCCGCAAGGAAATTCCAGCAGCTTACAGTATAAGATTACCAATAAACTCTTAGCTAAATAAATACAGAAAATATATAAACAAATAAACAGTAAACAATAAACTCTTAGCTAAATAAATACAGAAAATATATTAAAAAAATAAACCGTAACCAATAAACTCTTAGCTAAATAAATACAGAAAATATATAAACAAACAGTAAACAATAAACTCTTAGCTAAATAAATACAGAAAGTATAAAAAAACAAACAGTAAGCAATAAACTCGGAGGAGGAAAATGTATAAGATAAAATATGTATGACTATAAGACAGAAATGAGCAGCAAGATTAAATTATTGCACTTAAGTGGTGGATAAAGTTATTGCAGAAAAAAGAAGAAAGCATCATGTGAGCTCCCGCAGCTAGTCACAGTGTCTGGACCTCACTGACCTGAAGCCTCCATACTGTATGTGACGCACTGGCTGTCTGTCGGTAGCTCCTGAGCCGAGCGACAGCAGAATATTACTAAACCAAAATAGTTTTCATGTCGGCTCTATAGGAAGAAATCATCAGTGTTTAACTGATCAGTCAGAGTAGATACAGTTCATATGTTTAAAACACATATAGAGACTGATCTGATCAGTCAGTGTAGATACAGTTCATATGTTTAAAACACATATACAGACTGACCTAATCAGTCCTAGTGAATAAAGTTAGTCTGGAGCCCTGACATGCCTTATTTTTTGCTGTTCTGATTCAAATCTATAAAATTGATTGCATTATTGATATGATTTGAATGAAAGTTTAATTAAAGGATGGCTGTGAAACAAATGTACTCTAATGGTGGACAATAAACTATCCATCTATTTGAGAGTTATTCATGGAATTGATGTGATTCAGTTAGCTGGAGAGAGAACGTCACTCTGTTGGAGCTGTTGGAACTACAGAGACACTCAGTCCACACTGACTGTACAGTGGTCTTAATAGCCATGCACAGCTGCGCGCTATGTCTGCCGCCCGTTAATGACAGCGGCAAATTATTTCAGATTCTAATTCTGAATGTGTCAGAAAAAATCAGCAAGGAGACTGTCGAAAATCGGCAGGTAGCTAGGCTAACGTTCCTTACCTGTTTATGGTGGTAGGTCATGTTCATCTAACGTTACTTACATGTTTAAGGTGGTAGATCATGTTCGTCTAACATTACTTACATGTTTAAGGTGGGAGGTCATGTACGTCTAACGTTACTTACATTTTAAGGTGGGAGGTCATGTTCGTCTAATGTTACTTACATGTTTAAGGTGGTAGGTCATGTTCGGCTAATGCAACTTACATGTTTAAGGTGGTAGGTCATGTTTGTCTAACGTTACTTACATGTTTAAGGTGGTAGGCCATGTTCGTCTAACGTTACTTACATGTTTAAGGTGGTAGGTCATGTTCGTCTAACATTACTTACATGTTTAAGGTGGTAGGTCATGTGACCTTGTTGTGGTCATCCTTGTTCTTTTCAAAGTGATCCCATTTTTTAGACATCTTTCCCGATGTGATTGGCTATTAATTATTAACTGTCTAACCGTGATTCAAGATTCAAGATTCAAGATTCAAGAAGCTTTATTTATCCCGAGGGAAATTATTGTGCAACAGTTTCATACAAAGGCGGAAAAGGATCAGAGTAACAATAAGCATAAAAACATAAATCAAATCAAAATAAAGCTAACGTCAGATAAATCAGATAAATCAAGCAATGAACCAAGTGTGACAGAGTGCAACAGATGTCGTGGTTAAGCGTAGGTATATACAATATACAACAATACGCAGCGTGCAGTTTAGCAGCAGATTGAAATAAAATAAGTACAAACTAAATAAGTGAGAAGGAGCGATAAGTTATAAGTGTTAAAAATGTTAAAAATGTAGCAGCATGTCCTACAGAACTAAGTGACAGTATGGCACAGTGGAGTGTAGCAGCATTTCGTACTTAAGTCAGTTACAGTAAACCACAGTGAAATGTAGCAGCATGTCCTAAAGCACAGTAAGTGTATCAGCAGATAGTTACAGTAAACCATTAATAAATAAATAAAGTGATGTAGTGGTGATATAAGTGACAGTGTCGTATAGCAGCATTACTTACTGAAGTAAGTGACAGTACAACTGAATAAAGTACAACTGAATAAAGTGATGCAGTGATGGTAAATAGTGACAAAGTGACATTTTCAGGATACAGTGTCTCCACTGTTCCTTACCTGACCGGGGGGAGATGAATTATAAAGTTTGATGGCCGCCGGAAGAAAAGACTTCCTCCGGCGTTCAGTATTACACCGGGGGAGAATGAGTCTATGGCTGAATGTGCTTCTGCTGGAGGTCAGCAGCTGGTGGAGAGGGTGAGAGTTATTGTCCAGGATGCTGTGCAGTTTAGACAGCATCCTCCTCTCAGACACCGCCACCAAAGAGTCCAGTGTGACCCCCAGGACGGAGCCAGCCTTCCTGATGATCTTACTGATCCTCTTTGCGTCTGCTGCCCTCAGTCTGCTGCCCCAGCACACAACAGCAAAGAAGATGGCACTGGCTACCACTGACTGGTAGAACATCCTCAGCATGGTGTTACAAACATTGAACGACCGGAGCCTCCTCAGGAAATAGAGGCGACTCTGGCCCTTCTTGTATACAGCCTCAGTGTTCTTGGAAAAGTCCAGTTTGTTGTCCAGGTGTACTCCAAGATATTTGTAATCCTTGATCCTTGAAAGATGTACAGCCAGGGGAGCTGTCGTGCTAAAAAACACTGACAGTGAGTGAGTGTCACGATTTCCTGTATCTGGACCTTCAAACTGAAAGCCCTCCAGCCCTTTAAGACAGCCGCCATTCACATAGATTTTCACTTAAGTTTGACAAGAAACGGCTAAAAATGTTTTCCTGCGACCTATGGACTAATGAAATTTTGGTCCGCTAGTGATTTTTTTTGCTTGACCAGTGCTTGGTCGACTATTTGGAGGCAGCCCTAGTGAGGTGTTTGACTAGTTTAATTGTAGCCTGTCAGAAGTTACTCAGAGTTGATCATATTGATAAGAGACTGCTGGTATGACCTACTGCCAGCTGCATGTGTGTAGTTAAAGTGATGTTGTATCTGTCTATCAATGAGAAGCTGCTTTCAGGATGTTCTGTTCACTGATCGCTTGCTAATAACAAAGACAGAGAAGAGATAACATATTCAGCAGTGTCAAAACCTTTGAGCTTTTGAGGTCCCGTTCTCTCTGTAGATGATCAATATTAGATCCTCAAAAATACTGATCGAAAAAATAATATAATAAAATTGACCTTTCATATCAATGTTTTCAACCTCGTCTTAACTCAAAACAGGCTTGAAGATATATTCTGCAGAACTGATCTTGCACTGGACAATGGAAACTGAAGACTGCCATAGGCTGCTAAGTGCTGTGAGCAGTTGTTTCCAGCTAGCTGCGCTCTCAAGATCACATCAACATATGTCATGTTGCAAATAGGGTTGGACGGTATGTTCAAATTTTCAACTGGCCACCCTGAGTTTGCTTCGCTAACAAGTTAGCAGAACAAACGATCAAGGAAAGACATAGTCATACACTTCTGAAACAGTAAAATACTGGTGTGGGTCCTTTGCAGCATGTCACCCCCCTCTCTCTCCCCCCACTTTCCCATCTGTCTATCACTCTCTAGTGAAGCCATAAAAAGGCCAAAAAAACCTTTAGAAAAACAACAACAGAAACACACAATCGTGCACCTTCTGAATTCAATTCTGCCTTTCACCAAACAAAAATGTTGGCTTAATGATCTTGTTTACTCCTCAAACACACATTCAAACTGGAAAGAAACTAAATAAAGTTCACCACACCCGTCTTAGTCTTTCCACTGTTAAATATCACCAAGTCTGGTTTGGTAGGAATAAATCCTTAATTCACAGAGTAAGATGTGAAACATGCTGGCTCTAAACAGTCTGACAGTATAGCTGGAAGTGAACCATGAGTCACTGCTGCTGTGACTGAAACTAACTGTTGATTTGATGTGACTTTATTTTTGATTAAGCATGAAAGTTATTATGAAAGCAATGCCATCAAAATGGAATTGATACTGTATGTTTTTGTCTCTTTGTCTGCTTCGCCCTTCTCTTTACTGAATTATTTGTATAAGACATAGAGGAGCAAGTTTGAATATTATTAATATTGATAATACCAAAGTCTGGTATTGTGGCTGAAATCTGTCTTTCAGTTTGTAGACTTGGAGGAATTCTAATCCTTAAAATGTGTATAATGACCATTTGTATAATTACTCACAGAGTTGTTTTTTGTCAAAAAAATGGAGAAAAGTCCTGTAAGTAAGTAAAGGGGGGCTGTGTTTAACAGAAAAACTATATGAAAACATCTGTTCACAAACTGCCACAACTCATGCAGTATAATCCAGGTCTCGTCTGCTCAGTACTTCTCAAACACGCATTTAAACTTTTCTCATAAACAGTCTAATGCTTTCCTAAGCACGCTACTCGTCTGTTTGTGGGCTCCGAAGGGTTTTCAATAGTAACGGTTCAGTGAACATGCATGTGTTAGTGAAGAACTGAGCATACAGCTGGATAAATGAGACTTGGATTATACTGCACGAGTTGTTTTTTGTTGTTGGAGAACGCAGCCTCAAGAATTTTCTCTATTTTTGGATTCATCATTCACTGTTGAGGCGTGCAACAAAAACAGTTTTCGGGATAACGGGGGAGTAATTGACATACAAATGATCATTCTGGGGCTGAAGTATTCCTTTAATGGTGAAAACATGACTTATAAATCATTGTGGAGGAGCAGTGGCTGTGTCAGCCTGTAGATTACCTCTCAATGCCGCAGAATTCAAGTAGCAAATGAAAAATTAAGAGGCTGTACTTTATGAGAAATGTCTATTAGCCTCTTGTTTCACACCTTCTTCTTTTTGTTTTTTTCCTCAGGTATGACTATACCAGAAGAAGACACAGAGGCGGGTCAGACTGGAAAATACTGCCTAGTGGCCATCGGCAGACTGCAGGTGTGTGTGCCTGTGCATGTGTGCGCTGCACGGTATACCGATACTAGAAAGATACCGCAGTACCCGGCCTTAAAAACGATACTATTTCCTGTTTTTATTTAGTATCTGTTCTTTATGAACTTAGTGTGACAGCGGGGCAGCGTGTCTTTGTGACAGCCTCTGTCTGCTTCATCACTGCCTACAGCCAGAGTGGCCGTGGATTTATAGTGACAGACACTCACAGAGACAGACAGACATGGCTGACAGTGGCTCGAGTGTTCCTGTCGACCGCCCTAGGCTTGTTGAAAAAGCAAACGCACGGAGCGAAATATGGAAGTATTTTCCCTTCGTTGCCGACAGTAAGGGCAAGCCCACGGACACCTCAAGGCCCGTTTGACCAATGACCAACTTGGCGAAACATTGAGCTGACAGACATGATGACTTAGGGTTAGAGATAGATAACATAAATATCCCCGGATGTAGCATGAAGTCACCACCTTTATTTTGTGACAAGTGAACTTTTTTCACCATCAGAGTTGCACGAGACAGTCAGGGGTAAAGCTTACTGTTTAACTGTGTGTGTGACCTGACTTTCTGTGTTAAAAATGATTGTCTTTTGGCACCTATAGAGAACTGCAAAATCCCTGGTTTCAGTCCAGCTGGGGACTCATTTCCATGTCTATCATGTCAGCTATGTAATAAGGGCATAAATTGTCTAAAAATACTAACATAAAAAAACCTGCGGTGGAGTTTTGCACAAGCTGACCATCATTGGTTGGTCAAACACAGACCTGTGCCAGCTTCAACTTTCATCCAGTCACAAAATATGGAAGTACAAAGCGGCACTAGTATCAATATTTACACGACAGGTGGACAATTCTTGTAATGTCTACCAAAAAAAATGAGTGTAAAGAAACAGTGAGCATGAAGGAGCTTAGAGCATGAGCAAAAGAATAAAAGAGAGAAATAAAACTTAATTCGCTGATCGTTTCTTTGTGGTTACGGTCTAAAGCAAATCAAAGACACAGATGGTTTACTGTGGATGCAGATGTTCTGGAGTTTTCACTTGCAGTGGGAACACAAACAAATGTGTTAAAAGGACTTTTAGTTCCCTGTAGCAGTGTCTTTGTAACAATATTCAGAGTGAGAGAATATATAAAGGAATGTATGAAAGTAATACATTTTGAAATGCTGGACATAAATCAACGTGACTCGTTACATCAATCACACATTCTTCTCAGGATAAAACAGGAATCTCAAACATAAACTGAACAAAATGTGAACCAGAGCTAAATATTGAAATAGTAGATGAAGAATGGTATAAAATGTTCTGTTGGAAGAATAGGACTTTGTTTTTTAGACACGAACACTAAACACCCAAGGACCAGGTTGGAGGCTCTTTAGAAGCCTGGAGACCAGTGTTTTTGAGTTGTTTCTTCTTGATTATGTTTTATCTGTGGTACTCTCATTCAGATGAGATGACTTAGTCATCCTTTTGATTTGATTTTGATACTGCACACTTAAACATGTATGATCTGTAAACTAAATGGTATGACTATACTGTGATGAAACACATCAATGCTGGTGTCAACATAAACATTTCTCACCAAATTGATTTGAGACTTCTGCCATTCGGGCCGGCTACTTCCTGTTTAGCGCTCTGCTAATTTGAATGGGGATTAAATCGTCTAGCACATCTCTGGACGTAGCATACCCATCGGGGTCCGTTCTCTCAACTTGATTCAATTGTCCTCGCCTACGGGAGTTGCCATCTTGTCAGACTTTACTCCGCCTCATTTCCTCTTACCAAAAAAGGACATGTATGTGACATTGGGGGAAGGGAGATACGTCCATCTGGCTGACGTTTACCTCCGAGGAGAAGTGAGGGTCAGAGGCTAACTGTTACTCAAGAGGCCACGCCCCTAGTTATTCATAAACTTTAACCTCAAATAAAATAAAAACTAGCCTGGTCCAAACCCCCCCCCCCCCCCCCCCCCCCTCAGTGTTGTCATGGAGATATGACCTAAATAAACAGACTAGAATGTTTTTTGGCCCAGGCCTTAAACAGGTTTAATGATGCTGTGAAAACAGCCTGTTTAACATGGGGGTCAATGAGAAACTGCTCTATTGTGCAAGCTGCTCCTAGTGGACACTCAGGGAACTGCAGTCTTTGGCACTTCCTTATTGGATCAACCAGGAAGTCGCTGTGGTGGGGGCTTGGTTGTGACACTTCCTGGGGACCTGGTCCAATGCTGAGGTAGAGTTGACCGGTTAGTTTAACAATGTTATAGCCCTCTAATCTGAAGTGGGCAGCACCCCTCCCCTTGCCCTCTCTCTAGCCCCCTCTGAGCCCCTTGCACACTTTTCAAAAAAATGCTGTTGGCTGAGTCAGGCTCAGACCTGGGGGTGAAGTTTAAATGTCCAGAATCAAAAGCAGCATTGACAAGTCTCCCAGTACTTTTTTCTTCATATCCACAGCTACTCGTCCATGTCCAAAGAAAAAAAAACAACACACACAGACAACACAGTGTGGCTTACCAGCTGGTAACATACAGCTAAAGATGCAGTGTAACATTATCTCACCAGAAGCCTTCAGCTGCCCTTTTCCAGACACCATGGCCACTGCCTCCTGCTTCACTAAAGTCTTCGCTGTGGCTACATTTTGCCTAGTTATGGAAATAGAAAGTGTGAGCTCTGATGGGACTTCATGGTGCATTCCGGTACACCTCCTTAATGTGACATAGCTGCAAGTGTTGAAGAGATAAAAAATTATCTTAAAACTGAATTGAATCGTGACGTTAAAATTGAAAGTCAAGTCAAATTGTGAAACCCCTGGTAAAAACACAATACACTTTTGAGAAAAGTATCAAAATGCACATATAAGCTTCTTAAACCAGCCCTCCAGCATCATTCACTTCTCATCTGTCACTCTAGGCATGAGATGGAGTCACATTTCAGACTGTTTAGTTCTAGTCTTGGAATGAGTGTGGATGCCTGGGATGTCAGTGGTAACTTATTGTATAAAACACATTTGTGCTCCAACTCTCCATTTCTATTCTTCCATATCGTAATGATGTATCTTAAATATGTCTGTATGCTCTCTCAGGTGACCAGCTCTCCAGTCTCCATGGATATGAACGGCCTGTCTGTGCCCACAGAGTTCCTGTCGCGTCACAACTCAGATGGTGTCATCACTTTCGTCGACCCACGCTGCATCAACGTCATTGGTTATCAGCCTCAGGTGAGCTAAAAGGGTTATAATAATGGAGAAAGGAGCATTGTCTGCTTCAAGTTAAGCAAAGGAATTTTGCCTTGTCCTTGCAGAATATTCATATCCACTTTAAGTTACCATCATTGACCTTTCATGAGCTTTTAATTATAATTATTCCTTGGTGGTATATCATAAATTCGCTTCAAGAGAGAACAGAGAACCAGGACTTCATTTGAAACAGGCTTGTTTTAGAGTACATTTTAAATTCCTAATGTTCCAGATTTAGAATAGAATTACTTTAATGATCCCAGACTGGGAAATTATTTGGTAACAGCAGTAGTGGGTCAGCAAAACTACTTCTACTTACCGTAAATTCCGGACTACAAGCCGCTACTTTTTTCCTACACTTTAAACACTGCGGTTTATACTACGGTGCGGCTTATTCATTTTTTTTTCGTGGCGGGAAAAACATTTTGCTCAGCAACAGTAGACCAATAGAATGAATGAGTACCGGTAGTTCACAGAGGTCCAATGAAATTGTATGATTACCGGTAATCACAACTTCCGTGATTGTAAATCAGTCATTTGTGCTAACCCTCATCAACATGGAAAATACTAGAAGAAAAGCATATGATGCGGCTTTTAAGTTAAACACTATCACTCTAGCAGTTAAAGAAGGCAATCGAGCTGCCGCTCGTAATCTTGGCATAAATGAATCAATGGTGAGAAGGTGGAGGCGCCAGCAAGAAGAACTGAGCCAGTGCAAAAAGACGACCAAAGCTTTCAGAGGTAACCATAGCAGATGGCCCGAGCTTGGAAACTTTATGGAGGACTGGGTTAACACACAGAGAGCAGGCGACCGCGGTGTTTCCACTGTACAAATCAGACTGAAAGCTAAAGCAATCGCGACCGAGATAAAAATAGAAGATTTTAAAGGTGGGCCATCGTGGTGGTTTAGATTTATGAAACGGAAAAGTCTGTCTGTTAGGGCACGCACAACTTTGTGTCAGCAGCTCCCTCCCGACTACGAGGAGAAACTTACTTCATTCCGCACATTCACTCAAACAAAGATAGCGGAGAATTCCATCGGGCCAGATGAAATCATAAATATGGATGAAGTACCTCTGACGTTTGACCTGCCTCTCACTCGGACTGTAAATAAAAAAGGTGACTCCTCCGTCACACTGAAAACAAGCGGCCACGAGAGAACACATTCTACCTGTGTACTGAGCTGCGCAGCATCGGGAATTAAGCTTCCACCGATGGTGATTTTTAAGCGGCTGACAATGCCAAAGGAAAAATTCCCAAAGGAAATCGTGGTGAAAGTCAATGTGAAAGGTTGTATGACAGAGAGCCTAATGAAGGATTGGCTCAGAGAGTGCTACTCAAAGCGACCGGGGGGCTTTTTTCGCAGAAAAAAATCATTGCTCGTTATGGACAGCATGAGGGCGCATATAACAGATTCAGTGAAAGCTGCAATCAAGTGCACAAACTCAACTCCAGCTGTGATTCCTGGGGGTACCACTAAGTATCTACAGCCACTGGACATCAGCGTGAACCAGGCATTTAAAGTGGCACTACGCGAAGAGTGGGAGACTTGGATGACAAGCCGTGAGAAATCTTTTACCAAAACAGGACGCATGCGAAGAGCATCTTTAACTCAAGTCTGCCAGTGGATCCTAAATGCATGGAGCCGTGTCAAAACATCAACCATCACCAACGGGTTCCGAAAGGCTGGGCTGCTGCGCGATGAAGAAGACGGCGTGCACTCATCCGACATCGAAAACGAGGAGACTGTAACGAGTGATGTGATCCTGAGGCTGTTCAATTCAGACACTGAGTAAGAGGACTTTGATGGCTTTAGTGCGCAGGAGGAAAATGAAGGCGATGAGTGACTTTTTCTGGTAGGATGCGGTATGTGCTATATGTTATTACGGTAGTTATAAGAACTTAAGTTATTAAGTTATGACGCATGTTTTAGGTACCGTATGATATATATTTGTTTATGTTACTAAGAAGATTAAATAAAAAAAGTTTTTAAAAAATCTTCACTGTAATATCTTTCTGTGTAAATATCTGAACAATGCTTAAGAAGAATAACACAGTGTTTTATTTATTTAAGTGTAAGAAATGGACGTGAATTACCGGTAGTTCATTTTTTTGGCTGTTTAAACCTGCGGCTTAAAATCCGGTGCGGCTTGTATATTTACAAAATTTATTTTCTTTCTAAAATTTGAGCATGCGGCTTTTAATCGGGTGCGCTCTGTAGTCCTGAATTTACGGTACTTACTTAGTAAGAAGCCTTTGTTTTCTGATCTGCTCCTGTTTTAATTTTCTCTTGCTGCAAACACATCCTCCATGTTTACGTGGGCCTTGTTTCAGAAAGCAAGATTAGTAAAAACTCAGAGTTAATTAACCCTGAGATGATGGTAACTTTGGATTTTTAATTGGAGAAGAAAGAGAGGTAACTTTAACTTTGGGTAGGTCACCATGGTAACTGAACATGGTAACAAGTTCATCTGTGTCTCCTCCCTTTTAAAGAGCCAGACACTGTTTCATTTCTTTATTCATTCAGTCCGGATCAAAGCGTGGATCAAAACGTGGATCAAAGCGCTCAATAGCAGAGATTACCGTACTACAGAATCTAGGTTAGATATCACAACACCATGACTCCGTGCGGACAAGACAGCTTTTGGTTTGCTAGAGAAGTTCCACTAAAATGTTTATGGCGCATTAGGTTATGTGAATCTTTAAATTCTGTAGGATCAAAGAATACTTCTCTATTACTCAGGATGTGATCAGTCGCACTGATGGAATTTCTATAATATTGAAGATTATATGTTAATATGTCTGACTGAGCAGAACCATGCTGCTGCTGCAGGATGTAGTTTGAACATGTGTGCAGTCTGAACATGTTTTAACAGCATGTCTCATGTCAACATTTGTTGAATAATGATGCTGAATGCCCCAAGAGAGCTAAAATCCAAATAGATGTCTAACATTGAAATCTACTATATTTTAACCTGTAAATGACAATTATTACTGGATCAGACTTTGGTCACACATAAAATATCTCCATGTCTTTGATCTGGTTATATATTTATATTTTAAATCTTCAATTATATTTTTAAATGTGTTAACTTTTGGACACTTTCCCTGCTCTAAATCAGGCTTTTTTCTTTAAAGATAAATGTGCACAGTAAGCAAATACATGCATTAATATCTCTACATCCACAGGATTAAAATGGAGGCTCTGCCTTTTATTTACCTGTTGCCATGGTGAATCTAAGTATCAGAGCTCCACTGATGATGGATTTTTATGTCGGGCTCAACCTACTCAGAGTTGATTGAACTAACTTTGATCAGTCGTTCTGGAACAGAAAACTCAGAGTTTCCCCTCTCAGGATAGATCAACTCAGAGGTCTGGATTAGGCTCAGAGTTTGTTAAACCTTAAACAGGGCCAGATTGTCTTGAAAAAATTTGTATACATGCATACAATTTTCATTCCCACAGCACTAAATTGGTAGCAGTCCGTACAAGAGAGTCATGTCATACTCTGCAGCTCCTACTTTGCCTTGTTTAAACATCCATCCATCCATTTTTATTCTGCTTACCAGAGGCCCAATTGTGGGGGCAGCAGGCTGAGCAGAGTATTCCATGAGTCGCTCTCCCCTGCACCGCTGTCCAGCTCTTCCCAGGGGACCCGAGGGCGTTCCCAGGCCAGACGAGATATATCTTATCAAACCACCTTAACTCTCCCCTTTCATCATGAAGAAGCAGCAGCTCTACTCTGAGCCTCCTTTGGATGTTTGAGCTCCTCACCCTGTCTCTAAGGTTAAGCCCAGCCACAAAACCCAGAAAGTCGAATTTCGGCCGCTTTATCTTTCGTCGTTTGTATCCATGATCACGTTCTTTCAGAATCTATTCAAAACTCATGACCATCGGTCATGGTCAGAACATAGATGGCCACATGCTGACGCTGCAGCAGACTGCCAGTCCCTCTCATGCTCCACCATTTTCTGGCAGAGAAGCATGGCTTCAGACTTGGAGGTTCTGACTTTCATCTAGACTACTTCACACTCGTCTGAAAACTGCCCCAGTGCGTGTTCAAACTTTGACATTTTTTTGGATTGCTGTTATCACAATCAGAGTACAGGCAGTTCCACCCTTTGAGTAAATTCCTATCTAAATAAGTCTAGGAATCCTGTTATGATGAAATTATTGATCAGACTAGTTTCAAAATAAATTTTTGCTCAGACAAAAAAAATATACAGTATATACAGGTATGTATGTGTGTATATGTGTGTGTATATATGTATATATATTTTTATATTTATATATATG
This sequence comes from Echiichthys vipera, assembly GCF_963691815.1. Lineage (NCBI taxonomy): Eukaryota > Metazoa > Chordata > Actinopteri > Perciformes > Trachinidae > Echiichthys > Echiichthys vipera. Next base: position 3,037,728 of record NC_139826.1, read on the forward strand.
CACACACACACACAAGTAGATGCTTTATGTGTGTGTATATATATATATATGGTATATAAACAAGACAAAGTGAGAGCTATGGGAAACACGGTATATAGAATGCCCGAAGAGACGCTAACATCCCAAAAGGGCTAACACTGAACACCAAACCTCTGCAGTAGCATGATTAGGGATTAGGGTCCCTACGAAGCACCAACAGCGTAGTTAGTGAACCCGGAGTTTATTTTAAAAGACTGTTTTACAAGTCTTTGCCTTACCAGTAGGTCCATGTCTACAGGTACTCCATACAAGTTGATTACAGAATACCCTTGAGTTCAAGGAGGAAAGTTTTTTATCAACTTCGGGTTTACTAACTACGTTGTTGGTGCTTTGTTTTGTGTGTAGGGACTCTTCTCATGCTGCTACAGAGGTTTGATGTTATTTTGAGCAGTATTAGTGGTTAAAAAAGACGTTTTGGATGCGTTCAGTGCACCGCCCAGCCAATCAGTGTTAGCCCTTTGGAGCTGTTAGCGTCTCTCTGGGCATTCTCTTTAATCAGAATCAGAATAAGAAATACTTAAAAAATTCCCAGGGGGAAATTTTTTTTTCTATGAAACTCCAGATATACAAACAACAAATATTATACAGCCAAAAACATATATTATAAAAAAACTTTTATGGAAAATATACAAGATCAAAAATTCCAGACTAATGTGCAATAGAACAGATTGTCTATAGTTGAGTTTAAATCACAGAGGAGGTGACAGACTCTCCTAGGGATACATTGTATAATTTAATGACCACAGGCAGGAAAGATTTCCTGTGGCGCTCTGTGATGCATCTGGGTGAGAGGAGTCTTCTGCTGAAGGTGCTCCTCTGCTGGGCCAGTGTGTCGTAGAGAGGGTGGGAGACATTGTCCAGGTTAGACCGGAGCCTGGACAGCATCCTCCTCTCTGCCACGGTCATCAGGGTGTCCAGCTCCTCCCCCACCACATCACCGGCCCTCCTGATCAGTTTGTTCAGTCTGTTGGTGTCTGCGACCTTCAGCCCACTGCCCCAGCATGTGACAGTGAAGAAGATCGCTCTGGCCCCAACAGACTCATAAAACATCCTCAGCATCGTTCGGCACAAGTTTAAGGACCTCAGCCTCCTCAGGAAGAAGAGTCCACTGTGGCCCTTTTTGTAGAGTCTCTGCGTTTCTAGTCCAGTTCAACTTATTATTGAAGTACACCCCCAGCTACTCCTCTACAGTGTTCACAGGGACCCCCTGGATGGAGACAGGGGTCACAGGTGTTTTCACCTTCGTCAGATCCACTACGAGCTCCTTTGTTTTAGTCACGTTGAGCTGCAGATGATTCAGCTCTGTCCAAGTGACAAAGTTGCCCACAACAGTCCTGTATTCACTTTCATCCCCCTTTCCTATGCAGCCAACTATTGCTGAGTCATCAGAAAACATCTGAAGGTGGCAGGACTTGAAGTCTGAGGTGAAGAGGGTGAAGAGAAATGTAGAGAGGACAGTCCCCTGTGGGGCCCCAGTGTAGCTGCCCACCCTGTCAGACACACAGTTCTGTACACGTACATACTGTGGTCTGCCCATCAGGTAATCCACAATCCAGGACACGATGGTGGCCTCCACCCATCCAGGTTGTGGAGAACATGATGTAGAGCAGGGGGGAGGGGTGAAATAGATAGGTGTGAAGTGAGGGGCAGACAAAGGGTCTGTAAGGAGGAGGAGTAGGGGGAGGTAAAGTGGCATTGGCTCATGCCACTCCACACATCCCTCATGTTGTTTCGCTGGAGTTTGTTCTCCAGCTTTCTCCTATAATTTTCTTTAGCCTCCCTGATTTTAGTTCTGAGAACCCCTTGCACTCTCCTCACCTCTTCATGGTTGCCATCTCTGAATGCCCTCTTCTTTTCATTCAGGATGGCCTTAATGTCCTTGGTGATCCAGGGTTTATTGTTGGCGTAGCAGGTTACAGTCTGAGCTGGGACATGTAGTCCACACAAAAGTGTCTCATAGGCCTCCTCAGACCACCTCCTCATAGTCCTTGCGGTATGGACGAGTCCAAAAGCCAGCAGTTCAACATCCAGGCTACAGAGCTGTTCTTTAACGGTGATATGACCAGGATTACACCATCTGCTGTTTACTAGAATGGCAAGCCCACCTCCTTTCCTCTTACCACTCTCGGCACTATCCCGGTCAGCCCGAATGGTGTGGAAGCCATCCACGGAGACGTTCTAGTCCATGATGTCCATGTGCAGCCATGTCTCAGTGAAACACATCAGACTGCACTCACGGTACTCCGGGTGGCTCCGGTTAGTTCCGTCAGTTCATCCATTTTGTTGTAGAGAGACCGTACATTTCCCGTAACAACAGAGGGGAGACACGGCTTAAATCTTCTCCTTTCCATAAGCCCATCCCGTCTCGACCCTCCTCTATTGCCCCGACATTGCTTCCCAAATCTGAATCCCCGGTGTGTTTTTTTCCAGAGTTCGGGTGGAATATCCGCTGGTCTGGCCCATGCCGGCCAGCATTAGGGTGATCAGATGTTCTCCAGAGTAAACAAAGACAGTGTGTCCCGGTGGAAGCGGCATTGTTAAAAACAGCACGAAAAGAAACTAGCAAAAGTAATTTTCTTGTAGAGGGCAGAACTTCACAGAAGTTAGGGTGAAGAAACAAAACGAACAAAGGAGAGTAAAAGTTAAGGAAGTTTAAAAAAAGCAAACTCAAAGGCCGGAGCAGTAACAGGCAGCGTGCAACTTTTTATCATATCAGAAAAGATCATGGGGTCCATTTTTGCCAGACTTGCACTTGAAAATGAATAATTATTTTTAAGTACCATCTTCTGTGATTTAATATTTTATTCCATTACATTTGATGATGTTTGAGTTTTCCGCCATGGTATCATTTCAGTATCTGTAGCAAGATATTTTAGGCAGTTATCGTACTGAAGTAATAGTTTTGGTATTCATGACAACACTAGTATGAAAAAAGCTGCTCGTTTTCCAATGAAACATCATGTGTGAATTACAAACACTGGTTTTTAATCACTGGGACCTCTGATCTTAAAATAACTCAATAAGGCTCTGTTGCAATACCCTAGTCACGATATGGTCTCAGATGAACTCTCTGTTCTGCATAAGGAACAAAATTCCATGATGTAGCAATACTTTGCATTATCACTTGTGTCACTGTGTTGACAGTGGAAATAAACAGACCAGGATGAGAAACATTACTTGCCTGCACTGGTATGTGAAACACATTCCTGTGGCCGGTCAGCTTGTGTCTCTGTTGACTGCCTCTTCATTTACTCAACAAGAAGCCCAGAAGATCTTGCTGAATAACAGTTATGTTTCTGTATGATTCATATCAAATGCATTCTGTTCGGAGGAGTTACCTCAAATGTACTGTAATGTATTCCTGTATACCCTTTTTGTCTTTTACTGCAAAACATTTATCTCACATTTCAAATCAGAAGAAGGAAAATCAGAGGAAAATATAGAAATACTGAGCTGAAACTCTTACTCTACTTCCTCTTATTAAGTTATTTAGCATACTCTTAATGTACCAGCCTAAGAGAGAACTGTTGTTGCATACCAGTTTATTTTACAGAAGAAAACAAACATGCATGTGATGGCATCCCTACTGTACAATGTCATATGCAGTGTTTTTATTGGGTTAAATAAACCCTTTATTTAATGAGGATAAATTCCTATTAACTGACTGTTATGCTGTCATGTAGGACCTGCTGGGGAAAGATATCCTGGAGTTCTGCCATCCTGAGGACCAGAGTCACCTGAGAGAAAGTTTCCAGCAGGTAGGAGGGGGCTGTGGCTATGGCTGTTCACTGGATTTAAAGGTTTCTTTTTTGAGTCAAGTGAAAATAATAACATCAGAGTTAACAGGGATAAAATGGGGTATTTGCTACACAAATGACCAAGAAAGATTGTTAGTAAGTAAAACTTAATTAATATAGCATTACTCAAGTACAAGTAGTTCTACATCAAAGTTGTACTTCTTAATTACATCCCACCACTGGTCACAATGTTTGCATGTGTTGGCGTCATATGACCATTTGTGATCAAGCGCTGCTATTTTCAGAAAAACTCCTGAAAAGATCCCGGAAAATTATTTCTTAAAAGGAGGCTGAACCTTGCAACACTGTAAAGGACTGTACTGTGTAGTTTATTGATCGAGGACGCCTACTAACTGTTACACCACTGAACGGCATGCTGGGTACAACAGTACTTTAAAGAACAGAAGCTGCCCCCCCCCCCCCCTTTTTCTGTGGCCTCTGCCCTCAGTGTGGGCTGAAGACTTGTCCATATCTGTTATCAGCTGCTCTGGCCTTCATTTTAGATCCATGTCACATATGGAAGAGGTGCAGTTCTTTCATTAGTCAGACTGACAGTCAGCAGAGTGATTGGCTGAGAGGAGAAGGTGGGGACTACAGTATTGGCTCCAGCAGCCTGCCACAGACAGGACATAACATAGCAGAAACTCACTCTCAGGTGACAGATTGTCAACTACAAATCTGGAGAAATTTGTAATGGTAAAAAAAAAACAACATAAAGCCGTTGTCACATTAGTTTCAATCACTCCTGCACTTTTCACCTCCAGACCCAGTAGGATAATTAAGTGTGTGTGTGTGTGTGTGTGTGTGTGTGTGTGTGTGTGTGTGTGTGTGTGTGTGTGTGTGTGTGTGTGTGTGTGTGTGTGTGTGTGTGTGTGTGTGTGTGTGTGTGTGTGTGTGTGTGTGTGTGTGTGTGTGTGTGTGTGTGTGTGTGTGTGTGTGTGTGTGTGTGTGTGTGTGTGTGTGTGTGTGTGTGTGTGTGTGTGTGTCCTGTGCAGGTGGTGAAGTTGAAGGGACAGGTACTGTCGGTGATGTATCGTTTCCGAATGAAGAACAGGGAGTGGATGCTGATCCGAACCAGCAGCTTCACCTTCCAGAACCCATACTCTGATGAGATAGAGTACATAATCTGCACCAACACCAACGTCAAGTAGGTTTCATTCACACACATACAGGATTTTAAGGGACCGGGAGAGGAGGGGGAGTTGACAGAAATGGTGGATTTGAAAAAACCGAAACGTTTGATATATATTTCTATATACAGTTTACATTCTCCTCAGAATTGAACATCTGTCAAAGATAAGACATAAGGCATTCATAAAGGATTTTTTTTTATTATACTGACAATAATAATTATAACAACAATAAACTTCATTTGTGTAACACTTCAACACAAAATGCAGATCAAAAGGCTTTATAAAATCAAACAAATCAACAAAGAAGGTATTAAAACAGAAAACACAAAAAACAGTTTGAAAAAGTTGGTAATAAAAACAAGTTAATAATGCTAAAAACAATTTTAAGATACAAAAAACATAAAACAAGTATGAGAGGTATCAACAACAATGATGTTAAAAACCTGGAATTTATTAAAAGGAATGTCATAAAAATCAGTTTTGACTATTTTAGTTTTTAGTTTAGCTATTTATTCTATTCTATTATTATTGAAAGCACATTAACCATATCAATTCACACATACACACATACAGTGTATTGATATCATGTATTGAAAGAGTGAAAGAGCATTGAAGGCTTTGCTGTGATCATTGAATACATTTATTATTTTAAAATGTAAATACAAGACGGGTAAACCATTTTTGGATTTGTTAAAAACTATGCCGAACAAGAAGTTGGAATACATAGGCGGCTCAAGTTACTAACTGAAAAGTCAAGGTCTGTTCAGCCCTTCACACATGCACTGAAACTATACATTCTCTAGACATAACTGTATGTGAGAATACAAATGTCTGATTCTGAGGGACCAGACGTCAGTTTAACCTGCCAGCCCCCCCCCGAGTTTAAAGAGCCTTATATCTCCCAGAAAGCTTAACCAGTGTATTCACAGTGGATGAAAGGGGCATGTTGATGACGTTTATATGATGCTGCGGCAAACTACGGAAAATTAACCTGGCAGTGCAGCAGAAGGTGATTTTTCACAAAGACTGCAACGAAAATGTCTGAATGGAGAGACGACAAGATTCAGGAACATCTGTCAGTAAGGACGGACACCCAGAAAATCAGAAAAATTCTAATCACAGCAAGATGCTGTTGTTTATGACTAAATTAAGAACTGTCTCTGTGGTCACAGTGTGTCTGCATCATGTCCTCCCTCCTGCATCTTTTATCCAGGCCCCCCTCCTCTAAACCAAACAGAGTTTTTCCAGTAAGTGAGAACACGTCTGACAGGGAGAATCTCCTGTTGTGTGTGCGTGTGAGTTCATGACCGATCATCTTGTGTATACACCTTGAGGGATCTACAGTATTTAGTTTACGGAGTGTGTATTGGTAAAATAACTTTGAGAAAGGCATTTGACCATTGTTTTGTCACTTTAACGTGTCATGGTCATATGAAGCCTGCAGCAGCATCAAGAAAAATATTTAAGCTTTCCAGGCCTTTGAAAAGAAGTAGTGTCCATTCACACACTGTTCAAGGCAACAGGAATAATGGCTTCTCTATTGATTTGCACGCTGTTAACAAGGTGTTAAATGAAAGTGCACAGTCTCTGTCCCAGTAAAGCCAGCTGCTCTTTTGAGCTGCTTTTATTTTTCCTTGGTCAGTCTTGTAGGATGTTGGATGTGGGTTCTCAGGCTCCACAGCTCAAGTACACAAGATAAATGTCTAAATATTCTAAAAAAGTATTAAAAAAAAATGAAATACCACAATTGTTGGTGCTTTCAGAAGATATTTAGACCAGAGCTACAATATAATATGTTAATTATTATAAAACCCCACATAATATATGAAATATCCCACGTATCTATTTGAAGGCTAGCTTCAAATATACTTAAAGTTATACTCCGTAAGATTTCCATCTATTTAGTTGTCTTTTAAGTTCCTCTCTATCACAGAGTGAATTTAAACATTGATGATTGATCATGTGACCCACTAATGAAAACACTTGTTGCCTCTTTGCTGAGTATTCACATCTGTGTGTCTGTGGAGACATTCCTCCTTTTAGATGTAAATAAGTCTCCATGTTGGTCTTTCGGCGCAGATTGTCACCAACGGTTATGCTGCGTTCACTTGTAATGGGAAATCGTGAACTTCCAACTTCTGAGTCAGGCTTGTAGCAAGGGCAATAGGAACATGTGTGCCTGCAATTACATCTTACTGCCAAAGAGACTGCTAGAAACAAGGCATCTCAAATCTTACAGAGTACAGCTTTAAATGCACTGTATATTACAAACATGCAGTAATTATAATTATGAGCCATGAATTCTTTGATATTCAAACATGGTAAATGGACTTGTACTTTCCACTATTTGTCACATTCACGCAGACATTCATACTGACGGGGCCACATTTTGAGAAAGCTAAGCGCCCGGGGCCGGAAATTTTCTCTGAGCTAGCCTGTGAATGTTCTCATTCGTCCAGGTCATCATTATGCTTTTGACTGAAATTGCTTTGAGGATTTCCCTGAGCTATTATTCTCATTATACTTGACACACACGCCACCACATTTTCAGTCATAACTAGGGATAAGTATCGTTAGGGTTTTATCCACAGGCTACTACAGATATGTAATATTTGAAAAAAGACTCTTAGATTCTTAACACGATTCAAATTTAATATTTTAACTATTGCATTTCTAAAGTGCTGTATAAACTGAATAATATCTGACTGGAAACTGATCCCAAAGGTCAGTAAAATAACTCATATTCCTGATATCACAACACTCACTGTGAATGAAGTTTAAAAAGAATGAAGAACACAGACACCAGTCAGGACCAGTCTGAATACATCATTGACGTGCATATTAATCAGCCATGTGCAGGTCCTGCTGAGAGACAAGGAAGGCTGCTTTGTCCCAGCCATCTCAGTTTGCATAATTTGCTACATTTTAAGTTATATGTAACAACTAAACAAAACGGTTCCATACAAACAGCTTTAGTTTCAGTTTGTGTAACAACGCTATATGCAGAGTAGTGCACTGAGCTTGTGTTAAACACAGCATGGCATCTGCCCACATGGTCTTCAGAGGATTTGACCTTCATGGACCGCGAAGGCTGTGTCCCCTGAAGGCTGTAGCCCCTGAAGGCTTAAGCCCTTTAATTGGGACACAGCTAATGTCAAATTGGCTTCAAAGACTGGCACACTTACTTGGGGCCAGGCGATCACTACTGTACATGTCAAGTAGTGATGTACATGAGATGGGAATTCACTATTTCACTACTTCATACACTCTGACTATGTAGTTTACCTGTTTTTGTCATATTTTAGATTAATATGTGGTGGACATATACTGTATAAAAAAACGGACGTAGCCTCTCCATCGAGGTCTGTTTTTTCAACTTGATCCACTCATACTCGCCTATGGGAGTCACCTCCTCATTTTCCCTTACCAAAACAGGGCATGATTGTGACATTGGGGGGAGGGAGATACGTCCATTGGCTGACGTATACTGAATTAGCAACATTAGCACCACTGCCTGGGAGCTAGGCTAACAGAACACGTTACTAGATAAACGGGAGTGGGAGATTTTTTCCAGGAACGGGAACCAGATATTTTAGAGGCTAGAGACTGACACGGGGAGGTCAGTCTCTAGCAGAGTCAAGTGCAGACACTCCTATGTCAGTCTATGGGAAAACACACCGGCTCCTGGAGTGAAGTGCAGCCAGCATTTATGATCTCTGATTTAAACTGATATTCAACACAGTGCCAGACTCATGGACTGTAAAACTCCGACCCTCACAGCCTGAATCCTCCTGCTGCTCCAGATTAGCATCTAGTGTATGTGTCAGCGATAGCAGGCTGAATTGCAAAACATGGTGCAAGTGCGGCTACTTAACGAGTATACCAAAGCTAATGTTAACACGGTGTGTTCCTTAACCATCTGTTTGTAGAGTTAATTGAAGAACAAACCATCTTGTCACTTACAGAAACACCACGACACGAATGACCACAGTCCAGGTCAAGATGATGGAGTTGGCATGCTAATGATGCTAATCCTGACAACTAGTCTCCAAGGAGAAGTGAGGGCCAGAGGCTAGCTGCCACTCAAGAGACCCCACGCCCCTAGTTATTCATAAACTTTAACCTCCATAAAATAAAAACTAGCCTTGTAGAAAAAAATCCACCCCCCTCAGTGTTGTCATGGAGATATGAGCTAAACATACAGACTAGACAGTTTTTTGTACCAGCCCTTGAATAGGTTTAATGATGCTGTGAAAACGGCCTGTTTAACATGGGGGTCAATGAGAAACTGCTCTGTTATGAAACCTGCCCCTAGTGGACACTCAGTGATCTGCATGTTTTAGAGTTTCCTGATTGGATCAACCAGGAAGTCTCTGTGGAGGGGGCTTGGTGCTGGGCCACTGGGATGTTGCTTCTGGGCCGCCAGTTGAATAGGCCTGCGCTACACTATACATACACATCCATTAACACAACTGATGTCGCTGACTTAACTCACCTCATATCCAAAGTTTCTTTTCTTTACTAAAACAAATATTTTACTGTTTTCGTTATGGCCCACTGGTTATAACACATTGGGGTATTGTCCAATTTCTTCTTGTTTGTGTTTGTCGAGCCATCGATATTGCCATGCATATTGTAACTAGTCGCACATTTTGTCTAAGCCGGTTTTGTTTTTTTTAACATTTGAGGTGAGAAATAGGCAATGCAGTAACAGAATGTTGATTCATATTTGATCAGTCTAATCTGAGTTAAGGGATTTGGCCTGCTGGAAGCTCACTAGATTGCCAGTGTAAACATAGAGATAATAGCTTTCAGTCAAAGTATGTGTTAGATTATGAGGTCACTGTAAAAAATGATCTATCAGAAAAGGGTTTATCAGAAGACCCCAATGACATGTTGAAGTAGGAGCGCAGAAGGCAATTGCCTTATAATGTCGATAGTGTACTCAAGAGAGCGTATTATGGAACTGTACAGTATGTTGAATGTGTGAAAGAGCAGCTCACTGTGCTGTGAGTATCTGTGTAGTGGTGGTGGATATCAGTGGTGTGAGTGTCCTCTGGTCACCTGTGGGATAGGAGCTATGTTGGACATATTTGTTCATATATTGAATTTGACAAAGAAAATGTCATTGGGTATTCTCTCGGTCTTCCATCTTCTCTTCAAAGTAAAAACTAAATAAGAGAAAAATAGGGAAGTGATTTACAAAATGTATGCGCACCACTGGATTGTTCTTACAGGTGTGTCAAAACCTTTGTCAGGATTATTCTTCAGTTTGATATTGGCAAGTAAGCAGATGCATTACTGATGCAGTTAACACTCATTTTATACACTGTGAAAACAGAAGTAGATTTAGTTCCATGAGTGATTCAGAACTCGGTGATAATCTTGTGTAATATATTGTGATGGAAATGCATATGCCAAAGAAGTAATGATATATATGTGATGCCATATAATCCTCCAACGTCATTCCCAGGAATTATGCATTTATTAGAAATTCTGTTATCATGATGTGTATAACTTACTTTAATTCAACTCGTAGCCTGTGAGTCATGGGAGTTATATTTTGTCTGTACATTGTCTGTACATTTTACACTTTTTCAGATGTGTGTCAATCACTGTCAGCTTCCTTCAATTTGGAAAAGGTCAACAATAATTCCAGTTAATAAAACAAAAAATCCTGAGCAACTAACTGAGTTTAGGCCTATTGATCTTACGTCACTTATTATGAAAATCTTCGAGAAAATCATGAAAGATGAGATCATCATGACCTCTTCCTTTGGTGGTAGTGCCCTGCCAGACTTTGTTAGCCGGTGTGACGAAAATGTCCTCGATCTTAACATGAACAAAACCAAGGAGCTTGTCATTGATTTTAGAAAAAATGGTGGAAAACCTAAGGCAAGTAAAGCTCTGGGAACAAAGTAGAAAGGGAAGTATTTAGGCACTGTTTTTGATTCACAGTTGAAGTTTTACAAAAATGTTGAATCCATTGCCAAACGTGGCCAGCAGAGAATCCACTTACAAAGAAAACTCTTTTAAAGTCTGTAACAAAATTTTGTGTATGTTTTATCAGTCTTTTATCAAGAGCATTTGAACTTTTTCCTTTATCTGCTGGTTTGGAGGCCTGTCTGTAAGAGACAAAAACAGCCTCTACAGCATTGTAAAGGTCTGTTCTAAAATAATATGCATTGAGCAGAGGGACTTGGATTCCTTGTGGCAGAGACAGGTGGTCCAGAAACCTAAGGGAATAATTTCCCAGTACGGCCACATCCTGTCCTCGGAGTTCACAGCGATGCCTTGGGGCCGCCGTTATATAGCACCTATCAGGAGGACAAATAGGTACGCCAAATCTTTTATCCCTTGTGTTTTCATTTAATGTGCCACTCATTTATATCAGGTCTCCAGACTGCGACCAAATGGTCAGACCTGAAACCTCTGTATATGACGAGCTGCAGAGAGACGGTCTCTCTATTTTGGTTTAGAAATGTACTACGCCAAAAATAATTTTCATGTCGGCTCTATGGGAAGAAATCACAGTGTTTAACTGATTCATTGACTTTATTTCTACTATACTTTACCTCTGTGAGTACTGTAGGCAAGTACTATGCAAAGACACCTGCAGCACCATCACAGCTCTGTGCTAAGACCAACCCCCCTGTAAAGAAAATACTGACATTGTAAAATAGTGTTAAACAATCGTAGGGTCTTGTTCTCGTGGACTCAATATCGCGTATCGTCTCGTCTCGTGAGCTAAGGGTCTCGTCACACCCCTTATTCTGAATGTATGGTATATTTTTTAATATTGTTCTGTAATGACAGTGATGGTGCTGTCGGTTTACCTTCTATGTTGCATCTTCAAAAGAGCACAATAAAAATGTGACACTGAATTTGAAACAGCACATTGTAGTTTCTGCATCTATTATTGATTCACAGTGAGTGCCCCTAAAATTTCTGGTTGCGCCCCTAAAATTTTCAGTTGGGGGGCACAGTGCTCCTAGTAAAAAAAGTTAATCTGGAGCTCTGTATATGTTACTATTTACTCTTATTCTGGGTCTCTGTTATTAAATTGTGCCACTCCACACAATTATAAGACAGTGGCTTAAGTGCCTTAGTCCCCAGGGGATGTGTACTGATTTTTGCATATTGTACTCCTGTTGTTGTCTGCTGCTTTTTTTTTATATTATGGTTGTTGTTTGTGTGTTTTTTCTCTATGCCAGAACTGCTTGAACTGAATTGCCCGCTAGGGACTAAGAAAGTTGTCTGAACTGAAATGAACTGAACATTGTCCACAAGTTTACTCTTGGAGGTGAAAGTTGCCCACAGTTTTTGTTTATGGCCTTGTGAAAAGTTCTTCTAAATCATTCTCTATAATTTTAGAAACAATAGTTTCTTCATGGAAAAAAACAAAATAGTTGGCAAATTGTGCTAAGTCACATTTGCGATGATACAAATTGAGTATTTCCCTAATTTGCCCTGATTTTTCTCAGACCCACCATCTGGTCTCTTTAGTAAGAAATGTTTTCATCCATCTACACTGTATTGGTTAAGGATTGATAGATTGTTATTTTCATTTTAAATTCAAATGAATTTATCATAGGCCACCAGAGAGAGCTTCCTGCATGATCCACCTGCTCTGAAAAAGTATCAATTGTTCAGTTCCTGGTGCTCAGGCAGAATCCTGAGTTCAGAATCCCTGCTGCTGGCACAAGTGACTAGCCTGTTAACCCTCTGAGACCCACATAGACCCAGTTTTTGGAGGGATGATGGACCGTATAAAAAATGGACATAGCTACCAGGTCTGAGAACTAAAGCAAATGTGCCTTCAACCGGTTCTCTTTCTAATGTCCAGCAGGAGGCGACTTCACTGGTTGCACAAAGTCTGTTTGTATCGAAATTAATGAGAAAATGAGCCTACTTCTCACTTGATTAATTTTCCTCAGTAAACATTTTCCTAATGAGTTTATGTGCTTAATGCATGATGTTCATTTAGTAAATGATGGTCCCATTTAGAGTCAAACAGACCGTAAAGCAGGGGAAGATTTAGGGCGGGACATAAATATTTACATTTACCGCTGTTGTACCCCTACTGTACTCCTTTCTCATCAGACTCCTTGAGCCACTCAAGTTCACGTATTAATGTAACTATGTCAAGGTGTGTTTTCTCTAAATGCTGTGGCTATATTGACTTCTACATTACAGCTCCATACGACTCTACACATTATGACAATGGACAGACGATTTTTGAAATTCCCTTGTACTATGCATTGCTTAAAATGAATGTGAGATCAAGGTAGTTGTTTTTGATCAGCCCAATAAAAACTGTTACCTGGATGCTGACATAGTTAATGATGTGAACTTGAGTGGCTAACGGAGTGAGGAGTGTGTGTTTTGCGCTAGTGAGTCCAAATCCAGCTGGATGCGATATTGCAAACATATTTTCTGAAATATATTTTTCAAAGGTTGCAGTAATGTTGTGCGCACTTATACAATCATATCTGCCACAGTAGATATGAGATATGGCTTGAACATCGCCCAGAAGATATTTGTGAATGTGTGAGGAATCTGATGCGAGCGGTAAATGTAAATATCCAAATATCACAAGAACAAAACACAGAAAATTCTGTTTTTCGGTTTAAAACATAAAAAACATGCAGTTTGTTTGTTTTTCCAATTTGGTTTTGAAACAGAATAACCAAAGAACGAACCATACACGGATTCCTTTGACCTTCTCACAGTGGCCCTCATTTATCAAACGAACGTACGGCAGAAAAACGTGCTCACGACCATTTCCTGGCAAACGTCGGCATTATAAATTTGGACGTGAGCGGGAGCTACCATCAAATCTCACGTCTGGTCTGAGATCGTGTACGCACATTTCAGCATGTGGATTTGCGGTGCAGCACAGCAAAATCTGACTGAAAATAATTAACAAACCTCAGTTGTCATTAAGCATAAGCAGTCACATATTAAGAACAGATCAAAACAGATTCTTAAAACGAAAAATAAATAAAAATTGTGGTTGGAGCAATTGATTGTACTCATGTGCGTCTGAAGGCACCATCCATGAATGATTACGCATTCATCAATCGACAAAACTACCACTCGATAAATGTACAGGTGATTTGTGATGCCAAGCTATCGCTTTTAAACGTGGTGGCCAGGGGACACACACGATTCTTTCATATTTCAAAACACAGCTCGGCTCCAGCCCCCCGCGACCCCGACATTGAATTAATGAATGAATGTGTTGGCGTGTGGCTGCAGCAAGACGCACTGCAGAGCCAAAGTCATCTCCTCGGTAAGTGGCTACCCTCGATAAATTGCATTAAATCAAACAAGGTATCAGATGATTAACATCTTGGTATGGTTCTAGGTGACAAAGGTATTCTCTTACGGAATACCTAATAACCCCGCTGGCAAACCCCGCTACAGAGTAAGAGCGCACGTGTTGTGCCGTATTCAGCACCCCTGCCGTGAAATGCACCCCCTCGCATTATAGGTGATATTCTGGATCAGAAGGCTGTTGTTTCCACCTATAGGAGTAGTTTATATACAGGTAAACCACAACGGTCAGAAGTTTGGTTACTAACAGTCTTTAAACTATTTTAAAGAGTTTAAAATCACAAACTTGGATAATAGCGAACACAAAACAACACCTTGTTGTATGTTCTGTGGAAATATACTGCAGCCATAATTACTAAATGAATGAAATGGATCTTTTGAGCAAGTTGAATGTATTTGACTCAGCGTTTCCTAATTATAATCCCAGTTTTTCTTGCAATTCATAGGTTCAAAAGTGTGTGCTTTTAATTGGGTTACCTGTATATAAACTACTCCTTTAGGTGGAAACAACAGCCTTCTGATCCAGAATATCACCTGTAATGCGAGGGGGTGCATTTCACGGCAGGGGTGCTGAATACGGCACAAGACCTGTCCAACAGTGCGCACAGGCGCACACGGGACTCAGTGGAGCGCTGCTTCGGGTTGACTGCCTCCGTTATTCTTTTACATACAGCGTTTTTATGGGCCCCTTTTATTCCACTCTTAAGACTGCCAAAAAACACATCTTTATTTTGCTCCATCTCGGATGTCAGGATGGCGATCTGTGTGTCGGAAAAGTTTCTTTTCTAACCTGCGTTCCTTCTCTCCGTGTTTGACCTCAGTGGGCGAGGCCTCCGAAATAGGAATATTTAGGGGCGTAACATGTTAAAGACGATCGAATTCAGCCGCTGCATTTATCAAGGCCCGCTCATTCGTACGCTAAGATTGGTCAGATACGAATGTTTCATAAATCACACGTGGGTCCTTTTCTACGACCAATTCTGCGCTCAGATCTGCGCCCGTTTTCACGCAAGATTGATAAATGAGGCCCAGTGTGTTTTCACTTCTTTAAAGTTAACTGTAACATTTGGGTTGCCTAAAATGTCTTGTTCTGTTTCACCATATAACAGTGCTGGGGTGGGGGTGGACCTACGTAGCTGGAGGTTTAGAAGTCAGCTTAAAGGGATGATAAAACATGCAATTTAAACCATTTTTTACCAATCTACAAAAAATTGTCAAAAATCCCTCCAAAATACCAAATTAAGACACAACAGAAAAACCCATGGTGTGATTTGGGATCAAAAACTGGACATGTATGTAAATGGGAGACTGGTGGTTACCCATAGAACCCATTTTTATTCCTATATCTTAGATATATATTATGTATTTCTATATATCTCCAGCTATAAAAATCCAGCCTGCTGCAGCCTCTTAAATACATCATGTTGGCTGGGGTCTCAGAGGGTTAAATGTCGTCTTCTCCATTGTCTCTGTCAGAAATGGGTTGCTTCGGTTGTCAAATGGATCAATGAAATGGCAAGTAGCATCGGTGTTAAATAGTGATGCTTATGTGTCAAGTTATTCTTCCATTTGAACTCTGTGCTTCTTACATCTACAGTCACATCCGACAAACTTGTTGGGCCTACTCTGACCATAAAGTAGAAACTGCTGAGTGTGAGGAGGCTGAAGAGAATGAGTTGATGAACCTATTATAATCCTGCTGTGGCAGCATGCTCCTCTGCCCTCACTGCTTTCTGTCAGTCTTCAATTGTCCATCAGAGTTGGACTTCCTAAAGAGACCTCTCAGTCGCTCCTGCAGCTTTTTGAACACAGTCCTCCATCCATTCATTCACGCCTCTCTTGCCCTTTCGTTCTGATGAGGTGTAAGAGTTTGATTTCAGTCAGTGAACTTGAAGCCTTTTGAGTATCAAGAGCCACAATAATGACACCTGTGTGTGTGTGACAACAACAGCATTTGGCCTAATCTCTATCAGTCTCTCACAATCTATTTTTCTTTGTAGCCTCATATTTGATAAGAGGATACACTGGGCAGGTCTCAAAATCCTCACAAAAATATTCTTGAACTTTGAAAGCTGACAAAGCCTCACAGCTTTTGTTGTCATCTTCCGACCCAGTGGCATCCGGTGTCTATGCATCAGATATGTTTACTACTGCTGCTTTTCTTGACATTCTTGCAGTATTTTACTCGTGATGGAGACATAGCTTAGTGTAGGTCAAAGCAGGCGAGTCCACCTGTGTACATTCTCCATTCGCATTGTTAGGGCCGTTGTGCTCCACAGCGTGTTGTTGAAGTGAGATAGAGGCGTGCTTCTTGCTGCTTGCTTCGTCTTCCAGTCATATTAAATAGGGCCCAACCGATGTTGACCGCTACTGAGTTAAGAGGGGGAAAATTCTCATTGATATGGCAATTGATGAGATCCAAATAGACCTTCTATTTGGATTGTGCATCAATATAATTAACATACAAAAATGTATTACATTCAGGGGTTAAAGCAATGATCTGTGAGTGTGGACAACTTTCTCATTTTACAGCTTATCAGTAACTAAAATATGTTTTCAAATATGAATACACTTGATGCAAGAAATAGGCGGTACAGCAACAGAATATTGATTCATAGCTGATCAGTGCTGCCTAGTTTAACAGTTTGATCAGAGTTCAGAGCAGTCATTGCACTGCGTTAGAGACTCCTCGGCTCTGATTGCTTGTAGGTCAGGCGCAGTGGAATCTTTCACAGACCGTCTGTCTCATTGTGCTGTCAGGATATACAGTGACAGTTTCAGCAAATGTGAAAATCCAAACCTATTTTTCATAGAAAGTAACCATCTTCAGCTTTAAAGCTGTATGAGTTTTTTGCTGATACTGAACATCTGGTATTCAAACCTGATTCTCAGGTTTTGTGTGTGCTGGGCCTAGAAGGCTTCAAACACAGTGCTTGTCAGATTGTTTAACAGTGTCTGAAGCTCCCTCTGCACATTTCTGAAAGACTGGCGTCCTGTCCAGAATGTACCCCACCTCACGCCCGATGTCAGCTGGGATCGGCTCCAGCCCCCCGCGACCCCGACAGGGACAAGCGGTTGAAGATGAATGAATGTGTCGATCTATATTTGTAACCTTTTCACATCCACAATACGACAAGCACACACACAGTGATCAGCCATGTGTGTAGGTGTGAAAGCGGGCAGCTTTGCACAAATGTCTGACGCTCTTTTGATTCATGTGAACAACCGATTGCAACACCATGTATTTGTGCTGCTATACCCATGATTTGTTAGACTGATCACATCTGGAACAGGAACAGGTGTAAACACTTACCTTGGCTTCAGACATGGTTTGACAACTCCTGTACAACACAGTTCATTTAAAGCATACCTCTGCTTTTATGGGCAGGGTGAGGAGCTCAGGCATTCAGAAGAAGTTCAGAATAGCTGCTCCTTCTTTTTGAAAGGAGTGTTAGGGTATCAGATTATAATGCCTCCCTGTGGAGAATCTTACTTACTTAGAAATACAGTTATTGCAGTGCACAGACTACTAAAGGGGGATCTAAGCATGGCGCCAATCTGACTCTGTTCTGGTTCATTTGTAGTGAGAAAGTAAAGCAGATCTGTGGGCTCTGTGATAGTACATAACATGATTTTAGAATGATTTCCAAAGATAAACTGCTAATAAATCAGCTGAAAAAGCAAACAAATCACAAGGTCCATTGAGCTTTCAGGGGCTTTTGGATCCTATTACATCATCTTCATCATCACATGGAGATCAACAGGATGTGTAAATGTTCAGAGGACTGAGTCTGATAATGTGATATGATTGAGAGCTGACCTGTAGGTGAGGCCGGTGGTTTTCTAAACTGTTGTTTCTAAGGTCAAAAATGGACTGTTACCGAGACCATTTAAAATCATTTGGTACCAATGATAGCAAGTATTTGGTTCAGCATGTATGAGCGGGGATTTCTCCAACATATTATAAGGGGAAAACCATTACAACAGGGGTGTGGTGGGTATTTTGGCCTATTTTGGCCTTCACTGTTTCTACCTGTCTGTCATTATTCCTGTCATATGAGGTTCAGTTGCAGTGTTGACTGGTAACGCTGGGGTATTTTTGAAACCATGTGTTTCTCTGTGCGGTTTGTCCTTTCATCCACACGTAACCCCAGTTGTGGGCTCCTGAAACTGGAGTTTTCGTTACTGAAGTCCAGGGAGAACGTTTAAGAAAATTCTGGTTTCAGCAGTCATGTGTGGACAGGAAAACCGAGGAAACCCACAATTTCTTGTCGACATTGTTTGACGTCACAGTGTGCAACGGTAAACAGTCAGTTGTATCCATGGAGACGTGTGGAGCAGTCTAGACGTGACCAGCTGACGGAGTTGCTGTTATGGAAGACCGAGCCTAAATACTGCTGCTATTTAGCAACTTCTTAGCACTTTGTGTGTGTCTCATACAACAACTAACACGTTTTCCTGGATTATGCTGATTTTAAATTCATGAGTGACCGTGAGAAGTAACTCAACTTGGCTGTCAGTCTACACGAAGGAATCTGCCTGGCCTCGGTTCGCCATTGTTGTTTTTCTGGTATGAATTTTTCCAGCCTTGTGATTGGCTAAAATGGCCTCCCTGTTAGGAGTACTATCACCACCTACTGCTTTGGCATGTGAATGACATTGTTTGAGGCAGATTTTATGATTTCATGTGGACAGAGATATTTTTATCCAACTGGTGGTGTGGATGGGAATTTCTTTTTAACCGGGGACCATAAAAGTTTGGTTTCAAAAATACCTGTGTTCGTGTGGACTCGGCCTCAATAAAGTGCTTGAGTGCTAATGTTTGATTTCCCCATATAATGCTGATGATGCAGGATGACAACTCATCAATTGTCAGGCCATGTTACCTCATGTCTTTGTGGTCTTTAAGTCTTGATGTAGAACCCTTTCCAAGTACTATTTCCAGGTCCAGGGTGGTCCATGTCTTGTATTTCTACAGTACTTTAGTGCTGTGTTCCCCGTCTGTTTGAACAGATCAGAGTTTTAATAACACGACGGAATTGTCTTTTTACCTCTCCTTCCACATTGAAGAAAGAAGTGATCGTAAAAGGTTCATCGGTTCGGCCGTTGTTGTCCGTTTTTTTCAACGTAGAGTTTGGAGAAATAGTATTTTGAAAGGGTGTTACGCCAGACTTAATACCGATAGACCTTGGTTTGTTTGGACATGAGCAAAACTAAAAGGCAATAGTCAATAGTGACTGCTCCAACAACACATCACTTATCATCCACATGAATTATATGTTGTATTGAAATATCACGTTTGTTAACTTTTTACTGTAGGGCTCTCACAATTTTAATTTTAATTTCAAGTCAAAAATCGATCTGTTTCAATCATCAAAATGAAAAGTCAGCAATTCACCCTTTTTAAGTAAATCATTTCAATTTCACCATACATGGACTTAGTGTGGTACATTCCTAAGAAGAAATGGTGATTATATCACACTTGATACCATGTAGGCATCTATCTATTAAAAGAAGAATTTGAAAATGTAAAGAACAGTTGTCAGAGCATAAAACCAATGATCTGTTGATCTTTATAAATCAAGATTGGGGTCTTAACAAAGGCATAGTCAGTGCTGGGAAAAACAGGTATCAAACTGAATATTGATTTGAATCATGAAATCAAAAATTCTAATCAAATAATGGACCTGGAGAATAATGAAGGTAGCCTCAGTTCAGTGACATACTGTATGTGTCTAATGGTGTTTGTGGTGTGTTGTGTCTCACAGGCAGCTGCAGCAGCAGCAGCAAGCAGAGCTGGAGGTTCACCAGAGAGATGGACTGACTGCCTATGATCTCTCCCAGGTAACCATCCACTGTAGAGCCACTGTATGATACCACTTAGCTGGTTGCGAAGAGGCCTCCAGACTCTATGGAATTGTACTGAAATAACTGAACATAATTGTTAGATAAATCCACAAATGTTAAATTACCATTTATGAATTTACAACACTGTTTCCAAAATAGTTGGGACTCAATGTAAAATGTAAATAAAATACCAGTGTGATGATTTGCAAATCATTTGAACCACGTTTCAGTGAAAGAAGCCCAAAGATAACTGAGAATTTAGATTATTTTTGAAATGCTATCTTTATTTTAGAATCTGATGCAAACAACATATTTGAAATCAGTTGGGACAGGGTCTTCTTTTAACACACCTCTGTAAGCGTTACGGAACTGAGGAGACCAGTTGCTGTCACAGATGTCTGGAAGTGTTTCGGAGCCCATGCACTGTTGTCCACTACAGAATCCTCTCTGTTTTTAATGAACCTCACCAACATCCAAAATTGGTTTGTCAGCCAGAGTTTTTTTTAGATTCTCTTAATATTTTAATGATATTATGTACTGTACAAATTCATTGCAATTTCACGCTTAGAACCATTATTCTGAAATTGTTGCACTGTTTTCGAGCACAGTCTGTGGTGCACAGCACAGTGGTGAAGCCCTCCCCATCTTTAGTTCAGAAAGACTTTTTTTATACCCAATCATGTCACTAACCTGTGGCCAGTTCACTTCATTAATGTGAGATGTTCGGTCAGGTGTTTTCTTTTAGTATTCCCTCAACTTTTCCACTCTGTTGTTGCCACTGTCACAACTTTTTTAAGAACGTGTTGCTTTACATTTTCGTAAACCAATCACAATCCTTAGTTTGAGCATTTAATATGTTTTATTTGTGCTATTTTCTATTTAATATGGGGTTTCAATGTTATTTAAATCATAACATAATGTTTCTGATTACATTTTACACAGCGCCCCTGGAAATAGGGTTGTACAGCAGCAATTCACTTAAAGTAAAACATAGCAAATAATCCTTTGTTCTTTCACAATGCAGTGTTTTCCATAACATACAGAAATTATGTTTAACGAACACTACCACAGGTAGAGTTCCCAGATTGAAACATCAAAAATAAAGGAATACAACATTCCGTTTTCTTTCCATGACAGACGTGGCATGAGGCGCCCCGTTCTTGTAACAGCAATATTTCAGGAACTTCTGGAGGGCTTTTGTTTAAATATGGCAAAACATGTCCACCTGGACTCAATGATGAACTGATTAGATTTTAGAGGTCAAAGTCACTGTGACCTCACAAACACGTTGTTGTCCATAACTCAAGAAATCCTACAATAATTCTGACATTTCACACAAATGTCTAACAGGATAAAATGATGAAGTCATGACATTTTATATTCAAAAGGTCAAAGGTCAACTTCACTCTGACATCATAAAGTTAGTCAGTAACTGAACTGGTGACAATAATCTTGAAATGCAAATCTTGGTAATATTGACTTCCACCCTCAGGTGCCTGTGGCCAGCGTCAGCAGCGGAGTCCATGAGGCAGGGAAGAACATTGACAAGACAGAAGTCCTGTTCTCCCAGGAGAGAGACCCACGCTTTGCTGAGATGTACACTGGTATCTCTGGCTGTACGACACACACAGAAACACACACACACAAAAACACAAACTACCACATACATCTCACGTGTCCTGATAGTTGCTTTACTGTATATATGTGTGCGTGTGCGTGTGTATATAGCGGGAGATAAGAAGATGATGGTTCCCTCCTCTACAGCTGGAGGACAGCAGCTCTACTCACAGAGCTCTCCCTTCCAGCAGGGACACACTGGCAAAAGCTTCAGGTACATGTCAGTCAAGTGCATATAATGTTGGGCATGTTACATCCATAACTCACTTGGTTCAGCCTCTGGTGTGATAGTAGTAGTGTGTGTCTCTGAGGAACAGTGAAGCCTGACTGAGCCTCATATTTAACTCAACTAACTGTGGGTGTGTGTCTTTGTGCACACAGTTCCTCTGTGATCCATGTCCCCGGTGTGAATGACATCCAGCCATCAGGTTCATCCAATCAGAATCTAGCTCAGATCTCCAGACAGCTCAATCCAGGCCAGGTGGCATGGTCAGGCAACAGACCCCCCTTCTCTGGACAGGTAACGCGCGCGCACGCACGCACACACTCAAACTATTATTGCAGTGAAACGGAAACCTTCTGTATTAATAATAAAAGCCAGCAGTCTCTCTGGTTGTCATGATTGCCAAACTCATTCAGCTCCTACCCCAGACTCCCATCTCTGGTGCCTTTTAACAGATGAACTTATTGGTCTCATTGGTCATGTTTTGTGTGTCTGTTTTTCATAATCTAAGGGAGTGTGCTGAGCATGTGTTTATCGGGCTCATCTGTCTTCCACACACACTACAGAACCTGTCAGGTCATTACATTAGACTGAATTCTTTGTTGTTCAACAGCATCATCATAACTAGAGCCACATTATGGCTGGGTGATACGGCCAAAATCTTCTATCCCTTTATATGTCATTTCATATCTCGATAGTAATATGTATCACAATATTGTAGGTTTTCTTGTAATTCCATAAATAAATAAATAAATAGTCTATATGAAATAACAACATGGTAAAGCCTATTTTTGTATCCTCCTCTGTGAATTAAATACTTGGCAAAAGTACTGTATTTTCTAGCTATACACTGGCTGTATTAACATGCATGCACACAAATAGTGTGATGTAAAAACAAAACCACAATCTTCAAATTACATTCCCTCAAAATATTCAGATTTTTATCGTGCAATATCTCAATGTATGATTTTATCACAAGACGATTCCACTGAAAGACAATACATTTTCATATTGAATTGTTGCCCAGCCTTACACAAGATGATATGAGGGGAAAGGAGTTAAATGTTTTCACCACCTCTAAACAGAGCAGATATTAAGACATCATAAAGGATTTCAGTGTGCCCTGGAATACCTTGATTAACCTGTTATTCTTCAGTGCAGTTACCCAATATTGGAAAAGCCCACCTTTTTTGTTTTGCACATTTCATGCTTATGGTGAGCATACATCAATAATCATAGTAGTTTTCAGGAAAATCAATTCAAAATAGCGGGAGTATCTTGTATTATGCTGAACCTGCAACAGCCCTGATATGCTGTGTATCTAACCAGTATCTCTGATCTCCAGTCCAGTAAAGCCCAGTCCAGTCCATTTGGTATTGGGTCTGGCCACAGCTACCAGACTGACCCGGCCTCCTACAGTCCCCTGTCATCCCCGGCCACTTCCTCCCCAAGTGGCAATGCCTACTCAGGACTGACAAACCGCAGCACAGCTTTTGGTGAGCCTTCCTCTTTCTTATTACTGGGTGATCTATTGTAACATCCCACCTGTATATTATGGTATGGCTTGGCCATTCATTTGTTGTGGAAGTCTCTGTGTGTATTATTTTGTATGCAGACATAATTGTGAAAAACGTGATAGAAACATATCTACAGGTTCTGTTATGAGATGCCATGAGGTGAGCAAGGTCCATAACCCCAACCGCTCCAGTGGAGCTTCTCAGTGGCCAGCAGAGCAGACTGCTGTTGTACTGGGCAGCTTCTAGGTGTGGTTGTGTTACTGTGTGAATGTAAAAAAAAAAGAAAGTGTGTTCTCTCCCCCTGAATAAATAAAGGTTAAAAAAAATGTTGAAAATCTTATTAGGTAAGGCCTGGTGACGATATCAATATCACCATAAGAAAATATTTTACCCAACACCACAATATAGTGGAAAGATGAATGTGAATAGATAGCAGAGTAGCATTAAGATATAATCAGTAAAATGTTCATCTATTTAATTGTCTTTTAAGTTCCTATCTATAACTGATGACCCACTAATGAAAGCACTTGTTGCCTCTTTGCCGTGTATTCCAATTTGTGCATCTGTGGAGACATTCCCTCTAAATGCAAATGCCCGCAAGGTTACTGGCACTGTTTACGTCAGTCAGCATGCTGCATTTCATTGTAATCGGAAAATAGGAACTTCCAACTTCTGAGTCAGGCTTGTAGTAAGGGCAGAAGTGTAACAGGAACATGTGTGTGTGGATTTAGGAGGGGAAGATATAGTTCTCACACAGAAAACAAGAAACCGATAACATTAATATGCAGCTACTGTCTGACCTCAACATGTCTTGGAGTTATTAAACTATAATCAGCATTACACACTACCTTATTATTAAACTTATCAACAAAGTAACAGTGTATAACAGAAGTGAGTACACCCTTAAATCGTATAAGAAATTAAAAACAAATACTTTAGAAAGACTGTATTGAAAATACAGGCATCAACATAGAAACTTGATGCAACAAAAGTAAATACAACTGTGATCACTGACACAAAACTGACTACACCTGTGATGTCCAATTAGCCTAATTGCATGAACATGGTTATCAAATGACCTGTGGACACCAGAAGTTCCTCAATTTTGGACCTATGGGCTGTGTCTATTTGCATGTCTGCATCATGGTCCACATGGAAGAAAGAGAAATGCAAGAGGAATTGATTGTGAGACTTCACAAAGATGGAAAAGGATACAGGAAGATTGGTGAACAACTAAAAATCAGTGGAAACACATTTGCAGCAGTAAGCACAATCTAGCTCTGAAAACCAGACAGGCAAGTGCCTCAGCCTTGGAACAGGGGTTATCCAAGGAAAAAGAGTTTCTGTGACAGCTCAGAAAGTGCAAAGTAGATTGCATTAAGTCAACCTCTATGGACGGCGTCCAAGAAAAAAAGCCTTGCTTGCTCTTCGGCACAAAACTGCAAGATTAAACTTTGCTGAAGAACATGAAAATAAGCCTGATAAATATTGGGAGCATATTCTTTGGTCAGATGAGACCAAGATAAATTTGTTCGGCTCAGATGGGGTCCAGCATGTTTGGCGTGAACCTGGCCAGGACTACCACAGTGACGCACGGAGGTGGTAGGGCGATGATGTAAGGCTGCATGCGTGCAAAAGGTGTTGGAGAGATGACATTTCTAAATGGCACCATGAATGCATGTGGATATACTAAAATACTGGCTGACAAGATGACTCCCAGTCTCCAGAAGCTTGGCACAATAGGAATATTCAGCATGATAATGATCCAAAGCACACTGCCAAAACCACACAAGAGTTCCTAAAGGAGGGTGAAAACTATGAACTACAGTATGTCACCTGACTTGAAACCAATAGAACCCATTTGGGGTATTTTAAAGAGAACGGTAGAGCAACTCAACCCCCCAGCAAAGAGCAGCTGAAACAAATGATCTCTTAAGGATGGCAGAACATCTTTCCAGAAATGTGTGCAACACTGGTGTCCTCCATGCCAAGAAGGATTGAGTCTGAATCTCAGTAATGAAAGGTGTACTGAATTTTGTTGCATTGAGTTCCTACTGTGGGTCCTGTATATTTAATATAGTAAATCTAAATTGTTCATTTTTAATTTTACATAAGAGCAAATATCCTACGATTCAACTCAGAAGAGATGCAATTAGTGTAAGGTGATGGTCTGACCATTACGGGTGTGACACTTCAAAGCACGCTCTCTGTGGCCCTGAGGCGGTGGGCTAAAACCGCACCTGTAAAGAAAATACTTAAAGTTAAAGGTAGTGTGAAAACTTCGTTTTGTCTCGTTCCTGTCAACACAATATAGTGATATTGTCTATTGTGCTGAGGGTCTCGTCACACCCCTAGTCACCATGTATTCTCTTGAAATAGGAAAGCCATTTCCTTGCTTTCAAGCCTTACTGGCTTATTTTCGTCCAGGTACAGATGTAATTACATGGATGGGGAAGCAAAGCAGAGAGGCAGAGTCACTCATTAACCATTCCACCCACCATTAAAATGATTCTGTCTGGCCTTCAAAGCTTTTTCACACTCACATTGCGTTAACAGCTCATGAACACCAGCCTTTTTTATGAGTGCTATGAATAACACAGCGAGGGTACCTCTGATAAGTGCTACTGAACACTAAAGAAAAAGTTTTTAAGTTGTTTTTTTTCTACTTACAGACCAGCACACAAAATTGCAAAATACTGAGCATCATTACATTCAGCCTGTGAATGTTCTCATTCGTCCAGGTCATCGTTTTCCTCAAAGCAATTTCAGTCAAAAGCAACTGGACTTGTTGTTTGTCTAGGAAGACGTTTCACCTCTCATCCAAGAGGCTTCATCAGTTCATGTACGCATCTGACCAGACTGGGACTGGTCCAACTAACTGGTGTGAGATCCAGGTATTTAACCTCTCACAAGGCCGATGATGTCACTGAAACCCCCTTTGTGCTCCAAGTGCCAACGCTCGTCGTTAGAGTGACAGTCGTTGGTGGGCAGTTGGTTTCGACTTCCCAACGACTGTCGTTCAGACTCAATGGAGCACTAACAAAGTCGAAACCAACTGCCCACCATTCAGCATGATCATTACATTCCAATTCAAACCCTGTCTGCTTTGAAACCCAATAAAAGTGTCACACTGGCTTGAGAAAGTACTTCCTGTGGTCGATCCCAAGCTGTGGGCATTTGAATGGGGTTTCATGTGCTGTTGTGTTGACCGACTTTCAAAAACTGAGGTTTCAAATAGTTTTTTGTTATCTGTAATAAAAAAAAATAGCTACACGCTACAAAACCCTTTGTTGGTCAACAGAAGGAAGCAGCTCAATTTCCAGAATCGAAGCCACAAGTATTATTGAGCAGGTTTTGGCTTTGCAACAACACTTAAATGGATTTGATTCTGTCCAAAGAAGGAGTGAAACAAATGGCACACTTCAATACAAGAATATTGTTATTTTAACCAAACTTGGTATGTAAGTTCAAGTCTCTGCTGAATTGCTCAATTACACCACTACAATCAGGAGACAAGTGAGTGAAGAAAATACAACCCTTTATAATAACAGATGATATGTGATAATTCAATGTTGGCAGAGAGTCTTTGGCGTTTAGACTCCACAGGTAGATTTGTAATGGAGGGGGGTCAGCAAGATAAATCCCCCCAAGGAGCTGAGACTGATGAATCTGCAAAGACTGGCAGTGATGTGGAGGTGGTGGGCCACTGAAATGACAGTTGACAGCAACAGAGAGGTGTTGATGACAGCAGCATGAACATACTAAAGGCAGTGAGAGAATCCTATTTAAACAGAGGCAGCAGTAAGATCATAGGCTAACGTGTGTGTCACTGAGCTACCGGATACGTAGATGTGATCAGCTGATGAGAAGGCGGACGACATTGACAGCTCTGGACAATAAACCCTTTTCATTACAGACATTTTGTTGTGTCAGAAAAAAAGCACAGGTGTAAATCATGACATTAACAATGTCTCCATTCCATCAAGTGTCCCAGTAAGCCAGAGGTGTCCAACCCTGCTCCTGGAGATTCTCATGATGTGCTCGTTATCAAGTAGCTGAAGCTTGTCACAGGTTTGATAATCGTTAGACTCTGGTGTGATAGAGCAAACCTAAAACATGCAGGACAGTAGCTCTCCAGGAGCAGGGTGGGACACCCCTGCAGTAAGCCATGTAGGTGAGTGAGCATGCACAATACCAAAGCGCTAGTACCAGCTTCCTTAATGGAATGCAGCCGTCATGTTTGTTAGTAGTTCCACCTGTGTTTTTCCTGCTTTGACAAGTCAAAATGTCTGCTGTGAAAAGGGTCTATAGGTGCGTTTCCATTGGGGTCAAATGTGGCAGCTCAGAAAGTTTCAGGCCACACCCTCTAAAATGGCCCCTCACTCCCCGTGTTTCATTACAAAAGAAGGCCCCAGAGGGATTTAGGAGACTCTGCAGATGATGTATCACTCTGAATGGGTTTGGATCAATGGCGATCAGCTGATCAGTGATACAGCGGCGCGCCGTTTGCCTCTTTCTCCATACAGAATAGTTTTAGTTTGATATAAGGTGGCCCATATGATTCACAACGTAAACTTATATACAAGTAACATGAAGAAAAAAACACTCCCCCTTAAAGATTCTGGGCGCTGTAAAAGTGTTTGTGTATGCGTGTGTGTGCGCATGTGTGCGTGCACGGTTTAACAAGCCCGTGCACAGATCCTTTTCTGCTGCTGCGTTCTTCTACACCACTGGATAAAAGTGTTTGCTCTACTTCACCGTGTTGTTGTGGCGTCTGTTCTACCGCACTTCACATCCTGCTGAGAGCTACATCCAATCAGCAAACGGGCTTCTCTCAGTGAAGAAAAATGGCCCCGCTCTGTGACAGGGTAAAAAAAGTCGGTCAAGCGGTCGCTTGAGCGACTCACATGCAAATTAGGGGCGTTTCGGCGAGATAGACCCGCCTCATTCCGGGTATGGAAATGCACCTTATGACAGCAAAGACTAATGAGTGAGCCTGTGTGAGAGGGGGGAATGGCAGGATGCATGTGAACTAAAGCAGGCCTAAGTATGTAGAAGGATAGTCTTCCTGAATGAACTTATGAGCCGTGTCAGTTCTGCAAACTGCAACAGGTGCACACACAGTTCATGCAGCTAATGTAGCCAGCTACCATTTAGTTTTTGACTGAAAATAACTATTTGTTGCATGTTTGTCCTAATAGATTATTTTCTTACAAAATAGATATTGTACACATCATGCAAAAGTTCACGTTAATCAAATGATTAATTGCTCCAGCCCTGATTCACCCTGTGAGGACTATCGACCTCAGTGTCCATGGCAATCCATCCGACAGTTGTGGAGACGAGAGCCGAAAGGAATAGTCATTAAATGTATTCATAATTTAATTGATTAATTAATTGGTTAATTGTGATGCCAAATATCGGTCAGACCAAACGAACAAGATGAAGAGAAAAATAATTTCTTTATTGATGGTGGACAATAAAAGTTGAAGCCCTAGTCGAGTGGTGGTTAAATGTGATGATAGAACGCAGCAGACTGTGAATGTGTTAGTGTGTGTTCAGGCAGTGATGGCTCATCAGCCAGCTTCAAGACTCTGCTGCTTGTTGTCCACAGTGCTGCAGGAATGCAGCATGTCCAGCATGCACCGGCTACTTAATAGCCTTTTAATGGACACACACATTAGCCACTTCATTTCTTTATTCTTTATTTCATCTCATTTGTCCTTCTCTCAGGCGTTTTTTGTGACTTTACACACTGTCGTTCTCTCCCTCTCCCTCTCTTTGTTGTCAGCCCATTTGAAGAATGAAGTCAGTAACAGCCGGTGCCATTCATTTGCTCTGTTGTTGCATGTGTTCATCAGTATTCACTCATGATAAGCTCTGGTTTTTCCTTATCCTGTATGCTTTCCACTTCATTCATACACAAGCAGCCTCCTATGTGTTTGGTTAATTACTTTTCCATGTATATATTTTTCTCTCCTCTCTCCATCCTCGCCTCAGCCTCTTGCTTGTATCTGCGTGAAGTTGAGATGAGCTTTTTTTTGTAATTGTGAAAGCACGAGACTGTTTCTCTGCAGGCAGCTTATCAATCTGCTGTGCTTTAATGTACTCGGTAAACTCTCAAACCAGCCTGGCAGGGAGAGTGTGTGTATGTGTGTGTATTCACATCTTGTGTCGAGTGTGTAGCTGCTGCTCAGAATTGTCAGTCAGGCGTTTGTTGGTGTATGAGCGAGAGAGAGAAACAAGAAGCCATAAAGCTTATACTGCTGCTATTAGAGATAGGCTTCTATGGACTCTTTATGTAAACTTTATGTAAATTCCAACTACCACTGATGAACAGAATAAACCAATCCAACTGTGATGATGTGTTCTGCAGGCTGGGGCTGCACCACTCATCCAAACGGGTCGGTCATATGGGCCTGAAACCCATCACAGAAGCTTTATCCACCATTACCAATAAAAGGATGTCTGTCATATCATTATGACCTATGGTTATGACCACAGCCATTATTTTGATCGATTGTGATTATTATCATGAATATTCAGAGATTTTAGGGACTTTGACATGTTTTCACACATTACATAATACAAACGTCCACATAGGGGAACATTAATCCGACACATTCTTATTTATCATTTTCCATGAAAAGGCTTCTTTTGCATTCATCATGGCATTAGTACAGTCTAGACTATCCATGTTAGCTAATGCTAGCTCTAATAATAACTTTGGGCACATCAGCAAATATACCTGTTTATGGAAAGACTTGGCTGTTAGTGATGGACAGTGGCAACACTTTGAAGCAGCCCCCTGCTGTTAGGAACCTGTATTTGCCGGTGGTACACAAGCAGCATACCACCCTAGGGATCAGCATGTGCCACTGTAGCCGACAACCAGAGGCATATTATCAACACACTTTTCCATCTCAGCACTGCTGACATAATGAGGCCAAATAAAAAGTAATTTCAAACACAAGGTAATACTAACATTGTTAGTGTGAACTCATCAGATGAGAGTCACCTCAAACTGTAAGTAGAATGATTCCATTCTACTTTGAATATGTAATCAGTCAAACTCATGTCTGAGTGTGACCCTTTATGTGTTCCAGATGTGTCGGGGGAGAGCAGTCAGAGTGGAGGCCAGTTCCAGGGTCGTCCCAGTGAGGTCTGGTCCCAGTGGCAGAACCAGCATCACTCCCAGCAGGCCGGGGAACAGCACACACACCCCAACCCTAGCCAGACAGAAGTCTTCCAGGTAACACACTCACACACTCTGCTGCTGGCTTCTGACCATTGTACACTGATATGTGGTATGTGACCTGTTACCCCTCCCCGTGTCTCTGCAGGACATGTTACCCATGGCTGGAGATCCCACCCAGGGAACAGCCAACTACAACATTGAGGACTTTGCTGACCTCGGCATGTTCCCACCCTTCTCCGAGTAATCCCTTTCCCTCTCAGAACTGGACTAATGTTTCCATTCATCTCTCATGTTGTCTCATTTTTCTATATTGCTGGATCACCCACACACAGCTGATGTGCAGCACGGTGAATGTCTGGGTGCACTTGTCATTCGCACACATACAAACACACAGTTCACTCATTTTTGGGCTCCAGGCCTGCAGTATGTATCCGTGAACATGCGCATACCTCATTTTTGCAAAGAGGAACCCTGCTGACGGACAGATGGAAGGCACATCATTCAACTCTTATCAGCTCTGTGTCTGTCATCCCAGTGATAGACACTGTGGTGCAGTCTGGGACGCTCAGGTCACTGAACCTGTCCAGCCCCCCAGTCAGCATGAGCACGACCAGAGGAGGGCAGGCGAGTGATTAGAGCTGCATTTGTCAGACACTAGCATCAGCATTATTATCCAAGATTGGACTCTTCCTCTCTTTCAGATTTGACAAAGCAAAACTTGTTTCCACCCAACATGTCCACATGACGCTACATTATGCTACATCAGTGATGTACAGAACAGCATGTGTGCCTGCTGCTGTCTGCGTTCACATCTGTTTTGGAGTATATCAGGTCTAGTTTTCAGGATAAAGGATGAATGATGAATGAACAGGGGACTGCTCCTCAACTGCTGCATAGCATTAACATTTAGTGCAGTCCAAGACACCTTAGGTATGACAACAACAGTAGTGACACAAAGTACCGTCTGGACGTACAAGGTCAGATTGTCTCTGCCAGCATCCTGGCTGCGCCTTTTTGTTGTTTTATGCAGACATTTTGATATGATTATTTTGAACTAAAACTAGCGCCAGGAAATTTGACCTAAATATTAATTTATTGACTTAAGCGGAGACACTACCGGTGATTAGAGTAAAATATTTAACTAAAAGATATCACAATGAAACTTCCCAAGTTGATTACTGACATATGGACAATATGTTTTTATATTACTATTATATTATTATATATTGTTATCTGAAACGTCCTGTTTAAATATGCAAATGAGTCATTATCTTATGAAATGTGCTCATTTGAATTAATGTCCAGAAAAGAAATCTGAATCCTTGTTTCATTTTGTTGACATATGAGAGTCAAAGATTTTTTACTCCATGAATGAGAAAATGCTGGCATAAATGGATTTCTCCATGTTTTTATGAATCAGGCTCTGAATGCTATCTGAACAAAGGCCTGTGTAAAACCCTTCAGAATATCGACCGGAATGAAAGTGGAAGCTTTGGTGTGTGTAAGTGCTGCTGAAGAGGAGATTTCTGGATCAGAGAGAGAAAAACAGCCTTTAAAGAGATTTCTGTCAAAATCAAACATTCTGTAAGACACTACCGGAGAAGAGGCTCAACAACGTTAACTAATAGATACCACCATGAAACTTCTGTAATGTTCTGTTTAAATGTGTGAATGAGGCATTATCTCATGCTACCTTTGGGTGAATTTAGGAGAAATCTACAGACAAACAGACAGAGTGAAGTCAAATAAATGTTTTCTTTCCTCCGGTCTGAAAGAAAACATGCTGAGGAAGAAAAATAGCCCAACATCTGTAAAGTAACCAGTGCATGAATAAACAATATTTTACCTGTAGTGTCTCCTCTTAAACAAGAAATATGCTGTTGGATCACTGAACATTTCAGTCTTGTTACTGTAGCACTGCACAGTATCTTCATATTCCATTGAACTGTAAAAAGCATGAAAATTAATCATTACTTATCTGTTGAGGAATTTTGACCTGCACTCCTCCAGAAAAGTTTTCAGAGTTCTTGCTCAACTGTGATTTTGACTAAGAAAAAAAATGATTGAAAAACATTGGTTTCCTCTGTGCACACTGAAAACAGTTTTCCAAAAATAACATGTTTTACACCAAGAGCTGTAGAACGCAGAGTGAGAGTCATCGGTGTATACAGTCCTGTGCAGCCACTCTTGTGTACACAATATGTGTTCATCGCAGGCCCCTTTACTTCCAAGCATGATTATATTGTAGTGTGAGCACGCAGATTCATATACAGAAAAATGAATTCATACAACAATGTGGCAAAACCACGCACTGGTTTCATCAGTCAGGAGGAAGTCCCAGCTCATGTAATGGTACATAATGTGACGCAGAGGCTGCTTTGGTCTTATTAGAGGATATTATTGGTGCCATATTAAGGACAAAGCAAGTGCGGTTCATGTTCAGCAAAACTTCAATGCAGTCATGTTGACATCCATTCATCAGTAAATCATCCTCAGTGTGCTTTAGGCTTGTGCATATATACAGTATGTGCACATACGGTCACAATAGCTGAAGCTGCATCCACACTGCTACGTTTTTTTTCTAAAAGGTTTCAAAACAAAAAGCATCTCTATCCACACAAGTGTTTAAGCTGCATATCTGAACTAATCTCTGTCCATATTATCACACCTGAATTCACAGATCACATGACCACTGACGTACACTGGGCATGTGTGTGGAAACAGGAGGTTGAGTCTACAGCAGTATCGATGTACGTGCAGGTCTAAACACTACAAGTTTCCACATACACACTAAGCTCTGAGTGTTAATGATGTCCACCTCCATCTGCCTGCTGCAGCCTCCTGCACAGCATCGCTGCCAAACAGCAGCAGGAGAGGAGAAGCTGTTCTCCTCCACCTGCTGCTGTCCTCACTCTCCATCAACCTCATTGTGTAAACTTGTGTAGTGATGTTCACAAGTCTAGAGACAAACCTGACGCCAGTATGGAAGGATTCTGTGTATAAATTCAAAATTAAATTAAAAATAAATAAATAAATAAAAATCATTGCAGACAGTTGCTAAGCTAAGGCTTCAAGTGCACTTCATGAAGCTAACTGCTAATCTCACCAGCCTGCTTTAAAAGGGAAAAACCGCCATACCGTCCAAGCAAAGCGCAGTATTTACTAGTGTATTTGGTGTTCTACAGCTCTGGCTACTTGACTTTATTACTTTATAATCTTTTCAACTATTAAGAGACTGAATAATACTTTCTAGCAGGGGAGCTTTTACATGATAGATTGTATAATGTCTCTGACAGAGGGATGCGAGAACCTTGAACCGACATCAGAGTCCTTTTGCTAAAGATCTCAAATTGATGTTTTTTTTGTAAATAACGTGATTTTTATGTCGACTTGTGTTACTTTCACACAGTACATGTTTTTTGTGTAGGTTTAATGATATTGTGTGCAATGTGAGTACATATTTAACTATTGGTATTTAGTTAGTCTAATAATTGTACATTGAGTTCTAGACCTGTATAAATTGTGTAAATGTGACCCATTATTTTTGTGTAACAAATTGTGCTTGTGACAATAAATTCTTATTGGTTACGTGGCTTCCATTCAAAGTTTGAGTCTTCTGTTACTCAGGCATGCCTCACCTTCACATCTGGGTAAAGGAGGGGTAAGATCCTTCATTTTGATCTTAGTGTTAAAACTGTAACTGCAGAAAAACACAGTTTGAAGCCATATATTGGTCTGTGGTAACACGAGGTAATAAAGTGGATGATTTACTGCCTTGGTCTGCCTGTCGGTAGCACTGGGTCCTATGTGTGTGTGTCACTGAATAAACTAAAAGTATATAAAGTAGTTGAAATGAGCTCGACCTTGACCAACTACACCAGTGAAATTCTTCCTCTACATGGATGCATCAGTAATAATAATATATGATACAAAATAATAATCACAGATGTAATTTTCTTGCTTTCTAATACTTAATGTACTCGCATGAAAGGGGAATTGTTATGCTTTTAGAGGTACTCATCAAAGTGTATGCAGGAGAGTATTACTGCATATTTAGTAACCAATCCCCCTCCACAGAGACTCCCTGGTTGTCCACTAGGGGCAGGTTTCATAATAGAGCAGTTTCTGATTGACCCCCATGTTAAACAGGCCGTTTTCACAGAATCATTAAACCTGTTTAAGGCCTGGGACAAAAGAACATTCGAATCAGTATGTTTAGGTCATATCTCCATTAAACACTGAGGGGGGTATTTTTGGACCAGGCTAGTTTTTAATTTTTATCATAAACAGCAAAACTAATAACAACTACAGACCAATTTCAAATCTACCATTCATAAGTAAAATAATTGAGAAAGTTGTACTCCAACAACTAACTCACTTCTTGGCTTCTACTGGCTGCCATAACAACCTCCAGTCAGGATTTCGACCTTTTCATAGCACAGAGACGGCCCCTATTAAAGTTATAAATGACATCCGTCTTAACACAGACTCTGGCAAAACTTCAGTATTAATGCTATTGGACCTCAGTGCTGCATTTGACACTGTGGACCACTCAATACTTTTGGACAGGTTGGAAAACTGGGTGGGGCTCTCAGGCACAGTCTTAAACTGGTTCAAGTCATATCTACAAGATAGGAACTATTTTGTTTCCATTGACGACTTTGTATCAGAACAAACCAACGTAACGTGTGGAGTCCCCCAAGGTTCAATCCTAGGGCCGACTTTATTTAACATCTATATGCTCCTACTAGGACAAATCATGCAAAGTAATAACATTGACCACCATTGCTATGCCAATGACACCCAAATCTATGTAGCGCTATCACCAAATGACTATCGCCCCATAGATCTTCTGTGCCAGTGCATTGAGCAAGTCAAACACTGGATGTGCCAAAATTTCCTTCAACTAAATATAAAACTGATAAAACTGAGATAATTGTTTTTGGTGCTAAGAAAGAAAGATTTAAAGTCATCCAACACCTTCAATCACTGTCCCTGAAAACCTCAAATAAAGCCAGAAATCTTGAGGTTATTATGGATTCTGATTTACATTTCGACAGTCACATCAAATCAGTAACAAAACCAGGCTACTATCACCTTAAAAATGTAACAAGACTTAGAGGGCTCATGTCAGCTCAAGACTTGCCTTCATTACCAGTAGGCTAGACTACTGTAATGGTCTCCTTGCAGGTCTTCCCGAAAAAACTGTCCCTACGTCAGAGAATTGATTTCAAAATCCTCCTGCTCGCATATAAAGCACTACATGGTCTAGGGCCGAAGTATATCACTGATATGCTCCCACTACATAAGCCTTCTTGATCACTAAGATCCTCTGAGGCCAATCTATAAGTGGTTCACAGAGTAAACTCAAATCAAGGGAAAGCATCTTTCAGTCATTATGCAACAAACAGCTGGAATAAACTTCCAGACTTTCACCTTCAACTTTTCACTCTGACCACTTTTAAAACTAGACTGAAAACTTTTATGTTCACCTTAGCTTTCTGCTAAATCTTTGCACTTTTAACGTCCGCACTGTTTAGATTATTGTCTATGTTTTTATTCTCTTTGTCTTTCTGTAATGCATTTTAATTCATGACATGTTGTGCTGTGAAGCACTTTGAGTCTGCCTTGTGTATGAAAAGTGCTATACAAATAAAGTTGCCTTGCCTTGCCTTAAAGTTTATGAATAATTGGGGGACGTGGCCTCTTGAGACAGTTAGCCTCTGGCCCTCACTTCTCCTTGGAGGCTAGTTGTCAGGATTAGCATCATTAGCATGCTAACTCCATCATCTGGACCTGGACTGTGGTCATTCATGTGGCGGTGTTTCCATAGAGACAAGATGGGGTTTGCTCTTCAATCAACTGTACAAACAGATGGTTTAGGAACACACTGTGTTAACGTTAGCTCTGTTATGTTAATTAAACAGCAGCACTTGCACCATGACTTGCAGAACAGCCTGCTATCTATGACACATACAATAGATGCTAATCTGGAGCAGAGGGAGGATTTGGGCCATGAGGGTCTGTGTTTCACAGTCTATGGTCATGGTACTGTGTTGAATATCAGTTTAAATCATAGATCAGAAATGCTGGCTGCACTTCACTCCAGGAGCCGGTGTTTTTTCCACTGAAGAATGAGGCAGTAGTGTCTGCACTCGACTCAAGGAGCTGGTGTAATCTAGGGGGACCAGACATCCCCGTTTTCAGTGATCTGTCCCCAGAAATGTCCCTGTTTTTCACTGTGAATGAAAGATCCAAAAATGGAATATATATATATATATATATATATATATATATATATATATATATATATATAAAAACAGACAAAGCATCAATGTTGACCAAACGCCACGTATAGATGCACACCCCACGACTCGCACAGGCTAAAGCCAGAACCAGCGCCTCCAGCCAAGAGCTCAGGGCAGAATGGCCCTCTAAAATTCCCATATTTCTGGTATTTTGATCGGTGGAATAGCTTCACATAGAATATTATTTTCCCTTCATGAGAAGCAGCTTCAGGTACGACATTCTTCCATGGAATTAATGCATCCATATGTTATTTAACCGTTGATTCATATGTGTAGTTATCTATAATGTGTGTGATAAAACAGATCTGTTTGTTATTATCGCTAACATTATTAGCAGCGATGTAACTAACCACTGTTTAGCACTTTTTATGACATTGCAGTGTCACTCTAAGTCCTTAGAGGGAGGTGGTAACTTTTCATTAAATAAAACTTATTATAAATGTAGCCCGTGGAATTAGATGCCACACAGGACACAATTACTTCTTGGGTTCTTGTAGCCTTAGCTTTATTTGATCAACCAAAATTGCTACCTTTTTTTTTTACAGCGGGTGTGTTTACAAAAAAAAAATTAAAATTAAATAAAATACCATAAAATAAAATATGACAGTGGCCACGACTACAAACAGAAAACACAATTGGTTACAAACACATTCTTCTCAAAAAGGTCACGACCCCGATAGGGACAAGTGGTTGAAGATGAATGAATGAATGATTATAAAATATAATCTGATTATTTAAAAATCTAAATTATAAAATCTAATTTATAAAAACCTAAAAACTCATGGCCAACTAAAATCAGAAGGTATGAGGCAGCAAACATTAAGTATGGCTTCACAGCCATTCAAAACCTTCAAAACTTCAGCGTCAACTGATACAAAAACATCTGTCAGAGGCCGAAAAAACAGCAGCCTTCTCCAGACGGAAAGAAGAGCATTTGATCAGGCAATCTGCTGCATTCACACAGCAAGCTACCGTTGCAGAGCGGGCCCTGAAGGCATCATTTTTAAAGTTGATGTGTGATTTATTTTGTAGCATTGTTGGTGAGTTTGCAAAGGGGGTCCCCGGCCAGGAGCTAATGCTGTTTGGGGGGCCTTGGCAGGGAAAAGTTTGGGAACCCCTGGGTCAGTCTAACACGTTACTATTTCCAAATCAGTTGTAAGATTACAGTCACCTATCTAACTCACTGTGTGTTACCGTGGTGACAGACCCACCTCTTCATTGTGTAAATTCTTGAGCTGAGTTGTATTTGCTCTGACAGGACGCCTCCCTCCAGTTGTGTTAGCATGGTTCAAATGCTTAGAGCTAAACAATCTGTAGAATAATATTCCAGTAGCAGCAGGATGTACCAAAAGTTTAAAAAGTCTTCTGTTCAAAATGGGTCGGCTGCATATAATATATCCAGTTTAGTTTGGCTCTGGTGAAGACAGGGAAACATCTGTTTGGTTTGTCGGTGAACGACAGAATTCCATTATGGCCTTTTTAACATTTTAGTCTTCACGGGATATGGCAGGACAGTGAAGCCACGTGGGCTTTTATTTCAGGCCTATTCAGAACATTAAAATTATGATGAGAAACAGACAATATTAATACATTGAATATGTTTTTACATTGGGTTAGGTAAATCAGGTGTAAGGTATTTTGGCTTTCATTTGTCATTTTTTATTTAAAATTGATTTATTTCAAGTTAGGGACCATTCACTATTAGACATTCATATTGTACAACAAGAGGAGATATGTTTGCCATTTTCCACCCACATTAATAGAAAATTGATTCACCACCTTAAAACCATGTCTTTTCTAAAACCATATACCCCAGGTTGTCATTCAACTGTGGCCTTTTCCATTTCAAAATCATCTGGTGTAAGGAGGAGGCCTTAGTTTGGGTGAAGTGTCTGATACCTGTTCATCACAGCTGATTTTATGGATCTTCTTGATCTCAGATGCTTTGATCAGAGGAAAAAAACCTTTGTAATTTAATAAAAGGGTGAGAAAAACTGCTTTATGAATGGTACGGGCAGTGTCCCTGTTATAGTTTTTCAAAGACAAAAACACTACAAGTTTTTGAGGGTTTTACGCCTCTAAACCAAAAATGTCCCCAGATTTTGACTCAGAAATCTTAGTGTAATGTCCGCAAGAGACACTGAGTTCCATCTGTCTCTACCCCAAAAAAACTCCTGTTCCCATTACAAAATAAAAAATAATGACGGCCATTCCCTCCCGGTCAAGGAAAAAAAATCTCAGCATTGACCCCCACTTCCGTTTATCTAGTAACGTGTTGTTAGCCTAGCTCCTGGGCGGTGGTGCTGATGTGGCTAATTCAGACGTACCTCCCTCCCCCCAACATCACATACATGTCCTTTTTTGGTAAGAGGAAATGAGGCGGAGTGAAATTCTGACAAGATGGTGACTCTCATAGGTGAGTATGATTGGATCAAGTTGAGAGAACGGACCTCGACGAAGAGGCTATGTCCATACAGTCTATGGTAGTAACTTGTAATGGAGTATTTTCACATTGTGGAAGTTTTTTTTTATTGCTACTGCGCAAGATTTCTACAATACCATTTGTTGCCACCTATGGGGGAATTGTTGGGTCTCTGTAAATCATGAATCAGTTTGGTCTAGACCTACTCTATATGGAAAGTGTCTTGAGATAACTTTAGTTATTATTTGGCACTATAAATTAAATTGAATTGAATCAGCATTGCTACTTCTACTTAAACCTGCAACCTCTACTGATTTGTTTGGCCTCTTTGCTGGCAGCAGAAACAAATTGTGAACACCACTTACAGTATATAACAGAAGTGAGTAAACCCTTGTGCAATATCACTTAAATGTCAAATGATTCAAAATGGAATCCCACTCATATTGAACTTCTGAATATGTGTTGATCTCTGGCCATTTGCCCACAGGAGGCATTAAGACTGCCTCGAGTGGGCAAATAAATATATTTTCTAATAAAGACATTTTCTGCCAGCATTCCTCTCTTGCCATATTTTCAGCAACAGTGCTGCTTTTTGCTGAAATATGTTTTCCATTTAGTGCAGTAGAAGAGTCAAATGACACATGCTTTTATGGGAACTTGCAAATAGACTGAGAAAGAAAAACAAAGAGCAAGTTGACTCCCAAGTGTTATTCTGGAGACAGACACTGTCCCCATATTTAAGAGTAAACTTAAAACTTTCCTTTTTGATAAAGCTTACAGCTAGGGCTTACGAGCCCTTAGCTATGTTGTTATTTTTAAGATGATTTTGTTCTGCTTAATGATGCTGCTATAGGCCTAGGCTGCCGGGGGATAATACTTTTCCGATCCTCTGAGCTTCTCTCCTCTTTGTTTGTATCACTCATGTCTCATCAATGCATGCTACGAATTCAACTTCTTCCCCGGAGTTGTTTGTGTTTTGTCGTCTCTCAGGTCTCTGCTGATCGTGGTCCTGCATGACGCTTCCTGCGGCTATTATTACTATTTCTCATATATACTATCATTAGTTTTCACAGCCATAAAAACATCAGGTGAGTCATGTCACCTGCAGAAGTTTTCTGACGACTCAGCTGTTGTCGGGTGTGTAAGGGTAGGGGATGAGTGTGAGTACAGTACACTGTCTGTTATCCATCATAGACAATGATAAGCACCCTCTCCATCACACAGTGGTCAGACAGCAGAGCACCTTCTCACACAGACTGCTTCAGCTCCATTGTCGAAGGGACAGATAGAGGAAATCTTTTTTTTTGTCATGATCTTTCCACTGCACCTTAATTTATTATATGTTTACATTTGCACTACAATTAGACTGCTTTTTATACATTTAATTTTTTAGGTTTCTTATAGACTGTATTTTTATATTACTTTTATGATGTGTCTTTCTGTAATGCTGCTGTAACACTGCAATTTCCCAGCTTGGGATTAATATTACTATTCTATTCTATTTGTCTTAGTCGAGTGACTGTGTTCCTCTCAATGAGGGAGCGGCAGATTTCCCGATGCAGAGCGGAGAGGGCGTGCTGGGGTGTAAGGTTTAATCATGTCCTGGATGTAAGCTGGGCCTGATCTGTTAGTAGCACGATAAGCAAGTGCTAGTGTCTTGAAACAGATGTGAGCAGCCAGTTGGAAGTTACAGGAGTCAAGGTGTGAGATGACAAGAGCCTGGACCAGAAGCTGTGCTGCCTCCTGGGTCAGAAGAGGACGTATCCTCCTGATGTTGTGCAACATGTATCTGCACCATCGGGTTGTTGCAGCAACGTTGGGGGAGAGTCGTCAAGTGTCACACCCAGGTTTCTTGTAGACTTGGTTGGGGCTACCACAGAGTTGTCATGGGTGATAGTAAGGTCTTGGGTGGGAGAACCCTTCCCAGGAAATCTTGTCTAGGTTGAGTTTCATCTATTGACAGATATCAGTCAGACAAGCAGAGATCCATGCTACTACATGTGTTTCGGACTGAGGAAAAGACTAAATCAGTTGGTAGGAAAAGGAAAAAAGCCTTGTGAGTGAATAGCAGAAGCAAGAGAGTTGGTGTACAGAGAGAAGAGGAGGGGACCCAGGACAGAACCCTGAAGGACCACTGCGAGCTCCCTTATAGAATAATCTCAGAGTGAGCTCATGAATACAGCCGCTCATTATCCATTGTATTGTCCATTTATATTCTCTGACGATACACACAATCTGGACAAGGCCTTGATTTGATTGTCCAGAGTTCACATGTGAAAACGGCTTAAGAGTTCCATTAAAATGTATTAAATTAATCTAAGGAAAATGTTTTACCTACTTACTTACTATTGGCCAAGTATTGTATTATTTGGGTGTTTCCAATGCGTTGAACACCCTGTTGTGTGCACAAGCGCACAATACAACAAGTGTATATTCAGTCACTGCTGATACTCTCCGACATACGACATACCTCAAAGCCTATTGCACAACCTTTTTGAGTCTTTCAAAAGCTACAAACTCTCACCTGCAAACAATCACCTGTTTTGTCAAGCCATTTTAAGTGTAATTCTGGCGTAAAAACATCCCATGGTCTTTTTCGGCAATTACATTAAATAAGTAATCGAGAAAAGCAATTTTTTCGTGTACAAACTATTAACGGGGAAATCCCGGGGAGTTGCTCACAGGCGGACGTGGCTAACAGTGATTAGCTCAGGGAAGTACAATGAAGGCATTAAAACTTATTTTTTAACCACTAAT
Source organism: Echiichthys vipera (assembly GCF_963691815.1). Classification (NCBI taxonomy): domain Eukaryota; kingdom Metazoa; phylum Chordata; class Actinopteri; order Perciformes; family Trachinidae; genus Echiichthys; species Echiichthys vipera. Next base: position 3,079,925 of record NC_139826.1, read on the forward strand.
ACTGCTGAAAATAACAGCAAACAGCTGCAATAGCATGAGAAGAGTCCCTACACAGAAAACAAAGGAACAACAACATAGATAGTAGGGGTGGAACGGTTCACAAAATCCACTGTGTGGTTCATATCACGGTTTTGGGGTCATGGTTTTTCAGTTGGTTGTTTTTTCTATTTCTTTTATAATCTAAAAATACCATTTATCAGATCTATGGCCTAATAATTAAAAAAAATGTAATCAGATATTCTTAAGGACATGTCATGAAATCATGCAAAAACTGAAATAATGAGGCCGCTTGCTTAGGGATTACTGTAACAATCTTAAATCAAAGTGAAGTGAGATTGTGAAACAGTAGGAGACACAATGCTGCATTTACTCATTTATATATTTATTTGGCCAAAAGGTAAACAATTGTTTGCCTTCTAGGTAAGAATATAAACACTTACATTATCAAATCTTTTAAAAAAATGAAGAAAATAGGTTTTCTTTCACTAAAATACGCACAAACAGCAATCACTGAACTGACTGAATAAAGGCTGCATCAGGGTTATTCAGTTAATGTGGAATTGAGGCCGGTTGACGAAAATGATCCAAAATGAGGGGCTGTAAAAATATGACACACATTAATGGATATTGTACATAATCCAATATAGTACATATATTGTCTTTATTTTATCAGTATAAATATTAGTCATGACCTCAAAGTGCAACAAGCTTGTCAAAAACAATCCTTGTTAAATGAACAAACCTGTGAACATTAGTTTATTCATCAAAAACTGGACTGACACAAATGAACGTAACATAAATGCAGAGTAGCATGATTTTTATCAACTTCTCCTCTTTACACTCAGATATGGCTGCAGAGTAAACTCAGGCTTCACAGTGACAGAAACTAAAACTTCTCCGTTCTCTGGTGAACAGTTTTCTGTGACAACTTTTCTTTTTTTCAGAGTAGAAAGAGACATTGATGCTGTGATTTAACCACAGATTTAACCAGACAAAAACGATTGAGAACAACAACAGAGCAGAGCTTAGCGAGCTGAGACGTAGCGCTGAGATGGATACGAGAGAGGACAGCGGTCATGAAGGCTTATGCTACGTTGCACCTCATTAACCGAACGGTACACACATGTACCGAACCGTGACAAGCGCACTGAAGGGGACAGATTTTTTTAATAAACCGTTCCACCCAAAGTCAATCCCAAAGGAAGGAGCCCATTGATGACACACCTGCTGCCCATCACAGGCAATCACCCCGGTTACTTATGCTCAGCGCAGCCTTCCAGTCCCCGCCGGATCGTTGTATCAATTCTAGTGAGAAGACGCCAGCCATCTGACAACTCATGTAACCTATTTTTTAGCACGTAGCTAATTCTGTTTTTTCCTGTGTACGCTACAGACACCAGCCCAGAGCCTGAACCCAGCCTGCCTCGCCAAACGACTCAAACCTCCAGCCTGGACCCTGAGACTCACCAACCTCCACAGACACCACCGCTGCACTGCCTCAAGCCATATCTGTGTTCCACTCAATAAATTATTTTGTTTTCCACTAATCCTTGTCTGCATCCGAGTCCCTGGTCCCTGACAAATCAGTGCTAGCCACGTCCGGCTGTTAGCAACTGTTAGCGACTCTCCGGGATTTCTCCGTTAATAGTTCATACAAGGAAAAAAGTCTTGATGGCTTATTTGATGTATGTACTGTAATTGCCAAAAAAGACCATGGGATGACTTTACACCACAATTACACTTACACTTACACTTTATGTTTTAGCCTCAGGCTCCCTTGAGTAATCTATATTATATAGATCTATATGAACACAAAAAAACTCTCTCTGGAGCAGCTCTGACTGGTAACATACAGTGACAAAAGGTGTGAACAGGAACTGGAGGTTAGTATAATTTTGGTTTTAACCCAAACAGCATCAGTGATGTTATATTTTACATGTTTACATATTTGCTAGAAACAGATCATATACATGAAAGTCTATCCCTTCACTAAAACAATGTGTGGTTCTTCTGTTTCTCTCCTAATCTATATCTAACACTAACACCGACTATAGTGACTTGTATCAGAGCACATTTTGTCACTACAGAGGTGTTTTCCCATTCCTCTCCTGAGCACTTCTCTGAGCTTTGACATTCAAACATATCCGGAACAGTGTTTGGCAATTTACCCTTTTAAAAAGTAATATTACTTCATGTATTACTTGGTTTTAAAAGTTACATTACTTTTTTTTTCTTTCAAAAGTGACATACAGCTTTTGTTGCCAGCTCCTTTTCAATGTAATTCAACTTTATTGCAGAGTAACTTTACAGAAGGATTCAACAATCCTCTCAATCGAGAGGACAGCTGGCAACTGCAAGAAGTGCATCTTTGCTACCCGGTTCACCAGCAAAGTAATTCTATATAATATTGACAAAACTTCCAGTGTTGGAAAGTCCTTGTCCTGTCTGTCATTCTCCATCCTGCGTTTAGGTTTTTCAGCTAGCAGCCACCATGACCCGCCCTGGGGGGGCGGAGTGGGACAATAAAATCCACAGGGATAATTCTGACTGCACCGGCCCACAACCCATCCCCTCCACCAGGACACGGGTACAGGTGTGTGTGTGTATGTGCAGACCTTGATATGACGACACCGCCCCACTGAGGAGGAACTATGAAGAACTCAGCTCAAATGTTTTGCTAATTCTCAACAATGTCAAAGCTTGAGCTAACCGTTTTCCTGTCAACTCACCTGCAGCACTAGTTGACGCCTGGTTGTTTCGGAATAAATCTGTGATTTTTGACCATTTTGATGCGCTCTCCTCCAGCATCTGCTTCTTCTTCATCCTGGCCTTTTCAGCCTCTCCTTTCTCCTTTCTCTTCTTGCCCTCCATCAGGTGTAACTGAGCAAATCAAACACGCTAATCCGATTCCTTTTCGACTGTAAGAAAATCCACTACTTCAGCCTTGCCCTCTTTCTCTCTGTCTGACAGCCACTCATTCATCCCCATTCTTTCATTGGATAAACGCGGAGCGATCATTGGAGCGATACGCAGTTCCTATTTCCCATGAGGCTTTGCTCCGACCACTCTACATTCATTTATGAACCAAAAAACTAATTCAAATTCAAATTCGTTGGCCATTTTAAATTTGTGGTCATGAAAGTTATGTAACGTCTGAAAAAGATTTAGATCAAGATAGGAGGCTAAACAAAAATCAGTAGGCTGGATTAATGGTAAATGGACTTGTGCTTATATAGCGCCTTTCTAGTCATCTGACTACTCAAGGCGCTTCACAGTGTCTGTCACATTCACCCGTTCACACAGACATTCACACTGATGGCAGTGGACATCTACATACCATCTAATGTGATCTAACCATTCACACTACATTTACACACCCATGCGCAGCACGGGGAGCAATTCGGGGTTCAGTGTCTTGCCCAAGGACACTTCGGCATGTGGACCGGGGGGAGATGGGGATCGAACCACCAATCTCTCGAACAGAGGACGACCCACTCTTCCACCAAGCCACAGCCGCCCTGGATTATTGAGAGTGAGTGTGACACTGTAGCATCCATTAGTGAGATGTAGAGACACAACAAGTGTTATATATAGTGGTAGGACTCTCTGTGTCCACGGTTTATAGAGATTTCTGAGATTTTCTCAGGAATGTGCTTGATTCTGAAGAGTTTTAACTCAATGGGCCGATCAAGAACATCACACGGCTGCGCAAGGCAGTCTGCCGGCTGCTTCACTTGAGCTTATTGGCCACCGGGAGATTCCTGGTCGTTCTGCCCCCGATCAGATGTATGAGATTATTTTGACTCAGCGTTATTACTGATTACTAATTATAACATAATTACTGTTTTGGAAAAGTAATCCTTTACATTACTCGTTACTGGGGAAAGAAATTATATCACAGTAATATGTTACTGTGTAACTGCCCAACGTCACTAGAAAATAAACCGGTCGCTTTCTGAAACACTATTGGACGGGGAACAACTTAGAAACAACCAACAAAGAAACTTGAAACCTCCTGCTCAAACTGTCAGAACAGAGAGAAAACACACTGCCATCATTCTGTAGCTGTCAGTCACTGACAGTTACAAGCTAACAAGCGACAGAAACCTCCTGTCTGAAGTCAATTCGAACATGGAGGCTTGTGGCTGAATCTCTCTGATGTTTAGCCATCACACTGCTATTTCACTGGTCAGGCTTGGGGAGAAGTTAGAATGTAGTCGCCGAAGAGTCTCAACCGGGGTGACACAAGGCAGATTCAGAATTTCTCAAAGAGGGAGAAAAAGTAGATATGCTTCCAGCCCCTTCTCTGAGCTTCTTATACTTTCTATGAGGGAAAACTACATTAAACAAAATATGAATCATAGCAGAGTAGATTTTCACACTTTAAAATATGTCTGGAGCGGGAATTTAAATGTCCTGCAGCATTTCATCAGCCTACTCAGCCTATATCATCTCTGCATAAGCCATGAGATCTTGTCTGAAGCATGCCAAGCATGTATGGAATGCCAAAGCTTAGATGTGTTTTCCTCATAAACACAAACTGGCAGCTCTTGGCATCTCTCTTTCTTGGCACATTCACACCTTTCTTCAAGGTTTGAAGATATTGGGGGGATATTTGAAACGAAATAGTTCCCACATTCCTTCCTGACATGACATGCACTCCGATTACCCTCTTAAATTCCCCTCTGACATTTGCTAAGCTCTGCAGCATTTGTGATGGACTGACAAGGAGGAGAGAGAGGAACACTTAATTCTCAGGATGTCTTCATTCTGTATCTACATGCCGACCTCGTCTGACTCCACTCCACATCTACTGCCTGATTGTCATTAGCTGATAACTGATAACAGTGTTTATTTGAAAAAGTCCCAACTCAAGTGTTGTAAATAGCGTTTGATTCATGGCATCTGGTCTTTTTACAGCACCTTGCCTCAGGCCTCGAAACCATCACCAAGACGCTCTGCTGTGCTGTGCATGTCGGAGTGTGTGTTTGTGTGAGAGAGTGAGATAGTGTTTGATTTGCATAAGCCACTGAGATATTATGCAGTGTGTGTGTGTGTGTGTGTGTGTGTGTGTGTGTGTGTGTACATTGTGGTTGGCGGAGCATAGCTGCATGCTTGTCTGCAGTCAGTGTGTCTCCATGCTGACAGGTCTATCTTAAATCATGCTGCTGCGAATCTCCTCCCAACGCAGTAACAACAGCATTCAAACCCCAGAGACAGAAAAACAACCAACTGGGCCCATCAAGACTGCTGCCTGTTTACCTGCAGGTACACACTCAACACAACTTTATTATTTTTCACCTATCCATCTTCCCTTCATATTCCCACCATGTCTGGGCAGCACTGCATGTGTGCATATGGGACTGGATATGAAAGCTGAGTGTAATCAGTGTGACCACAGAAACTCTGGAGAATCCATGCTAAATGTTTGCGTATCAACACATTAGGATATGTAGGCTAAGTACAGCAAAAAATATTCTGGTTTATAAATCCTTGCGTATGCCAGTGCACATTTTATACATTTTATAAAACCCAAATCAGCTTGGATTTACCTGCACCATAAACGGTCTATATAGTTGAGTTCATTCAACGTATAGGTCAGGGCTGCCCAATCCTGCTCCTGGAGGGCCACTGTCCTTTGTGTTTTAGGTTTCTCCCTGCTCTAACACACTTGAGTCTAAAGATTTTCAAACCTGTGACAAGCTTCAGCTGCTTGATAACGAGCACATCATTAGATTAGGTGTCCATGGAGCAGAGAGAAACCTAAAACAAGACAGTGGCCCTCTAGGAGCAGGATTGGCGGACCTGTAATAGGTGGAAAATCAGTGCCACCTCACTTGTGTGTGGATGGTGTGTATGTGTGTTGGTGTAAAAGGATTCAGGTTCTGCGGCGTCATATCTCTAAGTATCCTCCTGGGTGTGGCTCGCCATAAAACTTCGACTGGCTCCAACATCCAGGTAGGTCCAAATCTCAATAGGATCCAGCTCTCAATGAATTATAGAACATAAGTCATGTTAAATCTAGACAAACTAATTCAATAGAGAATAACTATTTCTACTAAATAACTGTTGTAATGACTTCACAATTCTCAGTAATAAAATAAACAGCATTCAAATAATCATGTAATTGAAATAACTTCTCAAAATCAACAGTATCAAAATATTCTCTGCTCTAAATAGTAATAAGCACACAAACAAAATCAGCCATTAAGACAGAATAATATCTAATGTACACAGCTGGTAAATCGTGGCTAAATGTGCTTAAAGTTCACAGATAAAGTGCTAAACACACACACAATACAGCTCAGTATGCACAAAAAACAACACAATAGAAAATGAACGTCTATAAAATGTCAGGTTAATACTTTGTCTAGTGTACCTGCCCTGGTGCTAATTAGAACCAGGAGCTAGCGCTCCGACATTAGCTCGTATGCTAACGGTGAGCTCGTTTCACTATTAGCATTAGCGATTTAGCATTTCAAACCGGTTGCTCACCGATGCGTTTTTCCTCCCGAGCGGCTCCTCCAACTGCGCTCACACGGGTCCAGGTCGTCCAGGGGGATTTCTCCAACAGTTTTATCCACGTATTATTGTTTCACTGTCCCAACGTGTGTGTATCGTGACTCAATGCCGCTACTCTCTCTCTCTCTTAGCAGCTTCAGAGGAAGTGAGCCCGGTCCGATCAGGTCAATGGGCGGGACCTTCTCTCCGATTGGACGAAGGAACATCTCCAAGCCAGCTCTTTTTATTAAATTAAAACTCTAAATAGCTTATTTTATTACAGTTCTAGTTCTTTTTTTAAATCTGTTTTCAATCATAAACAAAACAGTATATTTCGTGAATTGATTTTTCCACTATGAAAATAAAACAGATTTTTAACCTTACGCTCAATGTCAGCTGGGATCGGCTCCAGCCCCCCCATGACCCCGATAGGGACAAGGGGTTAAAGATGGATGAATTAATTCATTCATGAATGAATGAATTAATTAATTAATTCCATGGAACAGTCTTTCTACGTGGACAATTGTCTTCAGAGCCTGTGAGACAGTGTCTGGCCTCAGGAGGATTTGAGATCCGTCAGTGACAAGTATCTTCTCATCTGCTGTCTCCCATTTACCTTCCAGCACCAGATCTCAGAGCACAGAGCTGTGGCTCACTGAGAAGAGCAACAACCCACAGGAGCCAACTCTAGGCCTACGGTGGCATTGTCCAACTGACCGGCTCAGCTACAAGCCAAAGCCTCCGGAGAGTGAGACCCCCACTATGAGCTACATATATAAGGTGCTCGCCCGCCAGTATGATCCGCTTGGCCTTATTATCCCTTACACAACTTGGGCCAAGATCCTTGTGCAGAGACTGTGGGTAAAGAAGAGTAGTTGGGACGACCCAAACCTCCCTCCTGACATTCTCCAGGCCTGGTCCAGCTGGGAGAGAGAGCTCCCCGAGCTGGCCAGCATCTCCATCCCTCGGACTTATGCACCGTTGCCGCTTGCTACTGACACCACAAAGTACACTCTCCACGTCTTCTGTGACTCCTCTGAGCAAGCATACGGTTCATTGGCATACCTCACCACAACGAATGATGACACAGTCCATGTTTCATTTGTCATGGCAAGGTCTAGGGTGGCTCTAAAACGGCAGCAGTCAATGCCACGGTTGGAGCTCTGTGCAGCGCTGACAGGAGCCCAGTTGTCCTCCCTCATCCACAAAGAGCTCACCTTGTGTATTTCCCAGACTTTTTTATGGACTGACTCCATGACAGTTCTTACCTGGCTGACATCTCAATCGTGCAGGTTAAAGGTTTTCGTGGGAACCCAGGTTTCTGAGATCCAGGAATCTACTGCCTCACACACTTGGAGGTACGTGGATACAGCTAACAATCCAGCCGACGATCTCACACGTGGCAAGACTTTAGCTGAGCTGGCAGCATCAAGTCGTTGGATCCAGGGATCAGCATTCCTTCGACGTCCGCCAGATGAATGGCCATCACGTCCAACCACCACAGGACCAGAGGACAGTAGTGAGTTAAACAGAGTGTTTTCTGTGGCCTCACGCTGACAAACCACTGAAGATACCAGGCATCACCCAGTTCAGCAGCTGGAGAGAGCTGGTCAAGGCTACTCAGCAGTCTCTTCATGGGGCGGTGACTGACCCTGCTTCACCTCTGTGTGACTTTCAAGACGCAGAAGTCCATCTGCTAAGGAGCAGCCAAGCAGACTGCTTCTCTGAGGCAGTCAGATGCCTCACAGCCGGCAAACCAGTGCCCACAAGCAGTAAGCTGAGTACGCTTGCACCAGAATTAGACCCTGTTATACGTGTTGGGGGACGATTCCACCTCATTGACAGTTCTAACTCTACTGACATTCACCCGATACTGTTGGATCCACACCATGCAGTTACCCAACTCCTTATAAAAGACACGGAATGCCCAACTTCATCACCCTTGGCCTGATAGGGTGTTTGTGGAGATGAGGCATCATTACTGGATTCTGCGGGGAAGGCAGGCTATAAAGAATCAAAGAGCCTGTGCTGGTTGCATGAAGTTGAGAGGGAAGCCAGTAGTGCCGAGGATGGCAGATCTGCCTTCTGTCCATCTGCTGCTGCTCAAGCCTCCATTCTTCTCCACAGGCGTGGACTGCTTTAGGCCGTACATGGTCAAGGCCGGGAGCCGAAGTGAAAAGCGCTGGGGGATCATTTCTAAGATTCTGACAATGTGATGCGTACATCTGGATCTGCTCAGCAGCCTCGACACAGATGCTTTCCTCCCAGCACTGAGACGGTTCATCGCACGGAGAGGTACCCTCTTTGAGGTGCTCTCGGACCGAGGGACTAACTACAGAGGGGCAGATAAGGAGCTGAAGGAGGCCTTTGCAGCAATGGAATCACAGCTGCAAAGGAGACTGGCAGAAAAAAAGATTAAGTTCTGTTTCAATCCACACGCATGTCCCCAATTTGGTGGCGTCTGGGAGCGTGAGATTCAATCAGTCAAGAAATCTCTGCAAGTGGTCATAGGGACACAAGTGCTCCAAGAAGAGGTTCTGCTCATACTCCTCATCGAGGTGGAAGGGATCCTTAATGCCAAGCCTTTAGGATATGTTTCCTCAGATGTGGCCGATTCAGATCCAGTGACTCCTAGCATGTTGTCGATGGGGCGGCAGGATGCCTCTCTCCCATAAGTCACCTATGCTCTCGACACCCTGACCAGGAGGTGCATTGCCAGATGATGGCGGACCACTTCTGGACACAGTTCATCAGGAACTACCTACCCACTCTTCAAACATGCTAGAGGTGGCGACAACACACAGATCATCTTCCCATGGACATAGTTTTGATGATTGTTGATCCTCAGCTTCCACGTGCTCACTGGCTAATTGGAAAGGTGGTCAAGCTGAATGCAAGTGATGATGGATGCATCAGAAGAGCTGAGGTCAGGCTTGGCAAGAAGACTTACCTGAGACCGGTAGCTCGGCTGGTCCAGTTATTGGCTCTTCCAGAAGACAATTCTAGCTAAAGGACTCTTGTTGTGGGAATTTATGTTTTTGTTGCAAAATAGCCATGCTATTTAGGGGGCGGCTGATATAAATTCCCTTAAGAGTATGCCAAATACAGGTTAATAAGATGTTAATTTGTTGAATATAATCTGATTTAAGTGTTTCAATATTTAGTCAGGCATCTTTTAGTTAGCCCGTTATTGGGTAAGGCTGTATATGGGACAGTTATGTTGGGTTGTTGGGGTCCTTACAGTGAGTGTTTTTACATGTGTGTATGCAGCTAGCGGCTGAAAAAGGTTTTCTTTATATAAAATAAGTGAAACTTCGACGGTGTCCCTCGTATTCTCTTACCGGAATGTGCACACGGGTGAAGAGTTCCCAGCACAATTGTGTCACACACTCAAAGTTATTCAATAGTAACATTTTACAGGAACAGATCTGAAGTGAAAGTTTGCTGGACAAAATGACACATTTTGTTTGCAAAATGTTCATTAAGTTTCCTTCATTTATTTTATTTTCGTGTTCAGGACTTTCCGTATCCATGAACAATATATTCTCACCAACAGGTGTTTATGATATCTTATGAAACGACAACCAGTGTCGGTTAAGTTTAGGCAACAAAAGGTGACAGGGTTATGCAACAAGACGACTTGGTTAGGATTAGAAAAAAGGTTCTGGTTTGGCTTAGTACAGTACTTCAGGGTCACGGAGACCATCAGAATTAGATTCTTTAGACCCTAGGGCCAAGTTAACCATTTGGGTTGTTCAATTCAATTCAATTCAATTTTATTTACAGTGTCGAATCATAACAAAAGTTATCTCAGGACACTTTACAGAGTAGGTAAAGACCACACTCAATGACTTATTTATGATTTACATAGACCCAACAATTCCTCTGTAGAGTACGGTGGCAACGAAAACCTTCCCTTTAACAGGCAGGAACGTCAGACAGACCCAGCTCTGTAGAGGACGGCCATCTGTCTTGACCGGTTGGGGAGGAAGAAAGGAGAGAGAAAGAGAGAAAAGACACACAGATGGACAGAGAGTGACAGACACACTTCCAGAGATGCAAGCAAAGCCTAACAGTAACTATAATAATATTTATAGTAATGTGAATATAACGTATATGCTAAGACAGTTACAACAGAATAGTAGAAACAAGCACAGCTAAGGTGACAGAATATGAAAATGATAATAATTATGGTGGCAAACATGATCAATGATGAGTAGTGGCAATAGCAGCTACGATACAGCTACAAATTTTATAGTTTATTAAACTAGTGATAGTATATATGACTAACAGTGATAATAGCAGCAGGAAGCGTCATGTAGGACCACGGCAACAGGCACCACCACGATCAGCAGAGACCTGCGAGACGACAAAGCACAAACAGCTCCGGGGAAGAAGCTGAATTAGTAACGTGCATTGATGAGACATGAATGATACAGACAGAGAGGAGAGAAGCTCAGAGTATCAGGAAAAGTATTATCCCCCGGCAGACTAGGCCTATAGCAGCATAATTAAGCAGAATAAAGTCTTATCGTAAGCCCTAGCTGTAAGCTTTATCAAAAAGGAAAGTTTTAAGTTTACTTTTAAATAAGGGGACAGTGTCTGCCTCCCGAATAACATTTGGGAGTTTGTTCCACAGGAGAGGAGCTTGGTAGCTGAAGGCTCTGCCTCCACTTCTACTTTTGGAGACTCTAGGAACAACGAGTAGCCCCTCATTCTCAGAGCGCAGAGATCTAGTTCGGTGATGCGGTACTATGAGCTCTTTAAGATACGACGGAGCCTGACCAATAAGAGCTTTGTACGTAAGGAGAAGGATTTTAAATTCTATTCTAGATTTTACAGGTAGCCAGTGCAGAGAAGCTAATACAGGAGAAATATGTTCTCTTCGATTTGTTTTATTTAGTACACGAGCTGCAGCATTTTGGACCAACTGGAGACTCTTAACAGACTTATTGGAGCAGCCTGATAATAAGGAGTTGCAATAGTCCAGCCTAGAAGTAACAAATGCATGGACAAGTTTCTCTGCATCTTTCTGAGACACAATGTTCCTAATTTTTGCAATATTACGCAGGTGAAAATATGCAGTCCTTGTTGTTAGTTTTATGTGAGAATCGAAGGACATATCCTGATCAAAAATAACACCCAGATTCCTTACTGTGGTGCTGGAGGACAACACAACATCATCCAGAGTAACAATGTCTTTAGCTATTGAGTTTCGGAGGCCTTTGGGGCCAAGTACAATAACTTCAGTTTTGTCTGAGTTTAACATCATAAAATTGCAGGTCATCCAGCTTTTTATTTCCTTAATGCACATTTGAAGTTTATCTAACACATGGGTTTCTTCTGGTTTGATCGACAAATATAATTGTGTATCATCAGCTTCCTTATAATATTTCCTAAGGGAAGCATATATAAGGTGAAAAGAATCGGTCCAAGGACAGAACCCTGTGGGACTCCGTGACTAACTTTAGTGTGCATGGAGGATTTGTCATTAACATGTACAAACTGAGATCTATCTGATAAATATGACTTAAACCAGCTCAGTGCGGTTCCTTTAATGCCAATTAAATGCTCCAGTCTCTGTAGCAGGATGTGATGGTCAATAGTGTCGAAGGCAGCACTAAGATCTAGTAAAACAAGTACAGAGACAAGTCCTTTGTCTGAAGCTATTAGAAGGTCGTTAGTAATTTTCACCAGTGCTGTCTCAGTGCTATGATTTGCTCTAAATCCTGACTGGAAATCCTCAAATATCTCATTATTATGTAAAAACTCACACAACTGATTGGCGACTAATTTCTCGAGGATCTTAGAGAGAAAAGGAAGGTTAGATATAGGTCTATAGTTGGCTAGTACCTCAGGATCAAGACTGGGCTTTTTAAGAAGAGGTTTAATTACAGCTACTTTAAAAGACTGTGGTACATAACCTGCTGATAAAGACATGTTAATCATATCTAATACAGGAGTGCTAATTAAAGGTAACACTTCTTTAAGTAACCTAGTTGGAATAGAGTCTAGGAGACAAGTAGAAGGTTTTGATGCTGAAATAGTAGAGGTTAATTTGTTAAGGTCGACTGTAGAAAAGCAGTCCAAGAATATATCAGGTCGTACAGTTTCTAAGGTTCCTGGGTTTGATGAAAAAAATAGTGCCAAGCGAGTTGATTTTGTCTCTAATAGTTATAATTTTGTCATTAAAGAAGGTCATGAAGTCGTTACTACTGAGGGTTATAGGAATACATGGCTCAATAGAGCTGTGGCTCTCTGTCAGAGAGAGACACAAGAATCAATAATCTGGAAATGTTTCAGTGTTTTGTCGGTTTTCTCGCCGAGCAGCGAGCTACCTGGCGCCCACACAGTGATAATCTATCATATCATTTTCCTGTAACCGCACAACTTTAGTCTGGTTTTGGCCGACCATCCACAGCAGCCGGCTTTATCAGAGCCTGAAAACGTGATCTTCTGAAACCGGGTCCCAGAGTGTGAAGATTTGAAAACGCCCCCCATGGCGTTGTCGTCATTGCCCCACCTCCGACCTCTAACCCCGCGATGTCACATAACAACAACAGTGCTGCTGCGTGAGAGTAGAGAGACGGACCCATAGACTGTTTACTGAACTGGACTCTGAGCTACCTGCATGGGAATGAATTAGGCCGACCACAGATTTCTCCCTTTTCCTTGATGCTCTTAATAAGGAGCTAAACTGCTCTCTAGTCTCTTTTTCGAAATAAAGTTCTAAGAAGGTGTGAAAAGTCTGTAAATCTAGTGAGACAGTGCTGTGTCCTGTGTCCTGTGAGTGCTTTTGGACGGGGAAGGGGCTCACAGCAGCACCCTTGTTGAGGACACTAAGAGCGTGATCACACTGTCCTCCCGGACCACGACCCGGACTTTAGGGTACTTGTCCCCCCTCCCTCTCCCCCCGCGCCCCAGCCCCGTTTGTACTCACACTACCTGGGCCTCGGCCAATGCTTCTTGCTGTCCATACGCCATCACGCCGTAACACGTCACACGCATTGATCGTGTGTGTGTGGCTTTGTTTACAAATCTTTCCATAGACCTCGGAGTTTTTGTGCGTCTTGTCGACTGTTTTTGAATATTTTCATCCGACCAAATCTGCAGTAAACACTCCACCTCCACACCACACCAACGTGAACCTTTCACCACCATTGTTGTTGTTGTTAAATGTCCGCGCATGGTCCGTTCTTCTATTTACATGTCCGAACAGGCGGACATAACGCTACTGCCGTAGGGCTCGTGCTCGTGCTCGTACACGTGCGCACGCTCGTGCTCGTACATGTGCAAACGGCTCCGCTAAAGCCCACCTATTTCAAGCGGGCCGTGGAGGGCCAGCTGGCCGCAGTTGAGCGCGGAGCGGGTGCGCTCACACTACTTAAAGGTACTAGACTTTAGCTGAAAAACCGGTTTTGGCCGCGGCCAAAAGGACAGTGTGATCACGCTGTAACTGCAGAGTGATTGGTGCATCAGAGTCCAAAACAGCACAAAATTCTCCACTAACACCAGAAACAGTGGACATATTTCTCTCTAGGATGGAGGAGGATTTGGGAAGTCTTTCTTGGGAGTTTGTATACTCCACAGTGCCTCCCTGTCTCTTCTTCTCCTTGTTGGTGTATTTCTGTGGCAGTTACAGCTCCACATCCAGGCCTGGCATGTGTATTACACTTTGGAGTCGGTTTCACTTGTTTCCTGTGGACGCGGAATATATATTGATTCAAGGCCGTGTTGATGGAAAACTTTTTAAGAATGACGGTCGTTTTGGATTGTGTGGACGAACCCTAGAAAGGCGCTATATAAGTACATTATATTCTATTATAAGTCCATTTTAATCTCCTGATTTTTTCACCCCACATGATGAAATCTGCTTGGCTATATTTATTAGAAATAGTCTAGTGTCACAGCTGGTTGTAATCATGTTTTTTAAATTACATACTTATTCTACCTATTTTTCAGTTGTGTCTAAACAAAGAGAGACAAGCAGGCACACAAAGACACACACACACACACACACACACACACACACACACACACACACACACACACACACACACACACACACACACACACACACACACACACTTTGTATTTGCTCTATTTTTATGGGACTCTGGTTCTGGTACAGCAGTTAGCAGTGGTTGTCAGTGTACTGTGACTTGCCTGGCCTGGTCTTGTTTGGATTCAGTGCAGTGGTGATGGGCTTATACAAACTGAGAAGGCAGGTGTCACCAAGACATCCTGAAGTGTGTTGAAGGTCTTCAGCATGACCACATTCTCTTTATACCACAAAAACTCTTTTTGTGTTAAAATTACTGCCAAAATTTTTCAGCTTGTGCCCTCAGGCACTCACTTAAGATGCCTCTCCACCTGTCCATCAAGGCTGATTTCAGTACCAGTAGGTCTCTTTTTATGGTGCTCAGAAATTTAAAACATCCGGTTGTTCTATCTTGCTGTCAACAGTTCTCAGTATTTTCTACCTTCAGCAGCAATTAGTCTTCAGTGAAAACTGTGAGCAATGAAAAGCCTGTGAGCTCTCTGTGATGGAGCATGCTGGGTTGGAAAAGACTTTGAATGACTGATAACAATTACACTATTATAAAGTGCAACTAATGTAGTGCAGCAGCCGTCAGCCTGTACACTGAAGGCATCATAAAACAGCAGCAGTCTTATTTCTCTCTGCTTCCACAGTGCTATAAGAGCTAATTGGCTGTAATTAGCAGGCCTCCTGTCAGAGGACTGACGGTTTCGGAGAAGCATAAAACCTGGCCCCACTCCCTGTGTTGAGACCTGCTTTAAAACTGAGACGAGGGACTTCTGTTGTTGATGGAGGAGGCAAGTCACAACTCTCTGTTGTAGCTTGACCAAAATGTTAATTTATCCTGACTAAATAATATAAAACTAGACTCAACTTTCAGATTTATAAATCGTCTCATCGCCATTTGTCACTCTACCCCATACCCACCCACCTATGCCAGTCACAAGGTCATGGGTAAAGCTGCATTAAGATTTTTGGGAGCTAGCTAGCATTGCCAATTGGTATTCTTTAATTTCAAACAGAAAGGAAGAAACGTCCAGCTTGGAAAAAAGACAAGTAGTGAGATGAGGAGGAGAAGAAGGACAAGCTAGCATTAGGCCTGCAGCTGTCAGTGGTTCTCGGGTGATCCGGTTTTAGTAGACCTGCTGTCAGTGGACCACAGCTACAGCCTCCAGAACATTTTGGCAGTAAGAGGCCTGATCAAGTAGTTCTACAGTATTACCCTGGCTGCCTGTCTGCTGTTTTGTGTCCTTGTGGTACCAGGGATGTGAATGGCTGGAATACAATAGAAAAAATATTAGCGGTTGGGGCCTGGAGCATTTTAGTCCAGCCTCAAAGAACAACACTAATACAATGCAATACAATACACGATACAATTACCTATATAAAAAAAGATAAAAAGTAGAAGTATTAAATTAATCATCCTTCCGCACTTCTCTTGCATGTTCGAACTGGCAACAATCAGCAATATGATCATGAATACACAGCAAACAGTATGACAGTACAATAATAATAATAATAAGGTGAGAGACAGTCCCTGCTCACCATCTGATTAGCCAGTCTTGATCAAAGACTCAATGGACACATGGAGGATCCTTACTGAGGTCAACCTGCCGAAAGCAGCCAATCCCGCCAACATCCCAGGATGTCTGCTCATGGAATGTGCTGATGAGTTAGCAGATGTGCTAACAGACAATTCAATATCTCCCTTAGGGCGCACTCACACTGTCCTTCCGCACCGCGCCCCGGACTTTAAGGTACTTGTCCCCCCTCCCTCTCCCCCCGCGCCCCAGCCTCGTTTGTACTCACACTGCCTGGGCCTCGCGCAAATGCTTCTTGCTGTCCATACGTCATCACGCCGTAACACGTCACACGCATTGCTCGCGTGTGTGTGGCTTTGTTTACAAATCTTTCCATAGACCTCTGAGTTTTTGTGCGTCTTGTCGACTGTTTTTTAATATTTTCATCCGACCAAAATCTGCAGTAAACACTCCACCTTCGCATCACACCAACGTGAACCTTTCACCGCCATTGTTGTTGTTGTTAAATGTCTGCGCATGGTCCGTCCTTCTATTTTCTATGTCTGAACAGGCGTACATACTGCTACCGCCGTAGGCCTCGTGCTCGTACACGTGCGCATGCTCGTGCTCGTACATGTGCAAACGGGCTCTACAAAAGCCCACCTCTCTCAGGCGGGCCGTAGACGGCCCACGCATAACTGCGGACAGCGGGTGCACTCACACTGCTCAA
Source organism: Echiichthys vipera (assembly GCF_963691815.1). NCBI lineage: Eukaryota > Metazoa > Chordata > Actinopteri > Perciformes > Trachinidae > Echiichthys > Echiichthys vipera. Next base: position 3,096,717 of record NC_139826.1, read on the forward strand.
ACGCTCTAGGCTTTAGCTGAAAAAACGGTTTTGGCCCGGGACGGAAGGACAGTGTGAGTGAGCCTTTAGTCAAACCCAGGGAGTGGCCATCGGGACGATCGGTGGCCAATAAGCTTAACTGAACCGGCTGCACAACCGTGTGATTCTTCAGCATTAACCCCTGCTCTATAAACCATACACACAAGATAATCCACCCACTACATATAACACTTGTTGTCTCTCTACATCTCACTCATGGTTGCTAGAGTGTCAGACTCACTCTCTACTGATTTTTATTTAGCCTCCTATCTTGATCTAATTCTTTTTATTCAGACGTTAATAACTTTCATGACCACAAATGGCCAACAACTTAATTCGTTTTTTGGTCATAAATGAATGTAGAATGGTCGGAGCAAAGCCTCATGGGAAATGGGAACGGCGTATCGCTCCAATGATCGCTCCGCGTTTATCCAATGGAAGAATGGGGATGGATGAGCGGCTGTCAGACAGAGAGAAAGAGGGCAAGGCTGAAGTAGTGGATTTTCTTACAGTTGAAAAGGAATTGGATTTGCGTGTTTGATTTGCTCAGTTACACCTGATGGAGGGCAAGAAGAAGAAGGAGAAAGGAGAGGCTGAAAAGGCCAGGATGAAGAAGAAGCAGATGCTTGAGCAGAGCTCATCAAAATGGTCAAAAATCACAGATTTATTCCAAAACAACCAGAACCCAACCTGCACTTTATTGTCAATTGTGTGATTTTGCCTTCTGCCATCTAGTGGTCATATTTCCGTTAAGTCCTGGTGGAGGGGATGGGTTTGGCCAGTTGTGGGTCCGTTGTGCGCCGGTGGTGGGCAAGTCCAGTCCACAATAATCCCAATAGCAAAGAAATCTGTTGTGGTGTGCTTAAGAGCGTACTCACACTGTCCTTCTGGCCGGGGCCAAAACCGTTTTTTCAGCTAAAGCCTAGTACCTTTAAGCAGTGTGAGTGCACCCGCTCCGCGCACAACTGCGTCCAGCGGGCTGTCCACGGCCCGCTTGAAAGAGGTGGGCTTTAGCGGAGCCGTTTGCACATGTAGGAGCACGAGCGTGCACACGTGTACGTGCACGAGCACGAGCGCTACGGCAGTAGCGTTATGTCCGCCTGTTCGGACATGTAAATAGAAGGACGGACCATGCGCGGACATTTAACAACAACAACAATGGCGGTGAAAGGTTCACGTTGGTGTGATGCGGAGGTGGAGTGTTTACTGCAGATTTGGTCGGATGAAAATATTCAAAAACAGTCGACAAGACGCACAAAAACTCCAAGGTCTATGGAAAGATTTGTAAACAAAGCCACACACACGCGATCAATGCATGTGACGTGTTACGGCATGCTGGCGTATGGACAGCAAGAAGCATTGGCCGGCCCTGGCAGTGTGAGTACAAACGGGGCTGGGGCGCGGGGAGGAGAGGGAGGGGGGACAAGTACCCTAAAGTCCGGGTCGCGGTCCGGAAGGACAGTGTGAGTACGCTCTAAATGATTACCGTCCTGTCGCCTTGACCCCCATGGTAATGAAGTGCTTTGAACGTCTGGTCAAACCTCACATTACGGCCAGCCTCCCCTCCAGTTTGCCTATCGTCCCAACAGTTTAACAGAAGGTGCTGTCTCCACTACACTGCACACGGTACTCACTCACCTGACAAACAAAATACCTTTGCCAGAATCCTGTACATTGACATCAGCTCAGCTTTTTAGACCATCATCCCACAGAGACTTGTGGAGAAACTAACAATGTTGGGCCTCAGCCTCAACACCACCCTGTGTCACTGGATCCTGGACTTTCTTACACAGAGACCGCAGTCAGTCTGCACCTCAGGCCGCACACAGGCTCCCCCTCAAGGCTGTGTGCTCATCCCCTTGCTGTTCACACTGCTAACACACGACTGTGCTGCCAGATTCAGGGACAACAGGATTATTCCATTTGCAGATGACACCACAGTGAAGGCACTCAGTGGAAAGAATCAAACAATGTACTGGGGGGCAGTGAAACACCTAGTGGACTGGTGTGGCAACAACAACTTGGACCTTGTCGTCGACAAACAAACAAGGAGATGATTGTTGACTTCAGGGGTCACAGCCCAAACACACACCCCTCAACATCAGTGGCACCCTGGAAGAGAGAGTGGAGAAACATAAAGTTCCTTGGAGTGCAGATCACAGCCAGTCTCACCTGGACCACAAACACCACTGGGATGGTCAAAAACAGGCCAATGAGGGGCCGCACTACCTGAGGAAACTCAAACAGGCATCATTATACCATTTAGGATAGTGATGTCCCAATCCGGTTGATGAACCATTAGTTGTATTTGTTTAGCCCACAAGATGGAGGTCTTGGTTTAAAGAAAAAAGGCTCAATGAATAGTTGCTTTCAACATTTTGTTGAACAGAGAGCACCATCTAGTGGACTCTTAAGAAAAATAAAGGAAAGGGAATTAGGTTCATGAAGCTTCATTTGGACATCACTAATTATAGAAAAAGTTGATGTCACTCACTTAGAGGAATAGTCCACATACAATGAGCAGTGTTTCCTCCTTATACATTTAGCAGTGATGTGTTAAATGTATATGGGAGAATACTTTCTAATTATGAAGTCACAATTACAGGACAGTGGATCTGTCTGTACTCTTCTCCACCATACTCAAATGAATGCTCATCTCCTCTGCCCTCTCTCCACCCTGCTGATGAGTAACTGGAACAGTGACAATCACTCACGTAGTCATGACAACCAAGACTGTGTTCCTGATTAGTCAATTTGGGTGCCAGAGCACTCTTTAACACAAACTGGACTGTTTGTACATTAGGAACGCTCTAAAATGCACCGTTGGAAGAGCACCACACTCTACTCAGACATAGCACCAAGGACAAATTTTTTTTTAAAAATGTGTTGCCATAAAACATCACCAGCATGGTGAAATATCTCGAGATTTAAAAAAAACTGTAAAAGTAACTATTTCACATATAAAGATAACCTTTACATAAGCTGCTTTAAAAATTATATAAAATGCATTTTCTTGACAAGGCTACAAAAATACACCCACAGGCTTCAACAGCTACCAAGACACCCTCTGTGTGAGCATGTCAAACTTCATCGATGCCCAGGTAAATATCTTGGGTCCCTGTGCAGCCAAGAACCTAACATAGACTACTTTGTTTTCCATTCTGGCAGTATCTGTGGCACCATCAATCATAACTGACAGATTGCGTTGTTGAGGGTCTGGATCTTCTTCTCCCACTCCATCTCATAAATTCCTCCAAAGAATCTAATAAAATTAGAATAACATTTACAACATAATAATAACATAACCCTAACCCATAATAACATTTACCCCTAACCCCTAACCCATTTAGCAGACACTTTTATCCAAAGTGACTTTCATGTCATCTATATATAGTAAATATTTTTATTGAAGCTTATAGTGCCTTGCTCAAGGAACATGACAGTAAAACATTTTACAGAAAGCAGAGTTTGTTATCAATATTTAAATTATCACTTTAAATACCATTTATTCATATGGTATTTTGTTAGTATTTCTGAATTTCTGATAGGCACTACATTATATTGATTGACTGTGTCATAAAGTTAAAAAAAAAAATCAAACTTTTGCATGCATTATTGCTATCGTAGCAATCAGACACCTTTCTTCCTGTTCTGGCAACCAGAGCACGGAGGTGTTGAAATTCAGTGTACGACTGCTCTCTCTTTGCCACATAATATGCAATGTGCATATTGTTCACCATTTTTTGCCGTAATTGTTCTTCCATTTGGAGAGCAGCCCTCATTACTGGAGGCATCGGTGCGTTCCCTCCAAGTGTTGCCCATCACTCTTGCACAATAGATGGCGCTTACTCTGGCCATGTGCATTTAATACAGGATGTCTAAATGACTGGCATCCATTATACAATGATGATGTCCTGTAAATACATGTACAGTTCCCGTAAATGTTAAGTTAATTGACTCAATACTCGGCATACGGCATGTTTACATAGGCTATAATAGAGGTCTTATCTATCGGCAATGGCAGGGAACTCCCTGCACACTTTGCACAGGAGGACTGCATCTTTTGCAATGTGCTGAATCCATGGAAATTCCACATTCCAGTCATCAACAAAGCTAATCTTACGGTGCAATTCATAATTTGTTATAGCTGCAGTATCATGATCAGGTACCTGGCCTGGTTTTGGGGGTCTCTGAAAGCGCATCATATCTCAGACTCAAGCTAAGTATTAGCTTCAGCACCTGACTTGGCACAAATATGTTTTATGTAAATGTAGTGAAATTGTGAATTGTAGTGAAGTCACATGGCGCCAAAAAGTAATCGTGTGCAAAAACGTGATTTCAGTCGCAGCCTCCTATAACACTCAGTTTTATGCCTACTACTTTTATCTGGACCATAATATGACAATGTACATAAATATATGTCCATGGTAGTGAAAGACATGTCTTGATCATTAGCGTGCATGTGCAAAAAGTGGCATGCTGTCTGTTGCTACTCCAGCCTTGAGTTCACTTTTTAAAACTTTCTTAACTTTTATTCTCTTTTCTTCATTCTGTTTCTTCACTCTGACTTCTGCCCTTTACAATGAGATTACTTTCGATTGTTTTTGTGTTTTTTTTCATGCTGTTTTTATCAACGCTGCCTTTGTTTACTTCAGAGAACAGCTGATTGCGTAATGCTGAATGCATAGCGGCCAGACCAGCGGATATTCCACCCGAAAACTGGAGAAAAACACACCGGGGATGTAGAAGTGGGAAGCAACGTCGGGTCAATAGAGGAGGGTCGAGGCGGGACGGGCTTATGGAGAGGAGAAGATTTAAGCTGTGTCTCCCCTCTGCTGTTATGGGCAATGTATGGTCTCTGTACACCGTAGCCACCTGGACTACCTTAAGTGCAGTCTGATGTGTTTCACGGAGACATGGCTGCACAGGGACATCACGGACCAGAACGTCTCCGTGGATGGCTTCCACGCCATTCAGCTGACCGGGATTGCACCGAGAGCGGTAAGAGGAAAGGAGGGGGGCTTGCCATTCAAGTCAACAGCAGATGTTGTAGTACTGGTCATATCACTGTTAAAGAACAGCTCTGTAGCCCGGATGTTGAACTGCTGGCTTTTGGACTCCGTCAATACCATCTGCCTAGAGAGATCCCAAATGTCATCACTGTTGTTCTGTACATCCCTCCCTCTGCAAACCTGACATCTGCCTGCAGCATCATACATATCACCATCTCCAGACTCCAGACTCAACACCCCAGTGCCCTCATCATCATGTTGGGAGACTTTAACCACGTCACCTTTGATATAGTTCTGCCGTCCTTCCAACAGTACGTGAGCTGTCCTACCAGAGAGGACTCTGGACCTGATGTATGCTAACATTAACGTAGCATACATCTCCTCTTCTCTCCCCCCTCTGGGCAGGTCCGATTATAACCTGGTTTAACTCAAACCCTGCTATGTGCCTCTGGTAGAGAGGAAGCGTATGACTACAAGGACTGTGAGGAGGTGGTCTCAGGTGGCTTATGAGACACTGCAAGGCTGCTTTGAAGTGACTGACTGGCCTGCACTTTGTGAGCTGCACAGGGGGAACATTGATGGGCTCACTGAGTGCATCACGGACTACATGTCCCAGCTCGGACTGTAACCTGCTACGCCAACAATAAACCCTGGATCACCAAGGACATTAAGGCCATCCTAAATGAAAAGAAGAGAGTGTTTAGAGATGGCAACCGTGATGATGTGAGGAGAGTGCAGGGGGTTCTCAAACTTAAAATCAGGGAGGCTAAAGACAATTATAGGAGAAAGCTGAAGAACAAACTCCAGCAAAACAACATGAGGGACGTGTGGAGTGGCATGAGAACCATCACCGGGTTTCCAGAAGACTGGTAGCACAGGGTTGGAGGGCCATGTGGACCAGGCCAATGAACTGATGATCTCAGCACTGCCCTAATGGACACCTCTACAGTGTACTTCACGAGTGACCTGGTGAGAAGACAACTGATGAGACTCCACTCCGGCAAAGCTGCAGGACCCGATGGTGTATTTCCCAGGGCGCTTAAAGCCTGTGCCCCCCAGCTGTGTGGAGTACTGAATCAAGTCTTCAGCCTCAGCCTGCACCTCCAGAGGGTCCCTGTGCTCTGGAAGGCGTCCTGCCTCATGCCTGTGCCAAAGACGTCGCGTCCTAGTGGCCCTCAGGACTACAGTGGCCCCGATGTCCCACATCATGAAGACCATGGAAAGATTCCCCCCGGGAGCAGCTAAGGCCTATGGTTGGGCCCTTCACCTATCCACTACAGTTCGCTTACCAGCCCCGCCTGGCAGTTGAGGACTGCATCACCTACCTGCTGAACAGAGTCTACAGCAGTGGTGGCTGCTGGTCTTTCAAGGAGGGGAAGTCAATTTTTCCGACGTACATCATAAATGTGTATTTATATGTAAATTCTACCCTTTGTTCCTGATCTGTGACTTTGTCGTCCCAACTAGGCGTCTTTTCCAGGGACTTGATCAGTGTCCTCTCAATGGCCAGCAGAGCTCGGCTGCTTAGGGCGCACTCACACTGTCCATCCATACCGTGCCCAAACAGGTTTTACGGATAAAGCCTAGTTGGCCCAGCTGGAGCTATTGTGAAGTGTGACCGCCTGTGAGTGTGAGTGATCATGACGGGGGGAGAAGCTCCGCTGCCGCTGCTCGTTTGGGAAAGAAACCGCAGAGTGACAGAACAGAGTCGCCAGACATAACGCTAGTGGTTTTTAACAAAGACAAAGTCGCTGATGATCGGTAAACTCTCCAGATCAGTTCAGAACATTCATTCATTCATTCATCTTCAACCGCTTATCCCGGGGTCGGGGTCGCGGGGGGTGCTGGAGCCGATCCCAGCTGACATCGGGCGTGAGGCGGGGTCCACCCTGGACAGGACGCCAGTCTATCGCAGGGCACATAGAGACGAACATAGACACACAACCATTCACACCTACGGGCAATTTAGAGTCTTCAATCAAGCTAACACATGCATGTCTTTGGATTGTGGGAGGAAACCGGAGTACCCGGAGGAAACCCACGCACACACGGGGAGAACATGCAAACTCCACACAGAAAGGCCCAGGCCGGGATGCGAACCTGGAACCTTCTTGCAGTGAGGCGTCAGTGCTAACCACTACACCACCGTGCAGCCGATCAATTCAGAACAACGGAATGAAAAACTAAGAAAATGCTCCGGTGGATGTTTATCTTTCAAGATCGCTGATTCACTCATTTAGCTGTCAATCAAATAAGGATTCCACCTCAGACAGCTCATCCAATCATCTTGCAGAAGCCAAGCCTCCAGGCCAGCCCACTGCCCCATAGACCCCAAGAGACGCTGAGTGTTCGATGGGCGGGACAAAGCCCAGCATTTATCCAATGAGTTTCTAGTTTGGCTGCAGTGGAACAACCCGCTCTACGCTTCCCCGTTGAAGTCAGTAGAAGCTGAGGGTCCAACTGTGTAAAGAGCTGTGGAAGTAGTAGCTGATTCTGAAGGAATCTGAAGGATGAAGGCTTTCTAGCGCGTATTTAGTCAATGAAATGTAAACACAGCAGTTCATATTTCAGCACTTTTTTTTTTTTGGTGACATTTTAGGGGAAGCTGAGTTTCCCTTGCAGTCTTAAAGCTATCGCCACTGGTCTACAGTCATCTGGACAAGCCTGCGAGCACTGTGAGAGTCATGTTCTTTGACTTCTCCAGTGCATTCAACACCATCCGTCCGGCTCTACTGGGTGAGAAGATGGCTGCTATGCCGGTGGAGGCCCCCATCGTGTCCTGGATTGTGGATAACCTGATGGGCAGACCACAGTATGTACGCCTACAGAACTGTGTGTCTGACAGGGTGGTCAGCAACACTGGGGCCCCACAGGGGACTGTCCTCTCTCCATTTCTCTTCACCCTCTTCACCTCAGACTTCAACTATTGCACTGAGTTTTGCCACCTTCAGAAGTTTTCTGATGACTCAGCAATAGTTGGCTGCATAGGAAAGGGGGATGAAAGTGAATACAGGACTGTTGGGCAACTTTGTCACTTGAAATGAGCTGAATCATCTGCAGCTCAACGTGACTAAAACAAAGGAGCTTGTAGTGGACCTGAGGAGGGTGAAAACACCTGTGACCCTTGTCTCTATCCAGGGGGTCCCCGTGGACACTGTAGAGGAGTATAAGTACCTGGGGGTGTACTTAAACGACAAGCTGAACTGAACTAGAAACGCAGAGACTGTCTACAAAAAGGGTCCACGCTTCTTCCTGAGGAGGCTGAGGTCCTTTAACATCTGCCGGACGATGCTGAGGATGTTTTATGAGTCTGTTGTGGCCAGAGCGATCTTCTTTGCTGTCACATGCTTGGGCAGTGGGCTGAAGGTCGCAGATACCAACAGACTGAACAAACTAATCAGGAGGGTTGGTGATGTCGTGGGGGAGGAGCTGAACACCATATATATATATATATATATATATATATATATATATATATATATATATATATATAAATATATATATATAGTTTTATTTCGTTTTTTCCAAATATGTTATCTGTATAATATTGTTGTTAAATATGTTGTTCGTATAGCTGGAGTTTGTTTAATTTCCCCCTGGGATTATTAAAACATTTCTGATTCGGATCTGATTACTGACTGGTTTATCATCCTGCATAAAAGAGTATGTGACCATAGCATTGCCTATATGCATTCATGTGCATATAGCATATGCCACTCTCTAAATGTTCCTTGAAGGTGTCAGCTACAATAATACTTTTAGGATTGTTATGAGGTACCAACATAACGAGAGGATTAGGTTCTTCAGTGTTGGTAATGTTAGGTTAAAATAAAGAAATGGTTAATGCTTCTTATGCTAAGTTAGTTTGACTGAGTGAAAAGAATTCCTTTGGGTAACAGGGGAGATCGTGTTTACAGACATTCCCAATTTGTATATGTGTTCACGTTGTGGGTGTATTTGTGCTCGACCGCCAGTAGGGGTCTCCACTAGACTGGGGATGAGGGAAGAGAAGAAGAGTTTAAGGAAGAGAGTAGAAAGAGCGCAAGAATTTATGGTTAGCAGTTTGCTGAGAAAGATAATAAACTCAACAGTTTGTTGTCTCCAGTGCTTCACTCACCAACATAACAATACCTGTTTACATTCTGTTTACTTTCAGTTTGTTCATTTGCAAATATTGTCTATATAATACTTTATTTATATTTCACAAGTTAATATTTAGACCTTTAATTCAACTGTACTAGCATGTCATAGATTCTCATTTTTCTTTTACTTGGGTGATTTTCTTTTTTTAATCCATATTTAATGAGCACTGATTGCTTTCTGTTATTGTTGTGCACATACTTGAAACATGTTTGCTAAACATAAACAATCATGTAACATTATGTCCATGCATATTATATTTGATTAATATATGCTTTGGATTTTCCTGTGACATCAGTACTGACACTGTCAAAAACTGAACTTATTTAAGTGATATCTCTAGTTCTTAGTCATGTCACAACACAAGTGTTGAGGGGGCATTATCATATGCTAATAACAATGAAGGAAGTGGTATCCATCCTTCAGCTCACCTGGATAAGAGCACATCTGGATGGTTAAGAGCATGTGGTGCATCTGGACTTCTCTGATTTTTTTCTCTGAACAGAAAATTGAGAGAAAATTTAAAAGAAACTTTAGAGAAAGTGGCTGCTTGGGGTGCCAAAGTGTGTGAGCAAGCAAATATGTGTGTTATCAGAAACATAATTTTGGTGTACTGTTTAGCTGTAAAATGAAAATGTTTGTCTGGCAGGTTGGGAGGTGCATAATTTTTGCTTGACTAGATCACAAACTTTACAGCTAAAGATTGGTTGTTTAAGGTTGGTTGTGGTGGGATCTAGTAGATTCCATTAGGAGCAGACAGAGAAGACTCTGGGAGCAGACAGGGACAGAAGGTGGAGGTAGAGACACATGACTGTTTCACAGATCATCTGTTTAACTGTGCTGTCAGGATATAGGGACAGTTTCATTAAATATGATTTATATATATATATATACTGTATATATATATAAAGGTTACCTACTTTACACGCTTTAATCCAGAATTAAATTTCTTTTTTTTTTTGTAATTAATTTTTTATTGATATTCTTCATCATCAATACAAATATGCTTCTTCACAAAATGCATTTCAAATATATGTATTCTTCATATATTCATATTTGCTACAATTCCCAGTCTTTTTGTTTGTGTATATAAACATAACAGGCAAACAGAGGAAAGGAAAAAGAAGGAAAGAAGAAAACTAAATAAACAAACAGAAAAAAAAAGAACTTTTAGGGAGTGACATTTTCTTTGTAACCTTATTATTGATAAGTAAAAGTAAAATCAGGCCTAAGAGGCTTTACGTAGGAAACCCATTTCTGCCAGCAGGAAGCACATTGTTCTGATCTATAGTTGACAAATGCTGTTATCATCTCCATTTTATAAATGTCCATTGTAATTTCCATCCATGCATTTAAAGTTGGGCTCTCCTGAGATAACCATTTCCTGGTAAGAGTTTTTTTACCGGCTACAAGCAGTGCATTCATTAGAAGTTTATCTCCTTTTGACCAGTCTTGAGGTATATATCCAAAGTATATGGTTTTACTTGCAAAAGGTAATTCACGTTTAAAAATGTCTTGTAAGGCCTTGTGTATCTCCCTCCAATAGTCTTTAATAACAGAGCACTCCCAGAAGATGTGATAATGGTTCGCGTTTTGGTTTCCACAGTTTCTCCAACAGACAGGGGGGTTATTAACATAGTGGGATTTCTGTGTGGGTGTAATAAAATATCTTATTAGATTTTTCCACCCAAATTCCCTCCATTTCTGTGAACTGGTGCACTTCCATTGGTATCTCCATATTGTTGTCCAGTCTTCATCGGATAGAACAATTCCTCCTTCCTTTTCCCACTTTGTTTTAACGTACGAGGTTGAGTGCATTTTAAGATTTAACAGACTCTTATACAAACATGAGATAATATTGCCACCAGTGTCTGAGTTATATGCCTTCCTGAACAGCTCTATCAAACACCTACCTGTCTCAGACATGTTTTTCATCTTTAGACAAATGTAATGTCGCATCTGCAGGTACCGGTAAAAGTCATGCTTTTCTAATGAATTTTTCTCTTTAAGGGTTTCAAAACTGAGCAGTGTTCTTTCTTTCATTACATTACATATAGCTGTTATTCCTTTAGCTGTCCAGTCTTTGAATCTAGTATCCAATTTATTGGGTGTAAAGTCTGAGTCGTATGCACACCATTTAAGGATTACCATATTTTCCTCTAATTTGTGTTCTTTTATGATAGTTTTCCAGGTTTTAAGAGTAGATTTCACCCATGGGTTATCAATAGTGTTTATGTGACTTTGTAGATTATTATCGGCTACGATTGCTTGTATGGGAATGGGAGACACATTCTCCTCAATGACTTTCCATTGAGCAGCATATGATGGGTTGCACCAGCATATCATAGCTCTCATCTGTGCTGCAAAATAATAATCTTTAAAAGAAGGGAAGCCCCATCCCCCCCTTTCTTTGACCAACTGTAGAGTTTTGAGACGAACCCTTGGTTTCTTACCTTGCCATATATATCTTGATAGCATTTTGTCCCATTCATCAAATTGTTTTTGGGTGAGTTATATTGGTAGGGTCTGGAATAGGTACAACAGTCTGGGTAATATGTTCATTTTAATAGATTCAACTCTCGAACTAAAACTAAGAAAAGGAATCAAATTCCACCTTGCTATGTCCTCCTTGATTTTTTTATGTAGAGGCAAGTAGTTGCAGTCTGATAGTCTTGCCAGGTCTTTTGGTATATTGAGGCCCAGGTACTTGAAAGACTGTGTTTGCCATCTCAAGGGATATCTGTTTATAATTTCCCCTGGTGGGTTGTAATTATATGAAAGGAGTTGGGTTTTGTTTACATTAATTCTATATCCTGATAGTTGACCATATTGTTCAAATGACTGCATTAATTTAGGTAGACCGTATGTTGGTTGTCCTAGGTAAATCAAAATGTCGTCTGCATAGCACGCCAATTTATGCTCTCTATCCTTAATAATGATTCCCCTGATATCCTTGTTTTGTCTGATGTATTGCGCTAATGGTTCCAAATATAAGGCGAAGAGTAGCGGTGACCATGCACATCCCTGTCTCGACCCTCTCTCTAAGGTAAATCTATTTGATAAATATCCATTGATTTTAATCCTGGCAGTGGGACTGTCATATAGTGCTTGTATGGTTTTAATAATTGTATCATGTAGTCCAAATCTATGTAGAACTCTATAAAGGAAATCCCAGCTAATGGAATCAAAGGCCTTTTCAGCATCCACGCTTATCACTATTGCCTCAATTTGATTTTTTTGTATATGATCCATAATGTGTAACGTCCTTCAAATATTGTCTTGTGTTTGCCGTTGTTGTATAAAACCTGTCTGATCATTATGTATCAATTTGGGCAGGAACTCCTCTAACCGTTTGGCAATGATGGAGGTAAATAATCTATAATCTACATTTAGGACAGATATTGGTCTAAACGACCCACATTCCATTCTATCTTTGCCTTCTTTTGGTATTGCTGAAATTATTGCCTCTTTCCAGCTGGGAGGCGTTTGTGCCTTTTTTAAAGCCCAGTTTAGTGTGGGGAGTTAGACAGGTGTTAATTCTTTCTTAAATTCCTTATACCACTCCGCTGTATAACCGTCTGAGCCTGGTGACTTGCTTAATTTCAGTCTTCTAATTGCAACTGTTGGTTCACTTTCCGTTATATCAGCAGTCAGCGCTTTATTTTCATCCTCATTTAGAGTAGGTAAGTCCAGAGAATTCAAGAAAGTATCAATTTGCGTCACGTTCCCCCTGGGACTTCTGAATATAGAGTTTTGTAAAACACTTCAAAAGCTTCCTGAATCTCACTTATTTTATTCTTGGTAACTTTTGTTATTGGATGCCTAATTTTATGAATCGTATTTTCTGCCATCTTTTTCTTTAGGTTCCATGCCAATATCTTCATAGACTTAGTTCCGCTTTCATAGTGTCTCTCTTTTAAAAACATTAGATTTTTCTTGATTTCATGTGTTGTGCAAATTATCGATTTCATTCCTAATTATTTTAATTTCCCTCAATACATCCTGAGACAGATTCAGTTTGTGTTTTCCTTCCAGTTCCTTCAACTTGTTTTGTAATGCCTCTAGTGTTTTATGTCTCATTTTCTTCTTGTACGAGGACAATGATATAATTTTCCCTCTTAAAACAGCTTTGAGAGTATCCCACAGAATGGGAGGTGAGACCTCTTCATTACCGTTGAATTCTAGGTAGAGATTGATTTCCTTTTTAATTTGCTCTCTGAAATGGGGGTCGTTCATCAAACTTGAGTTTAGTTCCCAATTATTATTCTTCAGTCGCAGGTTAAAATCAACAGATAAGTATATAGGTGCATGGTCACTTAAGTCTATTGTTCCAAACCCACAAGTGTTTATTTTGTTTTTATCTTTTCCAAATGTTATAAAATAGTCTGTTCTTGTATACACGGAGTGGGGGGCAGAGTAGTAAGTGTAATCCCTTCTGTTGGGGAAAAGGTCCCTCCATATGTCCACCAGCCCGACTTCTTCAAAAAGTGTGTTAACCCTTCTGTGTATAGGGTTTTTATCATGAATTTTCCTACTGGATGAGTCGAGCTTTGGTTGCAAATGTATATTTAAATCTCCTCCGCATATCAGAAGACCTTCTGTTTCTGTTATCATGATTTTAGTGATTTTCCGAAAGAAATGGATGTCACTTCCTGGGGGTGCATATACATTCATTAAAGTAACTGACTTCCCATCTATGCTCCCCCTTACTAAAATAAATCTGCCCTCCTTATCCCTCATTTCAAATACTTTTTCAAAGTTTAATTTGCTTGAGATGAGAATAGCAACACCTCTCCTATGTCTTGATTTGTATGAAGAAAAAAACAGACTGGAGAAGCCCATCCTCTTTAGTTTGGCATTCAAATGAGTTTCCTGTAAATATACCACATGGGCTTGTTCCTTCTTCATTTTAGTTAAGATTTTACTGCGTTTGATTGGGTTTAACAGCCCATTGACATTGAAAGAGATGAATTTTACTTCCTCGTTAGCCATTTACCTACCAATATATTGTTGAATTTATTGAGACAAAGAAAACTTAACATATCTACTCCCTGAACAAACCAGAACCAAGAACTATAAGAGAACAAAGCAAGAAAAAGGTTAGATTCCAAGGCTGGGGTCTCTAGTTGACCCTGGGCTGAGCTAGAAGGAACATCTAGCTGAGGGGGAGAGCCTCTCTTACCCGTAGGCTGAGGGCCCCCTTTGCAGCTCCCGAAAGGAAGAGAAAAGTCTCTGTCCATTACACAGAATGGGCTTCCGTGTGCATTCCTCCCATGTATACATTCTCATTTAGATGGGGGAAAGGAGTGGATTCAAAAAGGAACCATACTGAATATGTGTTTCTCAAGTTCTGTACACCGTCTATTTTAGATTCTGTTTAACTCACCAACACTTATAAAGTTAGTCAGAGCTCACAGCTCTTCTGGATGGGGATAGTGCTGTTTCCTGAAAGCTCGCAGTCTCTCCCTGATGCTCTTCTCTCGTCCCTCTCCCGTCTCCCGCTGTCTCGGTCCTCCCACCGTTTCCCAGGCGAAGTGGGACAGCTGCTCAGCCAGGCTCTCCTTCGGTGTAATCACATTGACAGGTAGACCTCTATCCTTCCTATCTGTAGTCGCCTCCTCCGCTGTCTGGTAGAGCCGCACCCCGTCCTCATAAAACACTTGCAGTTTAGCGGGGAACGGAGTCTGGAAGCGGATCTTTCTCTGCTTGGGAGCTCGCTTCGCTTCAGAGTATTCCTTGCGCTTCTGCAGGACTGCTGGTGGGTAATCTTGGTCATAATATATTATTCTCCCGTTGAAAAGCACCTTCTTCTTTCCCCAAGCTTTACGTAGAATCTCTTCTTTGGTTTTGTAGCGGAGGAATTTGATGATGATTGACTGTGGTTTGTCTTCTCTGTCCCCGGGAGGTCTCGGGGCGAGCGCCCGGTGTGCTCTCTCTATGTCCAGGCTCGTAGTCTGGGGAATCTCCAACGTGTCCCGTAGTAAATTCTCTGTGAACTCCACCATAGCCGACCCCTCTGCTCCTTCTGGGACATTGTATACCCTCAAATTTTCTCGTCGCGACCTCCCCTCTTGATCGAGAAGTTTATTTTCTTGTTGGTTTATCACTTTTATCATCTTGTTTAACACCTGTTCCACGTTTTGAACACGGTCTTCCGTCTTTTCAATTCGTGTCTCTGCCTCCGCTATTTTTCGATTAACATTGATGAGCTCGGATTTAATATCGTTCAGTTGTTGCTTTGTGTCTTTGCGGAAGTCACGTATCTCCTCCAGAACTTTTGCTATATTTGCGGAGTCATTTAGGCTAGCGCTAGCAGTGTCGCTAGCGTTAGCTTCATTCAGCTCATCTTGTACCTCTCCAGGTGAGCTGTTCTCCGCATTTTCTTCGTTTGCTCGTTCTCCTGCTGCGCTTTTTTTGCTTCCATCCTTTTTTCCCATTGTTGCCCCACTTGCCAGTTCAAGAATTATCTCAGTTTTTTAAATTAGACGATTTAACGGGGCGAAGTTATTATTTCTTTGTGGGAGCTGTTGGTTTAGGCTGCCATTTGGTGTGGTGACGTCACCGGAATCCAGAATTAAATTTCTATTTTCAAAGTTACTCAGCACCACTAAAACAGTTTTGTTTTAGGTGGTACTAGTGTGTGTCCATGCTAACATTATGGTCTGGTGGCTGTTCATATAGTCCAGTTATTTTAAGCCTAAATGGGTCAACGTTGAACAAATTGCAACAAAAGCAAACTCAACTGTTTTTGTATTCTCAAAATGTCCTGAGTAAGAAAAAAAAGCCCAGAAGAATCCCAATAGGGGAAAGTTTTCGAAAAAGACGCAAATATACCCTATACATAAGGGATCGACCGAAATGTTTTTTTAGGGCCGATGCTGATACGGACTGCCAATTTTCTTAAGCTGATATTTGGAGCCGATTATACTTTTGCTCCCCCAATTTACATCATAAAAATTACACAATGATGATAACAAATGTAACGAGTCTCAATTTAGAATTTTTTTTATTGAACCTAAAAAAGGGGGGGTAGAACAAGTAAACAATATTTAACAAATATTAACAACAGGTGAGGTAGAACAACTAAAGGGGTGAGGCTAAAGTCCTCAAAGCAGTGGCCGTGGTTCGATTCCCACCTGGGGCCCTTTGCTGCATGTCACCCCCTTGTTTTCTGTGACTTTCAATTAAATGCATGAAAACGCCCACAAAACAATCTTTAAAAAATATATATTAACAATGTGCTCAGCTTCGCCGGCTGTTATAGTTTACATGTTAAGTGACTGCAGGTGAAGCCCATTTCCTTATTTTGCTGCTTTACAATAAAAGCATTTGTTGTGAAAAATGTGACACTCAATATCAGCGGCTGATGTTACAATAAAATAACAGATATATCTGGCGTTAGTCACGGTTTGGAATGTAGACGTTAGTTAAGGTGGCAGGCGTGTGCTGCTTAGGCGGCTGCCTAAAAATGCTGAGGGAAACCCTGATTTCTCAAAGTTTTAAAAGCTCTCCTTCAGTCGGCGCAGATCCCTCATATATGCTGGAATGTGTGTGTCCCACTGAGTGAGACGCACACACACACACCGCTCAGAGTAGGGAGAGAGGGAGAGAAACACACACACACACACACACACACACACACACACCGCTCAGAGTAGGGAGAGAGCGAGAGAGGGAGAGAAACACACACACACACACACACACACACACACACACACACACACACACACACACACACACACACACAGAACAACACAGCAGCCTGCATCCGACTACTATCTATATGCCTATTCGTTATTTTTCTCACGTGAATAGGGAAACCTTCAGATATCACCATGAAAATGACTGAGTTGATTATTTATATCAAGACAAACAAAACATGTATTACAATTTTTTTTTTAATTGTTTGATAACATGGGCAAATGGGGCATAATATAATTACACATGTGCTAATTTTCATAAATACCAAAACAGATCTAAACGTTGGGTATAGACAGGTGAAAATGTCTGGTTGAATCTTGTTGACATATAACAGTAAAATAATTAATGTTAAGGTCTGAATGAATCCATTTATGAGCACTAATGAAGGCAGGAAGAAGGACTTTGAAGCAGCCTTTCTGAATGATTATTGCAGAGATGGGTTTGGGGCTGGGTCTGTGGGAACGTTTTCGGGGGGATAAGTGAGGGAAGAGCAGGACAGAACAGGAGAATGCACAAGACAAAAGGAGCTAAAATAATGTCTATGTTTATTGTGTAATTCTGTGTCTTGTGCAGGATCCATTTATAGTTCTCAGTCATCTACAGGAGCCAAATCCATTCAGCAGTGACCCAAGTCCCTGCTTTAACTCCTTCTTCCTGCTCCATTTTTTTAACACTCATGGGTCGACTAAATGGGTTCATTCACACCTGATCATTCAGTCTTTTACTGTTTTATATCAACAAGATTCAACCAGACATTTCACCTGGATACACCCAATGTTTACATCTATTGTGGTATTTATTAAATTAGCACATATTTAATTAGATGATGCCCCATTTGCCCATGAGAACAAACAATTAAAAAAAACTGTAATACATGTTTTGTTTGTCTTGATGTAAATAATCAACTAAGTTATTTTCATGGTGATATCTGAAGGTTATTTTTTTTAACCCTATTCATGTGAGAAAAATAATGACTAAGTGAATCATAGGGAATATTTGGGTCTTTTTTTAAAACTTTCCTCGATTGGGATTCTTCAGGGCTCTTTTCCCCTTACTCAGGACATATTGAGGATTCAAAATCAGTTGAGTTTGCTTCTGTTGCAATTAGTTCACCCTTTTTTTCATAAAATGACTGAACCAATATTTACCTCAGCTATAAGCACATGAAAACATTTCCCTTTTCATGTGCTTAAAGTTGAGCTCTTTTTAATAACTTTAAATTTGATCTATGTTTTTATTTTTATTTTTTTATTCTTCTTTGCTCCTGCTTTTAACTGTGTTTTTTGTTTGTATACTGTTTTATGTAAAGCACATTGAAGGCGCACTCCCACTGTCCGTCCGTGCTTCAGGGTACTTGTCCCCCCCTCCTCCGTTTGTACTCACACTACCTGGGCCTCAGAGAATGCTTCTTGCTGTCCATATGTCATCACGCCGTAACACGTCATACGCATTGATCGACGTCATCGCGATGCGTCGCTTTGTTTACAAAAGCGTGCGGTCTTTTGACCACATAATGGAAAGCAGCGCAGAAAACATGGTAACGTTTTTGGCTTTGTGGTTTTTTTGGACTTTTTTGGATTGTGATGCAGCACGACCCCGTTTAGTCGACGTTGCAAATGTCTGCGCATGGTTTTCTTCTTTTTTCTATGTCCCAACAGGCGCACATAAAATGGCGTCAGAACCGCTGTAGGCCTCGTGCTCATACACGTGCGCACGCTCGTGCACGTACATGTGCAAACGTGCTTTACAAAAGCCGACCTCTGCCAAATGGTCCGCGGCCGGTAAGCGTATCGCACCGAGGAGCGGCACGGTTGCACTCACACTGGTCAAAGGAACTAGACATTAGCCGTGAAACGTGTGCCCTGAGTTGCCTTGGTATGAAATGCGCTTTATAATTAAAAAAGGTCTTGCCTGATCTTCTCTCATTAGGACATGTATGTGCACCTTAACACCTACTGTATTATGTGTTTAATTGCAAGCCTCAAACTAACTCTGCAACTCTTAAAAAGAACCACTGTTCCCTATAGACACATTTCACTCTGATGATTGTTGTGACAGAGTGTTTGTATCCACATAACTTTTGAATCCTGAAGTTTTAGTTCTGCTTCAATGTATTTGTTCACAAACACTGATTGTAATGAAATCCTTCAGCTGCGACATGGGACTGCTGAGACTTCACCTCCGGAATCGAGTGAAAGGGTTAGAGGAATGTAAATATATTCAGTGTATGTTCAGTATTCTGCTGGCTTTGTTTCTTATCGCTCGTTTGAATTTCAGATTAAATCTCCCGAGTCACAACTACCACTGCTATGTCTGTGAGTGAGGAACCAGAATTCAAATGCTGCCTTGTGGTAATATTGTGTTTGATTGTTAGATCAAATATGTGGCTCCAAAGTGACTGCTCAGGCAGATATTTGATATGGTGAATGTTTCTCTTGATTTCAACCTTTATTTAATCAGATTCAGTCTCAGTGAGATCATGATCTGTGGTCCAGGAAAGAGCTGGGAACAAAAACACCCATAAGCATAACAAAGGAAACACACAGAACAGTTGAGTGTGATGGGAAGCATTAACATATATCATGAGCTACATGTTCAAGAGGACATATAATCCTGCTCTTTTCAGGTTCATACGTGTGTTTTGGGTTTCTACTAGAACAAATTTACATGCTTCCATCACATATTGTCTGTCTGTATTCACTCTTTACACCCACTGGACAGTTATTGCCATATTTATGCTGTAAAATGTTTGTCAAAGCTGCAGAATACGTGTTTTTCAAAATACTGTGGTGTCACAGTGGTCAGCCTGCTGTTTCTTCCTTTGGATACTGAGACTTCCTGATGCTGCCTGTCCCCCTCAGTATTTAGAGCATGTGAGTTTGGTCCTCTCAATAAAATCATGAAAGAAGCAGAGGACTTTGATCCTGAAGAACCACTAGAATGCGACTCATAGCCAAAATAATGCTTCTGACACATGAGCCGCAGCAGTTTGAGCGAGGCAGCTGTCACAGTGTGTAGTGTGGCCTGGGCCTTAGGGCGTACTCACACTGTCCTTTTGGCCGGGGCCAAAACTGTTTTTTCAGCTAAAGCCTAGTACCTTTAAGCAGTGTGATTGCACCCGTTCCGCGCATAACTGCGGCCAGCGGGCCGTCCACGGCCGGCTTGAAAGAGGTGGGCTTTAGCGGAGTCGTTTGCACATGTACGAGCACGAGCGTGCGCACGTGTACGAGCACGAGCACGAGCACGAGCCCTACAGCAGTAGCGTTATGTCCGCCTGTTCGGACATGTAAATAGAAGGACGGACCATGAGCGGACATTTAACAACAACAACAACAATGGCGGTGAAAGGTTCACGTTGATGTGATGCGGAGGTGGAGTGTTTACTGCAGATCTGTGGAAAGATTTGTAAACAAAGCCACACACACGCTATCAATGCGTGTGACGTGTTACGGCGTGATGGCGTATGGACAGCAAGAAGCATTGGCCGGCCCTGGCAGTGTGAGTACAAACGGGGCTTGGGCGCGGGGGGAGAGGGAGGGGGGACAAGTACCCTAAAGCCCAGGTCGCGGTACGGAAGGACAGTGTGAGCACCTTAGTTGACACCCTGTCTCCAGAATATTTGAGTAAGGAGGGTTGTAGCAACAGTGAAATAAGAACAACCTAAATGAGAATACTGAGGACAAGAATAGAACGGATACTGTTAAAGGACTTGTCTAATGTTAAAGGTTTAATTTCATTAAAGCATGAGTATTCTATCTGTAAACTACTCTGTTTAACTGAGAAGGCCCATTAGTGCTTGAATGGTTGTCAAGTTCATGTAGAAAGAATGAAAAAAACCCTGGAAAAAGACAGCAGTGTGCAGGATAGTTGTTTTCTTTTATAAAGGTAGAGATTGACAGTGATGTTGCCCTCGCTGTCAGGGCTCCTAGACTCTAGAATGACCTTCCTGTAGCGAGAAGTGCAGAAAGAATCTTTTACATATGTGCTTTTAAGTGATTATTTAAGTAATTTAACTATTTTGGCTCGTCATGCTTTTTCTATTTTAATATTTTTCATTAGTCATTTATTTTGTGTTCTACCTTCTAAATTCTTGGAAAGTAGTAGTAGTTTCCAGTGTAGTAGTGCCATACCTTACTACCTTACTACCAGAGCACACCTATGACGTATGTGCACGTGCATGGTTATGTGTGCACGCGCATTATTAAAATGTTACACCTTTTCTAAGGTTGTGTAAGCTAATGTGACAAGTCTACATAGACCTTAAATGAGTCAGCTGTTGTTCGTGTGATTAATTTGCACATTGATATTTTTTTTTCAAACTATTGTTTTTCTCATGAATACTTTCACACAGAATGGCAAAAAATATTTCACGGGGCTGTTGCACCACGAATAGACATCAAACAATCAGGTTGTTTTGAGGATTATGTAAACAACAACAGTCTGCTGCTAGACATAGCTACAGTCGGCAAGTCTGCCAGATGGAGTTGACTCAAATTTAAAATGTTTAAAACTCTCACGTCCCTCCCCCTCTACCACCGAGCTCCTCCGCTCCCTCCCATCGAGTGCTCGTCAGTGCACGTGCACCAGATTCCTGTGAACGCGCCCGTGTCTTCTCTCATCAATAAACAGCAATGAGTAAACGTTTCACAGAGGTAGGCTGGCTAACTAACTCATAGATAGCAACTGCTAACATCATTTAGCATATGCCTAGCTTGAGGTGTGGCATGTGATATTGTAAGATGCGCGAGGGGGGAGGGGGGATCTGTGTGTGACTGAGAGTCAGCTCTGTGCTGAGTGGACAGGATGACGTGGGCGCGGGGGATTTTTGTAAAACAAACAACAGGCTCTAGGTGCACGTAGATACATATATTTTTTCTAAAACCAGATGATTTATGTTGTTGTATCGGAGTAGAGTGTCGGCTTCAGTGAATATGATCGAACAAATGTTGCCGACTTCAGCTTTAATAAAGGGCTGTGCGATATGTCGAATATACTTGATAAATGTCTGAAATAGATGTGTGAGATACATGACATTATTGTATTGTATGTATTGAGTATTTTATGGTCAACTGTTTTTTTTTCAAGCGACAGCCAAGACTTGCCTTGGTTTCGTGTTTAAAACATTCTCCGGTGGGTTTCTCCCTCTCCCTCAGGCAGAGGGGGTAGAAAAACACTCACGTCACACACTCACCAACCAATCCCGCGCAACATCTAGGTGCAGAAGGGAGGGGACTTCATCTTCTAGTCTCTCTCGGCTTGCAGCGCCAGCCGGCTCAGGTCGTGAAATCTATTGTATACAGTGTGTTCAAAACCAATTCAATCCACAAATTAAACATGGAAGCGGACAAACAGCTTTTCCTAAGAACTAATAAGGGATTGGTGATCTGGAAGTTTTTTGGATATCAAGAGGAGGACGTGGAGCAAGTCTCACCAGTATGCAAAGTGTGGAAAAAAACTGTACACGAAAAGCAGCAGCACCACAAATATGTTTCATCACCTCGAAACTCACCCGCTACAGTATGAAGAGTCTCTTAAACTCCGAACATTGTGCACACCGGCTAAAACCGCTAAAACCGCTAAAACGCCTCCACCAGCTCAACAAATGACCATAGCTGCCACGTTTTCCAAAGCCACCCCACATGAGAAAACCAGTCAGAAATGGAGAGATATCACGGATGCTGTCACTCATTTCATAGCACAAGACATGATGCTAGTAAGTAGAAAATCCAGGCTTCCGAAAATTCATTAAAACTCTAGATCCCACGAGTTGCCTGGTCCAGAGCACTTCTGTTCTTTTCTTTCCCAGGTTTCCACTTGAGTTTGCACTTTATTGCTCCGAGTTCTGAGCAGCCCTGTTTTATATTGCCCCAGTAAAAGGTAAATGTGAGATTTCATGGGGTCCTTTAAAGGAGATTTCAAAATATCGAGATATATATCGTACATTGTGAAATGGAGGAAATGTATCAGGATATTCATTTTTTCCCCATATCGCACAGCCCTACTTTAATAAATCTCATTTGACGGAAAACTATTTTACTTTAAACCTCGACTAAAGCAGCGTAGATAGCTTCACTTTTTAGTTTCATACACAATAAAAGCTCTAGACACACATAACGTAGTTAACTGTTTACCAGAGGGAACTTGAATTAATTCAGAGCATTTCTCTAAAAGGAAACTCAATAAAATATCTCACAGTAGCTCAGTTTTAGCTTTTCCTGTTTAGGCTGACTGTGGTCAGAAATCACAGGAGGAGACGCTTTTTATTTTATCCGGTGCTTACCTCCGTCACTGCACTCAGCAGCAGAAACAAGACACGGGACTACCCCTGAGCTGCTGTGAATATTCAAACCTTAGATGTCACACATTCGCATCACTGCCGGTGTAAATAGTGCATCTGTCTTTCCCCACTCTCATTCTGTCTTTTACCGCTCTTTGACAGCTACTGGATATTTTAAGGTGGAGTGTTTTCTTTCATGTTAGTTCACGAGTTGAGGTCGTGAATCAATCGAGCCACCTTAAATGTCAAAATGACAACAAACTTTGTTTTCATCATCTTTCTTGAATGACATACACTTTAATAATGGTCGAATCTTGAAGTGCTCAAAAAACTGAATGTCATCCAGATTATTCAAACTGCAACTATTTTGTTTCTCTCACTTGGAGAAAGGAGCTGCTCTGGCAGCACTACACCCCTGGTATATCCATTAATAAAGAGCCACTTAACACCTGTTTTCTTTTTGTCTTTATTTGGAGTCTTTTTGTTTTGGCTTACACTGTATAAAAACAAAGAACTATTGTGATACACACCATAGATGGTACCTTATATACTGGTAGTATAACAGATTGAGTGTGCATATAATTCCCTTTATATTTTAAAGTTTTTCAGCACCACTTCCTACCTACTATCAAAGACTTCTCATCAAGAGCTTCCTATGATATCTTACACAATATGACCTTCTATTTAACGCTGTGAAACGTCGACCAAAGTGGGCCGCAACCGTTAAGTTTAGTCAACAAAGCGTTTTGGTTAAGATTAGAAAAAAAGGTGGGGGTTCGTCTAAGTACTTCTGGGACACAAACCGCTCCCCCAGGTGAAAGTCCTGTGTTTTGGGACCCATTCACCACCCGACCCATGTCCCTGCATGGAATTTAGCGCTCTTATACCTCGCCACGTTACATAGTTATATGTACGAACAGTAAATGAGAACAGCCTGCATCGTGACCCTTAAATCATTCTGTTTTCAGCCACAGTTACATGGATGAAATGGAGTCAAGAAAAGTTTTAACAAAACAACCCAAAAAAAACACAACAACCTCAACAGCATGAGATGTCATGTTGGCAGGTTCATGATCCCATATTTTCTTGATTGATCCTCAATAAATTGTGTCTGACAGGCAAGAAACATGTCTGGGTAGAGGCTTTGGTTCAGATTCTGGTACAGAACACATTTTCAAGGGTGAGAAATCTTAGATTAGGTGACAGACTTGTAATCTTGAATAAATGTTCTACTTATGTTTGGAAAAGAGCCAAACATAAGTATACATGCATTCAAAATATCAGACATAGGGTCTTGATCGATGGGCATTTTATTGGAAAGGGACCTCTTTGCAGACAAAGGGCAGACCTCTGACCTCTGTAAGTGCCTGCACAACAAATACCTCAGCAGCCTTTCGTGGCATTGACTGCTGGAGGACTTTACAGAGGTAAGAAACACATTAGTCCAGGATAGGAAACACACACAGGACCTGCATGACAAAGAGTTATCGGATGTAAGTCAGAGCAATAAAAAAATGATTGAAAATAAGATCTCTGCGTGAACTGTGTGTCTGTCCACCTGGGTTCTTTATCTCAGATTAACACCGTCGGTGTACTCACTCCCAAATGGAAAGAGGAAGCTCATAAGGTCAAAAGGAATATAGAAGACCGTCCTTATTTTGACATAGTAAAGCAATAAAAGTGTAAATGGGTCACAGATTGTAGATCAGTAGCTCACAGGGTTTTATCAATTCATTTGATTTCAACATTTAAAAATACTTATTGAATTTACATTTAAAAAGCTATAACTACAAACCTCAATTTTAAAATATTGTAGCCTTCAAAAGTAAACTCTGCTGCTTTTTAGTGCTGCTTTTTAGTGTCATTACAGTTTGGGTAGTATAACTGCATTAACAGTATACTGCCCACAATGCAATGACACAAAGTCAGCAAAGTTTACCTTTAAGAAAGTTCATTAACGTTATTTAATATTAATGTTAATATTAATATTTTTCTAATGAATAACTCCCAGAGCTGAGATGTGATTTACTGCGGCCTATTGCGCTTGTGAAGGTTCTATTATGCAGGCGTCAGAGGCCCCCCCTTTGTCTGCAGCTGGGGGCTCTTGCTTTATCCTGCTGTATTTGAATTGGAAGGTTGGCATAGACTCCATCTCAGCAGTCTGTTAGATTTGAACACATCAGACTATGTAGTGATGGCTTCCCTCCTCCAGGCTATGACTGGTTCCATATGGTTAGTAGTGACAACAACACTGAAATACGTGTGAAGTCAACCCTCTTCTGACTCTCAGCAGGCTTTGAAATGCTGCTGCTGTTACTGAAATATGCTACAATGACATCCTGTGTTCTGTGTTGTGACTGTACTGCCTGCGTTATGTTGAATAGTGTATGAGTTTATAAGACATTTATGTATCCTTCAACTAATTTGCCTAAGCAAATATGTTTGTAAAAAGCGCACAGTGATGCTGGCAGGATTATGTTTTTAAATTAACATAAAGAAATGGTTATGCTGTGATGTTCACATTGTTTTTGAAATGCTGCACTTACATTGACAAAATTTCCAAACTTTTCAGGGACCCATAATAAAATTCAACATTTTTATAAGCCTGACGGAAGTCACTGAGGTAGTCAAACAACTCCACAGTGGCAAAGCCCCAGGGATTGATGAGATTCTTCCCGAAATGCTGAAAGCTTTGGGTTTGGAAGGGCTGTCTTGGTTGACACGTCTCTTCAACATTGCGTGGAAGTCTGGGACAGTGCAAAGGGAGTGGCAGACCAGGGTGGTGGTTCCCCTATTTTAAAAAGGGGGACCAGAGGGTGTGTGCCAATTACAGGGGTATCACACTACTCAGCCTTCCTGGTAAAGTCTACTCCAAGGTGCTGTATAGGAGGGTTCGTCCTATAGTCGAACCTCAGATTGAAGAGGAACAATGCGGATTCCGTCCTGGACGTGGAAAAACGGACCAGTTCTTCTCTCTTGCAAGGATCCTGGAGGGGGCCTGGGAGTATGCCCATCCTGTCTACATGTGCTTTGCGGATCTGGAGAAGGCATATGACCGGGTCCCTCGGGAAATACCGTGGGAGGGGCTGCAGGAGTATTCTGTGGGCCATCCAATCTCTGTACACCCAAAGCGAGAGCTGTGTCCGGATCCTCGGCAGTAAGTCAGATTCGTTCCTGGTGGGGGTTGGCCGCCGCCAGGGGTGCGCTTTGTCACCAATGTCACCTGTTTGTGATTTTCATGGACAGGATATCGAGGCGTAGTTGTGGTGGGGAGGGGTAGCAGTTTGCTGGGCTGAGGATCTCGTCTCTGCTTTTTGCAGATGATGTGGTCCTGATGGCTTCGTCGGTTAGTGACCTTCAGCACTCACTGGATCGGTTCGCAGCCGTGTATGAAACAGCTGGGATGAGGAAAAGCACCTCTAAATTTGAGGCTTGCTTACTCCAGGTAGGGAATGAGTCCTTACCCCAAGTGAAGGAGTTCAAGTACATCGGGATCATGTTCACGAGTGAGGGGACGATGGAGCGTGAGTTTGGCTGGAGAATTGGAGCAGCGGGGGCGGTGATGCAGTCACTCTATCACACCGTTGTGACGAAAAGAGAGCTGAGCGGGAAGGCAAAGCTCTCGATCTACCGGTCAATCTTCGTTCCTACCCTCACCTATGGTCATGAAAGCTGGGTCATGACCGAAAGAACGAGGTCGCGGGTACAAGCAGGCGAAAAGGGTTTTCTCAGGAGGGTGGCTGGAGTCTCCCTTAGAGTTAGGGTGAGTAGTTCAGCCATCTGTGAGGAACTCAGAGTAGAGCCGCTGCTCCTTCGCGTTGAAAGGAGCCAGTTGAGGTGGTTCGGGTATCTAGTAAGGATGCACCCTGGGCGCCTCCCTAGGGAGGTGTTCCAGGCACGTCTAGCTGGGGGGAGGCCTCGGGAAAGACCCAGGACCAGGTGGAGAGATTATATCTCCACACTTGCCTGGGAACGCCTCGGGACCCCCCAGTTAGAGCTGGTTAATGTGGCCCAGGAAAGGGAAGTTTGGGGCCCAACCCCGGATAAGCGGTTGAAGATGAGATGAGATGAAATGTATATAAGTCAAACAGAACTGTATAGTATACTCTATTACACGTGTTAATTATTGTATGAAAACAAACAACAACCTTTTCCAATTTCCTCATTGTGTTCATATTCACTCTAAATACTTTAAACTAAGGACACAGCCAATAAATACTCTTTTTATTTATTTTTAATTGCTTTACAAGCATTTCATCAGTCTGGCACTGGATTTCAAAGATGAAGAAAAACAGAACTGATTGTACTATCAGCATCTTCTTAAAGTGTAATTCATCTTTTTCAGCACTTATATACATCAAATAGCCATTGAGACAGTTTTTTTCGTGTATCAACTTTTAATAGAGAAATCCAGGCGAGTAGCTAACAGCCGGACGTGGCCAACACTGATTAGCTCAGGGGCAGTACTGTTCTGTACAGTTCTGATAAGTGCATGTAAAGACCAGCTGTAGTACATATGTTAATTATATATATATATAAAACTTAGTCTGGCTAAAGCAAGAGAAAGAGTGACACAACCTGTTGCCAGTGTCATTGTTTTTCTGTTTCCACAGACCACTTTTAATCTGGCTACATGCCCTACGCCCGGGGTCTGTTATAAAAGGCCTGTCCGGGATTGACTTTTCGTGCTGGCATGAGCTGATCCTAAAACCTACAATACCTGTGATGAGAAGCCGAGCTGGTGTCGAAGGTGAGCAGCTGCTGCGATCCATGAGAGTGGTGACCCACTGAGAGCAGAGGTGTTGCTGAGACTGGGACTGAGTGGCCTGCTGTGAAGGACTGGAGGGGAAGATCCTGGTGTGGGATATCAGGAAAAGCCGTCTTTCGCTGCCGGCCAATGAACTTTTCCAGCTTGCTATAAGTATTGGTGCAGTTCCAGACTCTGAGGACAGGGGTATGAGTGAATTGTTAGCCCTGACACAACTGCTTCAGCTAGCAATGCTATTGTTTTGCCGGATAATGTTCAGCAAATGCTTTTGAACTATGATGAATTGAGTAAGAAGATCCTCCAATTTGTGAACCCACATCACAAGCCACCACACAACCTGTACTTGCACAACCTACTACATTGAACCATTGAACCACTTCAACCAACATTGAAGTGCCTCACTTCACAGTAGCGCATTCACAAAGAAGCTGCCATACACGACGCAGCTAAAAACGTGTTGTCCTTAAAGGATCTCCCCTACATTCAGCGCCGTGAATTTAGAGTCCAGGGGGCCAAAATTGGGGATCACTCATCGGACATAACTTAACAGCATGTGTAGGCAAATGGAAGAGGAAGTTAAAGATAACTTCACTGATTCTGAGATAGTCAGAGGTGTGCTAAAGATAGTAAAACAAGGAGATTTCAAGGTCATGCTTGTCAACAGAGAAGATATGACCATGGCTGAGTTTAGGGGACTTCTGAAGTTGCATCTAGGGGAGAGAAATAGCTCAGAACTATTTCAAGAGCTAATGTGCGCGAGTCAAAGTGACCGTGAGACCCCTCTGCAATTTCTGTACAGTGTTATTGGACTGAAGCAAAGAATCCTGTTCTAATCAAAACAATCTGAAGCTGGAATTAAGTATAACCCAGACACAGTCCAAGGTGTCTTTCTGCACACAGTATAACAAGGAATCGGACATAAACACAATAATAATCGCAGTGAGTTGACACCCTTGCTTTCAGACCACACAGTTACAAATGAGACAATTCGTAAACATGTCAGAGTGAGTGACAGCATAGGTTGGGCTCAACCCAATGGCGAAGAAACAGCGCACAGTGCTCAAGTTGGGGGGGGGGGGGGTACTTGAAGCAGCTAAACATTAAGAAAGAGACTATATGAAACAGAAAACCAAAACAGACACTGTGCAGCATCTCTCAGGGAAAATGCGTGTGCTTACTAAGTTAGGGTGCACTCACTTGCTCAGATAATCAACGCCGTATTTTAGTGTGATTGCCATCCTTCAGAGATTTAGTTTTGTCTGACCGTTTTTGAATATTTTCATCGGACCATTTCTGCAGTAAACACTCCATCTCCGCATCAGACCACCGTGAACCCTTAGGCCGATCTTTTTGAAAGTCCTTCACGGGGAACAGTTGTATATAAATAGACATAAGGGACCGCCGTTAATTGTTCATGCTTGTACATGTGAGCATGCTCGTGCTCACACTCCGACCGTGCTTTACAAAAGCCCAACCCTCTCAACTGGGCCACTGCCTGGCAAATGTGCCATGCCTGAGCGCGGAACAGTTGTACTAACACTGATCAAACAAACTAGGCTTTAGCCGTGAAGCGTGCTTGGGCACGGTACGAATGGACAGTGTGAGGAGGCTCTTAGTAGACTCACTTGCAGAGAAAGTGCAAAGAGACCACAGTTGTGACTGTTCACCTGCCAAATTTCAATTCAATTTCAAGAAGAGAGATCCTATGGTAATCCAAAGTGTATTGAGGAGGTTTTTCAGGATTCTAGACTCTGCTTTACTTGTGGTGAAAAGGGGTAACTCAGCAAGAGGTTGTCTAAAATACCCTAAGCAGCAGGAAAATGCCAACCAGTTGCTGAGGGGGTATAGACAGTAACCCGAGCACACCCCAGTTCGATCTTGCAGATACAGAAACTATATTAAATGTCAGCCAGCTCATGTGGAAAGAAGCAAGACCACCATCTTTCACCAATGAACAGACTGCTGTTTGGAAGGAAAGCTTTAACTACAATAAGTGCATCCTTTACAGCCTCGCAGTAAATCTCTTTTAGACACTGGTGCCCAAGTTAGCATAATAAATATGGAAAGACAAATTCTTACCTGACCTTGACATTTGCCAGCTATCTGAACTCATAGAGCTCATGACAGACACAAAAAAGTTAGAAATGTATGCTGTGTATGGGTAACTCATTCCCTTTGATGGTTGGGTCGTTATTACTGTAAACCTGCCTTGAAATAAGGACCCAAACCTATCAAGTAGCGCCCCCTTTATGGTGAGTCCATTACCTCTAGAAGTGCCACTGAGGTTGAAGTGTTAATTCAAGGAAAGTCTGAGAAATTAGCTTCTGGCTTAACTTGACTGCTAGCCATGTCCATCCCTGATGACACAGCACAGACTAACGTAAACTATGTTCAGACAAAAAAGACAGTTACCTCCAGGGATGCTTGAGCTTGAGAACAGGACAAAGAGAGAGAGTAATCCCTGCAAGTAGTGTGACTCCGGTGAAGTGTAGAGCGCTACCCCAGCTTGACCCATCTGACTTGCTGGTTTGAACCAGAAATATAGTTGTGTACAGGGTGTCACTACTTACCAATCTGATTCAACCTCTGTTGCTTCACAGTGGCAACCACCGTTTGTCAGTCACAATGTCAGTAACCTTAATGAGGAGCAACAAGAGACTGTGGGCAAAATGCTGTATGCGGAGTCAGCGGCTATTGCTAAAGATGCTAACGATATTGGCTGTATTCCCAGTTTACAGATGTCAATAAACCGACATGAATGACATTCCAGTACATAAAGCCTATTCCTCTATCCCAAAGCCATTGTTTGCGGAAGTAAAGGAGTACATCTAAGATCTTTTAGCAACAGGATGGCTCAAGTAAGGTTTTCTTTATGCAGCCCCGCTAGTGCGTGTCCGCCAGAAGGATGGTTCATGTTATTGAACCAGAAAACCGTCCCTGACAGGCACCCACTACCTTCAATCAAAGCTCTGACTGATGCCCTTGGGGGGCATTTGTGGTTCAGAATCTTTGATCAAGGAAAGGCGTTCCATCAAGGGTTCATAGTGGAAGGCTCGGGACATGTCACAGCATTCGTAAGAGTAAGAATACCCTTTGGCCTCTCCAACGACCCTACGGCTCTTTAGGGCGCACTCACACTGTCCTTCCGCACCACGCCCTGGGCTTTAGGGTACTTGTCCCCCCTCCCTCTCCCCCCGCGCCCCAGGCCCGTTTGTACTCACACTGCCTGGGCCTCACGCAATTGTTTTTTGCTGTCCATACGTCATCACGCCGTAACACGTCATACGCATTGATTGACGTCATCGCGGTGCGTCGTTTGTTTACAAATCTTTCCATAGACCTCTGAATTTTTCTGCGTCTTGTCCGACTGTTTATGAATATTTTTATCCGACCAAATCTGCAGTAAACACTCCACCTCCGCATCACACCAACGTGAACCTTTTGCCGCCATTATTGTTGTTGTTAAATGTCCGCGCATGGTCCGTCCTTCTATTTTCTATGTCCAAACAGGCGCACATAAATTACGTCAGAACCGTTGTAGGCCTCGTGCTCGTACACGTGCGCACGCTCGTGCTTGTATATGTGCAAACCCGCTATACAAAAGCCCACCTCTCTCAGACGGGCCGTGGACGGCCAGCTGGCCGCAGTTATGCGCGGAGCGGATGCACTCACACTGGTGAAACGCACTAGGCTTGACCCGAAAAAATCTGTTTTGGCCCGGTGCGGAAGGACAGTGTGAGTGCGCCCTTAAAGAAGTATGGAAGAGACGTTGAGCTCACTCAGAGACAAATGCTGTATCCCCTATTTGGACAACATCCTTTGAGCTAACCTTTGAGGAGCATGTTGAGGGAGTTTCTAAAGTCCTGAGAGCACTCCAAAAACATGGGGTAAAGTACTTTTTTCTGTAGGGGTGAACATCAACCCCAGGGACCTAGAAGCAGTGCGTTTTCTGGAGGTTAAAAAAAAAAATCTAATGGTTGGTGACATGAAATGACTCCTTGGCCTTTTCAGCTACTACAGAAGCTACATCCAGGATTTCTCACATATTGCAAAAGCAGTGTAAGTGTTCCTGAAGGTGACAAATAGTGTATTATTGATGCAGACCCACCAAGCAAAATCCAAGGGCCCTAAACTCTCTTTCAAGACCCCTGTGGAGTAGACTACTGAGCACCAGGGAATACTGGAACATTTCACTACTTGCTGTTTCTGAAAAAAGAAGTGAAAGAATATGTCCCTGCATAAAACAAAAGAAACCAACAGTACATATTCGCACCCGATGGTCACAATCACGTCAACTCCCCATGTACCTAGTGTGCATTGACTACCTGCACCTCAAATCTAGTAGAGGTGGATATGAATATATCCTGGTCGTAGAGGATAATTTCAGGAGATTTGCTCTGGTGTATCGGACCAAAAACAAATCTGGATGAACAGCAGCTACAAATTCATCTCATGCTTTGGATACCCCGGCAGGCCTGGTTAGATGCATAAATGAACTGATGAAGCCTCTTGGATGAGAGGTGAAACATCTTCAAAGACAAACAACCAAGTCCACTTGCTTTTGACTTAAATTTATTTGGGGATAACGAATGAGAACATTCACAGGCATACCCCGGCAAGTTACACCATGATCAGGGTCATGAGTTTGAGAACAAACTCTTCCGGACACTGTGGAGAAATCTGAACAAACCTGTATAATCCCATTCAACAGAACCCTCTTGCAGATGCTAAGGACACTTGCTGAAAAAGACAAAGAGCGGTGGAAAGACCATCTCCAACAAACTGTGCATGCTTACAATTGTATGCAGCACAAGTCAACAGGATACTCTCCCTACTTTCTGCTGTAGAGGCACAACCCCCTTCTCTCTGTCGATTTATTGTTTATTGTATTGTTGTCTACAGGGGGAGAAAAACTGAGTATCAAAAAAAAACTATGTAGAAAAATGGACTGAAAAAATAACTTAAGCATATAGGGTACAGCTAAGCGCTAGCAGACAAGCTAACGGTAGTTAAGAGCCAAGACCAGTAACGATTACAAACACTAGCAGAGGACTAAACTGTAGTTAAGAGCCAAGAACAGTAACAGCTACAAATGCTAGCAGACGAGCTAACTGTAGTTAAGAGCAAACAGCAGTAACGGCTAATGGCAGTAAAAAAACAACAGCCGTTACCACATCTACCTTATCATTAACTCACTTTCTATTGCTTTTTTTTTATCAGCAAACACTCACTGACAGCTCATTTGCCTTCAGTAGACTATGTTTTCACTTAATTTAAATTTATTTCCCTTTCAGTCTCACTTGGCTCACTTTTCAAAACTCTGCTCCCACTTGATAGAATAGAATAGAATTACTTTAATGATCCCAGACTGGGAAATTATTTTGTAACAGCAGTAGTGGGT
This sequence comes from Echiichthys vipera, assembly GCF_963691815.1. Lineage (NCBI taxonomy): Eukaryota > Metazoa > Chordata > Actinopteri > Perciformes > Trachinidae > Echiichthys > Echiichthys vipera. The sequence goes on from NC_139826.1 coordinate 3,130,034, forward strand.
CAGCAAATAAAAACTTTGTACATAACATAAATAGAATCCAATATATACATAGTGTATACGTATATACAGTGCACAGTGTGCTATAAACCATAAACAATAATAATATATACAACAAAATATGCAAAATATACTATAACAATAATAATATATACAAAACAAACAGAAAAAACAGTAGAGAGAGCAGAGTTCTCTGTCAGGCAGAGGTGAGAGAGTTATTATAAAAAGTGATGGATTGTGGCAGGAAAGATTTCCTGAATCTGTTGCTACGACAGTGAAGCTAAAGAAGCCTTTTGGAGAAGGTGCTCCGCTGTCTGACAAGTGTGAGTTGGAGAGGGTGATGTTCTCTTTCTCTGCGTAGACTGACACTCACACAAGTAATGCTCGGTAAACTCGTCACCCGGCTACCTAAAATGACACAGGAATCATGTATCTTTAGTGACCATTCACTCGAGTCAGTTGAGTCCTCACACATATTCCGCTGTTAAATGAGAATTTGCATCAAACACAAACATCTTGAAATGTTTACAACTCAACAACATTATAGAACTCTATATATGCTGCCAAATGTTATATAACTCTGTCAGTCTGAGTCGCAAATCAGGATACATCCGGGTATATCCGAGAGAGACATTGAATCGGCTGATTCACAGAGTTGGAGTCTGACTTGCGGATCAGGCACATCCGGGTATATGGTGATTCTTTCGAAAGATGGTGAATCGGCTAATTCCTCGTGTTATTAGCCCACCCATCAATATTTTACTGTGCTTTGGGTGGAAGGCTACTACAAATGTTTAAAATCCATTCCTTAAATCCTCAAATTACCGTTATGTGCCCTATTACTCGAGTGGCGAGTGCCGCCCACTGGAGGTGAGTCAGACTCACTGAGTGGCTGAGTCGCGCACGGAATGTGGATTCAATTTGGCAGACAAGTACACAAGAAAAAGCATTACAGCAGTACAGTGTGTCTGCTTTAAAGTGAAAAAGAACAGAGACAAAATCAAAAACAAACCAACACGGATCCCGCCATCCCTCCAAACAACCCATGTCTGACACGGTCACAATAACCAACCAAACAACATATAACATAAGTAGATAGGTAAAGTAAAACAAACCCAAAACAAATAAAAAAATAAAAATAACAGCAAAAATAAATAAAGTAATTCAAGAAGGAGGAAAACCAAAAGAGAAAGGGCCGGGGGGGGGGGGGTCTCTCTCCTTCCAGGCACTAGGAAGTGTCCTCAGCATCATCAGGAGTAACAGTGAGGCTGTTACTAAAGAGAGCCAGCAGTGGGTCCCAAGTTTTGTAGAATGCTGTCAAAGATCTCCTCTGTGAAAACCTTAACTTCTCTAACCGTAGACATTGTAAAATTTCACGTATCCAACTGTTATGAGTCGGTGGAGAAACACCTTGTTGTTGTATTTCTGTGGCAGTTACAGCACCACATCCAGGCCTGAGTCGGTTTCACTGGTGTCATGTGGACGCAGATATTTCTTGGGTCGAGGCCGTCTGGAGAGGAAAAGGTCGATTTTGATTGCGTGGATGAACCCTCAGACTAACCAGAGTCCTTAAAATGATCTGGGTTGACCATCACTAGCTCGCACACATACACAACACACTCAAAACAAACCAGTGGGCCGGGCTAAACTGTGTTCGTACAGCATATTAGGGGTGTTTTTGGCGAGATAGACCCGCCTCATTCTGGGTAGTCGACCATAGTGGAAATGCACCTATTGTCTTCAACCCATCTTAATGCCAACAGAACTGGCATCATTTCGGCTGCGAAGACTGACATGTGATATGAAATTCTGTATCCTTTTTTATACCCGATTTCAGGAATGCTAATACCAACTGCCACTTTCCCTCTCTTATGATCTTTTGACCCATCTGTATAAATTTGTAGGTGGTCTCCCCATTTTAGTTGCTGCCACACTTCTACATCCTTTCAAATACTGCTGACATCCTTGATTTGCTTTAATTCAAAACCTTTGGATCAACATTATTGACCTAACGGTATCTGGAATCAATCATGATGATACAGCTGGACAACATACTGGAGGACATATACTTTTCGTTGGTAACATTTCATTTTGTCCTTTGAGCTTCATTAGATATCACAAACCAAGTTTATTTCTCCTGATTTCTACAACATCGCCCCCATTTCTATCAATAATGCTGGTATTGGAGGGCTTTTGCTTGGACTATGTCAAGTTTACTGATCACTGAAGAAGCTGCTGCATAAACCATACATCCATAATCAATAGCTGATCTTATCATTGCTCTGTAAAACTTCATCATATTTAAACAATTTCCCCCAGGGGTTATTAAAGTATTTCTGATTCTGATCATTGATTCTCTATCAGCCCCCCAGTCTGATCCAGCCACACACCACACTTCTGTGAAACCATTTCATTATGTTTTTCCCTGTCATCCTTTCATCCAACCACATTCCTAGACATTTCTAATACTTGGCTTTTTAAAAATTGTTATTGTACAATTGTATTTGCTGTGTCTGCATAGTTTTCTTATTTCCATAGATAATTTATTTAGTTTTATCTGTAAAAATTTAAAAAACCCCAATCATTTGCCTACTCAGTCACTTTCTCTAAAGCACCTTGAATTCGGTTAAACAGGTAGGGGAAGTTCCTTCCTTGCTTCCAGATTGCCCCATCATCTGCAAATAACGAAAAACAGCTTTTTCAACATCCAGAAAAACTGCTAAACTGCTTCCTTATTTGCGATAGCTTTCTTTATCTTTCTTTTCTAAACTTAAAATAGCATTCATTGTTGAACGTCTCTGCCTAAATCAACTCTGGATAGTCACACAATGACCACTTTTCTCTGGCTTATCCACAAGTCTATCCTTTATCATCCATCCATCCATCTTCTTTAACCGCTTCTCCCTATCGGGGTCACGGGGGGGCTGGAGCCGATCCCAGCTAACATCGGGTGTGAGGCGGGGTACACCCTGGACAGGCAATCTAGAGTCAACAATTAACCTAACACATGTATGACCCGGAGAAAACCCAAGCAGACACGGGGAGAACATGCAAACTCCACACAGAAGGGCCACAGCTGGGATTCAAACCAGCAACCCTCTTGCTGGGAGGCGACAATGCTAATCACCACCCCACCGTGCCGCCCTTATCCGTTATCATACGTTCCATAATTTTGCGCAAGACAGAGGTCAAGGCAATTGGTCTACAGGAACTCGGGTTATCTGATGGCTTTCCAGGTTTCCCAGTTGGAATAACTACCACATGTTTCCATTCTTTAGGAAGATATCCACTCTCTCACTATTAATTAGGGCAAGCACTTCCTCCCCCATCAGTTCTCCAGAATGTTTAAATAATTGATAGCCCAGCCCAGTCCATCACTACCTGGAGAGGTATCTTTTCCCTGATGAATAGCTTTTTGTAACTCTCCTAGTGAGAAAAACAAATTGATATGATTAGAGTTATCACTATTAATTTGCAGTTCATCCAGTTGCTTTCCTTCACATGGCATACTCCTATTGACGTCACTTACATTGTTAGAGCTCTGTACTTTATGACATTGCTTAACTAACATATTTGATTTTTCTCTGTTATTTACAGTTTCAGCTCCAGCACAGTGAATGACAGGGATTGCTGCCTGCTGAAACACCCCTGTCATTCTATGAACAAGACTCCAAATCTTTTTATGGGTGTATATGGTTCTAATTTACAACAACAATGTCTCCAAAGTTGTTTCTTTGCCACCATGATGACCGGTTAGCCTTAGCTCTGAGTCTCTTGTACTCAATAGCATAGCTCTTCTAATAGATATTTTCTGAACCTTTTATTGGCCCTGTTTCTAGCTCTGACTGCAAAGTCCACCACGGAATCATTGATCCTCTTACAGGAACTTTTTTTTTGGAATATTGAATGGTCCCTCAATTAAACATCTACCAAATTTACAAATGACTGGAACATGATCACTTCGTACTTTATAAAGATCCATTGTCTCCCACCTACTAACTGATGCCAACTCCGCTGATGCAATTGTAATACCTATGGAGGAAGAGACTGCCCGACGTGTTCTAAAACATGTAGTGATCATCATTTAACACAACTAGCTGTTTTTTGTCAATTAAATCTTTTACAATTTTCTCATTTCTATTTCTCTTCTTACTTCCCCAAAGCTCATGTGAGCATTAAAATCCATGACCCACACCACTAGTACACTAATCTGAACCACAATTTCCTGAAAAGGATTATCCTCTAAATTAATGCAGGGGTTATACAAATTAACAACAGTGATTTTCCCTCTGTTAGTTCATATCACTAGAGGGAGAATTATATACTCTCTCTTTGCTTTTGAGTCTATCCCTGCTCACTGGACTCCAGTGGCGGCTCCTGGTCTTTCAAGGAGGGGAAGCTCATTTTTCCGGCCTACATCATTAATGTGTTTGTTTATTCATATGTAAATTCTACCCTTTGTTCCTTTTCAAGAAAATTATCTGTGACCTTGTCGTACCAACTAGGCATCTTTTCCAGGGACTTGACCAGTATCCTCTAAGGGCGCACTCACACTGTCCATCCGTACCATGCCCAGTTGCGGCACACTTGCCGGCCAAGGACCGTTTGGGAGAGGTGGGCTTTTGTAAAGCACATTTGCAAATGTACGAGCACGAGCGTGTGCACGTGTGCGAGCAGGAGGCCTACGGCGGTTCTGACGTCATTTTATGTGCATCTGTTCGGACATAGAAAAAAGAAGGATGGACCATGCACGGACATTTTAAAACATGTTGGTTCACATTGGTGCGATGTGGAGGTGGAGTGTTTACTGCAGATTTGGTCAGATGAAAATATTCAAACACAGTCGGACAAGACGCACAAAAACTCTGAGGTCTATGGAAAGATTTGTAAACAAAGCGACGCATCCGATGACGTCAATCTATGCGTCTGACGTGTTACGGCGTGATGACGTATAGGCAGGCAAGAAGCATTCGCGCGAGGCCCATGAGTACAAACGTGAGTGTGTGAGTACAAACGGGCCTTGCCCGCGGGGGGGCAAGTACCCTAAAGCATGGGGCACGGTACGGACGGACAGTATGAGTGCGCCCTAAATGGCAAGCAGAGCTAGGCTGCTTAAACGGCCTTGGACCATTGTGTTGCGGGTGTAAGACTTGAGCTGCTTTAAACAGGTGAAGCTCCTCTCTACACCTGCAGATGTAGCTCCAACTGTTGCCACTAATGACAACAGTTTGTACAGCTGAGGCATTGCACTGTCTCTCCATGTCTTTCAGAAACAGCAAGAAATCAAACAGCTTTCCCCTGTTGCCCTGCAAGTCCTGGTTTGAATAAAGGACCTGAAGTTCAGACCTTAGTCTCCCTGAATCAAAGAACTGGCGATGACTTTTCAGGACATTCTGAAACGCCTCCTCTGGAAACACACCACTCATCAAATTTCCCTGGATTGACTAATTCTAAAATGCGCATGCTTTCCAAATTTGCAAAACGCCGAGGTATCTGCTCTGAAAGATTGTCTAGGATGGCCATGTACAGATTTCTGTAGCGCTCCTTGGGATCCTGCAGTTGTGACAGACGGCGCTTTCTCAGGGGCTCAGATTGTGGGTCCGATGTGAGATCTGCTGCTTTGGCATAGACAGCCTGGAAAGCCCCCTCTGACCTCTTCTCTTTGACATAAGCAAGAAGAGACTCAATTATTTTCTTGCAGTACAGAACATCCATAGATCTCTGCTGGACAATGTCAAACACCACATCAGTCTCAGAGATGATTTGTTCATATGTGTATAACATCCATGGTCTTATCTGCAATGATCTTCTCAAAAGTCTCCAGGAGGGCATCATAATTGTTTGCAACAGTGCTCACTATCCGTTATGTACAATTCCATCAAGTAGGAGTGTTTCTGGGCAACTTTGAGCAGCCTGCAGACTGAAGAAAAGACGTCCTTTTTGTGGATTTTGAGAAAAATGTGGCAAACCGAGAGAGAGATGCAAAAAAAATTCTGGACTCAGATAAGCATTTAGCCCTTTGAGACATCACCAGATTCAATATGTGTGCATAGCAATGCACAAACATTGCTTTAACTTTGGTTTGCCAACCATCTAGAGCTGAAGCCATGACAGCAGCCCCATCATAGGTTTGTGCCACAAGTTTCTCCCTGAAATTATAGCCCTGCATGTTCTCATTCAAGACTTCAAAAACAGACTGAGCATCTCTTCCCCAAGAAACATCAAAAATCCAATAAAGCGCTCCTGAATTTTACCCGCACTATCCACATAGAGAACAATGACAGAGAGTTGGGGCCTCGTGTATCAAAAAACGTGGCATACGCCATTTTCGACGGCAACGTTCAGATGTATCAAAAGTGAAATGACGGTGGAAATGTGCGTTGCGCCACCCAAACTTCATGGCTGGTGTACGTACGTTTCTACAGCTATTGTTTCTTTGGCGACACTTAGAGGTGATGCTGGGAAACTGTTAATTATGTGAAAACAATTAATCCTCAGTGTAATGTGCACATCAGAGATACATTAATGGAAAATTAACACACACGTGTTTGCAATCATAAGGATGGATATAAAAGCATGCGCAAAGTGATGAAAAAATGACATTAACAATGGCAGCCTTGGCCTTGTTAGAAGACATCGCAAATGGTTATATCAGACGTGAGAGGGTGTTTAGAGAACGGAAAGATCTGTTGGAAAATGATGACAACTGGCTCATGAGTCGTTTCAGGTTGCCGAGGCCAGTGTTACTGGAGCTGTGCGCAGAGCTGCGGCCAGCCCTAGAACGACACACAGCCAGGAGCCAGGTGTTGTCCTAGCCACAGAGGTGCTGACCACTCTAGGGTTTCTGGCAACAGGAGCCTTCCAGAGAAAGCGCCATCACAGGATGAATTTGTTTTTGTGAACAGGAGACATTTTCAACATGTTCAAATAATATGTGATGCACAAATGCAGCTCACCAACATCGTGGCAAGGTGGCCTGGTTCAACGCATGACTTGTTCATTCTAACCAATAGCATGGTTGGTAACAGGTTGGAGGCTGGCACGGTGCGCGATGGGCGGCTTCTCGTGAGTAAATAATTTATCCGTTTAATTGCTCCCCGAATTTAAACCAGCACAATGCCCGTTTGGGCACGTGCATTCAAATATGTGTATTTGTTTTTTCCCTGGTGAAAATAGAGTGGCAGAGCTATCTAGTAAGCCTTTTTTTGTCTCCTTGTGTTCAATATTTGTCTCAATAAACGTGTGCGCAAAGTTGCAAATGTCACACTGCAGTAGCCACGGCGCACCTCTGCAGTCATTAATATAAGTGTGATCATTCTGGTCAATCCTTGTATTGAAGTTGTTTTGTCCTGTTTGTTTTCCCACAAACAGTAGTGTGATTATATATATATATATATACAGTATATCTTTAGAAAAGTAAGTGATTTAATCAAGTGGTGCATGAACAAAGGAAATTAAATCTATTTCACATGTTGTATTCTTCCTTTATTTGACTCCAGGGGACAGTGGTTACCCCCTGAGAATGTGGCGGTTGACCCCTCTCATAACCCCCGGCACCGACCAAGAGGGGAGGTATAACGACCGCCATTCCCGATTTCGGGCAGTGGTGGAGAAGGAAATTGGCCTATTGAAGGGGCGCAGGCGCTGTCTAGACAGGTCGGGCAGGTTGCTGCTGTACACACCTAAGAAGGTGTGCCGCATCGTGCTGGCCTGTGGTGTCCTGCACAACTTGGCACACCGCCATAGCATACCACTGCCAGAGCACATCCCCCCACCAGAGGGACCGGATGCCGGACCCGTCAAACTCGACCCAACCCGTAAAGCGTTACGGGCCCGGCAGCATCTGATTTCAACGATGTAAAGAGACAAGGACACAATATACTTTGTAAGTGCATTTATTGCGTGATAAATATCTCCCAGTGCATTGACAATTTGATCTAGATGGTCACTGACACCACGGATTGCTCTCACTATTTCCTCCTGTGATTCCAGCACAGCTTGTGAAAGGACACGGCCAGTCGGGCAGACGTCAGCAGCTGGCGTGGAGTCGCCAGGGCGCGTGGTGCTGGAGGAGCCAGTGGAGACGCCAGGATGCGAGGTGCCGGTGGAGGTGCTGGTGGAGGAGCCAGGGTGCGAGGTGCCAGTGGAGGTCCGCTTCACCTCCACCTTCCCGTCGGACCATTTTTTTTAAATTTCAGTGGGTGTGCGCTCCTCCGACCCCACAGCGTTCACTGCCTCACACACACTCCTACTCAAATTTATTTTTCTTTGTGTTTATCCCTGAAGAGAGGCTACCAAATAAAACAGCTCTTCGGTCTCCACTTCATTTAATAAAATTTCGAGCTCAGACTCGTTGAAGTTGCGCTTCTTACCTTTACTCATCGTTTAAATCTGATGGTGCAGAGAGGGAATCCCTGGTGCAGGCCCTATTTAAATTGATTTGCATATTTAAATGGGGGCTTGGACAGGGAGGAGTTTAGCACTTCTACATGTGCGCTCAATTCCACATTATTTGGGATGTACAAAGGAAAAGTGCTTGGATCCATGCGTACGCACACTTTGATACATCTGATTTTTTTTTGTGTGCGTACGACAGTTTCTGGATTCTAGCGTACGCCATGTTTCAGTAAGAAATCCACGCAAGTCTTAGTACATGAGGCCCTTGGGCACAGCAAGCTATATCAGTTGTCTCATCCACCTGCCATGCAAAAAGGGGAGCAGCCTGAATTTCATCTTTGATCTCATCAGAAACAGTGGCCGAAAAAGCAGTGATCAAGACATTTTGGATTGAATGGGACATCCCGGGAAACACAGCTGATGACTGGAATTGTGTGGCCAGGACAGAGTCATATTTTTGCAAATGTTTCTGTAAACTCCCTGTAATTCCCCTTGTTGGATGATTCACCAATCTCATCATGCCCCCTAAATGACAGCCCCTGACGGCCAAGCAAGGAAGTCACATCAATAAGGCGGCTTGGGAAAGCCCTGTTTTCTTCGACTGTTTCATTATGTTTTGCTACTTGAATGCGAGCACCTTCATTTATTGCAAGTTCAACCCTGACTCTGCCCAGGCAACTTAACCTTGCACATGCACTCACACGTTCATTGCTTTTTTCATGCCTTTAGTATGCCCTGTCAAAGTTGGATAGATCCCCAAACCAACTTTTGACCAACACATCCCTGAGATGGTTTCCTCAAGAGGCCTGGCCAACAGTACATTTTATTTGTGACAGCACTTCCAGTCAGCCAGCTCACCTTGTCATACCAGGACACCTGAAAAAACCTTTTTCACTAAATCATCTTAGGAGTTGAACTGCCCTGCTACTTAATTCTAATTTTCTCTTTGTAAGGAAGACTATCAAATGGCTTCGCCAAAATCCGATCGACAACATTCATATTATCTGCCTTGATGTGCAGCTTGCTAATGCTAGCAGCTGGAGCTGCTGCGCCAGGCTACTGTGAAGTGTGATCGCCTGTGAGTGCGAGTGATCGTGACGGGGGGGCTCCGTGATGGAGTGACAGAACAAAGTCTCCAAACACAAAACTAGTCGTTTTTAACAAAGACAAAGTCACTAGGGATCGGTGAAGTCTCTAGATCAGTTCAGAACAGCGGAATGAAAAACTTGGAAAATGCTCCGCTCGATGTTTATTCTTCAAGATCGCGGATTCGCTCATTTAGCTGTCAATAAAAAAGGATTACGCCTCAGACAGCTCATCCAATCATCATGCAGAAGCCAAGTGTCCGGGCCAGCCCACTGTCCCATAGACCCCCAGAGACGCTGAGCATCCGATGGCCGGGACAAAGCCCAGCATTTATCCATTGAGTGTCTAGTTAAGCTTAGCTTCCCTTACAGTCTTAGAGCAATCGCCACTGGGGAACTCTGATTTTCGGCAATCACCGACTGTATAGGATTGAAGGGCTTTACAGGTGACTCAACTCCTGATTCTCAATTCATCAGAGTCTGCACTAACCTGACTCTGGCCAGATAAATTTCGTTCTGCCTTGCTTCACACATACATCTGGGATCGTTTCACTGAGAAGCAATTTCAGGAGGCTTGGCATTATCAAAATTCCTTGCATATGATTGGATAAACCACTTGTCCGTCATCTTTATTGACATGCTACTTCAACCACTCACATTGAAACCAACCTGTGACACTGATGAGAGTGACGCAGGGAGAAAGCCAAACAGAACAGGCAACATGTTTTCCACCAACAAAAGCCTTCAGAGCCGTTCTCTGGTGCTCTTTTAAAGAAGAAATATTCTCTAGATTGGACAACACGGATGAAACAGCAGCATCCATGTTGACGTCTGCTTCCTCGATGTGAGCCGCCATTGTTGTCTGAATCACAACAGTCGTTTCTCTGCTGCATCACATCTATCAAACCCTGCCCGGCGGTCCTGATTAGCCTGACCATTTTTGGCGGACCCTGAAATCACTTTCCTATGGAGCGAATCTAGATGGTTGAGTGGAGCTAGGCGGGGTCAAAATGGAAGCAAGGGTCAGGTTAAGTCTGCACAGATGTATGCAGGAATATTGTTCCCCGACCTATACAGGCCGTCGGCCAATAGCCCTTCAAACAGTTCCCTGCAATACCGAAGCTGAACAACACAAAAAACAACAAATTCAGAAATCTCCTACAGCCGCTTTTCTCAAGCGAACAACCTGAAGAAGCAAACAATTTGAAAACACCACCACTAGCATGCCACTCCACTCCCTGCTCCCGCGCATACATCCTCTTCCTTACACACACATACTGGTCTGCTATTCTCTTAAAGAGATACGCTACTCTTACAACACTACCCCTACTCTGAATGGCAATTATAACACATTTCACATTTGCAATCAATCCTTCTGTACTTGATGAATACATAAAAAGTAGAGCTTAATTTATTTTTATTATTTTTGTAAATTTCATTAAAGTATCAATGCGCCTCTGTTTGTCATTGTTGTTACCTATAATGCAAACATCAAATGTTTAGAAAAAGACTTTTCTTATTAAAACCTGAATATTTAGTTAAAAGCAGTGTAGTGGAATGATAAGACCAAGAAAAGTATTTGATTATTTACATTTAAAAAAAATAAAAAAAAGAATTACACATGTTTAAACTAAATTCCATGAATTCATTTTATTTGACCCATTTTTTTCTGTCAAACCAATAACAATTGAAGAATGTTCAAACAAAGTGTTTGAAATCAACCTTAAAATATCAACTACCAATAAAAAAATGGCTAAAAAGTAAAACAAATACATATATACATATATACATGGAGTAACAACAGTCATGCAATTTAACTCCAATGACGCACACATCTTTTATGTGTTTTATTTATATGTTACTGGGGTTACTGTTGTTACCAAGGAGACAAGTAACGTTAGTGACAATTTGGCATGAAAAACACAATTTTACAAAATGGCTACCCCATATAAGACTTCATATTTTCAACCATATAATAACCCCCTCAAATAATCAATGTAATCAATTATTATGTTAAAACCCTGTGGCTATAAAATGAGTAACACAAATGATTGACTTAAAAGCTTCACAAAAAATTCTGATGAAGAATTCAAATGAAGAAAGATTTGACTAACCATATTCCCATGTCAACTGCAAGTGACCGCTTGACCTCTTGATCTAGGAGGAAGTTAAAAGTCAGTGCATTATTTTGAAATAAAAGTGAACTGCGTAGCAGTAAAACCCAAGGATATAATTTTGGGTGACTGATATGTGTTTGACATTACTAATAATAACGATAAATGACTATTGACTAACAATGGCTTATAAATGTTCTATTTAATGTATGCAATGTTAATGTAAGTTTGAATGAAAATCAATTCATGAAGTACATAAATCAGTTGTGTACTTAAGTACAGTGTTGAGGTAATTGTGCTTTACTTGAGTTATCCCATTGTATGCTAATTTATACTTCTACTTCACTACATTTCAGAGGAAATATTATACTTTTTACTCCTCTACATTTATTTGGTAACTTTAGTTTCTAGTTACTTTACAGATTGAGATTATTATTACAAAATATTATCAACAAATTAAATCTCTTATAGTGCTATAGATTACCCTACACAGCAGCTTTAAAGACATTAAAATTAGCCCCACTATGATCAGCTGCAACATTTAAGTGATATTTACATTGATTTGACCAATAATATGATATTCTGAAATAGACCAGACTGCATATGACTGCTTTTACTTTTTGTACTTTGAGTACATTTTGATAATACTATTTTTGTATATATATATAAAAAATCTAAATCGATAATTAAAATAAATATAATATATGACCTAACAAACCCAAACCAACAAAATAAAAGCCAAACAGGATATCCGGTTGTACCGGAAAACCGCCTTGTCTCCATTCTACAGAAATGGCCGTTCTCATTCTAACAGTACATCTCGACGTATAGCAACTAATGTGGTTCAAGGGCGGATTTGTTCTCTTGAAACTCGTCGCTGCACTGTCTTATGCTGTGAAATAACATGAACGGAACTGCTCCCGTTTGAGTAAATATCAGGTCTGCATGAAGTCTTAGTTTCGCTGTTAGCTAACCACCTGCCAGCCCGCTAGCGAGTTAGCTGCAGAGCCCTCGCTCACCCAACACTGCTCGTTAACGCCTGTGAATGGGAAATAAATAGGACCTGAACCCCAAAGAGAACTGTCTTTTGATTCAATAGAAGGTATTTAACCGGGTAACCCCGCGCCTAGATGCCCGAACAAGGCCCCAGGATGAATGGCTTTTCTCTCGGTGAACTATGCTGGCTGTTCTGCTGCCCGCCTTGTCCCAGTCGCATCGCGGCCAAGCTAGCTTTCCTCCCACCGGAGCCCACGTACTCCGTGCATACCGACGCCAACGGGGTAACTAGCTTACATTTAACCGAGCGCGCGGACTGGCAGTACTCCCAGCGAGAGCTCGATGCAGTGGAAGTGTTCAGCACCAGAAGCAGCCGGGGTAACCGGGTTGGCTGTATGTTTGTGCGTTGCGCCCCGAACAGTCGGTACACTCTGCTGTTTTCCCACGGTAACGCTGTGGACCTGGGGCAGATGTGCAGTTTTTATATCGGCCTTGGCTCCAGGATCAACTGCAACGTGTTCTCCTACGATTACTCAGGCTACGGAGTCAGCACTGGCAAGCCATCTGAGAAGAACCTGTATGCGGACATCGAGGCGGCCTGGCAGGTCCTGAGGAACAAGTGAGTCTGAACCATGAGGCTATTCTGGATCACCACATGTCCTCAGTTGTTTGGTGTTCAAGTAGTAAGACAGCCCATGCTGGTCGAAGTCAACATGGGTCCCTCTCCCCTCCAAACAAACAGGTGCACCGTAGAAGCTGCCTCATACATGAAGTAGTTTGAATCCGTAAACGATTCAGAATCAGTGACAACAGCTTCAAAATGACTCTCTGAGACGTAAGCTTCTCACCCAAATCCAAACCTTTATTTTGGAAAAAATGATGCACACACATTTCAGTTTATTTAAAATGACATTCATAATATTGTTTCGCGGAGAAACAGGCTGAATCATGAACCATGACAGACTGCTGCATCCCATTTCAGTGGTCGACTGATATGGGTTTTCAATGGCCAATGTGCAGGGTGTCGGGTGATATAATACCAATAACATGTTGTTTTTTTGTGATTTTGCCGTTTACGATAATTGCTGATATGTTGTATCCCTCAAAAATGTCTTTATAAAAGCATCAAAGGCCTATTGTACTAGCTCAATAGTACATTAGATGTTAATGATAATATTCACAAAAACAACTTGTTCAAGAAAAACAGGTCTTATTTATTCTTTCAAGCACCATAAGCTAATAATAATTTCCTTCGTCCATTAATGATGCCCCTTCTTTCTATACAATGTGTAAATATGGTTGTACCCTACTGGTTTTCACAACTACTATTATTATTATAATTATTATTACTTACTGTAAATATGTGTGTATTTTGATTTGCGCTGTCAAAGCCCTTTGTAAACTGCTGCTTTTAAAGGTGCTATACAAATAAAGTTATTATTATTTATTAACTCAAAACTGAGTCATTCAAGTAAGTACAATACAAAAACAGTGAAATCACCATTGCACGTATTGAGATCAAGCAGTGCAAGTATACGTTAACCATTTCAAAGTGGCTAATAGGATTGACTTTATAAATTATATCATTAACAAACTATCATGAGAGCATTTATCTGACACTTACCCCTAATGTAAACAACACTCATCATATTAGAACTACAAGGCATGAACATTAGAATGTGGATACACATTTAACTGCTGTACTGAAAGGGGTTTTCTTCTTCTTCATATACTGTGTGGTGGTTAATTTGCAGATGGTGAAACAAGGTCGTTGTTGAGCTGTCTTTAACAGCAACCGCTTTCCGACATAGTTTGCAGATTGACCTTTTTTTAAAGCAACATTGGTGTTTTCGAAGCCAAGCCACCTCTATACGAGGATGATCCACGTTTAGATATTAAATCTAACGGCGCAGACTTTAAGGCTAGTAGTTTGTGTTTTGTCTCCTGGCGCTGTTTGTTTACTCATGTTTAACTTCAGCAATTCAGCAGCTATGTTAACTTGGTTTGTTGTTGTTGTTATGAAGCGTGAACACTGTATGTGTTCTCAATACGCACGTGCTGCAGTTAGGGTTGCCAAATTGAGATTACATTTCTAAGCCAGACACACACAAAACCCTGACAAAATTCTGACAGGCTGAAAACCGTCCAATCTGGCAACACTGGTAGTAGTCTGTCCTACTAGGCATCATCATGCAGTGAATGTGTGGCCAGGTTTTTATTTTTTGCAAAATTTAGATACCACCGTAGACTATCTATTGCACACCCCTAGTGCATCTCATAAAATTATACAATCATAAAAAATTAGATACAAAATTGCTGAACATCCATAGTTTGTAAACTCCCCAGGGTTGTGTGCTCAAACTTGCACGCATAGCTTGCCTCCAACACTTTTACAAGCATCTCATTTTAAGAGATAACTAAATTTAATTTCTTTTTAACTGCCTGTAATCAGATAATGTTTGCAGTGGTTCTCTGAATGAGCTGAAAACATTACACTCATTTGGAAAAGCTTTTAAATGAATTTGACATGCTTACAAAAATTTTTTCCTAATTTAATTGATTTGCATTTATCAGTATTTGTGGCAGTCATTGTCTCAGATGTATTTTAATGAATCATGTTCTGTTTTACATTTTGTTTGATAAAGTGGTAAAAAGTTGATTAAATACAGGGGGGAACTGAACTATGAAACTGAACACTGAAATATAAAAAATAATGAAAAATGACTATTTCCTTACATTGCACAGGTGTCAACAGATGCACACTGATATTATGTTGCTGTACAAGACGCCATTCAGACACATGTGGAGCGGCATAGAGCTGCTTTTTACAACAGTGTTTAAATGCAGGCTGGCAGTATAATTAATATTAAAACATCGAGCGGCAAGGAAAAGGAGACTCAACTCTTTGCTGTCGATGTTGATTGATTGGGGAAATTTTCACTTTCTTTACTTATTTCTTTTTTACTTACAGATGGCTATTTTCTTCCTATCTTCAGTGACAATTGTAGCTATATATGCATTGCTTGTTAAATAAGTGTTTTCCATGACTGTCGGAGTTATGTCGAGAGCTGGTGGCAGGACATCCCCCCCCAATTTTTTATGCAGGAAAAGCCTGCATACCTTTTAGAGTGACTACTTGACAAAATGAACATGTGAAGGATTGTGTTTTCTCCAGAGTAAACGCAACATCCCATCTGGCATGTTCTTGAGCCAGCTGTGGCTCTGGGCCATGCTGGGTCATTGCTCTGTGCTGACTGTTAAATATGACAATATCAGAATTAAATTCCATTGGAAACATTGACAGTGTGTTCAAGTACCTCGGGATCATGTTCACAAGTGAGGGGACGATGGAGCATGAGTTTGGCAGCGGGGGCACCGTTGTGACGAAAAGAGATCTACCGGTCAATTTTCGTTCCTACACTCACCTGTGATCATGAAAGCTGGGTCATGACCCAAAGAACGAGGCCGCGGGTACAAGCGGCCGAAATGGGTTTTCTCAGGAGGGTGGCTGGAGTCTCCCTTAGAGATAGGGTGAGAAGTTCAGCCATCCGTGAGGAACTCGGAGTAGAGCCGCTGCTCCTTTGCGTTGAAAGGAGCCAGTTGAGGTGGTTCGGGCATCTAGTAAGGATGCCCCCTGGGCGCCTCCCTAGGGAGGTGTTACAGCCACATCCAGCTGGGAGGAGGCCTCGGGGAAGACCCAGGACTAGGTGGAGAGATTATATCTCCACACTGGCCTGGGAACGCCTCGGGATCCCCCAGTTAGAGCTGGTTAATGTGGCCCGGGAAAGGGAAGTTTGGGGTCCCCTGCTAAAGCTGCTGCCCCCGCGACCCGAGCCCAGATAAATGGTTGAAAATAAATGAGTGAGGGACAGTGTGTTCAACTTCCTGAGTTACTGCCTATTGTCTGTCACCTCCATCTAAATTGTCTGATAAAAAAAAATTTCATAGACCACACAGCATAGGTCGTCTAATTTTGTGTAGTTGCCATGTCTTAAGTTGCTGCAATTTTATTGTGAATTACTTTGAGCTACATCTCTTGTATGAAGTGTTCTATCAATACATTTTGTTAGACCAATGACTCAATACTTGATCATTACTTTATATAAGCCGGCCTGAAGATATATCATTGTGAACAGAAACCATTAGAATTAAAGCCACAAGTGCCGATGAACGAGCACCCGCTGTGCGTAGGCGGAGCCGGCAGGACCCCGGCAGGTGTGGAGAGCGCAGGGATGCTTTTCAGCGCTTCCTGCGTCTGCTGTGTGGTGCTAGAGAGCCTTTTCTAAACATGCTTTGTGTTAAGCCACATTGAAAATTTGATGTAAATGGGATTCATTTTGTCATATCTGGACTGACTTCCTGTTGCCGGTAGGTGGTGTTGTGGCTTTTGGTCACTAATGGCATGTGGCTGTCTTCAGGCCTGGACTCTCATCATGTCTGGAAAATTTGGTGCAGTTTGAACAATGTATCTTAAACACAGAGCGACTTCCTGTTTAATTGTGAGAAGCACAAAATGGCCACCATGCCATCATGCAATAGGCTCAAAACATGCCTTATGTTTCCCTACATGTACGGCAGATCCCACAATAGAAATTTCATGTATATCGGATGATGTCTGTCATTTTTCATCCTGGCAATAGGGGCTGCTCTCACTGGGAGTCAATATCGAGATGTAGGTGTGTTCAGGACATGACTGTTGTCATGAATGAGAAATTTGGTGCAGATTGGACAATGTATGCCCAAGAAACAGCTACTTCCTGTTTATGGCGAAAGGCCTAACTTTGACGCCAAGCAACGGTGGCACGGAGCAAAAAATAGAAAGTGCCAAGTATCTTTACTTAGACACGTCTTTAAATGATACTGGCTGATTTTGAAGTTGATTGTGAGCCCTAGGATGAGTACGTTAAAGTACGACACGTGCAAATGTGCAAAAATGGGCATAAAATTCAAAATGGCCGACTTCCTTTTGTAGCATATATAGCATATCATTCCAAGAGACTTTTTTTTACGCCTCGATGAGTTTTATATGCCAATCGTTTTCAAAAATAATTTTATGTCAATCCTGGGGGAGGGGCTGTCATTTTGTGTTTGCCAATAGGGGGTGCTATCATTGTGAGTCAATATTAGAGATAAAGGGGTGTTCAGGCCGGGACTCTTGTCATGTATGTCAAATTTGGTGAAAAGCTGACTGGAGGTCAGGTTAAAACAACTTTTTCTTGTTTGACGACAGGGCCGACTTTGGCGCAGAGCCGTGCCAACGCAGTGCAGTTAAACGCTAACATTGAGTATCATTTGGTCACAGGTCTTAAGATGGTACTAACAAATTTTGAAGATGATCATATTAAATCTCTAGGAGGAGTTCGTTAAACTATAAAGACATGTAAAAACATGTGACTTCCTGTCGTAGGGGGCGCTATTATTTTGAGTCAATATTAAGACAGGGTTGTGTTTAGGGCGGGACTCTTATGAATCATGAGAATTTTTGGATAATGTACGTAACGTAAAGTTACAGCTACTTCCTGTTTGAAGGTGTAAGGCTGAACTTGGACGCCATGCCACGGTGATATGGACCAAAAGTGCATAGTATCGTTTTGTCAGATATGTCTTTAGATGATACTGGCTTATTTTGAAGTCGATTGTGTTAAATCCCTTGGAGAAGTTCGTTAAAATACAACACGTGCTAATATCGTAATTCAAAATGGCTTCCTGTTGAGTTTACGATATCGCTCCAAGAGGCTTTTTTGTTTGTCTGGAAGAGTTCTTTATGCCTACCAATTTTGGTAAATGTACATCAATCGTGGAGTCCGGGCTGATTCTAGGGGGTGCTAGTGAGTCAATTTGCCATGCCCATTTCCAAAAACACTAAAAGACATAAATTTTCACCGACCTTGAATTTTGTGTGAAGTTTGGGGAGTTTTGAATATGATGAAGCCTCCAAAAAGGCAATTCATTTGGTATTGGGAGAAAAAAAAAAAAATTCTGGCAAATTCAATAGGTCCCTGTCTAACGACTCTGTCGGTGCTCGTGCCCTAATAATGTTCCATCTGACAAATAGTCTAAATGCCACTGAAAGGAAACCATAATGTGTCCTTCCTGGCATTAAAGTGAGACATTTCCTTGTTCCTTGACCAAGCATAAAACAGAGTTAATCATTAGGCTTCCCTTAGGGCAGCTACGCATCTGAGGAGGTGAGGAGATCTTTGTTTCGTTTAATATTTTTTAAGTAAAATTATGATCATTAAGACTGTGGGAGAATAGTATATAGTATAGTAATATAATAGTAATAGTATATAATATGAGAAATAGCTTAATGAGTACTTTATTGTACTTGATTTGTGATTCTTTAAAGTTGTACCTGTTTTTTCACGGTCACTGTGTGTTGGCAATTGTATTTTTTTTTTGGTCATTTGTAAACTTTATTGAAACACATTCACCTCTCTACTTCCAGTCCGTCCCCTATATGTTCCCTGTTAAATCCATACACACGCCATACTTCTATCCTTATTACAAGCCTGACTCAGAAGTTGGAATTTCTGTTTTCTGATTACAAGTGAACGCAGCATACCCGTTGGTGACATTCTGGGCCGACAGACCAACCGCTGTCAATAGCGTCACTAACATGGTGGCTTTTTTACATCTAGCCTGTGAATGTCGCAACAGAAAAAAAGTTCTTTCATTAGTGGGTCATATGGTCATATCAATCACAATTGTTTTAACTCACTCTGTGATAGATATTAACTTAAAAGGCTGATCAAAAAAATCAACATTTGTAAGTACAAGTTTAATCCCTATCAGGTTTTTATATATATATATATATATACACACTCACTCACCGGCCACTTTATTAGGTGCACCTGACCAACTGCTCGATAATGCAAATTTCTAATCAGCAAATCACATGGCAGCAACTCAATGCATTTAGGCATGGATATGGTGAGGAGGATCTGCAATTCAATGCGAGCATCAGAATGGGGAAGAACGGTTCTGTGGGCGCAAATGCCTCCTTGATGCCAGAGGTCAGAGGAGAATGGCCTGACTGGTTTAAGCAGATAGAAAGGCAACAGTAACTCAAATAACCACTGGTTCCAACAGAGGAATGCAGGAGAGCATCTGTGAACACACAACACGTCGAACCTTGAGACGGATGGGCTACAGCAGCAGAGCACCACACCGGTGCCACTCTTGTCAGCTAAGAACAGGAAACAGCGGCTACAATTGGCACAGGCTCACCAAAATTGGACAATTGGAAAAACGTTGCCTGGTCTGATGGGTCTCGATTTCTGCTGCAACATTCAGATGGTAGAGTCAGAATTTGGCGTCAACAACATGAAAGGATGGATACATCCTGCCTTGTATCAACGGTTCTGGGTGCTGGTGGTGGTGTAATGGTGTGGGGGATATTTTCTTGGCACACTTTGAGCCCTTTAGTACCAATTGAGCATCATGTTAACGCCACACTGACTATTGTTGCTGACCGTGTCCATCCCTTTATGACCAGTGGACCCATCTTCTGATGGCTACTTCCAGCAGGAGAACGCGCAAATCATCTCGGGCTGGTTTCTTGAACATGACAATGAGTTCACTGTACTCAAATGGCCTCCACAGTCACCAGATCTCAGTCCAATAGAGCAGCTTTGGGATGTTGTGGAACGGGAGAATCTATGCCACGAAGGATTAAACCAGTTCTGAAGGCAAAAGGGGGTCCAACCTGGTACTAGCAAGGTGTACCTAATAAAGTGGCTGGTGAGGGTATATATGTATATAGTGGTGCTCATAATTAGAGAACTAATTATAACTTCTTAATTTATTCTGAAATAGCGTTTTTTTTATTGTACATAATTTGATAGAATATGAGCTTTGACTAGACCAGCCACTTCAACATAAACCTTTTTTTTGTTCTGAATCGAAGCATGGCACCTAGAATCGGAGTCCAATCGTGACACACACACACACACACACACACACACACACACACACACACACACACACACACACACACACACACACACACACACACACACACACACACACACACACACACACACACACACACACACACACACACACACACACACACACACACACACACACACACACACAGGGCGAGTGATATTAATATTAGGTATGTGTGTTAGCAGCTGGAGGGCAGCAGAACACAGGGAAAGAGTGTGGAGAGCAAAAAAGGTGCCAAAGCCAGTTTATACTGTACGTGGTTACTAGGGGTGTACAATATAAGGGTCAGTGACGAAAAGGGGTTGGTAAGATGAGAAATTTAAAAATCTTTGAAAAACTCTTTTAAAAGCATCTTTGAGTTTTGTTTAAAGGTATATTTTGTGTAAATATTAATTTTATTTCACTTGAAATAGGATATATATATAACATTTTTTATTACCATGTGTTCTAACCACAAAAGAATGATAAATATTAAATATTCCATCCACAACATTTTACGAGTGTACTCATACTAATAACTTATAACCCAAACATAGATTTTTTTATTAGGATTACTTATATAGTTAAATTATAATTGTACTTGCAGTGTCAAGTGACAGAAAAAAACAAAAAAAATCCTTTCTTAATAATTGTTAACAAATTGTGTAAAAAGTCTTTAAAAAATGTGTTATTACACGCCATTCATTAATTTACCTGCACATGATCATATTTGTAAGAAACATATTGGTTACCCTATTTGACAAAAAGCAGTTACATAACCTGACTTGTTTCTTCTACAGTCTTAAACCTTGTTGATAGTGACACTGAAATCAAACACTACAGTCAAGATGGTTCACTGAACTTGACTTTTAATTTTATTTCATTGTAGGAAAAACGTTGGACAAATAACTTCACAAAGGTGATTATTCATTAGTATGTAAAACTCATTTGAAGCATTTTCTGTGATTAACCGCTTTTTCTTTATTTGAAAGTGGCAGCTATTGAAAGAAAAGTGGCTCAATTAAATGATGTTAAAAATGAAAAATCTTCAATTTGTTATTCCCAGCGGCAATTTATTTAAGTAACATTTTATCAGGGCTGCCCCCAAAAAATCATTAGCAGACCAAAATTATATTGGTCGATTAGTCACAGGAAAAACAAACATTTGGAGCCATTTTTTGTCAAATGAAAGTGAAAATCTATGTAACTGAAGTCTGGAGGGCTTCTAATTTGAAACAGGAAATTGTGACAGTCACTCACTGTCAGTGTTTTTAAAAAAAAAATATGGTATCACTTTGAAAAGATGGATGACCCCAAGAAGGTCACATGACCTACCACCTTAAACATGTAAGTAACGCTAGACGAACATGACCTACCACCTAAACATGTAAGTAACGCTAGACGAACATGACCTACCACCTTAAACATGTAAGTAACCGCAGACTAACATGACCTGCCACCTTAAACATGTAAGTAACGTTAGACGAACATGACCTACCACCTTAAACATGTAAGTAACGTTAGACGAACATGACCTACCACCTTAAACATGTAAGTAACCGTAGACAAACATGACCTACCACCTTAAACATGTAAGTAACGTTAGACGAACATGACCTACCACCTTAAACTTGTAAGTAACGTTAGACCAACATGACCTACCACCTTGAACATAGAATAGAATAGAATAGAATTACTTTAATGATCCCAGACTGGGAAATTAATTTCCTTGGACGAACATGACCATGTTTAAGGTGGTAGGTCATTTTTTATCTACGGTTACTTACATGTTTAAGGTGGTAGGTCATGTTGGTCTAAGGTTACAACATGTTTAAAGTGGTAGGTCATGTTCGTCTAATGTTACTTACATGTTTAAGGTGGTAGGTCATGTTCATCTAATGTTACTTACATGTTTAAGGTGGTAGGTCATGTTCGTCTAACGTTACTTACATGTTTAAGGTGGAAGGTCATTTTTGTCTAATGCAGAGGTGGACAATTTTAGGTTTCTCCCTGCTCCAAAACACTTGATTCACACCTGATTCTACTGATGTGCTCGTTATTAAGCAGCTGAAGGTTGTCACAGTTTTGATCATTGTTAGACTCAGGTGTATTCGTCTAAATTAAATAATTAATAAAATAACATGTTGCTGTCATTCTATTTTTGCAGTATAAAACTCTTACCTGCAGAGAGGAGCTGAAGTATTAACTTCACATGAACACAGCATGTGAAAACCAACTCATCAAATTGCTTCAAAAATGTTTTTGTTGTGTCCCAATCCGGTTTTCAGTTTTCAAAATAAAGTATACCAAATAAATATGGAAGTAAGATTAATTACATAATATTCAGAGAACTTTTCACTGTTGAATTTCAGAATAAAAGGTATTTGAAAATATACTGTACACTAAAATATTATATTGCATTAAAAATTAGACTTTTTTAAACGGCCAAGATTCAGATGAATAAGTCAGCTACGTGCCTACGTGTGTAATTTTGTTTATGTTAATAGCACTTTTATTTTTGTACAACTTGATGTAATGTTGAAACGGAGAAAGTTAAAATTGAGAAATACAAAGACATTTTTAGTTTTTGTATAACTTGAACTTGATAGCGCTTTTATTTTTGGAAAAACTTGAACCTGTTAATGTAGCAGTCACTGAGAAAGTGAGTAATACTAACATTTTGAAGTCACTGAGAATTGGTACTAAAAGAATTTGCAAGTTAAGCATGAATAAATTACCTTTGGTCATAGATTGGTCTTTGTGTGGAAATATTATATTAATAATATTATTGCAACCAGTCAATACCTTTTTCAAAAAATAAAATATAATTATCTACCCTGGAAATTCAGACCCTCCACCAGCAAATTTCAATTCTGGGTACTCTCACCCTGGAGCTCATTAAATTTGTCAGACGATCCCAACTCACCAATCAAATCGTACTATCTTTTTTGGACGGGCGTAACAGATGACGACAGTGATGTGCTGTCAATATTATCATCGTTAACAATAAAGATGGCTGTGGATGATGAACAGCGGTTGTTTGAAACGGCTTTGGCCTTAATTCTAAACCATTTGGACTTGGCTTTTTCTTTAAAAAATGAACATTAGACGGCACTCAAATCTTTCGTTTGAAGGGGCAGATGTATTTGCTGTTTTGCTGACTGGATACACAAAAAGTTTCATTAACCAGTTAGCCCTGTTGGTCGCTAAACCAATGGGGCTGAGTGAAAACCCACTGGTGGTTTTTGATTGGTCAGTCGGCCATAGTACTATCAAATTGCGTGCAGTTTTGTTTTGGACTGCATGCGTTGGTGCTGCCCCTTGAGTTGGGAAGGTCTATTGCTTGTTGCCAGAACCTACGTCTTGATAGATGTGCGTCTGGATCTCCAGGCAAATAATCTTCTGCCATAATGCCATAATTTGCCACACTGCCTTTATTAGCCAACAGAGGACTGGAGTAAATCCTGAAGCATGTACTAATTAAAAAAATCGATTTTGAACCAAGAATCGTTTTGAATTGAATCGTGATATGTATATGGATCCAAAAAGCATGAGCGTCCTCAGGGCTCTACTTCTTATCTGTGGGAAGTTCTCTTTCTTGAGACGAGTGACATCTGACTGCAGATCTGTGAGTTCCATCTGGACATCAGTTGAAGCATTGACCACGTCCCACGTGAAAGGACAGGAGACTAAGTCCATCTCACTTTCCACTGCTTTAAAATCTTCAAATTAATAATAATATTGACAGCTATTTTAATTTTAGTTGCAACAATAAGTGCACATGATGGCCTTGGGGGGCCACATGGAACCTTTACATGGCAGCTGCTGCCATCAGTGTTAGTGGAAGGAATACTAGAAATGTGCGATATAAATGCAAGTTCTTTTACCACGTTATTTTACAAACAGCTGGAATGTGTTTTTTTTTTATTGAAGCACTGTCTTTGATAAAACAAAAAGTGCAGTGTTATGTTACATCAATTTCACTGATATCATTACATTTTGAATATGTGACAATGTGCTTAAATTCTAAAACACTGAATTTAGTAAAAATTAAAATGGAAGAATTTGATGAATTTAACTGAATCTAGAAAAAATAAGCAGATTTCATAGGGCATAAGGTACAGTCCTGCCTTTAATCATCCTTACAGTTTTGCAGTGAGTCTGATCCTAACAGTGTGCTGCATCAGAGATCAGGGTTTTCAGTGGGTACTTTGTCCATCCATGTGTGGGGTCAGAGTCTTATTTCAGGATGACTGCTCACTTCAGTGGCTGCTTATCAGAGGCATGATTTGTCTCGGCCAACAGATTAGTCACACCCAAGCTGTTATCTGAAGAGCTCTTATGATGGCATCACTTCATAGGACATATAACCCAGCACCTCTTGTCCAAACCCTTTGCCATGGTTGTCTGTAATACATGGCTGGAATCCTTCTGTGTGTGTTTTGTTGCAGACGGCTGCTAAATATTCTCTGTATTCACACCACTGTCAGGACATGGGAGTTTTTAAAAAACGCACAGTATGTTGTCTCTGTCTCACAATCAAAACAATAAAAGACAGACTTTGCTGACATTGTGAAGTAGCCTGGGATCATGGGAGTTGTCTTCATTGTTGAACAACCACTTCTGCAACCATCAGTGTTGTACTACTCGGCCTCGTCTCAGGTATAAATGCAGTGCTAATATCAGTAAATAAATAAATAAATAAATAACTACAGGTTAAAACAGATGACAATGCCAGACTGTTGGCTCAGAGTGTCTGACACTGTGGGTGGTGTTGATCAAATTTTACCCAGTAAAAAACCTAGTGCTTGTGTGTATACAGTCTATGGTTTGAGAGTCTGGCTCGCTCAGCAATATTTTTGGTGTCACGTCTATTTTTTTCTCAAGTGGAATTGTCAGAGAAGCTAAATAGAAATGAGCTAGCTAACTAACGTGGACTAATGTTATGCTGACAGGTTTTCATGTGATTTGTTGGGGCAAAATGGTTCACTGTGACACTTTATTAGGCAGGGAGAATAATGGCAGCCTGCAATGCAAATATAGACTAGTATCTGTTATTATGCATGTCATTTTAATGAAACTGTGTTTCAGTGTCTGAAACTGTTTTGCTAATCTTTTGACTTTAAATGACTTGAGGAAATATTCTATCATCAGCCAGCTGCTAGTCTTCACTCCAGTCAGCTCTCAGAGCTGTCAAAGGCACAATCGCGCCCTGCACATGATATAACATTTCCCCCTTCGGACACTTTGCAACCAACTGTAAGACGATACAGAAGTATGACGCTTGAATATTGCAATGAATATTAACACTGGACATACAGTATGTGCTACTGCATTTTCATGAAAAATGTATTGGAAAAGTCCTGAAAAATTATTTCTTAAAGAGTGGGGACCGTGTTGCTGCAGTCCTTCCTGTCTGCAGCTGAACAGTTCCCATACCAAACAGTGATGCAGCAAGTCAGTTTAGACAGATGGTGCAGGCATTGTTGAGCCTTCATGAAGGAGGTGGTGCTCTGCCTCCTTGGGAGATTGTCTGTGATGTGCACCTCCAGTGTTTCCCACAAACCAGGCAGCAATGTGTGGTGCAGGATTGTACAGAAACCTCATATTGCCAGACACCTGATCTGCATTTGAGGGGCTCAGACACACACCGTTGCCTTTTCTTTTGCTTTATTATCGTATTTGTATGGACAATCTTTAACCAGTTCAGGTGCCTGATTAAAAAGAGGAAAAAACGATATAAATATATATATCATAGTTTGGAATTGACATGTTTTTTAAGGAATATAAGCATATTTTCAGAAGTTGAGCTCTCTGCACATTCACAAATGAGTGCATTTAGATGGACATGCATATCCAGTTTATGAGGCTTATTATCATATTCAGGATATGGTGTTTACATGAGCACAGAGAACTCAGGTTATTCATATTCCCCATGGACATGATGATGTTTACAGAAACAAAACGGCTTCAGGAAATATGAAAAATGTACTCGAATTTAACAATTTAAAAGCTAATTTCTTTTCTGCTCGGACCATCAGCAGCTACAGCTGTCTGCTCTGAGTTCATCCACAGTCTCTCTTCACCTGCACACACGCGCATGCACGCACGCACGCACGCATGCAGAGAGACAACCTCTGATAAAACAGACTGGAGCGACCTGGTGTGACTACGCCATCTTTGCACCTCTGTCTAATGAGCCGACTGATGTAGAACATAAACAAAGTCAAAAGTAGATTCATCTCAACCAGTTTGAATCTTCACACATTTTAATAGATTTTAACTGTCGTGATATAGCCCTAGCTTAGTTTTCGAGAGAGAGCGAAAGAGCGAGGGCGAGAGAGACTGCTCGATTGCAAATGTATTTATTTTGTGTGAATTAGCCAAAAACAGGTTGTTTAATCACTTATCCGGGGTCGGGTTGCGGGGGCAGCAGCTCTAGCAGGGTACCCCAAACTTCCCTTTCTGGGGCCACATTAACCAGCTCTAACTGGGGGATCCCGAGGCGTTCCCAGGCCAGTGTGGAGATATAATCTCTCCATCTAGTCCTGGGTCTTCCCGAGGCCTCCTCACAGCTGGACGTGCCTGGAACACCTCCCTAGGGAGGCGCACAGGGGACATACTTATCAGATGATCCTGAACCACCTCAACTGGTTCCTTTAAACGCAAAGGAACCAATTGAGCAGCGGCTCTACTCTGAGTTCCTCACGGATGGCGGAACTTTTCACCCTATCTCTAAGGGAGAGTCCAGCCCCCCTCCTGAGAAAACACATTTCGTCCGCTTGTACCCGTGACCTCGTTCATTCGGTCATGACCACAGGTGAGGGTAGGAACCAAAATTGCTGCTCCGATTCTCTGGCCAAACTCACGCTCCATCGTCCCCTCACTCATGAACATGATCCCGAGGTACTTCTCCTTCACTTGGGGTAATGACTGATTCCCTACCTGGATTAAGCAATCCACCGGTTTCCTGCTGAGAGCCATGGCCTCAGATTTAGAGGTGCTGATCCTCATCCCAGCCGTTTCACACTCTGCTGTGAACCGATCCAGTGAGTGCTGAAGGTCACTGACCGACGATGCCATCAGGACCACATCATCTGCAAAAAGCAGAGAGGAGATCCTGAGCCCAGCGAACTGCAACCCCTCCCCACCACGACTACGCCTCGATATGCTGTCCATGAAAATCACAAACAGGATTGGTGACAAAGCGCACCCCTGGCGGAGGCCAACCCTCACCGGGAACGAATCTGACTTACCGCCAAGGATCCGGACACAGCTCTCGCTTTGAGTGTACAGAGATTGGATGGCCCACAGAAGTGACCCCCTCACCCCATACTCCTGCAGCACCTCCCACAGTATCTCCCGGGGGACCCAGTCACATACCCAGGCCCCCTCCAGGATCCTTGCAAGAGTGAAGAGCTGGTCTGTTGTTCCACGTCCAGGACAAAATCCGTATTGTTCCTCTTCAATCTGAGGTTCGACTATAGGACGAACCCTCCTTTCCAGCACCTTGGAGTAGACTTTACCAGGGTGGCTGAGTAGTGTGATACCCCTTCTTTAGCAGTCTCTAAAACACTTACATAAATAGCCTTATATTTAATATCAATACTTGTGGTCCGAGTTGTAGTTGGGTTGGTTGAAAACCTTCTTGATAAGCGTACCCCCACTATGCGGAGATAAATGAACGGAACAATATTTATATATTTAAAAATTGCGTTGAGAAAACCAACAAACCCAGAATCAATTTGTGCTGCTTGGTTTTGATTCTGTGGCACTACGCCGCACATTTGTCTCTGCATGGGAAACACTGACCTCTAAGAACTTAAAACTGTGTAATATCTCTACATCCTGACCATTGAGCTGTAGGGGGGAGTGGGCTGTTCCAGCCCTTCTAAAGTCAACAATCATCTCCTCCACTTGTCGACACAGAGAGATTCCTCCCCAGATTGTTAGTTCTGGCAAGGGAACATGCTGTTCTCCCTCTCTCTCCCTGACAGGCCTGTGTTCTGTCAGTGCTGCCTTTCACCCTGCACTGCTTAAGAAGAGATCCCGGGAGAAGCCATGCCACTGTCCAGGTCCCATATCAAACTGTTCTCTGCCGTACACCACACTGTGCATACCTTACACCAGGCGTCCCCTTTCTCTCTACACTCTTTTTTCCTACTTGTGCTTTAAATAATTCAGATCAAGTTATTTTCCTTTGCTGCAATTTTTTCATCTCATCTAATAGAACAAGGACTGTGTATTAATTTTTTCAAGGATTTTTAGTAGTTGTGGGTGTTTATAAACACCGCAGTTGTCTTTGACGCGATAATCTTAACTCGACATCCATGTAGTAGCTTTTTCAGAGCTTTTAACCACATCTCAGTCTTCTTCAGAAAATTTAGTTTCTTAGTTGTATGTGTAAGAATGAACAGAAAATCTGTGTAGCACCATGAATGCATTTAAGTTAAGACTGCATTTGTTTCGTACTAGCACCGTTAATTAGGAGTGGGAATCTTTGGGTGTCTCACGATTCCATTCAGAATAGATTTTCAATTAAAAACAGTTTTCGGTTCATAATGATTCAAAACGATTTTTGAATTAGTACATGCTCCAGGATCTACTCCAGTCCTCTGTGAGCTATCTATAGTTGTACTCCGTAAGATTTTTATCCAGTTAGTTTAAGTTGCTCTCTATCACAGTGAGTTAAATCAATGGTCATTGATCATATGACCCACTAATGAAAGCACTATATACCAATCTGTGTGTCTGTGGAAACATACCCTCCCTAGATGTGCTCAAGCCGCCATGTTCGTGACACTGCTGACAGCTCTTGGTCTGTCGGCCCAGATAGTCACCAATGGTTAGGCTGCTGGGGCTGCAGGTTTTCATTCCAACCAAGCAAGAACACACCTGGTCCAACAAATCAACTGTGTGAAGACAATTCAGGTGATTGAATAAGTCGGTGTGTTCTTGCTTGGTTGGAATGAAAACCTGCAGCCACAGCGGGCCTTTACGGGATCAGTTTGACACCGAAGCTCACTAATCAATATTACAAAACTAAATAACTATTACAGAGTAATACTTTACTAATGGACAGTCAATTTTGTCAAACAAAGTTCATGACTATTAATACACAGACCAATTTAGGCATTGCACACAGAAGCAAACTTTGGCCAATCTGGTCACAATTACGCATCGTTTTTGTGAAGTAAAAACACTTACTCATCTTCAAATGGATCTCTATTGTTCCTCTCTGTCGGAGGAATCAACCATCTGGCCCAGAAGCACCGTAATCCTTGTCGTGGCCAAATCAGTTCCGGAAAGGCGGTTGTGTTTTCCACTCTTGTGATCTGCTGCCAGCGTCAGGATGCAGTAAAAAGATCAGACTAACTTGCTGATGGTAGTGGGTGGGTCTTTGAGTATCTATTGGTTACTTTCTCAGAAAATGTTGACAGACTCCACGGTTCACCAACCACACACTGTGAAGCAATAGATGCCAGTCACAACGGCTCTTTCCTGTCTAATTGGCCGTGTGAGTGACTTGCGCAGTAAAAAAGAATGCGGAAGAGGGGAGTCAGTTGTTTCTGTAATATATAGATCACGTTTGAACGCTGTATAATCTCTAAGATATTGATATAAACAGTGAAAAAACATCACTAGGACACGCCGGTGCGGGCATCGACCTCAGAGGGTTATACAGGGATTAAAGCAAAAATACCTCTTTTTTTTTTCAGGTTAAGTTGTATTGCCTATGTTCTAGGGGTGCAACGGATCAAAAAACTCACGGTTCGGATCGTTTCTCAGATCAGAGTCACGGATCGGATCATTTTTCGGATCAGCAAAAAAAACAAAAAAGACAAGACAAATAAACATAAGTTTGTCTTTTGTTTATTAACACTTGTTAAATTAAAACATATAAAATCAACTGAAAGTGCACAAGGCATAATATCTTCTTTTTAACAAAAACAAGTTAAAGTGCAACATTAGAAGGCATATCTCCTCCCTTTAAACATGGACCAATGACCATTAATGAAAAACAACTTAAAATGCAATGAGGCACATCATCATCTTCCTTGAAACTTTGAAAGTGAAATAAAGCCCATGTCCACATCATCAAAGAAGAATAAAAGAAAGAAAGCAAAGCATACCTGAGCTTATAATTTCAAATTCTTTTTCAAAAAGACAAGGGTGTCTACATTGTCTGGAGAGAGTGTGGACCTCTTTGCAGTCACTATGTCCCCTGCTGTTGAGAACACTCTCTCGGAAGGAACTGAAGACCCTGGCACAGCAAGATAGCATCTTGCCATCTTGGCAATGTGAGGGTATTTACACTCATTGCTTTTCCACCATGTCAGTGGATCACCATCCACTGTAATGCCGCTTGCTGCCAGGTAGGATGCCACCTCCTCTTTGATGTCTTTGCTGGCAAAGGTCTCTCCAAAAAGCTCTGCCATCGCCGACTTCTTTTGTGGAGGAGATGTGTCCAAGTTTGTTCCTGTTGGCTCTGCAGCTTGACCCTGCAGAAAAAAATTAGTTGATTAATTAAACCTATTATTTACTTTCATGTTTCACAGACATGAAACATCTGGCAATAACATTTAATAAATGCCATTATTACTCAAAATAAAAAATGTATTTAGATTTAAATTTATCATTTTTAAATAATATTCTTTTTCTTTACCTCATCACAGTCTTCAGTGCCCAGACTGCTCACAATCTCAGTGGTGAGGTCACTGTATGTCCTCTGGCGTAGGGCAGGGTCCATGTGAGACAGGGACTTGAACCTTGGATCCAGGGCAGTAGATCTGTGAAGGTAGTCCTGTAGAGTAGGGGGTGAAGTGTATCTGGGTTTCAGGTCCTCTCTAATGGCAGTCTTGACATCTTGAGTGATGGTGCTGTCTTCCACACTTGGAGCCATGGATTGTAGAATCCTTGTTTTCAGCGGCAGAATCATTGACACAGATGGTGACGTTTCAGTGCTCAGCAGAGATGTAACAGTTTTAAGGGGTTTAAGCACCTGTAGGACCTCCTCTGCCACTCTCACATCATCACCAGACAGGGTGATGATGTCTTTAACATTTTTCTTCAGGGTCTTGTCGGTCAATGCAGAGTATATAGCTGCCTGCTGCTCCAGATAACGCTCCAACATATCATAAGTGGAGTTCCACCTTGTTGGGACATCATGTATGAGCTTATGAGTAGGCAGATTTATCATTTCTTGCTTTGTCTTAAGCACATGAGCAGCTGTCGTACTTCGGTGGAAGTAGGAAACCACCTTCCTGATCCTCCCAAGGAGGCGGTCCATCCTATTGACTGAGATTCCCTTCTGAGATGCCAAATTCACTACATGTGCAAAGCACCCTATCTGTGGGCCCAGTCCTGCCTCATTCACTGCATTAATTTGATTTTTGGCATTATCAGTTGTGACTGGGATATTAGTACTGGGCCTCTTTATCTTCCATTCCTCCACTGCTTGTGTCAGTACCTGCGCAAGATGAGTGCCCGTGTGACTCTCGTAGAGGGGGCGTGTCTGCAGCACCGGACTTCTCATCTCCCAGTCTGCTGTGATGAAGTGAGCGGTTATTGTAACATAGCTCTGCGTTCCCCTGGACGTCCACCCGTCTGTCGTGAGCGCAACAGAGGATGCTCGGGATAGTTCATCCACAACTTTTTTCTTCTCCTCCTCATAAAGGTCTGGCACGATCTTTTCGCTGAAGTGGGTGCGCGACGGGATGTAGTAACGTGGCTCAAGCACTTTCAGCATGTGTTTAAAGCCCTCGTTTTGCACAACCGAATATGGCCTCATGTCTGCAGCTATAAACACACCGATAGCGTTTGTGATGGCTTTAGCCCGGTCGGATGGTGCAGCAAGGGGCTGCTTAAATGCAGCGGTGATAAGCGGTTGTTGAGCAGGCTTCATTTTCACTCCGGTCAGTGAAACACCGGGGTGATGCCGCTTCAAATGCGTGGCCATGCTCGATGTGTTTCCACTGTCATATGGCTTTCTTGTGCCACAGTGCCTACACACCGTCAAGGTTTTATCCACCAACCTCTTTCCTTCATCATTATAATTGACAGGGAAGCCAAAATGCTGCCATACAGGGGATTTAAATGACGCAGGGTGTTCAAGCTCCTCCGTTCCTCCGCTCGCCATGACCGCGCTGCTCTTAATATGTGTGTGGACTGAACATGCGCACAACTTTTTTTTTCATAAGTCAATCCGCGGATCACGTGTGTACCGAACCGAAGATAGTGATCTGAACGGATCACGGATCAATGATGATCCGTTGCACCACTACTATGTTCAATCAGTATTTGTAAAACTTATTACAAATTGATCCGAAAGATCCACGTTCCGACAAAAAGGAAGTTTCCTCACTAGTATAGTATGTTGAAAAAAGTCATAGAGACAGGCGCTTCACTAGCTATTAAAAATATTGGAAGTTAGAGTTCTTTCCAGACAGGGGTTCGGGGGGAAATGTTTGAAATTGGGCTGATGAACATGCAATTGTGACGTGGTTTGAGAAGGAAAGGAAAGACCAATAGTAATGTGTGACTCCCGTCGGCGCAGGTCTACTAAGTAGGTTAAAGTTTCTGTTAATTCTGAAGTTATCAAGTCGGTCTGCTTTAAGGTTGATTCTGAAGTTATCAAGTCAGTCTGCTTTAAGTTTGATTCTGAAGTTATCAAGTCAGTCTGCTTCAAGTTTGCTATAGCCCAGAATGCCCGGGTCTAACCCGTTTCTCCCTCTCTCACCCTAGTGAGAGAGCAGTACAGACGAAGTGTAGATCAAAGCTGACATTAGCTTACATCGATGTACATGTGCAAATAAATCAGACAATGCACAGGAAGTTTAGTTATGTGCCATCGAGAACAAAAAGATCCTAAAAACACAACTTAGCAAGCTAGCTGCGGGCTAGCAGCCAGGTGGATTCATATGACGGCTGTGGATCAGTCCGTGACCCGTTTAACAAAGACAAGAATGCCAAATCTTATCGATTCTTAAAGTCAATCCTCACATTAACTTCAGAACTCAAATAGATTGCAGAAAATACATTATTGCTCACCCGTTCCTCAGTCGCAAACCATAGTCTGTTGTATCGAATCCAGTACAAGCAGGACTTTCAAAGCCATAAAGATCCAAACGCTTGTTCCTCTGTTGGTCTCTAAACTGAGCGAGTTATGCGGCATGATCAACCTACTGTTGTCAAGCGATGACCAAGTTAGCAGACGAGATCACACCAATGATGGAAACAAAACAAACAGCCTCTTCATTGTAGCACCGTCATGTTCATTATTGAACAGACACTTGCTGAGCCGCTGTGTAAACAAGCTTTTCATTAATAAAGTTGGTCTGATTGATTAATACACAATGTATGGTGGTATGCTATACATAGTGTTATTCTTGCTAGGCGTCAGGCAAAAAATACAAGAATATTTTTCATAGAAATATATGTATTTTAAATATAATAAAGGGCCATAGAAAGAAACTTTAAGTACTGAGTCCAATAGACGGAACTATGTTGTGGGGAAAACCTTAATCCTTGGGTTAAATCTTGCAGCCAAAGAGGGTGCTAAAAACAAGGTATCTGAAATCTTGTACAACTTTAAGGCAGTGTGGCAAATTATGGCAAGAAAGCACAAGATTTGAAAAGGGTATCAACTGCAATAATGTAAACGCACAGGCCAATTAATGCAAGTCTACTTGCACAGTTTTTAAGTAAATCTCAATTCTAAGTGAAGTGAAAGGCTTTTAACAGAGATTAAAATTATACTGGTAGGCTTGCCTGATTTTTAAGAATCCTGGCCATTTCAAAATAAAATTCTTCAAAAGTAATGTGAAGATAAATGCAGTGTTTGTTGTTGTTATGAATTGCTTCTGCAGTATGGTGCTGTCTTGTTTCTTTTATGTAAAATTACTTAAGAAATGAATGTTGCTCTTCTGTGTGTTGTACAGGTATGGTGTAACACCCGAGAACATCATTCTGTATGGTCAGAGTATCGGCACTGTGCCCACCATCGACCTGGCTGCTCGCTATGAATGTGCTGCTGTCATCCTGCACTCCCCACTCATGTCAGGGCTGCGGGTGGCCTTCCCTGATACACGGAAGACCTACTGCTTTGATGCCTTTCCCAGGTGAGTTTCACACACAACAGCATACACCCCCCCCCCCCACACACACACACACACACACACACACACACACACACTATAGCAATGTATGTCAATTTTCATTTTACAAACACATGTTTGAGGACCTGTTTCAAACTGTTGAATTGACGGTTTTCTGTGTCAACCTACTTCAATTGGATGTCATTATTTGGTTTACATTATTTTTTTTTTTTTAGTATATTTAAAAGTATATTATTATTTTATCATCCTACTCATAATTGGGCGGGGAGAATGCTATGCGATAATCAGAAGTGTTATGTATATTATAGCAAAGTAAGGAACAAATGTGTACTAAGGAACACATGGCTTGCACAAGTTCCAATGTTATAAAACAAACACTTGTCGTGCACATTCTGTTCTGCGCACACGACCTGTCTCCTCCACTCACACATCACACCAGGACAGCTTTGCTGTGTGCACTTGAGATGTAAAGACATAAATAAAAACAGAACAGAAGAATTAACATTGAGCAAGTCTGGAGGGAAGTCTGAGGTATAGAACCATTTTAAATTAGTTGCCGACAGTGAGAGCATGTGTTGTCTTTGTCGAGTGCATTACGTGCGGCACACTGCTCCCCTTTGACAGCAAACAAATGAGGACTTTGACGATGAAGTTGATCCATTTGCAATCAATAACCTAATAAAAAAACATGCAGTTACCTACATGCTTCTTTTCTTGTTGCACTGTTCGTTAAGGTCATTCTGAACAGATTTCTGTCATTCAAACAACTCTGAATTCTAGTTGAAAACGTCAGTTATAATGGCCCACTTATTAAAAAAGAAAATGTTGAATTTAAATCGGGCTCACAATTACAGTTAGTGGGTCGGGCTCGGACAGAACGTACGCAGACTCAGGTAGGGTCGGGCTGGACCTTTGAGACCAATCTGAGCTCTAATGTGTGGGTGGCCAGTCAGCCTCAACATTGAGTAAATTAAATGTTTTCTTTTTCCTTTTTAAGAATAGGGCAATTTTATCTAAGCTAATTATATCATCAATCAATCATGTTAATGTATATTTTCAGACATATTTTCACTTAAATGGATTTGTAGTAAACTACATTACGCAGGGAAAAAGTTTTGAACAGGCATCAAACGTCAACACATCATGTAACAGTTCAACAGAAGTTGCATACTTTCACTACAGTATTATGTGGAAATACTCCACCCTTATCTAGTATATGTATTCATTGTAGCAAAGCCATATGACAGCTGTTATTTAATCTAACTGATATGTCCCGTAATGACTGCAGTGTTGTGGTCTTTGTATCTACGCATTGAGAAATCGAGCACATAGCTCCATCTCCATCTGGTGTCTGTAGGAAGCCAACTGCAAATAAGTCAGCAGTTAGCACACACTGAACTCTTATCAGCGGGGGTATGCGTCCATCTGGCTGAGGTATATACACACACGCACCTAATTACAGCAGATGCAATCATGGTAGTGGCAGATAGTTAATGTTAAAACATTAACATAAAAATGTTTGCAAAAGTATTTAGATGTTAAACCTATAGCACATATGCTCCATAGCATAAGGCATTAATGCAACAGATGTGTCCACGAGCATCCAAACATCATGTAACATGTATTTCAGTATGACAGATAAAAAATAAAGTTAATAATTAATATGAATATGAATTAGCAGCTGTACCGTAGCTGTCCTCATGAATGCCTCCTTGTTTAGATTTTCATTACACTGTTAAACATAACGTTACCTATCTGATCTGTCTTTATAGTTTTGTTAGCATCGTTTGCATGGTGGCTTCTGTGGATTGATGATAGCTCCATGGTCATCTGCCTCACATCTAAAAAACTTCCCTACATGATTCATGGTGCCTTTTTAATCAATGAGTCGGGGCGAAGCCATGGCTGTACTTGCTTCCACATAGGGTTTATGTCATGTGAGCTCCAATTCTTCCTGACCTCTTATTTCTGAATCCAAGTCTGACTGGAACACTCTATACTGCCCCCATTAGTTCCGGAAGAGACACAGCACCAAAACTTACAGTGCCTCAGTGCGTCCGGTGCCTCCAAAAAACAGGCATCATCTGTGTTTTTTTATTTTAGAACCGAAAGGTATCGCAAGTATCTGTTGTCATGATATCCCCACCCTAATTATTCATAAATTTTACCCTCCAATCAAATAAAAACTAGCCTGGTACAAAAAAATTCACCCCCTCAGTGTTGTCATGGAGATATGACCTAAACATACAGACTAGAATGTTTTTTATAAACAAGTCCTAAATATTAATTAATGATGCTGTGAAAACTGTTTAACATGGGGGTGAATAATAAACTGCCCTATTATACAAACTACCCCTAGTGGACACTCTGGACTGAACTGCAGTTTTTGGCACTACCTTATTGGCTCAACCAGGAAGTCGCTGTGGTGGGGTCTTGGGTAAGCATCAAATGAAACAAGCATCTGTAATATGATGTTAAAAGAAGAGTGTTTTAGAAGCATAGCTCAAAACTGCTTCCGTCCCCTCTGGATTTCTCACTTATATCTTTGGATATACTGGATCAACTTTTCCAATGGTCATTTTCAGGAAAGGTTAAGTATAAATTTAGTTGAAAATATCAACCTGCAAGTCGCTCTTTAAGCTATCAAGCTCCAATCCTCAGTATCTGGAAACCCAATATTGTGCAGTGTTACAGGGGTAAATCACTGCTGTGTAGCAGATATCTCTATGTAGCTGTGAGCTCACATTCATACAAATGTTTGAAGAGATTATGTGCATTTGTGGCAGCGACATCTGCCATAATTAAGTCTGTATACCCCAGATGTGAAATGAACAGTAATAGTTTTATTCCATCTGGAATGAAATGAGCTTACAATAATTTCCCTACCTTAATCTTCCCACTAACCTCTATCTGAACAGCAGGGCACCATGGAAGCTGCGCTGCTACAGCTAGTTATGGCCGAGGATGATGAGTTAGGCATTTGTATGCACGGCAGAGACTGGAGCTTTGCACAATTCCATTCAGGCCACAAGTCATAGTCATAGCTGATCATAATGTATGTAACACAATGTGAGTGTGCCTATAGACAGACACTTTGACATGTCCATGATGTTGTCAAGACCAACAGGACTGTGTTTCCACCAGGGCTGCCACTATACACTATTATTCCATTGATGCATCTATCAGCGTTTGTATCAATTAGTCCAACAAAAAAACTTAAAGGAATCATGGTTTTCATGTTTCCAACGCACTGTAGCGGGTTGCCTGAATGTTCTTTTCTTGGCGTGCCAGCTGGTGTTTAATCAGACAATTGATATTTGATGAAATAAATACAAGTAGCTATATCTCTTGTGTTGGTTTGCTCTCTTATGGACATAATGGGCACTGAAAGATGTGTGTGTTGTTTTTGGCTCATTTTGACAGCCCTAGTGGTCAGTAGTCCAGCAGACCTATGAATGGTTCTAATGCTCTGACCCATTTCCTTCTTTTTGCAGCTCCATGTCATTTGTCTTCCATACTTACCCTCAGTCTCTTTCTGTCTCTCTCCACTCCACAGTATTGACAAAGTGTCCAAGGTTGCGTCCCCAGTGCTGGTGATCCACGGTACAGAAGATGAAGTGATCGACTTCTCCCACGGCCTGGCCATGTACGAGCGCTGCCCCCGTGCCGTCGAGCCCCTGTGGGTGGAGGGAGCCGGCCACAACGACATCGAACTGTACGCCCAGTACCTTGAGAGACTCAAGCAGTTCATCTCCTTCGAGCTTCCCACCTCCTGAGGGGAGCTCAGCACTCACAGGCCAGGGTTCATCTCAACACACTCAAGAAGCTGCCTCTTTATCATCACCCAACTTCCTCTCTTAGCACAGGGAGTGGGGGAAGCTGCTCACACTGTTCTCCCCTGTCCTTGGAGCCATTTCAGGGTGGAAATGTGTAGTGGACTGGAAGAGGAGGGGGTTTAAGATTGTTGAGGTGCAGCCAAGAGTCAGTGGCCAGTACCGGCCTGGAGGGAATCTTTGGCCTAACGTACTGTCCCTAAAACCTGGCAGGTGCTCCGTCTCCTACATGTGGACACGGTTTGCCAATGAGCCCAGGCCTAGGCGGTGTTTGCACTCTCTGGGTCACTGCTCTATCTGGAATTCTTTCCCCCCTCCAGTTTCTCCTCTCCTTCCCTTCCTCTACACACTCTCTCCCTGACCTTTTCTGTGTCACTGTCTCTCATTGTGAGCTTCAGCCTTTCTGTCTTCTCCCTCCTGTTTCTCCCACAATCCTTGCTTTCCTTTTGACTGAGTCTTTTCAATGTTTTTTGTATTATTTTATACCAAGTGAAGAAGTATCAGTTTTGCACCTTGAGATAGAAAGTTTTTTTTTTTTACTGTTTCTGCATTTTTAAGTTACCATTCAGGGTTTACCAAACAAATGCACTTTTAATGTGCAGATATTTTCAGGTGATGTTTTTTTTTCTGTTTGAATATGTATATGTTGATTTCTTTTAACTGCATTCCATGTTTTCTTCTTAACTGCAGGTAGAGCTTATTTTTTTCAGTAGGTGTGTGTGTAGATGCTGTTAACCAGAGTGCACACCTGGTCTTTGTAGCCCTGATGCATGCTACTCTCTGACAGGAAGACAATAATGCCAAACTTCATTGAGAAATCTAGCCGTTTACAATATGCCTTGCTAAGTGGCA
Organism: Echiichthys vipera; assembly: GCF_963691815.1. Lineage (NCBI taxonomy): Eukaryota > Metazoa > Chordata > Actinopteri > Perciformes > Trachinidae > Echiichthys > Echiichthys vipera. Next base: position 3,169,357 of record NC_139826.1, read on the forward strand.
TACTGGTACACTCCTGGGAGGAAATGACTGCAGTCCTTGAATACTTTAGAGCCACTGGTAAATTCAGCATAGAGACTTGTGTCAATAAAATGGCAAGATTTATAATGGGTTTGCCTGTTCACTGATTGTAGATGATAGACTGTGGAAGGGTGGTAAAGAGCAATGGGAACCTAAAGTGTGAATTGAAAGACATTGTGATTGGTGGATCAATATGCAAATTTAAGGGTTGCAAATTATTATTTTAATTTTTTAATTAATCTATTGATTATTTTCTTCATTAGTCAAATCAAAGCTGAATTTTCCAGACTACTTAAACGATTTGTGAAATGCCTCAACATGACATTTAGTAATTATCATTTTATCAGCCTGTGTTGCAGAATTTAAGTCATCTGGACATCTCAGCAGCTGATGAAGCCATTGTTGAAAAAGTAATATTGCTCCACAAGCCTCAGTCTTAACTAGCTAGGTCATTTTGTTTATGCATCAACATTCTCACTTGTATATGTAAATTGTATCACACCAGCTGCGTACCCTTTGCTACTAAGCAACACAGCAGTAAATATCCCACATGTTGGGTAACACAGAAGCTTTCCTCAAAAGAAGAGAGAGCAGCAGGTGTCTGGGCTATACTTCAGTCAGCTGGAGATCATGTGGTAATAAGACTTGAGAACTGATTCAAACAGAAACTACTTGACTGATTACTGTAAACTAAAGCCGGGGAGCACGGTGCTGGGGACTACCCGCAGATGGAACTGTGAACTCTGCTCCATGTGAAGGTATTCAAGGTGAACAAGCAGTGGCTGGGACCCGGTGTCATCAGTCATTTCACTACAAATAAAGCCTTACGTTCGTAAACATTTCACCCAGTCCTGTTGACTCCAGCAGGGCTTTCATGGTCTTCAGGGGGACTGATAACTGCTGCTATTCATCAGAGAAATCAATCAGTCAATCACTGTGAAAGCCAGTCAGTTTGGGGAACACTGAAACCACCGCAAGGTACTAAACCCAAATTCAGCCTGAACACTGTCATCCCCTTTTGCCAGCCATGTGTTCTTGCCTGCAGTAGAAAAAGGAGCCCTGTCTACCAACGCTGTTGTCTGCTGAGCCCTTTGATAGTTTTGCTCTTATCCCAGCTCAAACTCCACAGACATCTGAAAGAACCACTGTGGGGATTGCTGTGGAAGTAAACAACGCATGCAGGTCACCTCTCATAGTGACATTTCAGCTTGTATTTGAATCTTTTGTTCTTTTCCCCTTTGCAAAATGAAAACACTTAAAAAAAATTATAGTAAAACGCTAAAAAAGACAAGCAATCACATTGGAGTAAGACAAAGGATAAGTAAACACTATTGCATTGAAGTAAAAGCTGAACCTGTTTTCAGAGAAGGATTGTGTTTGAAGGATATTTGCATAGCAATTTGTGCTGATCGTATGATTGATCCGTGTATTGCTGTGAAGTGGTTTGTCAGTTGAGTATTAGTGTTTTCTGATTATAGCTAATGTTGGGCTCATGTTTTTGGAAAGAGCCCTCGATCATATCTAGGTCATTTCCTCTAGCTCCTCTTTTTAAAGGAAAAGACGACCCTGCTTTAGTCCTGATTATTGTTTTGATACTGACATTTTTTACGAGGTTTTCCAGTCTAAATGTTGATAGATTTACACTGTCTCTGAAGCTGGTTTGTACGATAATCCTCTATATGGTATATCTTCTCTATACATATTAGCCCTTACACAGGGCGGTCTTGTCTCGTTGCTTTGAACACTGGAATCACAATATGCAAATGAAATGCGGATGAAGCTCGTAGAATCAGATGTTGGTAATAATGTGTAAAACAGATGAAATTAGCCTTAAACATGCCGTGAAACAGATTGTCATACATGTGTAGTTGCAAGAAGGCAGCACAATGGATGTTTTAATGCTTATAGTGGAATAAAGGATGCATGGAAGTGTGTGTCAGACCTTATTGTTTCTCAGTTCACCCTAATAATGATTAATGCCCTGAGAGGTATGGTTAAAAAAAGTTTCTGTGCCTGTCAAGTTCTCCCAAATATACAATGTGCTAATGCTATTAGCTTACTTCGATGTTAATTTAGAGAAAATAAATTAGACTTGCAGGTTTTTCCTCTACTCATTGCTTCACAGGTTACATTTATATTAGCAGGCTGACTGCCATGAAAGAAGCCCTGGGTTAGCTAGCAAAGACCACGCTGCTGATTGGCTATTCTGCTCAACAATAAGCCCCCTGATTTGGACACTTCTTTATTGATTAGAGGAACATTGTTAACGTTTGTTTGACATAAAATGATTATTGGGCTAAAAAGTGGTTTCATGTGCAATACTGATAGTTAATTCATAAGTGAGAATTTAACATGCTTCTGAATTGTGTAACCAGATTAACTGCTTCTCTAGCATGGGCTACACAGACATTTGGGATTTAGAAACTTCAGTACAAACTGGTATGAAAACTGACAGGCTGGTTCCATCCTGTGGGCCCACCACTCGCAGGAGAAACCGCTGGGGTCGGGTGCGCTGCTGAGGCTGGCTCCGGGGACATGGAATATCATCTGTCGGGGAAGGAGCCAGAGCTTGTGCGGGAGATGGAGCGCTACCAGTTAGATCTGGTGGGGCTTCCACACACAGTCTTGGTTCTGGAACCATACTTCTGGATAGGGGTTGGACCCTATTCTTCTCTGGAGTTGCCCAGGGAGTGAGGCGCCGGGTGGGTGTGGGGATACTCACAAACCCCCGGCTGAGCGCCGGGGTGTTGGAGTTCACCCCGGTTGACGAGAGGATCGCCTCCTTACGTCTGCGGGTGGTAGGGGGGAAAGCTCTGACGGTTGTTTGTGCATATGCATCCAACAGCAGTTCAGAGTATTCGGCTATCCTGAAGACCCTGAATGGAGTCCTGCATGGGGCTCCAGTAGGGGACTCCATAGTTCTGCTGGGAGACTTCAACGCCCACGTGGGCAACGATGGAGACACCTGGAGAGGCGTGATTGGGAGGAACGGCCTCCCTGATCTAAATCCGAGTGATCGTCTGTTATTAGACTTCTGTGCTAGTCACGGATTGTCTATAACTAACACCATGTTCGAACATAAGGGTGCTCATAAGTGTACGTGGTCCCAGAGCACCCTAGACCAAAGGTTGATGATCGATTTTGTGATCGTATCATCTGATCTGAGGCCGTATGTTTTGGCCACTCGAGTGAAGAGGGGCAGAGCTGTCAACTGATCACCATCTGGTGATGAGTTCGGTCAGATGATGGGGGAAGATTCTGGACAGACCAGGTAAGCCCAAACGAGTAGTGCGGGTGAACTGGGAACATCTGGAGGAGACCCCTGTCCGAGAGATATTCAACTCATCTCCGGCGGAGCTTTTCTGTGGAGGTTGGGGGCATTGAACCGGAGTGGGCAATATTAAAAGCTTCGATTGCTGAAGCTGCAGCGGTGAGCTGTGGCCTCAAGGTCTTTGGTGCCTCAAGGGGAGGTAACCCTCGAACACCGTGGTGGACACCGGTGGTAAGGGAAGCTGTCCGACTGAAGAAAAAGGCCTTCCAGGATTTGTCATCCCAGAAGACTCCGGAGGCAGTTGCAAGGTACTGACAGGCCAGAAGGGCTGCAGCCTCTGCTGTGTCAGAGGCAAAGCAGCGGGTGTGGGAGGAGTTCTGAGAAGGACTTTCGGGCGGCACCAAGGTGCTTCTGGAAAACCATTCGACATCTCATGGGGATGGGGGAGGGGGGAACCGTCCAAGCTGTTTACAGTAAGGATGGGACGCTGGTGACCTCAGCTGATGAGGTAGTCGGGCGGTGGAAGGAGCACTTTGAGGAACTCCTTAATCCGACTAACACGCCCTCTTTTGTAGAGGCAGAGCTGGAGGCTGATGGGGAATCATTGTCAATATCTCTGGCAGAAGTCACTGAGGTAGTCAAACAACTCCCTAGTGGCAAAGCCCCAGGGATTGATGAGATTCGTCCAGAAATGCTGAAAGCTCTGGGTTTGGAGGGGCTGTCTTGGTTGACAAGTCTCTTAAACATTGCATGGAAGTTTGGGACAGTGCCAATGGAGTGGCAGACTGGGGTGGTGGTTCCCTTTTTAAAAAGGGGGACCAGAGGGTGTGTGCCACTTACAGGGGTATCACACTATACAGCCTCCCTGGTAAAGTCTACTCCAAGGTGCTAGAAAGGAGGGTTCGTCCTAAAGTCGAACCTCAGATTGAAGAGGAACAATGTGGATTCCATCCCGGACGTGGAACAATGGACCAGCTCTTCACTCTCGTAAGGATCCTGGAGGGGACTGGGAGTATCGGAGCACCGTGAGTGCAGTCTGATGTGTTTCACGGAGACATGGCTGCACAGGGACATAACGGACCAGAACGTCTCCGTGGATCGCTTCCACACCATTCGGGCTGCCCGGGATTGCACCGAGAGCGGTAAGAGGAAAGGAGGGGGCTTGCCGTTCTAGTAAACAGCAGAGGTTGTAATCCTGGTCATATCACTGTTAAAGAACAGCTATGTAGCTCTGTAGTGATGTCATCACTATTGTCCTGTATATCCCTCCCCCCGCAAACCCGACATCTGCCTGCAGCATCATACATACCACCATCTTCAGACTTCAGACGCAACACCCCAGTGCCCTCATCATCATGTTGGGAGACTTTAACCATGTCACCTTGGATAGAGTTCTGCCAACCCTCCAACAGTATCCAGATCCAGAGAGGATCACCGTTTCCATTTTAATGAGCAATAAGCATAAAATAACTTTTTCAATAATGTGTTTTCTTAATTAATCAGACCTATTATTGATACTGAACGTATCTTATTGCATCATTATCTTACATGTTTTGCTTTACAAATCAGTTGCACTGCGTGTTCAGAGTTATTGCCAGAGAAGATTTTCAATTTTCAAACTGGGCCGCAGCATTACATTTGGGAAGCCCTGCTCTACAGTACCTCTCCTCACACTGGGAAAATGAAAATGCCAGTTTGCTGGTGTGGAGCTCAAAGCTAATGATCGTCTGTTAGTCCTGTTAAATTAAAAAAAAAACATCCTGCAAAAGCAACATCCAAAGGTTATGTAAAGACCATATGACACATATATTATTATATAGTACTTCTAATGTGCAGTCATGCAGAACTGGAAGGATGCACATTCACTACAGTCAACAATCTCCATAATGGTCTTCTTAAGGCTGCAGCCGGCAAGTCTGGCAGATAGAGTTGACTAAAATGTTTACAACTCTTACACCCCTCCCCCTCTACCACTGAGCTCCTCCGCTCCCTCCCACCGAGTGCTCGTCAATGCGTGTGCACCAGATTCCTGTGAACGCGCCCCTGTCTTCTCTTCTCTAACTTACTCATAGATAGCAACTGCTAACATCATTTAGCGCCTAGCTTGAGGCACGTGCCTGTGATATTGTATCATTCAAGATTCAAGATTCAAGAAGCTTTATTTATCCCGAGGGAAATTATTTTGCAACAGTTTCAATACAAAGGTGGGAAAGGATCAGAGTAACAATAAGCATAAACATAAATCAAATCAAAATAAAGCTAACATCAGATAAATCAAGCAATGAACTAAGTGGGACAGAGTGCAACAGACATCGTGGATAAGCGTAGGTATATACAATATACAACAATACGCACTGTTCAGTTTAGCAGCGGATTGAAAATAAATAAGTACAAACTAATAAGTGAGAAGGAGCGATAAGTTATAAGTATTAAAAAATGTAGCAGCATTTCCTACAGAACTAAGTGACAGTATGGCACAGTGGAGTGTAGCAGCATTTCGTACTGAAGTAAGTTACAGTAAGTTACAGTAAACCACAGTGAAATGTAGCAGCATGTCCTAAGCCCAGTAAAGTGTGGCAGCAGATAGTTACAGTACCATTAATAAATAAATAAAGTGATGTAGTGGTGATATAAAGAGACAGTGTAAAGTGTAGCAGCAGTAAGTTACAGTACCACAAAAATAAGTGATGTAGTGGTGGTATAAAGTGACAGTGTAGTATAGCAGCATTTCTCACTGAAGTAAGTGACAGTACAACTGAATAAAGTGGTGCAGTGATGATATAAAGTGACAAAGTGACATTTTCAGGATACAGTGTCTCCACTGTTCCTTACCTGACCAGGGGGAGATGAATTAAGTTTGATGGCCGCCGGAAGAAAAGACTTCCTCCGGCGTTCAGTATTACACCGGGGGAAAATGAGTCTGTGGAGGGGCGATCTTTGCACGACCTGTCATTGAGAGTCAGCTCTGTGCTGAGTGGACAGGATGGATTTTTGTAAAACAAACAACAGGCACGCAGAGGCACGTTTTTTTTCTTTCTAAAACCAGATTTATGTTGTTCTATTGTAGCAAAGTGTCGGCTTCAGTGAACGTGATGAAACCATTATTGCCGACTGCAACTTTAATAAAACGTTAAAGTGAGCTGCAATACTTCATGCTATAGTTCAATAACACACCTCTAACACTTGATATATTTTAGAGATCCAGCATCATGTTCACTGACACTTGATGACTCACCTAATGTTCTAAATGTGAGGCTGCTGCCTCCGTGTCAGAGACACTGTTCATGAATTAGGGAGAGGAATTATCAGGACAATTTACCAGCTAAAGCTGGTCACGGGGGCACGCTCAAGTTAATGAAGTGGAAGAAGCTGATTTGCATAAAATTGGACTTCTTGTGCTACTGATCCTTCTCCTCTATCACCACCCTACAGTAAAGTCAAACAGGTTGTGTTGATGAATGTTTGTAGAACAGGCTGCTCCTATCATTTTAGGTCATTACAGGTCTGCTGTCACCAATTTGTCTTCCTCAGCCTGTACAAACAATGTGGCTGTGCAGAGAGTTGGTGGTATTAGACCAATATATGGCACCAATATTAGCTTTTCTATTAGATCAGCCTGTGATGTTTTCTCTAAACACAGCTGCCTAAAAGCTGTGAAACCTGGAGGATCATTGGTTCTATGAAAGACAAAATTGGCCTACTAATTTGTAGACTTGATATCTCAAAATGACACCTTTATTATTGTTATTTGTGAATATTAAACAATTAAATTAAAAATAATTTTCTGACTCTCATGAGTTGAAAACAAACAATACCCTCATAGTTTGGGTTAAAATATACAAGAACAACACTGACTATTGTCTCTCCTTCCTACACACTAGCACTGTAATACAACCCTCTGCCTTCCTCCATTACTCTCATTGTAATTACTATGCTGTATGTAAAGTGGGGAGACGGTTTAATGATTGCTAATATTTGTACAAACTGATCAGAGAACAAAGAGAAAAAGCCACTGCAGCAGCAGCAGTGATGTTGAAGGTCCAGAGTGTAAATGGAGACAGGGATTTAGAGGTTGGCTTTTATTATTCTCGATAATTACATTTTCTAGTAATATTTCTCACCTCAGATTCATAAAATAAAAGGAAATGTCACACACAAGGACAGAGTACAGAATAGTATGTTGAAGCTCCCTCTGTCCTATACTGATACAGATGGGTGTCAAATGAAATGACAATCCAATATAAAGTGTGTGAAGTGTTGTTCCACCAGGACTTTCAGAGCTGCGTCAGTGCTCTTTGTCATATTCCCAAAGCGTGTGGAACTCACTGCTGGAGGGATGAACAGCATCTGTAACTCATAAGTGTCATTACTTTATTGTGGGAGTTTATTTAGGATATTACATAACAATAATATCATTACCATAATTACAGGATATAGTTTGCTGTGAAAAGCACAAATTACACAAAATAAATCACAAGGTAAAACTGGATTCCTCCAAACTCAAACACATTTTACCTCAGTATTTATGTCTAGATATGCCATACCAATTAGGGATGGATGCTATCTGAAGTGATACTTCAAAAATATCAATCACCTTGTTAGTTATTTACCATGACAAGTTAAATACTTAAATATGCATGTGAGAAAGTGATTAACAAAGAATTACAAGTAGAAATACTTGATATTTAGCAGTTCAGTTGGGAATTAAAATGTCTTCAAAAGAAGCTTCTTTTAGCTGATGTAGGCAGTTTATATTTTAGCATTGCTGGGCAAAAATTCCATATTGAAATTCAAATAATGATGGGAGGTTCAGGGGCTCAGCTCCCTGAGAAGAGCCGGCCTGTACCACTACACTCGCTGTTTGGAGCATCTGACCCCCCCTTGATATGCCCTAATGATATGCTCCTAGTAAGTCTCCGCATGTGATTGGCTGCATGCCCCTGCCTGAGCAGGCGTGGCTGAAGATTTGGCTCCCCCCAACGGGAGTCGCCTTTTCTCATTAACTACAAAGAATCGGCTCTTAAAGCCAGCTCGTTCAAGAATGACACGTAACTACATTCAAGTGTTCTCACAGAAAAATAGACTTCTCCACATCCTCTTGTCTCTGTTTTCAGGCTTTAGAAAATCTAACCCGTGACAGGTTCTGTGGAAGTTCTGCTGCTAACTACAATCAAAAGCTCACAGCTGCAGCTAATTCAAGGCTAAACTATTAGAAAAGAGCCTTTATTGTCCTCCATGTACAGTGCAGCACAGTGTAAATCTGTAGTCCAGTTTATTGTCCGGGTGACAACAGTGGGGAGAGCTGCTCTGCTACTTGGCTTAGCATTAAGCCTAGCAGCTCGTCAGACGCCTTTACCTTTCCTGTCACACCGCCTCAGAGGCTCCTCATTGTAATGGCAGCATTACCCTGCTACAAGGAGCAGAGTTCGAAGTCGCAGCATCACTGACTGCTGCTGTGAGAACGAGGTAACACCAAAGTCGGTGTGACAGGAAATGTAAAGGCAGCAGACGAACTTGGTAACCATGGAGGCTAAAGGCTACCCTCAGCTGCACAGCTTCTCAGTAGAGAGGCTTCAACATTGTGTGGAAGCCAGTTCCTAAATTCTAGTCCGACGGCTGTAGACATATCAACATTAAAATCAACATTCAGCACCGTTTTTATCAGACCTGGAGCACGCTGCTCTGTTAGCAGGCTAAACTACTAGCAACATTTTCTCTCCATTTCTGAAACGCTTCACCAATATTGACAGGTGTATTGCGTCTCAAAGAGTCTGACAAACACTATACAACCACACACTGCATAAAACAGAATAAAACAAGTGTCAATATCGCCAAAGCGTTTCAGAGATGGATAAATGTGGCTAATACAGTAAAGGTAGCAAACATTAACATGCATTATTATATAGTTTGGAGGCTACAGTGCAGCATTGTATTTCCTCAGGCTAAAGGGAATTAGGTAAGAATTTATCTACAGCCTGAACAGATAAAGTGCTGGTGTCGAAGACTGTTCCCGCCTCCAGTAGTTTGTCCCTCCTGTTAAAATGTGTAGCACCCCGTAGGGTTACGGATATGGTTTGGGAGACAGGCTGGCAGGTAGGCAAGCAGGCTTGCAGGCAGGTTGACAGGGAGACGGCAACTGGAACAACAAAAACACTAGGAACAGTCCCAGGTTGACAGGGAAACGGGCAACAGGGGCAAAAAACACAAGGAACAGTAGTCACCAATAGGTCCACGGAGGAGTGAGAGGAAAAACATCGACACAAGAATGAAGCCCTGCTACACGCTACCGCTCCGGCTGCAGAGACATCTGGAGAATGTGGAATAACGATCCGACCTCGAATGAGACTCAGGGTTGGCTTAATATATAGGGAGGCAGGTGAGTAGTGCCAACGAGAAACACCTGGATCAGCCTGCCCGGAAAACCAGCTCACAACAGGGAAACACAGAAAGGGGAGCACATACAGGAAAACACTGACAGAGGGAGACAAAAACACAGAGACTAAAAAGGAGAGAAGGGCTGCCCTGATGGAATCATGACAGATCCATTCTTTTCCTCTCTTACTGGTTATCATGACAACTGTAACATCACGCTGATGCGGTCCAAGTTGACCTGATAGTGATCTTTTCTTAAATAGATTTAGTTTTACAGATTTCACAGTGAAGAACACCGGTCCGCTCCATGTTGTGGTCCCTCCCACTACAACTGTTGTTTCAGTTTCCGGTCACACGTCGGCTGTCAGTCACCATCAGAAACACAACAGATGAGACTTGGGGAGAGATCAGGGGAGTGGTTTGGGGCGATGTCTTTATCACCCCGAGGTCCATGTAAAGCACAGCAAGTTGTGTGCGCAACCTCTTAATGAGTGTGTATGTGGCTCTGAAAAAGTACCCTCAATCTCGTCCGAGACCTGTATATTCGCAAGAGCAGCTTCCCCCTCTTCAGAAGCAGCTCGGCTAAGCTCGGCAGACACCGAGATGAGAGATCGGATCAATATTTCAATGCAGTCGTTGCTTTTAGTTAATTTTATTAGGAAAAATGCATTATCAGCTACTCATTGGCCACACAATTGTAATCATACGAAAATAAGTAATGAATAAAATCAATAAAAAGTGAGTTCATTTCAATCAAGAGCAGGAGGGGCGGCGCCCTAGTGCCCTCTATGAGCCAGTCGCCACTGGTTTACTCTTATTTAGGGTCAGCCCAGCACTCTACTCCTGCACTCTCAAATCATTCCAAACTAACACCCTCACAAACGCTAGGCAGCACTCTAGACTCTACGAGACTCGTAAGGAAGTGTTCAAGCAAGAGGCTGTACGTTGGAATACAGCCTATACTTCTACTCCACTCAATATTAAATGTTTCACTCCACTACATCTTTCTGACAGCATTAGTTACTTTGCTGATTAACAATACTGAATATAATCAATAAATCAATATTCAAAAACACTGTATTGGTCCCCAGGGGCAGTGTGTAAAGAAAGTCCCATTTTCTCTACTCTAGAGTTTCATTTGGAGGACTCGTGGATATTCTATCGGCTGATTGCAGAAGATGACTGAAGAAGAACTTGACTATTTTTGGGCCAACAAAAATAAATATACACTATTTCACAGGCTGAATGTGTAGAGGAGGCCCTAAGACAGCCTTTACAGTAGAGACCACATCCACAGACAATAATTGAACAGATGACTGGATAAATAGCACATTACAAATCTCATTCATTAAACAATTGATAACTTGATAATACCTTTTCTCTTTCATTTTGATCTGTTTATTTTCCCGGCTCTTCTTCTGCTTACTTTATTTATTTCAGGATTTATTGAGCCCACTTCTTTATTCATCCATCAACAATTTTTAGTTCTAAAAATATTTTTTAGACTTGTATGAAAGGTATTTCTAAAACCGCAGCTACACCCCTGCAAATAGGAACAATCCAACGCTGACACAGCAAAACACACACACACACACACACACACACACACACACACACACACACACACACACACACACACACACACACACACACACATTGACACGCACACACACACACACACACACACACACACACACACACACACACACACACAAACACGCACACACACATTGACACGCACACACACACAAACACGCACACACACATTGACACGCACACACACAAAAACACTCACACACCCCCACACACACAGACACACGTAGACACGCACACACACACACACACACACGGTGGGCGTGTCTTTCCTCCAGCTGGAGTACGTAGAGGCGGCGCTGCACCGTGCGCCTCGGACCGGGAATGGCCGTGTCTGTGCGCTCCCACACCGGCTGACACACAGACAACGCTCCGCTCCATCACTGCACTGTTCCGAGCTGCGCGTCGCTCACGCTCCGGAACTGGACACGGACTCCATGCTCTACTCCGGTAGGTGTCTGCGCACTCTTAAACACCTTTGTTAGTGGCATGGCTCTGTTGTGTTAGTCATACTGTGGTGCAGACGGAGCGGGGACTCCGGTTGTAATGTGGCCGCTGTGAGCCACAGGTGTGCTGGGAAAGATCCTTGTCGGTAAATGCGGTTCGTGCGCTCGTTGCGCGTGCTGCTGTTGGAAGTCCGCACTCTTGGTTCTGTGCGTGTTGGCACAGCGGACTGAAGAGAGTCGCGCTCCGTGAGTGTGTGCGGGCTGGACTGTTGAAAGCACGCCTGTCTTACCGCGACTGTATGGGCAAAGGTAAGTGGACTCCCGGTCAGTGCGCACTGATAGAGCCGCTCTTTCCACACCACGGTCCTTGAGTCCCCCGGATGTCTGCAACAAACACTTGATCTGACTGTGGTCGCACCGTGGTGCAGCTGGAACTGAAATGCAAAAAAATACTGTAAATGAGTAATTACAGCTGTACCTCCTGGGTATGATGTGGTGAGGAGCACAGTCTCCAGCGGGAGACCCGAGGGCAGCGCTGCTCCTGGTGTCGCTTCACCTCTTGATGCTGATGCCCCCGCTGCTTTTATCTGCGGGCAGAGATGAGCTATATGTAGCAGCCTGAGGTCTGATGGAGCTTAAAAATAACTGACGAGGTTGTGATCTTCAACAAGGAAAGGAAACTATATAGTTTTGTGATAATAGCGCGTGTTCAGAGCCCTGCTGCAGGTCTCCCTGTCCTCCGTTCCTCTGTTCAGCTCCAGGGGAAAGGCGCTGTGCTCTCCAGTCTCCCTCCAACAGGTTAGTGGACATTGTTCTTCTTCATATGTGCCGGGGTGATGCTTCTCATCTGTGTCTGTCTGTGCGGTCTTAGAAGTTCAAGAGTCCAAAGTCCCTCAGTGCAACCCCACAGTTTCTATATTATATTTTACATAATTATGCAAATGCTGTTTCAAAGCCTGGATTTATGTTTTTGGATTTACAGAGCCAAACTGAAGAATTTTGACTTCGAAATATAAAAGCGCAACGTCTGTCGTTTGTATGGAACTGTATGATAACTTCACTTATCACATAATATAATTACAATATATGCCAAAATCAGTGTGCATTTGTTAAGGGTTCCTTGTGCTGCTTTAGAGCCTTTTATGAGTAGGATAAATGCAATTTTCTCTCTAACATCTGAAATGAATTTCTGTTTAATATGATACTTTTAACTGTGCCGTTACCCAACACTTGTCTTTACTATTCACTTTGGCATCCTGAGGATGATTGTTACGGTTAAATGACAGCTTACCTGCTCAGGTACTCACACTGAGGGATCCACGGTTGAGGCAGCTGACAGTGGTTCTGTGTTCTGTGGGGATGAAGAGGAATGTGCTCGGGCTGATGAAATGACGATGCCTCAGAGCTGTCTGTGGCTGAATGCTGCCTTCCTGTGTTCCCTAATCACCTTGCGTGTCCTCCATAGAGGATGACATGGTGATGAGGAGCAGGACAGCACTAAGACAAGCAACAGGAGTAGGAGCAGGCTGGGAAAGAGTGGCAGTTATGGAGATAATGATGAGGAGGAGGATGGCATTATTGTGGAGTACATTTTGTGTCTGAATGACCTGCTCTGTAAAGAAATGAAGGTTACACAACCAGCTGAGGCTAAAATAAGTCAATACCAGCAAGAACAGGTTCTCAGTGTAGTGGGTGGAGTGGACGATGGTGGAGCAGAGAATCTGAATGGGGGGGAAAATCTGTAGAGAGAGAAACTGTCTTTCAGGGTGAGGCTGGTGTGTGTGTGTGTGTGTGTGTGTGTGTGTGCGCGTGTGTGTGTGTGTGTGTGTGTGTGTGCGCGCGCATGTGTCTGTGTGTGTGTTTGTCTGTGTGTGCGTGTGTGTGTTTCTCATAATTTGTCACATTTTTGATCATCGCTTCTATCGCAGGAAGCAGCCGAGGCGACTAGCTAACTGAAGCTAACCCCCGGCTCAGCCTACTCTGCTGTTCTGCTAAATGGAAGTGATGCTAGTGCTAACCAGCGGTCTGAATGCTCCTAAAATAACAGAAATGAGCTCTCAGGTGAAGTGTGTGGCTCTTAAAAGAGCCGTTGTGTTGTAGTGAGATCAGGCCGTCAGTGATTTAACCTCTGAAGCCGTACAGGTGCTGCCCGGTCTCCGGTTGATCAGACCGGGATACGCTTCACTCTTGACTGACTTTCTGCTTTCTTCTTCTTCTTCTTCTGGATTTCTGGCAGAACAGACGCCTAAAGGCACGTCGCTGTCATCCACAGTTCATAGTTATAGCCATTATATTATATCCACAGGAACAGTCTGGTTTCCCCCAAGGCCTGCAACAATGCCGGCTTTGGTGAGCACGGTGAGCCTCTGGATATTTTACAGAGAACTTTGATGACGCTTACCGCAATCTGAACGCTGATTGGCTCCTGAAAAGTTAAATATTTTAACTGTATTTGTGTCGCTTCAGACGCTTCAGACACTTCATTTTGCCATGTTTTGTCGCGCCAGACGGAACATTTGGCCCGCCTGAATCGCGTGTCATTGCCCCATTTACATTGATTTTCAATGTAGAGTTGTCATTCAATTCGAGTCCATTGAGAGATACTGTTGTTCTTGCAACCGTTTCAGTCTGGTTAAATCCAAGGTTAAATTCACACCACAATGTTTCTTTCTACTAAAAAAACAAAATTTGACACAGAAAACCGTTAATCCAACAGCGAATGGACAGGGAAGTATTTGTTAATTAGTGTCACTATGAAGCATGTGTGTTTACTCTGCAACTAGTGTATATTGGTGTGAAGCAAAAATCTAAATTGGTATAGTAACTGGTAACTTAATTTATCAGATACATGTAGTGAAGTTGTAGTGGAAGAGAAGTATAAAGTAGCATGAAAAGAAAATACTCAAGAAAAAAACAAGAGCCTCAAAATTGTACGTTAGTAAGCATTTATATAGATAAGCATTTATATAGAAATTTAAAGATAAATCAATATACTGTGATATGATACTGTTACGTCTATGCTTCAGATCATACCGTGATATAAATTTAAGACCATACCGTACAGCCCTAATCTAAAGTAATTATCACCTAATGATGTGTGATGAGCTAAGCAGAGGTGAAGTCAGATCTTTCATTTTAGTTAAAGTAGTAATAACACAATAAAAAGTGGTGACACTGCAGCCTGTCACCACTTTGCTAGGGTTGGCCCTTGGTTCACTTCATATGATGCACCGCAGCACTGCAGTGGCAGTGTAGGAGGCAGAGAGCATGAACAGGCTTTGATATGAGTGAAATAGATTTGGGAAGGGCCCAGTCCCTGGACGGTAGTCATATTGTTTACAAAATCAGTGCACCATCCACAAAGAAAATGAATGATGCCATACTGATGTTTAATTAAAAATACAAAAACAGGATTGGTGTATAGAAACATGGCATATGCGTGATTCTTTTTTGCAAGGTGAGGGTCACGCAGTAGACTGCGACATCTGTAGGCAACTTTCAGTAGCCATGCTAACTAGGCTAACATTACCGTCACTATAAAATGGTAATCTGCACTGCTGCTAGCTGGACTACCTCCATCAGTAACGCGATCCTCACCTTGTAGTGCTCCCTCGAGAGTCTCCTCGAGTGATGCTGCTGTGTGAGTTCTGCTTAATATTGCTGTGCAGAGGAGGAACTCATCTGTAGCTTTTTGACAAATAACACGAGGCATCAGAAGGAAGTGGAGTTAGGTGACCTTTCAACATGTTGAGTGGATTGTTTTTTAAAAAGTGTGCTAACACTGTTCAGATTGAATCCCCACCTGGCTGAGATTCCCTTCAGTCACATCTGCCTATCTGATCTCAGTCTGATTGCATTACAATCAAATCTTTTATTTATCCAGACAAAAACTTTCACCTGATAATATCTTTAAAACAACTGACTAAAAGAATCTTGGAAAATAAAGGGAGATTCAAAGTGTCCTTATATTCTAGCCACTTTTGGAGTGGAGTTAAAGTGTTCATTTGTGACATGTGTGTGTAGAAGTCTGTTTTCCTGCTCTGGATCACTGATTGATAGAACAGAGTGGTGATCCAACTTAATCCAGCTCATGAAAGCTTTGATGACAGACAGCAAAAAACGTACCAAAAAAAACTGAGGAGGGACAGACTCTTTTTAATTTGGGGGGTTATTTAGCACGTGTGATGATGTACATGAGGAAAGCTGCGGTTGAGTTCATTTAAATGCACTGCCGTTAATTAAGAGTCCTCTGCTGCTGAACCTGAAATACTGGCGGAAGAACCAAGAACTGCAAATTACACAGTTTTTCTTCCTACAAGAAGGAAGGAAGGCTGTTAGGGAGGAAATGGCAGTAAAATACTTGTACCAGCTGAAACTAGAGTATCGCATGAGAGAGAAGCCTGTAAAATGTTCTTACATTCTGCTGCTAATCCCTCTGAGTGCCTGCTGCGCAGGGGACGATTCTTGTTTGTTTAGAATAAGATCTGTGTAGTTAGCATGAGCAGTGATGATGGAGACAGTGGGTTAACTGACACAACAGCATCACCTACAAAAAGGATAGAATAGAATAGAATAGGATAGAATTGTCTTTATTGTCATTGTAACAGTACAACAAAATTTACAGTACAGAAGTGCAGAAATCATTTTACAGTAAAAGGATCAAAGAATAGGCTAGACCTTTAAAAGACACATTTAAAATGACAAGCTTACAAAAAAACCTAAAGCTGCACTAGAATCAACATTAATAAATACTAGTACAGTGCCCATCCAGGGTGGAGCGATAGCTTGGCCCCTGAAGTGCTGCTTGCTGCGTTCTCAAGAACCACTCATCAGATCAGACTTCACACTCGACACTGCACTCCCTTGGGTCCCCGGCAACGCACATGTCAAGTGTGAGGTTGATTGGATGAACGGTGAATTCCTTTATAGTTAGAAGATGCTGCTACAGCGCCACCTATTGGCCGAATAGCACCAAATTTGTCATGGACAGTCAGGCATGTTATCTACACACATGCAACCACATGTGGTTGCAATAACACAAAGTGTTCAGGAGATATGACAGTTTGTAATGTAAGCCCGGCCTACAGAATTTGAGCAAACTTTGAGGGCCAACTTTAGAAAAACTGTGTGGATCATCAGAAATCTTAAAAAATCACTTTTTCACACCACCATCCGGACAAATTGCACCAGATTTGGCACAATACATCATTGGGTCCCGAGCAATACACCTGCAAGTGGGAAATAGCTCGGATGAACAGTTCCAGAGATGTGAAAGACAGACAGAGATCCCTTGATTCATAGATCAATAAAAAACAAAGGATGAAATTATAATGTGTAATGTTAAAGGTGTTGCTTGTAATGACAAACCCACAGAGCTCACTGCTTTGCTTTTACAACCGTTGTTTTGGTATAGTCTCAGCTCTCTTATCAACCTGGTTTCCATCAGCAGCATGCAGCTGTTTTCATTGGAAAAGCTTTTGATAAACCCAGTGCACCCCACCTGCTCAGGAACAAACTGCAGAGTGGAGCATTTAGCAGCTTAAGAGCCAGAGGTTTCTCTCAGGAGTGGGTGGAGACAAAGCCAGACCTAAAAGCGTGAGTATTAGATTTCATCTGGTGAACATAACCACCACTCCAGATTCATGCTAATGGTTTTGTCTGCTAGAGGTGTGTATTAAGGCAACTGTTTAGTCATAGAATGTGGTATTTACCTACTCTGTAAAGTGTCCTGAGATAACTTTTGTTATGATTTGGCACCCTAAATAAAATTGAATTGGAATGAATTGAAATTGAATTGAATTGTTTGCTAATGACTTCAGCATATCTTTAAAAGTGTTTGAGCCCGTTCTGCTGCCCCCTACTGGCCACAAAATCAATGAATGCACGCTACATGGACTATTTTTCTTTGAGCCTCCATAAAGTGAATGAGTTAAATGAAGAAAGTGGTATTTGGATCAGAAATTTAGCAACAATTCTAAGCATTCCAATAAGCATGGAAAAGTTACTGAGAGACCCACATATTTTCACAAACTTTCTCTCTCACTGGCACGCACACATGTGCCCTAAACCTTTTGGCTGCTCTTGTATTATGTCTATTGAAAGCAGTCCTTTTCAAATGTGAGGAACACAACTCTTGGCAGAGAAAACCCCATTACTTTCCAGTGTAGGCTGGAGTTTCCACACAGACATCCACACTTCCAGTCAGAGGGAAGAACTGGTAGAGAGCTGCCACCGTGGGTGATTGGGCCGGCAGCCAAAGGCCACAGTTTACTCGAGGAAACCATCAGCTCTCTAACTTCGATTGCAAGAGGATCATTTCTCTCCCCTCTGGTCAGGCCTGGGGGCTGAAGGCTACTTTCTGCTTTCTCCTCTGCTCTGCTTTGGAGAATGATGGCTCCATATCCGTAGATGAGGTTTTTTTTTTACCCATCCATCAACTCCTTAATGGGCTGTGAAATTGTTTGGAACAGTAGTTTTCCTGCCTGTACTTGCTACATCGCAACAGAAGTTGCACTTCAATCCCCCTCCACCACGTCCATATTCTTAATTAATGAAATAAAACAGCAATGAGGGACTCCTGTGGATAACTGCGTGTAAATTGATTCCAGACACCGCTCTGGCGCTACAACACACAGCTGCTCGTACTTTGTGTGCAAGTCTGTAGTTCTTTTGTGATGCGATCCAGACAGATATGCACCATACCTGCATGTCCACGTGCCACTGCAGCTGCTCAGAGCTGAAACACAGTAGCAGGAGAAAGCTGACATTAAATTCACACAAAGCAGCCACGTCTTGTGTTTTGTTTGGATACCAAGAGTCCAATTTAGATCAAAGCGCTGAGAAGAGGGGTGTAGTGTAGCACACACCCAATGGAATTCTTGTTTACCCACTTTTGGGTTTGCCACCTTTGCAGGCTAAGAAAATACCTCCGGTGGATATAAATAGTGTAAGTATTGTCAGCACATTGATACATAGGTAAAAGCTGACACACAGATTATGTTGTAGAGCACGAGACCAAAATAATTCTTTGCTACAAACTGACACGTGTTCCACACAAGTGTTATTTTCAGTCAAGCAAACAACTTATTTTGTGATGGACAGATGACTGGATGATTAAATCTGTTGTTTTTCTGTGTTGTAATTTAAAGGGAGACAGTAAGGTGATTAGGGTAAAAATGTTTAACTAATAGATACCACCATGAAACGTCCCCAGTTGATTAATAAGACAAATATTTTACATTACATTTAACATACAATATTACACGTTTTCGAAAATGTTATGTTTCATTTGCAAATTATGCATTAACTAATGCCAATAATGCTTTGGTGAATTTAATTTTGAGAAATCTACAGCACCCAGTCTGTGGCCCCAGTCCAGCTTCATTCACTGCATTAACTTTGTTTTTAACATTATCCGTGGTGACTGGGATGTTGCCTTTGGGCCTCTCCAGCTCCCACTCTGGTACTGCTCCTGTCAGTGCCAGCACCAGACATATGGCGGTGTTACCCTCATAGAGGGGGCGTGTCTGCAGCCCTGGACCCCTCATCTCCCACTCTGCTGTGATGTAGTGAACTGTCACGATCACACAGCTTTCCGTGGCTCTGGAGGTTAACCCGTCTGTGGTGAGGGCAACAGAGGAGGCCTTGGATAATTCCTTTTTTTTCTTTTTCCTAAAGTTCGGTATGATCTTCATAGTGGAGTGGGTGCACGAAGGTATTTCGTATCGTGGCTCAAGCACCTTTACCATAAATAATAGAATAAATAAAGCCTTTGCTCTCCACGACGGAGTATGGTCTATATCTGCAGCTATAATTCAATTCAATTCAATTCAATTTTATTTATAGTGCCAAATCATAACAAAAGTTATCTCAGGACACTTTACAGAGTAGGTAAAGACCACACTCTATGACTTATTTATGATTTACAGAGACCCAACAATTCCCCTGTGGAGTACGGTGGCAATGAAAACCTTCCCTTTAACAGGCAGGAACATCGGAAAGACCCAGCTCTGTGGAGGACAGACATCTGTCTTGACAGAATCAGCTTAAAAATAACAACATAGCTAAGGGTGTGTAAGCCCTAGCTGTAAGCTTTATCAAAAAGGAAAGTTTTAAGTTTACTCTTAAATATGGGGACAGTGTCTGCCTCCAGAATAACACTCAGGAGTTTGTTCCACAGGAGAGGAGCTTGGTAGCTGAAGGCTTTGCCTCCATTTCTACTTTTGGAGACTCTAGGAACGACAAGTAGCCCTGCATTCTCAGAGCGCAGCCATCTCGTCGGGTGATACGGTACTATGTGCTCTTTAAGATACGATGGAGCCTGACCAATAAGAGCTTTGTACGTAAGGAGAAGGATTTTAAATTCTATTCTAGATTTTACAGGTAGCCAGTGCAGAGAAGCTAAAACAGGAGAAATATGTTCTCTTCTATTTGTGTTAGTTAGTACACGAGCTGCAGCATTTTGGACCAACTGGAGACTCTTAACAGACTTATTGGAGCAGCCTGATAATAAGGAGTTGCAGTAGTCCAGCCTAGAAGTAACAAATGCATGGACTAGTTTTTCTGCATCTTTCTGAGACACAATGTTCCTAATTTTCACAATATTACGCAGGTGAAAATATGCAGCCCTTGTCGTTAATTTGATGTGAGAATCGAAGGACATATCCTGATCAAAAATAACACCCAGATTCCTTACTGTGGTGCTGGAGGACAACACAACATCATCCAGAGTGACAATGTCTTTAGCTATAAACACCCCAATAGATTGAGTAATGGCTTTAGCCCGGTGTGAGCCTGCAGGTATGGGCTGCTTCAATGCTGCGGGGAGAAGTTGTTTCTTTTTTTTTTTTTTTGAGTAAACCTTTTTTCTACTCCTGTCACTGACACACCTGGGTGATGAAGCTTTATGCGGGGGACCATGTTTGCTGTGTTACCGTGCTCGTAGGACTTTCTGGTGCCACAGTGCCGACCCACCGTGACAGTTTTGTCCACCACCCTTCTTCCATCATGATTGTGGTGTATATTTAAAGTGTTTGTAAAAGAGATTAAACATATGAACACACAACCCGCTTTTTTGTTTCACACATCACGTGCGTGCGGAACCGTGAGGGGTGATCCGTTACACCACTACAACCCCACAAAGTGTAGTATGTTTTATTTCCATTAGGGCGCAGTCACACTGTCCATCCGTACCGAACAGGTCTTAATAGAATAGAATAGAATTACTTTAATGATCCCAGACTGGGAAATGATTTTGTAACAGCAGTAGTGGGTCAGAAAATAAACACTTTATATGATTGTGTATCTGTTGCTATGACAGCAAAGCTGAAGCAGCCTTCTGGAGAAGGTGCTCCGCTGTCTGACCAGTGTGAGTTGGAGAGAGTGGAGAGGATTATCCATGATGGATAACAGTTTTTTCAGTGTCCTCTCCACCACAGCCTCCAGAGTGTCCTGTTTGCAGCCAATCACAGAGCCAGCCTTCCTGATCAGTTTGTTGAGTCTGTTGGTGTCTCTGGCTCCAATGCTGCTTCCCCAACAAACCATAGCAAAGAAAAGTACACTGGCCACCACAGACTGATGAAAGATCTCCAACATCTTGCTGCACACGTTGAAGGATCTCACCTTCCTCAGGAAGTAAAGTCTGCTCATCCCCATCTTGTAAACAGCTTCAGTGTTAGATCTCCAGTCCAGTCTGTGGTTGATGGTAACACCCAGGTACTTGTAATCCTCCACCGCCTCCACCTCCTTTCCCAGAATGCACAGAGGTTGGAAAGCCGTCATCTTCTTCTTCCTGAAATCCATCCCCATCTCTCTGGTCTTGCTGATGTTCAGCCACAGGTGATTCTGTCCAGTCCACTTCACAAAGTTGTCCACCAGTGCCCTGTACTCCTCCTCCTGTCCCTTACTTATACACCCAACAACAGCTGAGTCGTCAGAAAACTTTTGCAGGTGACACGACCCAGTGTTGTACTGAAAGTCAGTGGTGTATAAGGTGAACAGGAAAGGAGACAGTACAGTCCCCTGTGGAGCTCCTGCATCACTAACCACCACATCAGACAGAACACTGCCCATACGGACAAACTGTGGCCTGCCTGTTAGGTAGTCAGTAATCCAGGAGATCATTGTGTCATCTACTCCCATCACTTGCAGCTTCTCCCCCAGTAGCAGTGGCTGAATGGTGTTAAAAGCACTAGAGAAATCAAAGAATGTGATTCTCACAGTACCTCCTCCACCATCCAGGTGTGAATGGGCTCGTTGCAGCAGGTAGATGACAGCGTCATCAACTCCCAAGTAGGGCTGGTAAACAAATTGCAGAGGGTCTAGCAGGGCTCTCACCTGTGGCCTCAGGTTGACCAAAACTAGTCTCTCCAGCACCTTCATGACATAAGATGCGAGGGCCACTGGTCGATAGTCATTGAGGTCTGATGGTGACGACTTCTTTGGAACAGGAATCAGGCATGAAGTCTTCCAAAGCACTGGTATTCTCTCCTGACCAAGGCTCAGGTTGTAGAGGTGTTGTAGGACAGGAGACAGCTGGCTGGCACATGTCTTCAGGATCCTGGGGCTGATACCGTCAGGGCCTGCAGCCTTATGCTGGTGGAGTCTCTCCAGCTGTCTCCTAACCTGGCCTGCAGTCACAGTCATGCGGAGGAGGCTGCTGGTGTCTTCAGTGGAGGAGGAGGAGGTGGAGGAGGAGGTGAAGGTGGAGGAGGAGGAGGCAGAGGAGGAGGAGGTGGAGGAGGAAGAGGTGGAGGAGGAGGAGAGGTGCTGCACAGGAGAGCTCACAGCAGGGGATTAAGTGCTATATCACCCAATACATTGAAGTGAAAATATAAATCCAATATAAATATTTGTATTCATACATCCAGTGTCAGTCGATGTCTCTGAGTCATTGAGAAAATACAGCCTTGTTTGGATTGAGTGTTTGATACTTGAAAGCTTAGAGATTCAGACGGTGACAGTGCTGGTTTGAGGGAAAAACAGGGAGGGATTGAGGGATCTTTTCTTTCAGAAAGATCTCTGTCTGGAGGTCATGGCTTCCTCTACTCACTGGCTGCCAGTTTTGAGCACCTAATCTGCTCTGAATTCAGTTTCCAGTTAGCATTCCTGAGATTCATGGAGCCTGTTTCCAGCAAGATATCTTTCCATTGAATTCTCCTCATTCACACAGAACAGACTTGGTTACGCGTGACACTCCTTGAGTTGTTTTGTAGCTTGAAGCATTTGTGAAGCTGCTGCAGGCCTTTTTGCAACAGGCCAAGAATGCCTCAGCAGTGATTAGTAGTTTTTAAGCAGGATCCAAGCAGACATGGAGCTGTCGACAGAGATAAAGGAGCATGTCTGTGCTCTGGAAAGAGCAGATCTCGACATGATACCGCTGCACTGACCCCGTATTAATAATGCCAAAACGAACACACACAAGGTACTTGGAAGTCCTGCTTGTTTATCAAGCCTTGCCTCTAATGTGCCAAG
The DNA here is from genome assembly GCF_963691815.1 of Echiichthys vipera. Lineage (NCBI taxonomy): Eukaryota > Metazoa > Chordata > Actinopteri > Perciformes > Trachinidae > Echiichthys > Echiichthys vipera. The sequence continues at coordinate 3,192,529 of NC_139826.1, forward strand.
ATATTTGTTTGTGATCCAGGACCTCTATGGTGTGTGTGCATGCGTTTGGGGATTGTTTATGAATAATAAAGGTGAAAGTGAGAGCCCTTGTTTTGCCTGCAACCACAGTAAGATTACCTGTAATCTTACTGCAGTGGACATCTACATACCATCTAATCTAACCATTCACACCACATTTACACACCCATGTGCAATTCAGGGTTTGGGACACTTCAACATGCTGACCAGGGCAGCTGGTAAGACTCCACTTTTCATTCATTCATTTTCAACCGCTTATCCCGGGGTCAGGGTCGCTGGAGCCGATCCCAGCTGACATCAGGCGTGAGGCGGGGTACACCCTGGACAGGACGCCAGTCTATCACAGGGTACATAGAGACGTACAGAGACAGACAACCATTCACACCTACGGGCAATTAACCTAACACGTGCATGTCTTTGGACTGTGGGAGGAAACCGGAGTACCCGGAGGAAACCCACGCAGACACGGGGAGAACATGCAAACTCCGCACAGAAATGCCCAGGCGGGGCAGCTGTGAGGCAACAGTGCTAACCACTACACCACCGTGTAGCCAAGACTCCACTCTACTCACTCTTTTTTTGTTTTCCATTGGCAAAAGTTGTGGATAGTACCTGGTACTTTTTCAGTACCACCTCGGTCGAGGTTCCAAGCTGCTGAACCAATACACGAGGGTGAAGTTAAAACACTGCAGACCACTGATTGGTGAGAGAGAATCGTCACTAGCGCGACAAGGCACAACATGCACAAATCTGCCATTCTTAAATAGCTAAGCTACGTCCATACGGGACATTTTCTTTTTAGTCACTTGAATAATTTTTTAATATAAAAACCAGCAAAATGACACTGTCCACTACATACATTATGCAGTTTAGATGACTATGTGCTGATGTTCTGATGTGCTGTGGTTAGTTCACCGTCTGTGGTTAGTTCACATGTCTGTAATAACAGCAGGACAGTCTATTGTCTGTGGTTAGTTCACTGTCTGTAATAACAGTAGGACAGTTCACTGTCTGTGGTTAGTTAACTGTCTGTAATAACAGCAGGGCAGTTCACTGTCTGTGGTTAGTTCACTGTCTGTAATAACAGTAGGACAGTCCAGTGTCTGTGGTTAGTTCACTGTCTGTAATAACAGTAGGACAGCCCAGTGTCTGTGGTTAGTTCACTGTCTGTAATAACAGCAGGACAGTCCAGTGTCTGTGGTTGGTTCACTGTCTGTAATAACAGTAGGACAGTCCAGTGTCTGTGGTTAGTTCACTGTCTGTGGTTAGTTCAATGTCTGTAATAACAGCAGGACAGTCCAGTGTCTGTGGTTGGTTCACTGTCTGTAATAACAGTAGGACAGTCCAGTGTCTGTGGTTAGTTCACTGTCTTTAATAACAGCAGGACAGTCCAGTGTCTGCTGTTAGTTCACTGTCTGTAATAACAGTAGGACAGTCCACTGTCTGTGGTTACTTCACTGTGTGTAATAACAGCAGGACAGTTCAGTGTCTGTAGGTAGTTCACTGTCTGTAATAACTGCAGGGTATTCCAGTGTCTGTGGTTAGTTCACTGTGTGTAATAACTGCAGGACAGTCCAGTGTCTGTGGGTAGTTCACTGTGTGTAATAACTGCAGGACAGTCCAGTGTCTGTGGTTAGTTCACTGGCTGTAATAACAGCAGGACAGTGCAGTGTCTGTGGTTAGTTCACTGTCTTTAATAACAGCAGGTCAGTCTACTGTCTGTGGTTAGTTCACTGTGTGTGATAACTGCAGGATAGTCCAGTGTCTGTGGTTAGTCCACTGTCTGTATTAACAGTAGGACAGTCCAGTGTCTGTGGTTAGTTCACTGTCTGTGGTTAGTTCATTGTCTGTAATAACTGCAGGGCAGTTCAGTGTCTGTGGTTAGCTCACTGTGTGTAATAACTGCAGGACAGTCCAGTGTCTGTGGTTAGTTCACTGTCTGTGGGTAGTTCACTGTCTGTAATAAGAGTATGATAGTCCAGTGTCTGTGGTTAGTTCACTGTCTGTTATAACAGCAGGACATTCCAATGTCTGTGGTTAGTTCACTGTCTTTGGTTAGTTCACTGTCTGTAATAACATTAGGACAGTCCAGTGTCCGTGGTTAGTTCATGTCTGTAATAACAGTAGGACAGTCCAGTGTCTGTGGTTAGTTCACTGTCTGTAATAACAGCAGGACAGTCCAGTGTCTGTGGTTAGTTCTGTGTGTGTAATAACAGGACAGTCCAGTGTCTGTTGTTATTTCACTGTCTGTAATAACCGCAGGACAGTCCAGTGTCAGTGGTTAGTTCACTGTGTGTAATAACTGAAGGACAGTCCAGTGTCTGTGGTTAGTTCACTGTCTGTGGTTAGTTCACTGTCTGTAATAACAGCAGGACAGTCCAGTGTCTGTGGTTAGTTCACTGTGTGTTATAACAGCAGGACAGTCCAGTGTCTGTGATTAGTTCACTGTGTGTAATAACTGCAGGACAGTCCAGTGCCTGTGGTTAGTTCACTGTCTGTAATAACAGTAGGACAGTCCAGTGTCTGTGGTTAGTTCACTGTCTGTAATAACAGTAGGACAGTCCAGTGTCTGTGGTTAGTTCACTGTGTGTTATAACAGCAGGACAGTCCAGTGTCTGTGATTAGTTCACTGTGTGTAATAACTGCAGGACAGTCCAGTGCCTGTGGTTAGTTCACTGTGTGTAATAACAGCAGGGCAGTCCAGTGTCTGTGATTAGTTCACTGTCTGTAATAACAGTAGGACAGTCCAGTTTCTGTTATTTAAATCACTGAAGTCAGTTGAAGAGGTGAAGTGAAGATAACATTGTTGATAGCCTACTGGTTACAAAAAGGCTCAGAAATTAACAATACACTAACATGCTAAGGGGTTTGACGTTGCTGTCATGAACGGTATGGGGATATAACATGAAGAGACTGAACCCAAATGCAGACACAGACACGGGATAGAAGTGCAAACAAAATGTTTAATATAAACGACAAACAAAACGATAAACACTACAGGGTAACAGAAATACTAGGGACTAGACGGTCCAGGAAAACAGGAACGAGGAAACGACGGACGATCAGGGAACAGGACGAGGAAACAGGAACACGGGATACTACGGAGAAACAAAAGACAACAACGATTAATACAATAAACCACGAGGAGTGCAAAAACTATCGAACGATAAACGGGAGCCAATCCGGGGGAAACAGTTTACCAAGGGAAGGATAACAACGGTCCGGCGCTGCATGCCTGTCAGCTCAGGGTTTAAGTACTCCATCAGGTGATTAGTGAAACAGGCTGCAGCTGGGGGGAACACGCCTACTGGACCTGGACAAAACACAAGAGGGAGACACATGCAGGGAAAGACAGACATAGGGAGCCAAACTCACACAAACGGGAGAGAGGAGGGCACTGACAGAACCGACTCTTGACAGTTGTGTTTTTAGGAGAGCTAGACCGGCATCTGGTCATGTTGTACCAATTAGGCCTTGTGTGCTCTGATTCATTTGGCATGCAGTTCAGACACTAGTCTTAATTTAGATTGAATGGAAACTCAACTCCTGGAATTTGGTATTTGTCATAACCACTGCTTTTGCAAAAGAAAATAATGGAAGCTCAGACAGAGCCTGCCACACAGAGGTGCTGCATGGGTGCTGCAGCAATGGACAATACGAGAAATAGAATGTGTTTTTTAAAGATGGAAGAATGTAAACCTATTGTAGTTGACCCGGAAAATACAAAATGACCCTGAAAACTAGCAAGAAAGTTGAAACTGTTACATTTAAGAAAAGAATTAGGTGTGGTCGTAGAATGGGTATTTACATGTTTGATCTCAACTACACATCGGTAAAAGAAATTTGACTGTGTCTTTCACCGTTATCAGGCCAGGGGTGTAAGAAGTCGGGGCCAAGGCCGTTCCCTACTTTCTATCCCTGGCCCCACAGCATTTTCCCCCTGCACCAGGTTTTAGAGATTCCCCACCAGCCAAATTCCACCCTGGTGTTCCTTGGCTCGACTGTACTTAGGCTCTCCCCCTGACAGATGGTGTCCAATCAGGCTGTCATGGCCTTAACAGTCAACTACATGGGCTGCATCCTTTTAATTCACATGCCAATTCTCAATCCACGCTGCTTCGAGAAATCTCATCCTTAGCGTACACTGTTAAAATTTGATTCAGTAGCCATGGCACCCAACAATATGGACCACTAACATTACATACTCCTATGATTCACTGTTCACATAAATATCCAGATTTGTGGATAATGTAATGTAAGTGTGATAAGCAGAGTTTTCCCTGGATTTTTAGTGGTCTTAGGGGCAAATAACAGCATGCGCTAATTTGCATACTGGTGACGTCATTGTGTAATTATTATCATAAAGCTTCTTGATTGTCGGTTGCTGTGAGGGAGAGATCTAATATACTAAAGGAAAACTTAGAAGAGCAGCTTGTTACTAAAATGCTAACAGCTGGTCCACCTCAGTTGTGCTGGCTGAAGTTGTCTCCAGCTTCAGCGGATAAAAATAGCAACACAACAAGACATGCTAACTTGGCACAGGTGTAGCTTGGATTTGTAGCATTTATTTAACAACAAATAAACTGCAAAAACACTCCACTGCTACTTTCACAGCTATAACGTTACGCTGAAAACACACAAAGCAGTGGCTATTGAATAAGCCTGTGGCGGCGGCTCAGTGCTTGGCTTGCCGCTGTGTGCAGCCAAGTGTAGTCAAAATAAAAGTTGGGGAAAGTTTAACTTTTACCTGATACCCGCAGCCTATCATTAAAAAGCGAGTCCCGTGACATCTGTGACATGTTGACCTGAAGAATTTCTTCCCGTTTGAAACTCACACCTCTCTCCATCTCTCTCTCTGCACCTTGCTATCGCTGCTGTCAGTGGACACTGATACTGTGTTCTCATAGGGAATTAAATGACTCTGCTCTTATGTTATTGAAGTTGTGTGGGCTGCAGCCACTCAATGTTTTTACATTCATATGCTTAGGGAGCGGACAAAAACTCTTAGGATCTGGCGTATAAAATCTTGGGGGTAAGGTAGGCTTTGGAAGCTCGTTTATAACGTCAGTATGGGATGCATATGTGTATAGGATAGCAGGTTGGTATCAGCAGTAGCTCAGAAGATATATGACTTCTTTTTATTAAAGCATGACATTATGTAATGTTTCTCTCTCTCTCTTTCCCCACCCTCCATCTGTCCTGCTGTCAGACTTGAAGTCTTTCCGCAGGGAGTATTTCAGGATGCAAAGACTTTGTGAGTTTCTCATCCAACCTAATTATAGACACACACACAAACACACACACACACACACACACACACACACACACACACACACACACACACACACACACACACACACACACACACACACACACACACACACACACACACACACATACACAGGACACAGAATAGTATATCATATCGCATAGGGGGCTATACACACTGTGTTACCATAGTGTTCCCTGTGCTGTGTGTTGAATAAAACATGTGCATCTGCTGTTGATGGCTTTCATCCTTCATCTTTCTGCTAACTGTCAGTCATTTCTCCTCGCTGCTGCCACAGCATCAAGCCCTGTCTGCCTTCCACGGATGTGTATTTGAGTCCACATCCTATTAATGTGTTTCACACCCACCACAGCAGCTACCACAGAGGTCCCAGAGGTCTGGACTTGGTCAAGTTTACTGCTGGCCACTCATTTTCTGTCAGTTTTCGTGAATTCTGTAAGTCATTCTAAAAAAGCACCGTGCAGATGTCTGAGAATTCCCATGTATGAGAAATGAACCCTGATGTCATGGGGATGACACCAGGGTTATCTCAGGTTTGACTTGGAGACTACAACCACTCATTGTTTGTGTTAACTCATGTTTCTGTCCTGCCTTAGACAACAGGAATAACTTGTATGTATTTTGAAAATGGGAATATGTGTTTCCTTAGTTTCTGTCATACAGTATATATCTTGTTATAATGTCGGATTTTCCTGCTAGACATGATCAAAGTCTCAAATAATGAGGTAAGTGTGTTTATGGGCAACCCCCCATGAACAGATCTGTTCAGGATACCAGTGTTTCCCACAAATGGAAACACTGCACGGAGACCTTTTGAGGGGCAGGGGCTCTGACTTCTCCCCTGTACAGACTCTGACAACAGACGATGATAGATAACACGATGACATTCAGCCAAAACCTTATGAAATTCACAGTTCTGAGGGAAGGGAGACTGGCGTTGGTCACAGTTTGGAATGAAAGTGAGAAAACAGGACAGAGTAACAGATATGGCTCACATTTTTTTAAAGCTACAGGAAGCATTTGAACTGATTCAGTTCAATCCTCAAAGCAATTTCAGTCAAATTCACGTTAATTCTTTAAAGCAGGGGTTGACATTAAGCTTCAGAGGAAAGTACAGATCAGATTCTACTTGCCTGAATGTCATGTTCACTTGCCCAAATAAAAACAAAAGCCTGTTAAACAATAATGAGTATAGTTTAGGGCCCGTCCAAACTAAGGGCATACTCACACTGTCCTTTTGGCCGGGGCCAAAACCGTTTTTTCAGCTAAAGCCTAGTACCTTTAAGCAGTGTGAGTGCACCCGCTCCGCGCACAACTGCGGCCAGCGGGCTGTCCACGGCCCGCTTGAAAGAGGTGGGCTTTAGCGGAGCCGTTTGCACATGTACGAGCACGAGCGTGCGCACGTGTGCGAGCACGAGCACGAGCCCTACGGCAGTAGCGTTATGTCCGCCTGTAAATAGAAGGACGGACCATGCGCGGACATTTAACAACAACAACAATGGCGGTGAAAGGTTCACGTTGGTGTGATGCGGAGGTGGAGTGTTTACTGCAGATTTGGTCGGATGAAAATATTCAAAAACAGTCGACAAGACGCACAAAAACTCCAAGGTCTGTGGAAAGATTTGTAAACAAAGCCACACACACGCGATCAATGCGTGTGACGTGTTACGGCGTGATGGCGTATGGACAGCAAGAATCATTGGCCGGCTGTTTACTATGTGTACATGTTAACGCCAGAAAAAGCTGTAATTCTGGTGTTTTGTGTTGTTCATTACTCCCTAAATTCGGATCACACTCCTGATACAACGTGTCCCGTTGTGTTGTGTTTGGTTTAGAAGGCTTACTGACAGTAGAAAACCCCACTATTCACTACAGCTGGCGTCAGTCTTCTGCAGTAGTACAGAGACAGAGAACGGAGTAGCGAAGCGGAGACCAAAGTTATGGAAAAAGGCTGGGAAACAAAAAACATCTGAGCTTTGGGGTTTGACACATGCAAATCTGACCTGCAATTGCTAAGAGGCCCAATATCTTGCACACTATCGTAGAACATGGGGGTGATGATTAATTTCACTGAGGCGTTAGCCTTTGGTCAGAACATACAGTATATTATTATTATTATTATATATATATATATATATATATATATATATATATATATATATACATATATTATTATGGTAAACCCTTTGAAAGTTCTGTCAGATGGAGTAAAAGATCACCTGAGCAGAAACTTGCCCCATCTGCTGTAACCCTCCAACAGTGCAACTCTAGTTCCATTGCGCATGTGTCATACCTCAAAGAAGTAACTTACTTTGATAAACAGTAGAACAGATTGATCATTTAGCATCAAATCTAATTACACATTTTTTTTAAAAATGTAATCTGGGTTGATTACAGTTACTTAGTTGATGTAATCTGGTACTCAATGACATGTAATCAGTTTTTACTCCACACTGTGTGATATTAAAAACTGATGCTATCTAAAACATCTTTTTCCCATAGCCCTGGGGAACTTCATATCATAACAGAACTACCTCTCTTCCCACATATTCACCAGCAGCAGCCAAAGATTAAACTCCCTGTGTTTTGAATCCCTTTGTGTGTACTCAACAGTGCGCAATCACTTCAAAATTGTGAGGATGCTTGCAGCTCAATGCAACTCCTATCCATTATTTAAAACTTAAGCAAAAGATGGCAAGATTATTCAGATCGCAAGCTGTGCTATGACCTCGCTTTCCCTGCAACGCTAGGTAGTGGCTGATCTGTGTGTGTGTATGTGTGTGTACGTGTGCCCCAGTACGATGAAGGTGAAGATGGGATTTTACTCAACAATTTATCTGCAAAAAGCTGCAGTAAAATGATTTCCACTAGGCTGGCTCTAATTTTTCATACCTTCATACCATCCTGACATTTCACCGATCAAACATGGTATTTGTGATCAAAAAAATTAATAAAACTTCAAATGCTTAATCTGCAAATTTCTGTAGTGGTCTCAGATATCTGAGCTATGGAGCAAGTGGAGTCGCTGCACCCCCCACTATCTGACTCGTAAAAAAAAAACAGGATACACAACCCAACAAATACAGGCAACATTGACATTCATTGCAGCATAATGATTGGGTTTCTTTTGGCAGTTGAGGTGGATTTGAGCAAAGGCACCAAGGTCCCTCCATTGTGTCCTCCCTGCTGAAGCCACAGCAGCCTCAACCTCAAATCAGCTGAATATCTGATTCAGCAAAAACATGATGCCAAAATACTCATCCATAGCATCATCTGCACTAAGGCTGCAACTAACGATTATCTTCGTTGTCAATCTGTCAATTATTTTCTTGATTAATCGATAGTAGTACTAGTGGTTTGGTCAATAAAATGTCATTAAATGTTGAAAAGTGTGGATCAGTGTTTCTCAAAGCCCAAGAGGACATCCTCAAATGTCTTGTTTTGTCCACAACTCATTCATTAATTTTACTGTCATAGAGGAGGAAAGAAACCAGAAAGTATTCACATTTAACAGGATGCAGTCAGAGATTGTTCACATTTTTTTTCCTTAAAAAATGTCCTAAAAACTTTTGCTTTTGGAACTAGCTAATTGTAAAAATGTCCCTTTATTTACAGTCTGTTATTCTCCCTGTCCACTGCACAGTATCAGCTCAACTCTCCTCAACTCTGCTCGCCTTTTTTTCCTTTCCATTACCAAAACTGGGTTCCTGGTACCTGGTGTTTTTTTTGGTATCACCTCTGTCGAAGTGCCAAGCGAGCTGAGCCAATACTAAAAAGTGACATCAACAGACTGCCAGCCACTGATTGAAAACAATGTTATGGTAGTTTCGTGCAGCCGTGGTATGATGACCCCGTCCGCGTTGAGGAGGTTCTATGAAAAACTCAGGCACGTCGTTTGTAATGGAATGCGATGTGCCTGGTACCAGAACCGAGTGTTAAATGGCCTTTCTAGTCTTCTGACTACTCAAGGCACTTTCACACTACTTGTCACATTCACCCATTCACACAGACATTCACACTGATGGCAGTGGACATCTACATACCATCTAATCTAACCAATCACACCACATTCACACAACCACCCATATATATAGATATAAACATTTTACTGAGCCTTTATTGCAGTAATGTTTGTGCAGATAAAGACAGCATACTTTTTGTGAGGGCATTAACATTTGACGATAGCAGAGAGGGTGATGGCTCCAACATTTGACAATAACCATTTAGGGAGAGGAGCATCTCTGTGGTAGATTCCAATTACCTTCTATTTGTGTGATGCAGATATTTCCCCATTCAAAAGCCAATAGATAGGATAATGGGCAGCTCAGTGTCAAGATGCTGCCACCTCTCTATAAAAGATTCTTATCAATAAACTGATGCAGTCAAATGGAGGCCTCTATTCCCCCGCCTCATAATTCATTCTGATGTCAAATCAATGGCTTTAAGGATGTGTATGCAGGCTGACGTGTGGATTTACGAGCAATCTAATGTGTGTGTTTATGTGAGTGTGAGAGAGAGAGTGTATAGAGTGTATGTATTACATACGTTAAGTTCAGCCATCCGTGAGGAACTCTGAGTTGAGCCGCTGCTCCTTTGTGTTGAAAGGAGCCAGTTGAGGTGGTTCAGGATCATCTAGTAAGGATGAACCCTCGGCGCCTCCCTAGGGAGGTGTTCCAGGCACGTCCAGCTGGGAGGAGGCCTCGGGGAAGACCCAGAACTAGGTGGAGAGATTATATCTCCACAGTGGCCTGGGAACACCTCGGGATCCCCCAGTCAGAGCTGGCTAATGTGGCCCGGGAAAGGGAAGTTTGGGGTCCCCTGCTAAAGCTGCTGCCCCCGCGACCTGATCCCAGATAAGCGGCTGAAGATGAGTGAGTGATGAATTAGTGACCCTATGGACTCACAAGCCAGGTCCGATATTAATACAAAACAAACATTTCAGGGATATAATTTTACCTACAGCTTCATCAACACAGCGTTTTATAGATGGAAAAGTCCCGTCTTTTAGCATCAGGTTGGCGAAAATCCTGCCTCTTACTGGTGAAGGGCCCACTTGTCTCCTAATGTGGGCATGCTTTTCCTGGGGCAGGTGAACTTATTTGAAAATCTGCAATGGCTTTACGTCTGACTGTCTGAGAGGAGGCGTTGACAGAAAGTCTGTATCCTGAGCAGATCTGTGGTTACCCATAAACATGTTTACCTTATTTTTTGAGACTTTTGTCATGTTTAGCAGGAACATCTGACATTATAAAAATCATATAGGACACAAACTAAGGAAAAACATAACAGGTCCACTTTAACAAGAGCAGTGCCGGTGCTCTGGTGTAGTCAAAATGCTGACTGGAAAACATCCAAACAATTGTCAGGAGGGTGTTTTTCAATAATTGTTCATTAGTGAGCTGCAGGTTTCAGGATCGGAGAGAGACAAGTGTTGACTGTTTGCAGAGGATGTGATGCCATGCAGTAAAACATTTTTTTAAAAGCCTGTGGTAGAATTTAAGGCAGTAGGGGGATTCAGATGTTGCACAATTTTTACCAGTGTTTCATACGTAATTGATGGGATGGCATTTGGTCATGCTAACGGAAATGGTTTTACAGACCATATGGTATGGAGAAACTGAACTTGAACGCTCGCCTAATTTTCTGAATTTTGCCTGTAAAGTTGGAGGCAAATTCAGTGCATGACTTAGATAGAATATAGATTCAGACAGAAGTTCAGCAACTACTGACAGAGGATTGTGTTAGTCTGTAGTAAATAAGGCCATGGATGGTTTTGGTAATGATTTCAGAGTAGGACTACCTTGCATTCCTCAATTCTGAATTAAAAATACAAATAGTATATGAAATTTGCTTTTTTCAACTACAGTCTGCAGCTGAGGCTTTTTTGACGTACATTTTAATACCATGGCATTTTCGCCATGGTATTAAATGTTGATATTAATTTTCCTTACCAGAGACCACCTTTGACCACCTTTGGAGGCAAGGACATCAATAACATTATTATTTTAGAACTTATATTATTTACAAGTTCATCTTCTTAGACCCAAGCAAGTACAGGTGAGGAAGAGAAAGTCTGACTGAATAATTCACTGATATTTTCAGTCATATACTGCTTTCTGATAAACTTTGAAAAAAGACTATTGTGTGCAGCCTTACCTTGGTTACCTGGTGTTTAGGATGCAGACACCGGGTGAAAGACTGGCAGAAACGGATGGTCCTGAGGGAGTAAGAAGTGGAGCGAGACGTTTTAAGTGATTCACCGTTTTTGTGGAATTGAGTGAACTGTTTAGTGTGTGTCTTCAACAAGCCTGTTGAAGAAGAAACTGTAGAATGATTAATCAGGGCACCGGGCTGTTTTGTCCAACGTGAAGGCGTTGAAGTCCAGAACACGAGCCTTCTTCAGGTAGGGGCCGCTGTACGAGGCAACAGGTTCATTTCCCAATAAGAGAAAGAAGAGGCATATTTGAGGTTGTAGAGGTAGGAATCTGAATGTCCTAGGCATCTTCTCCCATGTCTGCACTGCAGGCAGATTTCGCTGGGTGTTGATTTAACTATATTTGAATATCTGTTAGATGTTGATGAGCATGTGTTGGAAAATTCAACATTGCTGAGAATTATTATTATTCATAATTTGTAGGATATCCTACACATCCCTTACCTTGCACAGCAGCTGAATTCTCATGATAACACAAGATCACAAATTGTGGGTTTATCAGATCAGCTTTATCAGGATCGGAGAGCTTGTCTTGAAAGAAGAGAACGGCACTGAAGGCTTTTCTCAGTAGAAAAAATGTTTTCTCTCTTCTCCTGATTGACTTCGGTGAGAGTTTGATAGACAGACGTTTCATCCAAAAAGTGCCTGCCCTTTCCGTATCTGTTTCCAGTGAGGCCTTCTCAGAGGGTTTTGTGACATCTGTCAACACATCCCTATTGACAGTTAATAAACAAAATTAATGTTTTTTCTGCTACATATTAAACCTGGTGACGGTGTGTTTTAGCCTGGGTTTTGCCTGCAAGGCTTGTAGAAATCTGTCACAAAGTTAAACTGAGAGAGAGTGTGCCGTTCACAGACACCAGAATGAACGCGTCCACAGTAACGTTCATTAGGCAGAATATAGTACGTTCAGTTCACGTTCGCCCAAAATATGAACGTTCAGGCACAACACTGCTTATCAACCCCACACCATTTAGGCATAGGCCCAATGTTACACTCATTAGTAAACCCTGAATTTGATCTGACATATGTGACTGACGTTTCTACCCCTGATCCACCCCAGTACGTGTCATGTTCTGTGTCGTCTCTATGTCTATTCTGAACTTCGCTATAATATGTAGGAAGTGAGACCAGTGGCAACTGCACTTTCGAACTACCAATAACCAGTTATTGCTAAAAGGTGGCAGTGTTCGATCTATAATCCTAGCACATCTCCAACAGGCATTCAGTTGCATTTGGGGACATTTATTTTATATAGCAGTGCTGCTGTTGAATGTATAGGGGAAACACTGCCTTCTGTTATATCATGTTTTTTGCATCAGGTAAAATATAACAATTTATGAGAGACTAAATTAACATTTATTTAACACTGGTTTGTCTGCATTTTCTCTGTTTAGTCTCTGACTTTGTCTGATCCTTATACTCCCACATTTATAAGTCAGAGGGACCATAATGTTGCTCATGAGAGGAAGAAACTACATACAAGAGATCACCATAGGTTATCCCCAACATTCCTGGACACAGAGCAGCTGTGTTAGGCTAACCACATTGCCAAAACTACTATAATTTTTTTCAGTATGGCTCTCATGAACTTTCTATTACACCCTGAAAATTGTATTAATCAAAGTCGTAGAAACTGACATCACTGACATCAACCTGTCCTCCATTTCCAATCAAACTGTATTTCTTGCAAAGGTAGATTGTATCCAAAAAGTAATAAGTTATATGAGTAAATTATTATTACTTTTCACATTACCCATTTGAAAACATAATTAAATATAGCACTATGTGACAACAAACAGTTGATGGGGCGATATTCAGTTTATCTGTGATCATTGAGATGTGTGTGGAGCCCTTCTATGAGCCTCTCTGGTTGCATTTGAACATCATACTCCCTAAAAGCATCTTCATTTGAATCAGCTGAACCAATCACCATCACACACCAGCTCTCCAAACACACTGCCGGATCAATTATGCATGGGAGCTCAATGGGCCAAATGAGAATTCCAAATCTGTCTCTAATGGAAATAATTTATTGACAAGTTCATCTGTGTGTTTCACTCTGCTGTAGAAAAGAGCAAGGACCTGCTGTTGATGCTAATTCTCTGGACTGGCTTTCCAGTGGGAGGGCTGGCATTTAACTGCATCAGGGGAGTCTTTTTGACGCACTTTTCGTCTTTTGAGTTACTGTCACATTCAAAGGGAATTAAACATGGATTGCTGAAGCTAACTAAGTGCCAGCCCGCAAGGAAGTAAATGTGTGTGTGTTAACAAAATCCATATAATTTCTTTGGTGGAAGACGGTTTTCATCAAGACCGAATTTGGTCAGTTTAGTTTGCTTTTAGACTGGTCTAGTGGAACAGCTCCACAAAGAACAAAGATTGACTGAATGTGTCAGAAAATAGCACTTTGAGCTAAATGCTAACATCAGTATGCTGAGTTGCTCAGTTAATAGTCAAGTGCAGTTGAAGCCGATCAGAAGGTCGTAAGTGTTTCATGTATTTGGTGGGTACTGCAACAACCCCTCACCTCCAGGTTGGTATGGTATATTATGTGCATTTTTTCCTGTCATTTGTCATGTCATTTTTTATGCCTCTGCGACTACGACAGCCAAGGCCGGGGGCAGTTTGTTTTCAGGTTGTCTGTCCTGGAGAGTTTTTTTATTTTAAATTTGGCACCATTATCCACCTGGACACAAGAACGAACTGATTAGATTTTGGACGTCAAACATCACTGTGATCTCACAAAAGGCATTTTTGTCCATAACTCAAGAATTCCTACACTAATTTTGACATTTCACACAAATGTATACCAGGAAAAACTGATGAAGTGAGGAAATTTTCTATCCAAAGGTCAACTTCATTGTGAGATCATCATGTTTCATAACTCAGGAACAGAAGAGGAGACATTTGGTCAGAAACTGAACTAACACTGAAACATTTGAATGTTGAGCGGTCTCTTGGCTGCTTCAGGGTCATACGATGTTGGAGCTGGTCTCGCTGAGGGTGGCCCAATATGCAGCCTTCTGTTGTGGGTTGCTTGTTCTTATGACCAGCCTCTTCTGCAAAACTGAAGTTCAGACAGCTCCTTTCTCCTAAAGGGTGTTATAAAGTACAACACAAATGACCCAGACCTGGTGGAGATCTGTGCTGTAATCAGACCATCTCTACTATTATACAATTACAATAGATATTATAAATATTGGCAAGATATACTGATTGACTTAAAATAGATAATTTATAACTGGCGTTGTTGATCATCTTTTTGAACACCAGTGCATGTTCTGCTAAAGTTAATGGGCCTCACTAATCAAACGAACGTACGGCAGAAAAACGTGCGTACGACCATTTCCTGGCAAACGTCGGTATTTATCAATTTGGACGTGAGCGGGAGCTACGATCAAATCTCACGTCTGGTCTGAGGTCGTGTACGCACATTTGAGCCTGTGTATTTGCAGTGCAGCACAGCAAAACCTGTCTGAAAATAATGAACAAACCTCAGCTGTCATTAAGCATAAGCAGTCACATATTAAGAACATATCAAAACGGATTCTTAAAACGAATAAAAAAAAAAAAAAATTGTGGTTGGAGCGATTGATTGTACTCATGTGCGTCTGAAGGCACCATCCATGAATGATTACGCATTCATCAATCGCCAAAACTACCACTCGATAAATGTACAGGTAATGTGTGATGCCAAGCTGTCGCTTTTAAACGTGGTGGCCAGGTGACCAGGGGGGGGACAAGCAATTCTTTTAAATATCAAAACAGCTCGGCTCCAGCCCCCCACGACCCCGACATTGAAGGAATGATTGAATGTGTTGGCGCGTGGCTGCAGCAAGACGCACTGCAGAGCCAAATTCATCTCTTGGAAGTGGCTACCCTCGATAAATTGCATTAAATCAAAAAAGGTATCAGATGATTAACATCTTGGTATGGTTCTTCTAGATGACAAAGGTATCCTCTTACGGAATACCTAATGAGCGCCAGTGTTGTGCCATACTCAGCACCCCGGCCGTGAAATGCAGCCCTCGCATTATAGGTGATATTCTGGATCAGAAGGCGGTTGTTTCCACCTATAGGAGTAGTTTATATACAGGTAACCCACAATGGTCAGACCATTGATTACTTACAGTCTTTAAACTATTTTAAAGAGTTTAAAATCACAAACTTGGATAATAGCGAACACAAAACAACACCTTTTTTATGTTCTGTGGAAATAAACTGCAGCCATAATTATAAAATGAATTAAATGGATCTTTTGAATATCAGCTATAATGCGAGGGCAGGGGTGCTGAATACGGCACACCTGTCCAACAGTGCGCACACGCGCACTCGGGTCTCAGTGGAGCGCTGCTTCGGGTTGACTCCCTCCATTATTTTTTCCCATACAGCGTTTTTATGGGCCCCTTTTATTCCACTCTTAAGACTGCCAAAAAGCACGTCCTTATTTTGCTCCATCTCGGATGTCAGGATGCCGATCTGTGTGTCGGAAAAGTTTCTTTTCTTCACAGTGTTTCTCCTCTCCATGTTTGACCTCAGTGGGCGAGGCCTCCGAACCAGGAATATTTAAGGGCGTAACATGTTAAAGACGATCAAATTCAACCGCCGCATTTATCAAGGCCCGCTCATTCGTACGCTGAGATTGGTCAGATACGAATGTTTCATAAATCACACGTGGGTCCTGTCCTACGACCAATTATGTGCGCAGATCTGCACCCGTTTCCACGCAAGTTTGATAAATGAGGCCCATTGTCTCCAGCTCATGTTCTGGTAAAGTGAATGTCTCCAGCTCATGTTCTGGTAAAGTTAATGTCTCCAGCTCATGTTCTGGTAAAGTTAATGTCTCCATTGTGAACTGTTTGCATACAGAGATGTGTGAACCACACTGGACAGTTAAACAGTTCGCTTTAGCCCTGACCGCCTCGTGCACAGAAAGTAAACACTTGCTTGACTTCACGTTACATCAAGGGGATATTTATTTGTAAACTGCAGCTCTCTGAATTCTTTGAACGAGTCCATGTCTGTCAGCTTGATGTTTCTCAAAGTTGGTCATGTTGGCTCCCTTGTCTGTATTGATTTAAAGCATCGTCTACAGACGAGGACTATCAGCCATGTCTCTGTGAGTGTCTGTCACCCTGACACCACACCCACTCTGGCTGCAGGCTGTGATGAAGCAGAGAGAGCCTGCACACAGACACACTGCCCCGCTGTCACACTAAGTTCATTAAGTACAGATATTAATAAAACATGAAATAGTATCGTTTTTAACGGCCGGGTACTGCAGTATCTTTCTAATATCGTTTTACCCTGCAACACTACTGGACAGTGGATAGTCATATGGCCATGTGGGCTGCCATGTTTATTTTGCATCCTGTCAGGAACTTGAGCTAAAACATCCATGACCTCCCTGCTAAGTAGATTTTATTTTGATTTTTGTAGCACTGAATGTTCTGATGACCACCGGTGGGCCTGGCCAACATCCTGTCTTTCCGAGGCTGTAGCAGGCTCAGTTTTAAAGCTACAGTGAATATATTGACAGCATATGGAACTTGTCTGTAAGGAGGCTAAATAACACTCCAAAGTTAGGCTAAGTTTGGACAAGGGAAAAACTGGCATGTCCATTTTCAAACGGGTCCCCTGACCTTAAGATATAGGAATATAGGAATGAAAATGAAAAACAACAAGTCACCTCTTTACAGACATGTCCACTTAATCCATACAGTTTGGGACAAAACATGCAGTTTTTATGTCTCTTTTATGAGCAATGAGTAAGCAAAATAGAGGCAATAACACATTTATTTATAACAGATATTTTTGTGTTTAATCCTAACTAAATTTTTCAGTAAAGCTTTCTTCTTGCAGAAGTCCCATGTTTCTGTCTGAATTGAACAGCAAGTTACTATGTGGCGTAGCTTTAATTTCCCCAGAATACAAAAGAAATTAGTCCTATTGAGGGTAGTCAAGACAGCTTTGCAAAAGACATGCATCTAAAGCCTGCCATAGACACAGTCAAAGCTTAACACTGTTGGAGGTCTGCATTTCCCTCCACCAACGTGTAATATTCACAAGAATGATATCATTACAATGATGTCCACATGGTATTTTTAGACTGCCAATTGCTATAAGTGCTGAACACACACACATAAATGTGAAACGTACAGTCCAAGCTCTTTGAGGTGCCTACTTGAAAACTCTGTAAAGACTCTAATTACAGGTCTACAGTAGATGAAGCCCTCAATCGTGTGGTTTGGTCAAGTCAGAGGCTGCTTGGCTACACATGTACACACTGACTGAGGTGTATGCCAGAGAGAGGAATATACTGTGTGCCAGTGCAGGAGGAAAAATGGCTATTTTAGTAAATCCTCCCATATGAGGAGTTGCAAAAGTCTCTGGCAGCCATCAGACGTGATTTTTGGCAGCTAATTGCTTTTGTACAAACTGTATGTGAGTTGCCTGACTGAATCAGAATTTTTTTTCCCCCAGTTTATTATTATGCCACATACAGTTGACCCTGGTTGTCTCTTTCTGCCCAGTCAGAGCCGTCACATGGACCCAGCCTTTATGTAAAAAACACACACTTTAAAACACACTATAACACATAATAACGTATATGGTGATGAATTATATTTTCAAAAATACTGTATCTGAGAACTGTTGCATCCTCTAGTGAGGGTGAGATCTCTGAGGATTAATGACCAATGGCCTTCTGGCTGTCCCACAAAAAACAGGTTTAAAACCAAAAGTCACTGTGCATTTGTGGCTCCCACCCTCTGGAAGTTCCTTCCCTGAATTATAAAGTCACTAGCCTCGTAAGACCATCCTGATCTTGCAAACTCCATTGTATTTTACTCAAATCAGTCTGGCAACGTGCAACAGAGAAAATTTGTTTGTCAACTGTTCAGTGTAAACAACATGGCGGCTTTCGCAGATGAGATGAGCGCAGCTATGGAGCAAGCCGCTCACTAACTCTTTTTTTCTCTGGATCCTTCTGTTGAATATGGACCGGGCTCCTGAAATTGGGCCTTTGATCTGTAAATTCAGGTTACACAAATGGAAAATATTCTTTACCCACATGTTGTTTCCTTTCTGAGCTTTGCCTCCACGCTGTTAGTACGTCATGCGCTTTGTTGATCTGATTGGTTGATTTGGCCGTATGTTGGTGATAGACAGATGGTTTATCCAATCAGCATCCAGTATTTTCACCCCTTCCCAAAAGATGTCCAAACCAGAGTTCAGATGGATCTGCTGAGACAATGAGAATCTATCCATCTGGAGGAGTCCGATTATAAAATCGTAGAGTCAGTTTAAAGTTTTAGCACACCGCCAGTTTAGGGAAGCAGTCAGGAGTACTGACACAGAAGCCAAGCATTGTACTGCTGAACTCTGTGCCAACCTATAGTGCCCCACTGCAAAACTCCAGACTCAGGCCCCCTCCAGGTAACTGTTTCCCATCTACATTCAGGCACAATGATCAGTACAGAAGGTATTGTTAAATGCTGAGTACTCAGCTGAAATATTTTCTCATAGAAAGCAGTTGTATCAGCAGGGTGACCTGCTCAGCACTAGCAAGCCTTTACTACTGTTGGCCATGTGTTTCTAAATGGTCTCTCAGGCAACACCACAGGTTAGAGATCACATTAGCAATGAAATTCTGCGTCCCCTATCTCTGACTCACCGTGCTCTTTCAGCTCCCTCAGAATGTGGACAATCATTTTCAAAACCTGAGGGAAAAAAGAACACGTCCAATTAAAGTGAGCTGCTGCCCTGCAGGGGCATTTTAAAGGAGAAAAGGAGCTTTGGCTGAGTGTTCACCACAGGCCCCAGCATCCTAAGCCCTTACCTACAGCCAAATTATTATTACAATTGAATACCTGTTATTGCCCAACCGAGCCTCATTCATTCTCTTTGTGTGTCTGATACAGTGACAGAAGAAGAGAGCAATGAGTGGAGCTAGAGGCCAGATTACAGACAACAGTCTGTGTCATATCTCAGGAAACTCTGATTGGATAAGGAGCTCAGCAGGCTTTCTGTGTCAGTTTGAATATATATTTTTTATTTTGTTTCAGTTTCAATAAAACTCCCTCACACAGGGAGGCCAGATGAGGCTTTTTTCTCAGATCAATGTACTCATTGCTCCGCTCCAAAGACACACATGCATAATGAATGTGACTTTATGTAAGGTGCAGTGATCAAAACTCAGACCAAGGGTGAGCACAGAAACCACTCTTTTGAATTATATGACTGTAGGATCTCACGCAGTATTTCGCTACAGTTGCCAGCTATGAATGGATTTCACTGGGTGCAGCTGCACCGCGTTCTGGCTGCAACTGGGCCTCCAGAGCTGATCGCGACCACTATAGACGATGCTTGAACTGCTTCATAGAGCAGATCGAGCCAGGCAGGCACTGCATGTGAATCATTACTTCCTACCCCCATAATTCTGGTGCCCATGCTCAGATCACACCCATCTTTGAACTTGGTGACAAAAATGTAAACACCTATTACATTACTCCAACACACACACACACACACACACACACACACACACACACACACACACACACACACACACACACACACACACACACACACACACACACACACACACACACACACACACACACACACACACACACACACACACACACACACACACGAACAATATTGGTGACTGACACGAACTGATGTGAACCATCCCAGGCACAGTGGTGCTCATGGAAGGGCACAATAGAGAAAAGCACAGTTCTCCCTTGTTTGACACTCAAGAATGTGAATGCTGAAATTGACATTGACATGACATGCCCCTAAACCCAGTGACACATGAACTGCAGTGCAATGCCTTAGACATAAGAAAAGTAATGTTTCAGAATGGTTCAAGTCATCCTGGACTCAAATTAATTGAGATTCTGTGACATGAACTGAAGAGAGCCAATAACAAAAGACATTCCTGAAATATTAATAGAACATATCTAATCATTTTAAAAGGGGAAATTATATAAAACTCCTCCTGGCCTGTGTAGAGGGTTAGGTTATGTGATCAATGCATTCAGGAAGTGTTTGTTCGATGCCCCTGCTGTAAAATAAGGTCAAACTAGTTACTAAAACATTCACTGTCTTTTTCCTATCTGACTTTGTTCTAGAAAATTATTCAGTATATACACAAAAGTGAGCTATTGTCTTCATGTTACTATTTCAGGAAGATGTAGCTCATCCATTATTTTGACTTTAAAGAACATCAAACTGCATTTTATGAATAAAGTCCTCAGGTAAAATTCAAACTCCAATCCAACTTACTATTTATTGGCAGTATATACCCATGGACATGGGGGTCGCAGGGGGCTGGAGCCGATCCATCGATATATATATATATATATATATATATATATAATTATATAACACACACACACACACACACACACACACACACACACACACACACACACACACACACACACACACACACACACACACACACACACACACACACACACACACACACACACACACACACACACACACACACACCAGCAACAAATGTGACCCTCCCTGCTCTCTCTCTCCCTCTGACATCAGCAGGGTCATCAGCAGCATTCGCACCACCTGGGCTGTGAGAGTCTGGGTGCTTTTAACTCTCTCCTGGAGCTCAGTCAGTGTGGCTCTCCTCCCAGAGATAGATCTTACAACATTACACACACACCTCTCCACTCGTGCATTCACCTACACCACTGATTCCACTGACTACACATGCCATGATTAGTTTAGGTTACTTTTTAAGTTACTTTTACTTAAATAAATAATTAGTTAATTGTCTCATGTGTGCATCTCCTTGCTTTGTCATGGCCATGTGGCCCGGTTTGTGACACAAAGCATACTGCAGATGGTAAATCACATCTGAGTGGGTAGGAGAAAGCAGAGAGCAGTACCTTAATGATATGAAAGTAAGAAAGAATAGGTCAACAGAAATTCACTGAAATAAATGAGTAGAGTAATATATATATATATATATGGTTTACAGCAGGGGTGTCAAAGTGATCCAGTAAAGGGCTGCAGGTTTTCATTCCAACCAAGCAAGAACCTTCAGCCACAGTGACCCTTTACTGGATCACTTTGACACCCCTGGTTTACAGGATAAAGTAATACGATGTAAAAATCTGGTCTACATTCAGCCCACAGCAGTGGAGACTCAGTGTCTGAAGGCCTACTTGAAATAACAGAAAGGCAGAGAACAAACACTGGAAGAACAAGCAGTCCATGTAAAATAAAAGTTTAAGGGTCAACATTCACATGCTTAAGTGTCATACAAGTGACGACAACAGAACAGGCTGGTGATAAACTGCTTTAAAAATGGTTGTGTGCTGCACATAAAGCAACATTTGTTTTCAGTTGCAGCACATTTCATTTCTCTCTTCTTCCTTTGTGTTGGCTTCCAGTCCCCTTCCTCTCAGTTAGAGGTAATGATTCTTTAAGATAAGAACCCTGGTGTGGTTCAAGATGCGATGTTGTGGTTGTTAATATGATATTTAGCCTGCCATTTGCAAATGCAAATTAGAAACCTCTCAGTTAATTTTTGATTTCCAAGTGGTGTTATCAACGGAGCAGAGCAAAAAGCCTCTGGGCGCAATCAGATAGACCTACAACCAATCAGAGGCATGAATCGATGTAGTGCTGAATGACACATGCAAGAAATCAGGAAAAAATGGCAGCTGTGTCACAATTTTTCGCAAATTTTTGCTAAACATCTCACTAAAATGTGTTTCTGGAAACATTTGAGTAACAGAATATTACCATATTTGATCGGCGCTGCTGAGTTGACAGTTTGATCAGAGTGAGCCTTGTAGACTGGGCTGGAAATAGAACGCCAGTTCAGTTAGTAACTATAACGTTCCTGTCAGTCATCATCTTAAACCCACCCCATATGAAATAAATGGTTGTGATTGGCTTAACCAGAATCCGTCGGAATAGGAGGGGGGCCAGACATACCTGACCGAGCCAATGAAACATGAGCTCTGCAGATTTGTCTGATGATTCCAGTACTGACCCTGAGATAAAGCGTATTTTAATGTGATCATTTCCCTCAAAAAAGTGAAGAATTGTTTGATTCTCCAGATGGTCACACCCACATAGTACATGAAACTTAGCCAGTTAAATTAGTACTAACAACAACGTAGTCAAACGCAGCCATGCGAGGTGTCTGTAATCTGATTCAAATGTCTCAAACTGAGATCAAATAACAGGTTTGGATGATACACAGACTTCAGCTGTCTTCTTATCTGTCTAAAGCGAGTTTTATACCTTCCGTGTTTGCAGTGTTCTACTTGGTCCTTGTGATATAAATATCATCATCCACGAAGGTCTGCACGGGTCTGTGCAGACCCCTATGTGGATGTCTGTACGCACAGTTTATGTGTTTTTGCTCTATCTTGAAAATAATTTTGGTGTGGTTTGTTTTTATTATACAAACTCTTATTGTACCACTAATGCCAGACGGAGTTTACCTTTCCAGCTCCCTAGTACCAAGTCGGTGTAATATCCATGAGTCCATGTGTAAATACTGCCTCTCATTCACTGGTGTAGTCACACCTCAGAGGGTGAAGAGGAAAGGAGTGTTACACGAAGACGGCAACAAAAATGTCTGACTGGAGAGACGACAAGATTTGGGAACTTCTGTCTGAAAGTCGGACGCCAAAAACATCAGACACTTTCAAGGAACAGAGAGAAAGAACACATTAGAAAGAGACAATCTCCTGCTGTGTGCTGCAAGCGTGAAAGAAAAATTCCACACTATGTCTGGAATTGATTCTCCTAACATTGTCCAGAATTTATACGTGAAAACAGCTTTAGAGTGCATCGTTAGCATCAGCACAGCTAAATGCATGCAAGCCAATGAACATACGCGAGTTAAGAATCAGAAATGGATTGATTCACCAAAGCAGTGTCTTTTCTTTAAGTCTTGTCACTGTTTTGCAGTTACCTGTATTTGAAAAGTACTAGTTAAGGAAACAAATAATTATGGAACTGTAAAGCATCCATGTTTCTACAACTAAAAAGTCTGATGTATTCGTCCTTTTCCTGATCTGGTTACATTCAGTTTTCCCTCTTTGATCAAGACTGTACTAGTCACCTTTTAGATGAAATCATCATCCAATCTGCTGCATGACACTTAATTTCCCTCAACAACAATAGACTGTTTTTGATTTTTTAGTTTGGTCCATTTTGAGCCAAAAATTTAACTTTAGCAATACCAAGTCGACCTGCTTCATGGAGCAGAATCGGTTGCAGGTGTGCTAACATACAGTAAGTATTAAAGCGTCTCTATTCGTCCGATTTGCATTTAAACCTGATAAATGAAGGATGAGCTGCACAAGTTTATTATTGGCACACTAAAGTAATGTCTGCTGAAAATGGGTCTTTGCAGTTTTATGTGAATGATTAATTGTAGTCATTTCCAGCAGTAATAGCCATTTACATTAGTGATGCCTTGGCTATATATTTAAATTAATCTAATGCCAGCACGGCGAATAAAACTATCAATTTCTATTAAAAACATTCAAATATCTGGGTAATTTAAAACCTTTAAACCCAAGTGTTCACTTTTACCCTAAAACAATTGCACCATGATAAGAACACATTTTCTCGTCGAGGACCAGAGATAGTCGGTGAATTTGGATTGTTTGAAAAAGAAAAAACACAGTTCAGGGATGACTGCATGAGTCAGCAACGAGCTGCTGTCTCAATCTAATATAAGGCTAGTGGTGGATGGGCATTTGACATGACACTATTGTGCATATGAGTAAAGACGTGGTTCCCATCCATACTACTGAGATCTGGCTGCAAGGCACACTGGGTTTACAAAGTCACCAGAAACAATCTGGACTAAAAAGTTGTACTGCAGCTGTAGGGGAAGTTAGTGGAATAAATGGTGAGAAAACACACACACACACACACACACACACACACACACACACACACACACACACACACACACACACACACACACACACACTGTCAGCTCTGCACTTTGATAAGCTCTTCTCTTGGACCATGTATAAAACTCTGCCTCCACAGGCTCTGTCGAGTATATTAATAGTTACTTGATAATAGCTTAAACTCCAGGCAACAGATAATCATTCTCCCTGAACCTTGGATGGCAGTAGACTGTCTTTGATGGTGGATACCATTTCTCAATGTGATGCTCCATCAGTCAGACACCGAATCGTTTTGCAATATAATTAGAGGCTGGAACTAGGGCTGCCCCTAAATTGTCGACCAAGCACTGGTCAACCAAGAAATCATTTGCCGACCAAAATGTCATTAGTCCATTGGTCGCAGGAAAAAACAATCATTTGGAGCCATGTCTTTTCAAAAATAAGTGAAAGTATATGTGACTGAAGGCTGGCCTAAAAGGCTGGAGGGCTTTCAGTTTGAAGCAAGATACAGGAAGTCGTGACACTCACTCACTGTGTCCCTTCAACGTCATGTTTAGACTGTTAATAATTAATAGCCATTCATGTCGGTGAAGACGTCTAAAATGGGATCACTTTGAGAAGAACAAGGATGACCTCAAGAAGGTCACATGCAAACTTTGCAAGACAAACTTCACTTGTCCATGACGAACATCTTAAACATGTAAGTAACATTAGACAAACATGACCTACCACCTTAAATATGTAAGTAACGTCAGCCGAACATGACCTACCACCTTAAACATGTAAGTAACGTTACATGAACATGACCTACAACCTTAAATATGTAAGTAACGTTCGACGAACATGACCTACTGCCTTAAACATGTAACATGTAAGTAACGTTAGTCTAGCTACCTAATCATGATTTTTCTGACACATCCATATATTTTTCTGACACATTCATATATATATATACATATATATATATGTATATATATATATGCGTCGATTAATCGACTGAATGACGTAAATGAGCTGTGATATAAAATGACTACCATTGGTCGACCAAGAGGGGCGGCCCCAGCTGGAACTAACGTAATGATTGTTGCTGATTATTTCCCTGAGTTGGGCATCAAGACTGGTCATAACAGGTTGAGCTGAGTGTGTTCCAGTCTGGGCCAGTTTGTACTGACAGTCAGCTGTTAAAATCAAACAGGGGATGGGGGTGTAGGATTCTAAATGCTTTCTGATGCAGTTGCTGTCTGACATCATGGTGGGTTACTAATAAACCCTGTTTCTCCCACTCTGCAAGATGTAAGGTTTTTATGTACCAGAATCAATCAATTTAGGAATAATGTCAGATAAGGTCAAAACTGAGATAATGAAAGTAGAGCTACATTTTGATGCAGGGCACCTCTCAGAGAAAGAGCCTCAGGACTGTGCTATCATAAAATGCTGTAAAAATACAGCCAAATGGTAAATGGACTGGTACTTATTGTATATAGTGCCTTTCTAGTCACAGTGCTTTTACACTACTTGCCACATGGACCCTTTCACACACATTTAGAAACAGGCTGCCATGCAAGGTCCAGTTCTAACAGTAATGTACCTGTTTCTAAATACGGTGAAATACATCACATTTTAAGCCAAATGTCAGTCACGGCTGGTGAATACAGGCAACAAGGGAAGGACCCAAACACACAAAGCAGGCACTGGATTAGTTCAGTGATTTAATGGAGAAAATACGGAAGCTTACAGAGTCACAAGGCAGCCAAGGCAACAGGGATCAGACCAGCCGCAACAACAAATCAGGCGGGGGGATAGTAATCCTTGTGCTTTGTGGCACATGGAGTTCTGAGGACTCCCAGGTTGTTTCCCACTTGCTAATTGGGACTGTCAACATCACCCAGTTGGTGAAATATTGACTTGAAAGGATCTCTACTGGAAATACTGTCAAAAAATAAAGGTGGGCTGACTGAAATTACCTCCACACGGCTCTCACAGACCATTCCCGAATACCTGAAAGTTTTTTCACAGTCAGATTTCAACACACACAGGCAGAGTGACTTCATTCTCTGCTGAGGGCACCATTTCTCCACTATCTCTTTATATCATGTATACAGTATTAGTTAGCTGTATATGCTTCTTTACAACAATAGAAGCAAACACCAATTTAATCCAGTATATCAGACCATGCAAGATCAGCGTCATTGACCTGTGTAAGCTTTGCTATCAAATATCCATTATGTGTTTATGAATTCTACTTCAAATACTGTCACATCATCATGCTAATACCATTGCTTAGAATTTCATTACCAAAACTCAGTGTGGGTGCCTTTTGGATAAACTGCTAGGACTCTAAGGTCGTGTTCAGTTGGCTTCACTTTTTCAGTTTTCTGTCTGGAGGCATTTTCCTGTTAGAGAAAGAACTGGCAGATGGAGTTCGGAGGAATTGCTATGGAAATGGTGGCTGGAGTTTTAAGCTTTTGGAATAAGAGTGAAGAGTGAAAGGACTTAAATATGGATCTGCTGTGAAGTGTGCAGTTCATTACTTTTTGGGAAGATTCCAAGCAATTCCTACCGGTGCGCCACTCCTCAATGTCCCCAGCTTGTCTGCTCGGACTGAAAGGACAGATAGGTGGAAAGCAGTGGCAGCTGCTGGTCTCTCAAGAAGGGGGAAGCTCATTATTGCCTACATCATAAATGTGTTTATTTATATCTAAATTCTACCGTTCGTTTCTTGTCAAGAAAATGATCTGTGACCTTGTCGCACCAACTAGGCGTCTTTTCCAGGGACTTGAACAGTGTCCTCTCAATGGCCAGCAGAGCTACGCTGCTTAAATGACCTTGGCCCAGCTGGAGCTGCTGCGCCAGGCTACTGTGAAGTGTGACCGCCTGTGAGTGTGAGTGACAGGGGGAGAAGCTCCACAGCTGCCGCTGCTCGTTGGTGAAAGGAACCGCAGAGTTAAGGAATAGAGTCGCCAAACACAACACTAGTCGGTTTTAACAAAGACAAAGTCTCTAGGGATAGGTAAAGTCTCCGGATCAGTTCAGAACAACGGGAAAATGCTCCGGTTGCTGTTTATTCTTCAAGATCGCTGACTCGCTCATATAGCTGTCAATCAAATAAGATTCTGCCTCAGACAGCTCATCCAATCATCACGCAGAAGCCGAGCATCCGGGCCAGCCCACTGACCCATAGCCCCCAGAGACGCTGAGCATCCGATGGGCGGGACAAAGTCCAGCATTTATCCAATGAGTTTCTAGTTTGGCTGCAGTGGAACAACCCGCTCTACACGTCCCCATTGAAGTCAGTATAAGCTGAGCGTCTGGAGCTGTGGGGATGAATGGGAAGGACGTTGCTCCGGTTACCTGTGATAAGTAGCTGATTCTGAACAAAAGATGAAGGCTTTCTAGCGTGTATTTAGTCAATGAAATGTACACACATCAGTACATATTTCACCTTTTTTTTTTTTTTGGTGCCATTTTAGGGGAAGCTGAGCTTCCCTTGCAGTCTTAGCAATCGCCACTGGTGGAAAGACTGCATATCTGTCAGGGCAGTGCTGTCCTGAAAATTACATTCCCATACAATTTAAGTGCATTCTCAATTACATTTAGAAAGAAACAGATTATGTCCCATTATGATTTCCTTTGACGTATCACAAGCATGTTTCTAATCAAAGTCAGAGTCCGTGCAGGGAGGAGGTGGATGGATGGAAGGATGGAAGGATGGAAGAATGGAGGGATGGATGGATGGATGGATGGATGGATGGATTGATGGATGGATGGATGGATGGATGGATAGATAGATGGGTCAAATAAAGACAGTACTTTGCCTCTGTGAAACCAAAAGTTAACATTAACCATATGTTTAAAGCTGCAATTATAAGACACGCGATGAAATCGCAGGAAGCGTGAGTAACACGCTGCTTGATCATATTTGGATCATATTTGGACCATCACACCGATCGCGCGTTTGGAGTGTCGAGACAGCTGCATGGGATAGGCTTCCCTCTGCACTGACGGCTTTCTTCTTCTCCTTCTTCTGGATTTCTGGCAGACAGGTCAGAGTTATATCATTTATATTATATCCACAGGAACAGTCCTGTTTCCTTGATGTAGTCAAGAACTGCAACAATGGCAGCTGTGGTGACCCCCTGGTGATCCCCCGGATGTTATGGCGCTTACTGAATCACAACACTGATTGGCTCATGCACCACAGCGTCAGGCGATTCATCTGAAAAGTTACATTTTTTCCACTCGCACGATGGAGATGAATATTGCTCTGTTGTGCTGCGAGTAAAGCGCCTGTTCATTGACTTTGTATGTAATCGTGCTGCTTCTATCGCGTCGTGTAATCACAGCATAACTGTGGCTACTTCACAACGTGCACCTGTGGCTGGTAGAACATGTAATCCAGAAAGGAATAAAAAGTTTGCCCTAATGCAATTCAGAATGTAGTTTAGTGTAAAAATATGAAAAGTGCCGTCAAGTGTTATACTGATGTGGAGGAAGGAATAGTAAAGGAATAGAGAGGAAATTAATAGAAAACAGAAGAAAAAATTATAGAAATAGAGAGCATCCACCTTCCCGAGCAGATTTGCAGTTTGACAAAATTATGTTTTAAGTTACTTCTTAAATGTTTAAGATTCACTTTGGAAATACAGTATGTAAATAAAGAGAGTCAGCAGAAATGCAGCTGTGCTTTTCAATCCTCCTCCATCATCTGTTTGCCTCCTGTTTCTCTGTCTGTGATGTTTCCATCTGAATTCTGTTTGATACACATTGTACACTCGGATGTGACCCCACTCTAACTCGTCTCGGTCTCCCTCAGCCAGGAAGAATTTGGGCCCTTTTCTTCAGGAATGTTGGAGTAAGACTCTCCTCCCACAGTGTGTTAGGGTTCAGCGTGGTTCCACAGTGTTGTTGCCAAATTAAAAGAACTGGCTTCAGGCTGAGATCCCAACAGAAAGGACAGTGTAATCTGAGGACAATCGGGATCAAAAATTCCAACTTCCGGGCTCCTTTAGCCAGTATTAATGTGGTAAAACAATTAATCAGATCCTTTACTTCAGTTGCAAGCCTGTGTGTTAAATACAGAGCCAGAGTCAGGAGGTGGTTAGCCTTGCTTAGCATAACTAAACAAAGCAGGGGGGGATTAACTGCTTAATTCATTGTACAATGCTAATTATAGTTCTTTTAAATATTAATTTAATAACTATTTGTCTCAGATAAATGCAGTAGAGCGAAAGTTACAATAAAGTATCAAAATGTAATGGAACATTTGTATCCTGAGCTCTGAGCAGCTTTCCACCTCTCGTATTTAACACTGAATAACTCTAGGGGATATTACATGTATCTGACTTGACTGCCTCAGTGAGTATATTTATGTCGACAGACTTGGGCTTGTCGTTGGAAAAATAAGCTAAGTGTAGGTTCTCATTTACTTCACATACCACAAATAAAACATGAATGTCCCTCAGAATACAAATCTCAAAAGCACCTTTAAAACTAATTTGGATTAGGCCTCAAAGTGTTGTGCAGCCAGGAGGAGAGGAAGGATCTTTGTTGTAAACGAGAACAGTTTGTTTAATCCCTGGATAATGTGCAGTGTGTTTACAGTCTGCTGCCGTCTGCTTGGTTGTGTTTGTGTGTGGAAACTGAACAGCATTCTCAGCCAACACCGAGATAGATGTTTCACTCAAGAACCCACTTGTTTTTCTTTTATTTATTTATAACCTCGGTTTCCTCTTTTGATGCTATCGTAAAAATCCAGGCCGACTTGATCTTTATTCCAAATGATAGATTCCTTTTTTGCAAAGCAAAAGATTGTTCTACAACAGGGAATCCATCTCTCTCTCCGTCAGACCTGATGGATTTGGCTTGGGATGCCAGGGCCGCTCTGGGGAGTTGCTGGCTCACGCCTTTATGGCCATGATTGAAAGTGAATGCCTTAAATCATGGCACTTCCTGTCAGTCCTGGATAAGATGACTGTCTGAGCTGTCCCTTCATGTCTCTGTCTAGTGTCTTCTTTCTGCCTCTCTCCCTCCTCTCTGCCACGCTTCTGTATTCATCCTCTGTCTCTCACTTAACTTTCTTTGATTTACATTCATTTCACTTCAGTGGCTCCTTTTGATTCTATGAATTGGAAGCTGAAGGAAACAAATTTGATGCATCCACCACCGAACAATAGCAAATAAGAATAACTATGTGCTAATCTATGCTTTGTCCATGCTACAACTATAGCTGTTACAAGCAAGGTTTGAATAATATAAATATCAGAGGTTGGCTGATTTTGATGTATATAATACTACTCCCTGATTGCAATCCCATCTGGAACATACGTCACTGATTTTTCTCCCCCTCCAATATTAAACTGTACCTCCATCAAGTTGATGTACAAAGCAAATCAGTGTTGCACCCGATGAAGTGCCCTCTGTGTTGCCATTAAATGGTGAAAATGTGATAAAATGTTCCCTAGAGTGCCCTTCCAGTGGAGGAAACACGATGCAGTGCCTTCTACATTGTCCTTCCAGTGTATAAGAGGTGGATTAGTGCCCTCTAGGGCAGAGATCTTCAACCACGTGTCTGGGACCTGTAAAGGGTTATATGGTCAATTATGGTTTGATAATCTTTTGAAAGTTTTTCTCTGCCCCTTAGACAGCCTGTACAGTCGCCTATAAGTAGTACTGAAAATGTAACACCTGCCTCTGTGAAGCCTTCAGTCACAGAAGCAGCAGACTTTGATGCAGCAGTCAGTCATGATAACTCTGCTTTGGCAGCAATTTGTACACATTCCCATTCCCTTCTCCCATATTTTTGGACTTGAATACAAGAACCTTGAAATATATATCCTGTTGACCCGGACATAATATTCTAGCAATGACAGTACAAGAATTGTAGCTCATCAGAACTAAAACATAGCATCTAAAACTCTACGAATGCCCCTTGTGTTTTTATGTATGAGCATTTGCACA
Organism: Echiichthys vipera; assembly: GCF_963691815.1. Taxonomy (NCBI): domain Eukaryota; kingdom Metazoa; phylum Chordata; class Actinopteri; order Perciformes; family Trachinidae; genus Echiichthys; species Echiichthys vipera. The sequence continues at coordinate 3,223,937 of NC_139826.1, forward strand.
CTAAAAGCATAATGATATATGAACCTGTTTATCCTGATGGAGTGTCACACTTGAAACTCCCACTTGGATAATTCTAAACCTGCTTGTGTAAACACGTAGAATTTTATTTACCACTTAAAAAACAAAACAAAACAAAAACTTTTTTTGGTAGTCATGTCGTTGTGGGAAAATAAATGAAAGTCAAGAGATTAACCCGGTGCACAACAAGCCCAAACCGGTCCCCCAGGTGTAGTAAAACTCAAAGTATCTCCTTTTTATAGTCTATGAGTACCTCTCTTAAAAACATAACCCTGTTTTCATCATCTGCAGTCACTACGGCAACCGCAGAGGCACTCAAGTCTCCAGTTAACAGGGACACTGTTAAACCGCAACGCCAGCAAGTCAGTCTGCTTTAAGTTTGATTCTGAAGTTATCAAGTCAGTCTGTTTTAGGTTTGATTCTGAAGTTATCAAGTCAATCTGCTTTAAGTTTGATTCTGAAGTTATCAAGTCAATCTGCTTTAGGTTTGATTCTGAAGTTATCAAGTCAGTCTGCTTTAAGTTTGATTCTGAAGTTATCAAGTCAATCTGCTTTAAGTGTGATTCTGAAGTTATCAAGTCAGTCTGCTTTAAGTTTGATTCTGAAGTTATCAAGTCAGTCTGTTTTAGGTTTGATTCTGAAGTTATCAAGTCAGTCTGCTTTAAGTTTGATTCTGAAGTTATCAAGTCAATCTGCTTTAAGTGTGATTCTGAAGTTATCAAGTCAGTCTGCTTTAAGTTTGATTCTGAAGTTATCAAGTCAGTCTGTTTTAGGTTTGATTCTGAAGTTATCAAGTCAGTCTGCTTTAAGTTTGATTCTGAAGTTATGAAGTCAATCTGCTTTAAGTTTGATTTTGAAGTTATCAAGTCAGTCGGCTTTAAGTTTGATTCTGAAGTTATCAAGTCAATCTGCTTTAAGTTTGATTTTGAAGTTATCAAGTCAGTCTGCTTAAGTTTGATTCTGAAGTTATCAAGTCAGTCTGCTTTAAGTTTGATTCTGAAGTTATCAAGTCAGTCTGCTTTAAGTTTGATTCTGAAGTTATCAAGTCAGTCTGCTTTAAGTTTGATTCTGAAGTTATCAAGTCAGTCGGCTTTAAGTTTGATTCTGAAGTTATCAAGTCAGTCGGCTTTAAGTTTGATTTTTAAGTTATCAAGTCAGTCTGCTTTAAGTTTGATACTGAAGTTATCAAGTCAGTCTGCTTTAAGTTTGATTCTGAAGTTATCAAGTCAGTCTGCTTTAAGTTTGATTCTGAAGTTATCAAGTCAGTCTGCTTTATGTTTGATTTTCAAGTTATCAAGTCAGTCTGCTTTAAGTTTGATTCTGAAGTTATCAAGTCAGTCTGCTTTAAGTTGGATTTTGAAGTTATCAAGTCAGTCTGCTATAAGTTTGATTCTGAAGTTATCTAGTCAGTCTGCTTTAAGTTTGATTCTGAAGTTATCAAGTCAGTCCGTTTTAAGTTTGATTCTGAAGTTATCAAGTCAGTCTGCTTTAAGTTTGATTTTTAAGTTATCAAGTCATTCTGCTTTAAGTTTGATTCTGAAGTTATCAAGTCAGTCTGTTTTAAGTTTAATTCTGAAGTTATCAAGTCAGTCTGCTTTAGGTTTGATTCTGAAGTTATCAAGTCAGTCTGCTTTAAGTTTGATTCTGAAGTTATCAAGTCAATCTGCTTTAAGTGTGATTCTGAAGTTATCAAGTCAGTCTGCTTTAAGTTTGATTCTGAAGTTATCCAGTCAGTCTGTTTTAGGTTTGATTCTGAAGTTATCAAGTCAGTCTGCTTTAAGTTTGATTCTGAAGTTATCAAGTCAATCTGCTTTAAGTTTGATTTTGAAGTTATCAAGTCAATCTGCTTTAAGTTTGATTCTGAAGTTATCAAGTCAGTCTGCTTTAAGTTTGATTTTGAAGTTATCAAGTCAGTCGGCTTTAAGTTTGATTCTGAAGTTATCAAGTCAGTCGGCTTTAAGTTTGATTCTGAAGTTATCAAGTCAGTCGGCTTTAAGTTTGATTCTGAAGTTATCAAGTCAGTCTGCTTTAAGTTTGATTTTTAAGTTATCAAGTCAGTCTGTTTTAAGTTTGATTCTGAAGTTATCAAGTCAGTCTGCTTTAAGTTTGATTCTGAAGTTATCAAGTCAGTCTGCTTTAAGTTAGATTCTGAAGTTATCAAGTCAGTCTGCTTTAAGTTGGAATTCAAAGTCATCAAGTCAATCTGCTTTAAGTTTGATTCTGAAGTTATCAAGTCAATCTGCTTTAAGTTTGATTCTGAAGTTATCAAGTCAGTCTGCTTTAAGTTTGATTTTCAAGTTATCAAGTCAGTCTGCTTTAAGTTTGATTCTGAAGTTATCAAGTCAGTCTGCTTTAAGTTGGATTTTCAAGTTATCAAGTCAGTCTGCTTTAAGTTTGATTCTGAAGTTATCAAGTTAGTCTGCTTTAAGTTGGATTTTGAAGTTATCAAGTCAGTCTGCTTTAAGTTTGATTCTGAAGTTATCAAGTAAGTCTGCTTTAAGTTTGATTATGAAGTTATCTAGTCAGTCTGCTTTAAGTTTGGTTTTTAAGTTATCAAGTCAATCTGCTTTAAGTTTGATTCTGAAGTTATCAAGTCAGTCTGCTTTAAGTTTGATTCTGAAGTTATCAAGTCAGTCGGCTTTAAGTTTAATTCTGAAGTTATCAAGTCAGTCTGCTTTAAGTTTGATTCTGAAGTTATCAATCAGTCTGCTTTAAGTTTGATTCTGAAGTTATCAAGTCAGTCTGCTTTAAGTTTGATTTTTAAGTTATCAAGTCATTCTGCTTTAAGTTTGATTCTGAAGTTATCAAGTCAGTCTGTTTTAAGTTTAATTCTGAAGTTATCAAGTCAGTCTGCTTTAGGTTTGATTCTGAAGTTATCAAGTCAGTCTGCTTTAAGTTTGATTCTGAAGTTATCAAGTCAATCTGCTTTAAGTGTGATTCTGAAGTTATCAAGTCAGTCTGCTTTAAGTTTGATTCTGAAGTTATCCAGTCAGTCTGTTTTAGGTTTGATTCTGAAGTTATCAAGTCAGTCTGCTTTTAGTTTGATTCTGAAGTTATCAAGTCAATCTGCTTTAAGTTTGATTTTGAAGTTATCAAGTCAATCTGCTTTAAGTTTGATTCTGAAGTTATCAAGTCAGTCTGCTTTAAGTTTGATTTTGAAGTTATCAAGTCAGTCGGCTTTAAGTTTGATTCTGAAGTTATCAAGTCAGTCGGCTTTAAGTTTGATTCTGAAGTTATCAAGTCAGTCGGCTTTAAGTTTGATTCTGAAGTTATCAAGTCAGTCTGCTTTAAGTTTGATTTTTAAGTTATCAAGTCAGTCTGTTTTAAGTTTGATTCTGAAGTTATCAAGTCAGTCTGCTTTAAGTTTGATTCTGAAGTTATCAAGTCAGTCTGCTTTAAGTTAGATTCTGAAGTTATCAAGTCAGTCTGCTTTAAGTTGGAATTCGAAGTCATCAAGTCAATCTGCTTTAAGTTTGATTCTGAAGTTATCAAGTCAATCTGCTTTAAGTTTGATTCTGAAGTTATCAAGTCAGTCTGCTTTAAGTTGGATTTTCAAGTTATCAAGTCAGTCTGCTTTAAGTTTGATTCTGAAGTTATCAAGTCAGTCTGCTTTAAGTTTGATTTTCAAGTTATCAAGTCAGTCTGCTTTAAGTTTGATTCTGAAGTTATCAAGTCAGTCTGCTTTAAGTTGGATTTTCAAGTTATCAAGTCAGTCTGCTTTAAGTTTGATTCTGAAGTTATCAAGTTAGTCTGCTTTAAGTTGGATTTTGAAGTTATCAAGTCAGTCTGCTTTAAGTTTGATTCTGAAGTTATCAAGTAAGTCTGCTTTAAGTTTGATTATGAAGTTATCTAGTCAGTCTGCCTTAAGTTTGGTTTTTAAGTTATCAAGTCAATCTGCTTTAAGTTTGATTCTGAAGTTATCAAGTCAGTCTGCTTTAAGTTTGATTCTGAAGTTATCAAGTCAGTCGGCTTTAAGTTTAATTCTGAAGTTATCAAGTCAGTCTGCTTTAAGTTTGATTCTGAAGTTATCAATCAGTCTGCTTTAAGTTTGATTCTGAACTTATCAAGTCAGTCTGCTTTAAGTTTGATTTTATAGTTATCAAGTCAGTCTGCTTTAAGTTTGATTATGAAGTTATCAAGTCAGTCTGCTTTAAGTTTGATTCTGAAGTTATCAAGTCATGCTGCTTTAAGTTTGATTTTGAAGTTATCAAGTCAATCTGCTTTAAATTTGATTCTGAAGTTATCAAGTCAGTCTGCTTTAAGTTGGATTTTGAAGTTATCAAGTCAGTCTGCTTTAGGTTCGATTATGAAGTTATCTAGTCAGTCTGCTTTAAGTTTGATTTTTAAGTTATCAAGTCACTCTGCTTTAAGTTTGATTCTGAAGTTATCAAGTTAGTCTGCTTTAAGTTGGATTTTGAAGTTATCAAGTCAGTCTGCTTTAAGTTTGATTCTGAAGTTATCAAGTCAGTCTACTTTAAGTTTGATTATGAAGTTATCTAGTCAGTCTGCTTTAAGTTAGATTTTTAAGTTATCAAGTCACTCTGCTTTAAGTTTGATTCTGAAGTTATCAAGTCAGTCTGTTTTGAATTTGATTCTGAAGTGTCCAGTCAGTCTGCCAGTCTGCGTCTACGTCAGAATTCTGCAGTTTTCACTGCTACTGGTAATGCAGCCACATAAAAGTCTACTTTACTGGGCTATTTTCATCATTGTGTTTTTTGCTATTTGATGGCACAGAGATCCGGGGCTTTTCCCAAAAGATCTGGGCTTATAGCACCGAATGCCCAGGTCTAACGACGCGCCTGCCATTGTACAACACAGTGTTAAATAAAGAAATGCAGCTGTAGTCTCTTTATGCTACACATGAAACAACTAAACTATGAATGTGAATTTTTTTTTTCGTCTTTGTCTCAGGAGAAATGTGAACAGCAGCAATAAAAACATGGTGAATCCTCTGGACAGATTATATGTGACATATTCAAAATCCGACATCAGCATGTTTAAATTGGGAAGAGTTTCTCTTACATCTGCACATTTGAAGCTGAGCTTGAAAACTGAATGCAGAACCCAAGACATCAGATTCAGGAGGCAAATAGATAGATTATCAACATCACAGGTGTTTTAAAATATATGAGTGATATTGAACTGTGGGCATGGCATATACAGTACATGCACACATGTGCTCAAGACAAGTGTAGGAAAAGGGACAGTGTCAGCTTCACAAGGGCTTCTAAAGCAGCACCCAGGAGTTTTTCTTGCTGTAAAGAGCAATACATCACTCATGTTTACCTGTTATGCACTCACACATTCATCCAGTAACTATTGTTTGCTGCTCCAAGTAAGTGCTCTGTAAATAGTGTCTGGACCCCAGAATATGTCCCAGAGGACGCTGAGCTTGTCCCTGCAGGCAGCTTAAACCATGAATCTCTGAAATGTCAGCTGCTCTGTGATGAAGGAAAAACAGAAGATGACAAACTGGTCTTTCATTACTGTGTATGTGACAGGCGAGTAAAAACTGTCAGTGGGATTTCAATCAGGAGAGACAAGTGATTGAAAAACAGACAATATTATGAGACTGGTGGTGATGGGGGGAGCGTACCTATGTTCCCCGGGTCTTATGTTCTCCGCTTTATATGTGACCAGTAAACATCAGACCCTTAAAATGTTCCAATGTTCACTGAAATGGTCAGAATTCAGCGTTGAATGGATGGTCCTTGCGCTGTCTGTCATTTTTTCCACAATGAGCGTCGTATTCCAAATAGGAAAAAAGGCCAGTGTAGACCCTAACACAACCCCCTAACCCTGTCCCTAACTGTAACCCCTAACCCTGACAAAATGCTATATTAAATCAGCGGAGGCATAGGCTTATGCGACCGGGGAACATCGGACCAGGGGAACATAGGGATGAGTCTGTGATGGGGAGGTTGTGGAGCACTGAAATGACGGCTGACAGCAACAGCGCCGCGGATAAAGAATCCTTTTTTGTCTGTTTTTAATTGTGTTTGTTCACATTCATCCTCATAAATATTTGGTATCTATGTATGCCTGTTCGAAAATTTCCAAGCTTGATCTGCTCTGTGCAATGTGCCATCGCTTAATTTTAAGTAGTTGAGGCACATATTTTTAGTGGAGCAGAGCAAAGAGACACTTCTGGGGAATAACAAGCATTGTCTAAAGCGGCCGCAATCAGCTCAGGTGGATGTGAGCATGCCAGGACCACTGGAGTTTGTTGTGTAATAGGAAATAGTGAAAAGCTGCGGGCAAGCAATTAAAAAAGGTCTCATCTTGAGCAGGAAAAGCCTCATCAAAAGAAGCTTCAGATGATGGTGGGTTGAATCAAGGGCAACTAGACTTGTTGAAGATATATGAAGATGTCTCGTCTCGAATCCAAGAGGCTACTTCAGTTCTAACCCTAGACTATATAAAGATGGACGCCCTGACTCCTCCCTGAAAGCTCGTATCCAGGATATTTTGACTTCACTTTTGTACAGTCAGAGGAAGTAGAGCTGTGTTGTCCATCTCTATTTATAGTCTATGGTTCTAATTGAGAGACGGGAACCTCAAGGTGCCCTGTGGGGTTGATGTCAGGGTCATTGATCCCACTTGTTCGTAGTGCTCCTGGCCGTTGTAACAACAGTTATTCGGGTCATTGGAGTCATCTAAGGCCTAGTGTAAAGAACAGTCAGAGTTGTCACATGAGGCCAAATGTGAATGGTCATTAAATCTCATGGGAATGGATAAAAGGACAGTGTTGTAAGTGGAGGATAATCATTACAGCAGGCAGGGACACCAACAACAAAGTGGGATCAGTGACTCTGATAAGGACCCTTTCGGAGGGTCTGGTCAGTTAGACCTGAAGGACCCAATAAGACTAGGGGCGGAACTTCAAGTATCTTCAACCAAGTCCAGTTGCCGTTGGCCCCTTTCACATAGCCTGACTATTGCGTCTTTATTATACCTTGATGTCTGTGTGAAAGGTAAGGAGATGGAATAGGGGACAGATCTCTAGCACCCCTGAGATAGCAGCGTTGTGTGAATGGGAAGCCGTCAGGGTGGAAAACACAGTAGTGATGACGAGTCGACACACAGGAGGGTCAAAAGTGATAAAGCAGTGTTCAAAGTAAATTAAGTAACCAATACCTTACTGAAACATTAATTGCAATAGTCCACCTTCTCTCTTCATCTCTCTCTCTCTCTCTCTCTTTCTCAAACACACACACAAACACACACGCACACACACACACATATTATTCCCATAGGAGGAAGTATGTTTTAGCTGCTGTGTTCCTCCTCAGACACATCAGACAAGCCTGGTGAAAGGCTGTTTGTGTCAGAGCTGCGTGCAGAGACATAGCAGCCCACCAAGGTATTCCCCTTTCTGTTTTCTCTCATGGACACCCTGCTCCAACCTCAAAGCACAATCACAGCCTTGCTGTCTCTATTGCCTGTCTTGTGTTTGCTTCCTTATACCATTATCATGTACTACTTGTCCCAGATTAATGGACATCCACTCTGTAAGTGTGAACTGGGCCTTCCTCTCAGTGAAACTACCCTGTCTAGAACCATAATCAAGTCACAATTACGATTTCTCTGACTATTTCTACTCTTTATACTTTGGTTTATGATCAAATACCTACAAAACAAATGACATTCCCATCAGGTGTACTTTGTGTGTAGTGCCAAACTACCTACTCTACATATTTTACATCAGCATGCTAGCATTGCAATGGTAAAATATGTTAGCATGCTTAGCAGAGCTGAGCCAGACTACAACGTCACCAAACAACAAACTTAAGTTTATGTTTTTTTTGGAGATTGGATTGATTATATCAATCGTTATCAGGCTAACACTAGCTAGCTACAGAGTTGTGAAGGAACATATGGCTAACATTAGCTATAATCCACAACATATCCAGGAAAAGGCTGTCACCAAGGTGCTCGGGATCTTTAATTATTCTCTTAGTCATATTCTTGCAGTGGCTGGTGTATATATGCTCTAGACAGGGTACTGCTGTACTGTTGATTGATTCATTGTGCAGGAGTAGAAATTCCTTCACCAAGACTTAAAGATGTACTCCGTAAGATTTTTATCTATATAATTGCCTTTTAAGTTCCTCTCTTTCACAGAGTGAGTTAAAACATTGGTGGTTGACCCACTAATGAAAGCACTTGCTGCATTTTTTTTCCATTCATTCCTACATTCCTACTACAAATTCCTCTCTAAATGTAAATACACCTCCATGTTAGTGATGCTGCTGACAGCTTTTGGTCTGCTGGAGGAGCTCCTCACTAACGTTTATGCTGCGTTCACTTGTAATCAGTTATCGTGAACGTGTGTGTATGTATTTAAGAGGGGAACAATAAAGAGGCCGCTAGAAACAAGTTACCTCAAATCTTATGGAGTACAACTTTCAGTTATCAGCTGTAGCAACTTGAATTCAGCCAGGCAAACCACAGCATATGGGCACAATTCAACAACAAGGTAATTCAAAGTGCTTTAGATAAAACATTAAAAGCATTGGTAAACATAACACATAAAACATATAAAGGATTTAAAACATATAAAAGGTCATTTAGAACATATAAAAGAGTATTACAGTGACATAAGTTACAGTGCAGTTTACTGAAAAGCAGCGGAAAACAAAAAAGTCTTCAATCCGGATTTAAAAGAACTAAGAGTTGTAGCAGACCTGCAGTTTTCTGGGGAAGTAGTAGTAGTGATCTAGTCTTCTAATAGCTAATCCTTGTGCTATTGCTGTGGTCTGAATCTGTGAGATAACCACACCCCGTTCATTTGAATATAATAGAAGGAAATAAAAGCATGAGGAAAATGAAAGTTCCCTGTAATAAATAAAAACGAGTCCTTTGAAGAACTTCATGTTAAAATTAAAAAACGATACCCCTAACAGCCATGGACTCTTTGTAAACCTAGAACTGGTTCAATATAACAATTAACGATCAATAATAACATCCAGGTACAATGTTTATGGTGTCCTTTACACCTAATTGTCCTTTCCTTTTTTATTTATTTATTCATTTATTTGTATTTATTTATTATTATGTTTATTTTTTATATATACAGTTTATACTGTATGTCTTATCTATTTCCCTAAATAATTGTATTATCTTATCGTTATTTATTTGTCTGTCTTATTACTTGTACTACTTTATCTGTTGGAATGAGTTGTATTGTTCTGCATAACTGAAAACTTCAAAATAAAGTATTAAAAAAATAAAATAAAAACTATTTATTTATTAATTTATTTAACTTGATTAGCTTATTTATATATTTATATTTGCATGTATATATGTATTGCCTCATTTATTTATTTCGGGATTTATTTGATACCCATATTTATTTATTCCATATTGATTTAAATGGCATCCCACAGACATGCACATCACCATCTCTACGCCTAATGTTGCTGCAGTCAATGTGAGTGATAGACATGGAGGTAAAGGAAAAAGAGATTGGAATAGTAAATGATATCCAAAAAAACTGAAGGATGGGTGCAAATGCAAAATAAATGAGTAAAAACTTGGCCTCAGTGATCTTCATGAAAGTCTAATAAGCAGGATGGGTTTCAATGAGTCAATAAAAGCAGCTGCAGTCAGAGGGGATGGAGCTATAGAAAAAGATGGAGATAGATAGAGTTGAGGAGGACTGAGTAATATCTCTCTCTGTCTCACAGTTTGGAACACTAAATTGATCTAGAACAGCAGACCAATGTGCACCATGTTTTGTTCATTAATCAAAAAAAGATGCTGTATTCATTTCCGGGTGTAACTTGAAGGGCAAGAGAAGGAGTGCTTTGTTTGTCCTGTCTTGTGGGTCTTGTAAACTTATCTCAAGTTCCCCTTCACCTCTCTATCCAGCTTCTCTCTGGTCTTATCTCTGGCAACTGCATCATGTCATGGACAAAGAAATAGCCTCTCCAGGGACAGACTTTGTGGTTCACTCGCACAATGTCTTTTCTTGTCTGTCAGACCAGTATAGGTCAGACACTCTCAAAGGTAACACTGTGTTGTTTTCTCTGAACTCTAATTAAATACAGCACTGGATGGTAGAGCAATGATTGTTCCATTATTTAGGGTTGACACAGCTCTTTGGGAGACACAAACACATTTCTTTCAGTACTGTTTTGTTCAGCTCTTTGTGTTTACTTTATATATTTTCAGCATGTCCCAGCTTGTAAAGACTGAGATTAAGATCTGATTAATGTTATTATCATCACGTTGAAACTCATGCGCGTGTGTGTGTCTGTGTGTGTGTGTGTGTGTGTGTTTGTGTGTGTGTGTTTGTGTGTGTGTGTGTGTGTGTGTGTGTGTGTGTGTGTGTGTGTCTGCGTGGTGGTACGAGTGCCGACAGGTCAGTGAATTGGGGATTAGACTTGTGAAATGACAACAATGCAGTGGAAGGTATTTAGTGGCAGGGAAGCAATGCATTGGTGTGTGTATCTACTGGGCCGAGAGCAAAGCTGCAGGAGCATAATTACTAGTTCAGCAGAGGATATGGTTGTTAAGGAACATCTGGATGCTGGTCCACATAGGGGCGCAGCAGGTGTTGTGGACAACTTTACAGAGCTGCATAATGGTATTTAAATGCTTTCTTCCTATAGAAGCTTTCTGATGTATGAATGTATTACAAGTCATGTAATGGCACAGGGGGAAAGTACAAAGATTCCACTAGACGTGCTATCTGTCTCTCTATCTTTCTTTCTTTCTTTCTCACTCTCAATTCAAATCAATGGGGCTTCAATGTCATGAAAGTTTTACGAACAATGTTGCCATAACATCAAAATACAATTTGTCCAAATATTTGGACAGTACACATAAGCAGTAAGAAACTTTCTCTTCTGGACCTAGAGGCCAGCATGGGTTCCAATTAGATAGTGATACCATCTGTGTGTGTGTGTGTGTGTGTGTGTGTGTGTGCCATGGCCTGGCCTAGTTTTCTAGTTTTGAGAGAAGAGGCACCTGAGGTTTGCCTCCACGGGTTTTCTGCCTGGCTCGAAAGCTTTAACCCTGCTGAGCCCAGTTATGGGCATAGAACAGAGAGAAGAGAGTTATGAACAGAGAGATGCAAGCTCCAGGGCACCCTGTTGTAATTTTTATCGACACTATCAAATCTGCATGGAAATTCTCTATTGGTTTCATGCAAGCGGAAATATTGCTAAGCGAAGAATAGCGCACCAAAATGAGAATTAAATTAACTGACAACCCTTGAATAACGATTGGTAACACAGCATTAATATTTAAAGTTCAGTTCTTCTGTTTCACAAAAACAAAACATTCTCATATTTTTCTGGTGGAATCCAGCCATACAGAGGATTTTATTTGCTGTTTCTTGTGTGTTTTCTGTGCTTGTACTAAGGCTGCCACTGCAATACAATTGAAGTCAATGGTATTCCATTTGTGATGCTCATTGCATTGAGGTTCAAAACTCAAAAAACGGTGATGTCATGACCTCCGTGAAGAATTTTAATGATCTTGATTGAATGATCTTTTTCTAACCGTAACCAAGTGTCTCAACCTAACCACAGAGTTTTGTGGCCTAGACTTAAGTAGTTCCATTTCAAAACGTTAAATACAACAGTCACTGGATCACCATGACCACATGCTCCACTATAGACTATGATTTTCTTCTTTTTCCTCCAGTTGTATGTTTGAGTTTCTCTATGTAGAATGATGTCTCTGTAGACTTTGACACAAGAAGGCTGTTTTTTATCTGCAGGTATTAAAATGTTTCTCTGTATTCTTGAACTTGAAGCAGCCAGTGCACAAACACTAAGAGTGACTTTGCAGTAAGGTAGGAGACACCTTGGCCCTCATTTATCAAACAGACGTACGGCAGAAAAACTTGCTTACGACCATTTCCTGGCAAACTTCGGCATTTATCAATTTGGACGTGAGCGGGAGCTACGATCAAATCTCACGTCTGGTCTGAGGTCGTGTACGCACATTTGAGCCTGTGTATTTGCGGTGCAGCACAGCAAAATCTGGCTGAAAATAATCAACAAACCTCAGCTGTCATTAAGCATAAGCAGTCACATATTAAGAACAGATCAAAACGGATTCTTAAAACGAATAAAAAAATAAAAATTGTGGTTGGAGCAATTGATTTTACTCATGTGCGTCTGAAGGCACCATCCATGAATGATTACGCATTCATCAATCACAAAAACTACCACTCGATAGATGTACAGGTGATTTGTGATGCCAGACTATCGCTTTTAAAAGTGGTGGCCAGGTGGCCAGGTGGGACACGCGATTCTTTTATATTTCAAAACAGCTCGGCTCCAGCCCCCCGCGACCACGACAGGGACAAGCGATTGAAGATGAATAAATTAATTAATGTGTTGGCACGCGGCTGCAGCAAGACGCACTGCAGAGCCAAAGTCATATCCTCGGTAAGTGGCTACCCTCGATAAATTGCATTTAATCAAACAAGGTATCAGATGATTAACATCTTGGTATGGTTCTTCTAGGTGACAAAGGTATCCTCTAACAGAATACCTAATAACCCCGCTGGCAAACCCCGCTACAGAGCAAGAGTGCCGGTGTTGTGCCGTATTCAGCACCCCTGCCGTGAAATGCACCCCCTCGCATTATAGGTGATATTCTGGATCAGAAGGCTGTTGTTTCCACCTATAGGAGTAGTTTTTATACAGCTAACCCACAACTGTCAGAACATTGGTAACTTACAGTCTCAGTAAAACTTAGTTAAACTATTTTAAAGAGTTTAAAATCACAAACTTTGGTAATAGCGAACACAAAACAACAACCTTTGTATGTTCTGTGGAAATATACTGCAGCTGTAATTACAAAATGAAATAAATGGATCTTTTGAGCAAGTTGAATGTATTTGACTTAGCGTTTCCTAAATATAATCCCAGTTTTTCTTGCAATTAATAGGTTCAAAAGTGTGTGCTTTTAATGTGGTTACCTGTATATAAACTACTCCTATAGGTGAAGGGGGCGTTATTTGTCCCAGCAGCTGAGTGAGCGGAGACGGGCAACAACCAGAGTCACTATAGGCCGAGCATTCACTCCATGGACTGAGAGAAAGGAGAGTAACGCCATTTAAATGCACGCCCAAATGGCTACGGTTCTCCTTGATCGCTAACATCACTTTCATCTTTACTTAGCTGGAATGGCTAACGCTAACGCTAACTGTCAGTCAAACTCCTCTAATACTTGATTTATGGTGTGATTTGCTGGAGGGGATGGGTTCAGACAGGCTTACTTAGACTCTGGTCTCTTGTAGGCTACTGGGCCGGGTCTGACCAACGTGGCAACCTGACTGCTGCAATTATTTTTTGTTGTTCTTGAGACACTAGATGGCGGTGGTTCTACTGTCACTGAATTAAAGAAGAAGTTCTTTTAAACATCTTACCACAGCAAGACGATTGCTGACTGTAATGTAAGGGGGTGAAATATTTTGAGTCATTCTGCAGTTTGAGAAGTTCACATTGATATTGTCAGCATCCATAGTCAGTTTAAAATAATGAAGATGTTGTTAGGCAATAGGAAATTTAAACTTCTATTATTATTCGAATCTAACAGTATAATGTCAACATAGTTATGAAGTGTAGTCAAAATTGCTTCAAAGTAATTAAATGTACATTCTACTTACGTGGAAAACTGAGGTCTAAAAGTTCTACACTAAAGTAAAGTAAATTGTGTTCTTGACTAAAAGAAAATTCAAAATAGGAGAAAATTGGTGAATGCAGCAAGTTCTCCTAAATCACTCATACGAGTCACTTAAGATCCAGAGTGTTCGTATGAGTGCTTGTTGCATGAGGCCGAATTAATTGTGAGAGAGCACCCAGGGAAGTGTTCCAAGTATATGGGGACATGTTTGGCTTCACTACTGACAACACTACAACAGAATAAAGCTCATTTCAATCTAAAAAAGAAAGGAAACCGAATCAGTCTCCTATTCATTGACAATGAAGCAGCTCCACACTTTATACTTGATGACAGCACACTTTTGAGACTTAGGCTTCTGGCATTGAGAGATAGGAGCTCATGTTCACAAATATTGATTGAACTGTCCTAGACCATGGAAAGATCATATTGGAATTCTTAATTTAGGTGGTGTTCCCCTTAAACACCATGGGCATCCCATTATAAGATGGCAGCAGGGTAAGCTGCGGACAAAGAGGGTTTTATGCAACAAGCAAACACTGCATACTCGATTGTCATTATGTGTGTGTGCTGTTGCTGTCCCTGGTATGGACAGTGCACATAAATCACAGCAGGATATTGAGCCTTTGCCTAATGAGGGAGCATGTAGAAGTCAGGTTTTCCTTTTCCAGCATTTTCTGTTGCTGTGGAATGATCTCACACATGCACGTACACTCATGCTTGGATGAACCTGACACCTCTATTTATCTACTGGTAAGATGATAAGTTTGCGAAGGCAGGTAAAATGACAAATGGACTTATTCTGATGAGGCGGTGATCAGCCACAGAGGGGGGCTTATCATGCTTGCCAGTGGAATGTATGCAGCCCCATGAAGTGTGAAATGTGTGTGTCAGATGAGATACCTGTGTTTTGGTATGATTGCTATGGAATCTGACAGGAAACTCTGCTGCTTTTTTCAATCCCTGCTTTTTCCCCCAATTTTTTTAAATTAAATTTGGCAGACAAGTACACAAGAAAAAGCATTACAGACGTACAAATGTGTCTGCTTTTAGAACTAGAACAAAAAAAAACCCCAACACAAATCCTGCCATCCCTCCAAACAACCCATGTCAGACACGGTCACAATAACCAACTAAACAGTATATAACACAAGTAGATAGTTTAAGAAGGAGGAAAAAATAAAAATAAAAACAAGAAAAAAGAAAGGGGGGGGGGGGGTAAAGGCTACGACACGTTGTGTAGTGATGGGCAGATTTTTAGATGGAGGGAGCCCAAAAAGAGAAGTCAGGGGATTTGGTTCCAAATTTGTGTTAAGAGCCTGTTTGAGGGTTTGAAATATATCTGACTGAAATTCAAAAAGGAATGCAGGGTTGGTGCAGGAAGGGAGAAACATAGTATAGTAGACTGGGGCAAGGATCGAAGCCCTTTGCCATCAGCACTGCTTCCCGAGCTGGATCCAGATTTTAATGGTATTGGCTACAACCGGATTAGGTTTGAAATAAATAAGAGAAGGTCATCTTTATATTCGTTAAGTTTGTGGACTAGACCAAAACGAGTGATGCCTTCAAACTCATTCTGGGTTCTAAGCCAGATGGCTAATGGCTCGATGGCTATGTTGAACAACAAGGGTGAGAGTGGACAGCCCTGCCGGGTCCCACGCCTGAGAGGGAAACATGCTGAACGGACGCCGTTAGTGTTTGCAGATGTAGGGGGGTTACATACAGAAGCTTAACCCAAGAAATAAAATGAGAATCAAAGCCAAATTTCTCCAAAATGAAAAATAGAAAGCCCCAATCCACCTTGTCGAAGGCTTTCTCCACATCTAGCGCCACTACGACCTCAAGAGTGTCCGAACCAGGTGAGAATATAATGTTGAGCAGCCTTCTGGTGTTGAAGAATGGATGTCTCCCTAATCTGAAGCCTGTCTGGTCTTGTGTGATATTATTGATGACATCACACTTTGGAGGCGGATGGTGAGGACCTTAGCAAGGATCTTATAATCTATCTTTAAAAGTGAGACCGGTCTGTAGCTGCCACATGAAGTAGGATCCCTGTCTTTCTTCAGTAGCAATGAAATACATGCCTTATACAAGGTCGCTGGCAGTCTGCCTTCAGTAAAGGAGTCGTTAAACAGTCTCAAAAGGATGGGAGCTTATAGCAAGGGACGAGGGGTCACTGAAAAAAACTGCTGAAAAGTAGAGAGAAAGAGAGATATGACAGACAGTAACAGTTACTATAATAATATCTATAGAAATGTAAATATGACTTACATGTTATGGCAGTTAATATAGTAGAACAGTAGAAACAAGTACAGCTAAGGTGATAGAATATGACTCTGATAATAGTTATGGTGGTAAATATGATCAATGATGAGTAGTGTCACAGCAGTTAACAGCTGTGACACATATGTGACATATATTACTGATGATGTTTTTATGGCAACAAATTTTATAATTTATAAAACTAATGATAGTATATATGACTAATAGTTATAATAGCAGCAGGCACCACCACGATCAGCAGAGACCTGCAAGACGACAAAATACAAACAACTCCGGGGAAGAAGTTGAGTTAGTAACATGCATTAATGAGACATGAATGATACAAACAGAGAGGAAAGAAGCTCAGAGTATTAGGAACAGGATTATGCCCCGGCAGACTAAGCCTATAGCAGCAGATTTAAGGGCTAGGAAGCCTTAACTATAAGCTTTATCAAAGAGGAACGTTTTAAGTTTTGCTCCCAATTATTATCCTGAAAAAAAGGGACACGACTCAGATCCATAATATTCTGTGGATACACATTGTTTTGGTCAAAATTTTAAAGCCGTACGAATGCATTGTATATCGGGTTTGACACGTGAAAGCAGCAGGCAAAGCCCAGATGTCCGCCTCCTCCTTCTTGAGACCCTGAGGCCGACCCAGGTCAGATGGCACATATTATCCCCCAAAACGTTCAGGTTTGCCCAACGGTCAGAAAATACTATTTACAAAATATTCTTGTCGAAAAAAGTTGTAGAAAAATAGATCTTTCTCCACAAATACAGAGTATAACATTACTATCAACTTTTACATCATTCTCCAACAGTTAGCCTTTTTTATTTTTAACCTATCGATAGCGTAACGTTTGAAGAGAAAGAGGACAGTAAATTAAAAGAGAAAGAGGACAGTAAATTAAATACGTGGCCGGTTCCGGCGCTGTGTAAAGCGGCAGCCAGCAACAGTTGCTCCCTCTCCTTTCCGCACTTTTATGCTATTTTATCTTATTTTACTGTCTTTTTATTAGTACTTTTTCCTGTAAGTCGTAGTGCTAACCTTAGCCAAATATGTTCGTGAACTTTCTTACGTGTTTTTTGTCCGTTTGTCTCATTCTTGGGACTATTTTTGCCGGCCGCGTCTCAGTCTGGACGCAACAATGCGGCGGCTCCATTGTTTACACCCGTGAACAGCTGTTGTCGCTAACACCAACGGCGCTAATGCGGGAGAGGCCTGAAATCCCCAAAGAACTGAGGAGAAAGTACAGGGGATGTAAGGCTGGACATAAACAACGGGAAAAGAAGAGGAGATATAAACCATCTCTCCCTTCCATCACCATGGGGAACGTGAGGTCGCTGGCTAATAAGATGGACGAGCTGGCGGGCCTGGTGAAGACTCAGTGGATGTATCGTGTGAGCAGTGTGCTGTGTTTCACGGAGACGTGGCTCCACGAGGACATCTAGGGACGGCTTTCAGACTGTTCGGGCGGACAGGAGTCACCGTGAGAGTGGCAAGAGGAAAGGTGGGGGACTTGCTATTCTTATTAACAACAAGTGGTGTCATCCTGGACACGTTACTGTAAAGGAGCGTGTGTGTAGCCCGGACATTGAGCTGCTTGCCGTGAGTCTGCGGCCATACTACCTGCCGAGGGAGTTTTCACACGTGATCGTTCTGGTTGTTTACATTCCTCCGACTGCAAACGCGGCGCGCGCGAGTGACGTCATCCACACCGTCGTCGCGGGACTTCAGACACGGCACCCAGACGCATTCATTGCAATATCTGGGGACTTCAACCACATCACTCTGGCTGAAAAACTGCCCACTTTTAAGCAGTTTGTGGACTGTCCCACCAGGGAAAACAAGACACTGGACCTGCTGTATGCTAATGTTAAGGAGGCTTACAGCTCCACTGCCCTTCCTCCTCTTGGAAGATCAGATCACAACCTCATCCATCTGCAGCCCCTGTATAAGCCCCAAGTCCAGCGGCTTCCTGTGACCACCAGGACTGTGAGGAGATGGTCACAGGAGACTGACGAAGCTTTACAGGGTTGCTTTGAACTCACAGACTGGGATTTGCTCTGTAATTCACATGTGGAGGACCTTGATGATCTCACGGACTGCATAACAGGGTACATCAATTTTTGTGTGGACAGCGTTGTTCCTACAGAGACTGTACTCTGTTTCCCAAATAACAAGCCGTGGGTCACCAGAGACATCAAGGTCCTGCTGAATGCGAAGAAGAGGGCCTTCAGAGAGGGGGACAGAGAGCAGATGAGGCAGGTCCAGAGGGAGCTGAAAGAGAGGATCCAACAGGGCAAAGACACCTACAGGAGGAAGCTGGAGCACAAACTCCAGCAGAACAACTTAAAGGACGTGTGGAGCGGCATGAGGAGCATCACTGGCTACAAACCATCTGGTAGCCAGACGGTAGGAGGTGGTACTGAACGTGCCAATGAGCTAAATCTGTTCTTCAACAGATTTGATGAAAAGGCTCTGGACCACCTCCCCACGGCTCCTCTACAACCACCCACCTCCAAACCTCCAACCCTGCTGACACCTCCCCCTCAATTCCTTCCTGATTTTGCACTACCTGTCCCCTCCCCCCCACCATCACCTCTCTCCACCCCCACCAACACACACAGCAGACAGACCTTCACTGCAGAGCAGGTGAGGAAGGAGCTGTGCAGACTCCGCCCAGGCAAGGCAGCGGGTCCCGACGGTGTCAGCCCGAGGGTCCTCAAAACATGTGCGATCCAGCTGTGTGGAGTCCTGCAGTACATCTACAACCTCAGCCTGAGTCTCGAGAAGGTCCCTGTGCTGTGGAAGACATCCTGCCTGGTACCATTATCAAAGAAGGTGCGTCCCAGCACCTCAGAAGACTACAGACTGGTGGCGCTGACATCGCACCTGATGAAGTCCCTGGAGAGGCTGGTTCTTTCACTTCTTCGGCCCCTGGTCAGCTCATCACTGGACCCTCTACAGTTTGCCTACCATCCGAGACTAGGAGTGGAGGATGCTATCATCTTCCTGCTCAACCGTGCCTGCGCCCACCTGGACAGAGCGGGGACCACAGTGAGAATCTTGTTCATGGACTTCTCAAGTGCGTTCAACACCATCCGGCCTGCTCTGCTGGGACGGAAGCTGACGGCGATGCAGGTGGACCCTCCCCTGGTTTCCTGGATTACGGATTACTTGACGGGTCGACCACAGTATGTCAGACTGCAGGACGGAGTGTCTGACACCGTGGTCTGCAGCACTGGAGCTCCACAGGGTACTGTTCTTTCCCCATTTCTGTTCACCCTGTACACCTCAGACTTTCAGTTCCTCTCTGAGTCCTGCCACCTGCAGAAGTTTGCTGACGATTCTGCAATTGTTGGCTGTGTCAGTGAGGGGAAGGAGGAGGAGTACAGGGGCGTTGTGGACTCCTTTGTCGACTGGTGTGCAGCTGATCACCTGATTCTAAACGCCACCAAGACTAAGGAGCTAGTGGTGGATTTCCGCAGGAGTAAATCTGCCTCCACACCCATCTCCATCAACGGCGTGACTGTGGATGTTGTCCAGGATTACAAATATCTTGGAGTATACCTGGACAACAAACTGGACTTTTCCAAGAACACTGAGGCTGTCTACAAGAAGGGCCAGAGTCGTCTCTATTTCCTGAGGAGGCTCCGGTCATTCAATGTTTGTAACACCATGCTGAGGATGTTCTACCAGTCAGTGGTAGCCAGTGCCATCTTCTTTGCTGTTGTGTGCTGGGGCAGCAGACTGAGGGCAGCAGATGCAAAGAGGATCAGTAAGATCATCAGGAAGGCTGGCTCCGTCCTGGGGGTCAAACTGGACTCTTTGGTGGCGGTGTCTGAGAGGCGGATGCTGTCTAAACTGCACAGCATCCTGGACAATAACTCTCACCCTCTCCACCAGCTGCTGACCTCCAGCAGAAGCACATTCAGCCATAGACTCATTCTCCCACAGTGTAATACTGAACGCCGGAGGAAGTCTTTTCTTCCGGCGGCCATCAAACTTTATAATTCATCTCCCCCAGTCAGGTAAGGAACAGTGGAGACACTGTATCCTGAAAATGTCAAATGTCACTTTATACCATCACTGCACCACTTTATTCAGTTGTACTTTATTCAGTTGTACTGTCACTTACTTCAGTAAGTAATGCTGCTATACTACACTGTCACTTTATACCACCACTACATCACTTTATTTATTTATTAATGGTTTACTGTAACTATCTGCTGATACACTTACTGTGCTTTAGGACATGCTGCTACATTTCACTGTGGTTTACTGTAACTTACTCAAGTACGAAATGCTGCTACACTCCACTGTGCCATACTGTCACTTAGTTCTGTAGGACATGCTGCTACATTTTAACATTTTTAACACTTATAACTTATCGCTCCTTCTCACTTATCTAGTTTGTACTTATTTTATTTCAATCTGCTGCTAAACTGCACGCTGCGTATTGTTGTATATTGTATATACCTACGCTTAACCACGACGTCTGTTGCACTCTGTCACACTTGGTTCATTGCTTGATTTATCTGACGTTAGCTTTATTTTGATTTGATTTATGTTTATGCTTATTGTTACTCTGATCCTTTTCCGCCTTTGTATCGAAACTGTTGCACAATAATTTCCCTCGGGATAAATAAAGCTTCTTGAATCTTGAATCTTGAATCTATGGTGATACAGTATATTCCACAATGCATAACAATTTTTACTGTATCTGTGTCACGTTTGTTTCTCCACTGCCCCATGTCCCATTCTGTAAGGACTTTCTCCTCCTGCTGGAGTAATTCATTTTTTTGTTTATTTCCTGGATTAGTTACATGACACAGCCATGTCAGAGACTGATGTTTGATAAACAGTAATATGGGTACAGAGAGAGAGATTCATATCTCTGTAGTTTGGGAGAATACAAGTGAATGGATGAGTAGGTAGCAGAAAGACGACACAGGAATAAGCTGAAGGGGAAATGCAATAAAATGCAAAGAAATCCAATGTGGTGGAGAGAAATAAAGGAAATTGTGGGTTTCTGAGATAATTCAGCCAGTAAATGTCACATAAATACCAAGACGTCACAATCCAGCTAACTTTGATTGCCCCATGGCTTTATTAGCCTCTGGAGCAGTCATCGTGGTCAGAAATACACTTCACATATATAGCACTGGTGTGAAATGTCAGTGGTGTGGGGGCAATTGTACCTCATTAAACGTATCAGGCCTAATCTTATTTCATTTGTTCCTTTCGCTCTGAGAAAGACAAAGAATCAGATAGAATGAGAGTAGACTCAGAGAATGAGAGCAGGAACAGAAGACAAGAGCAAATTGTGTAAAAGGTTCTGTGTGTAATTTTTTTTCTTAATCATGTTAATGGGTTGTGACCTAATTTTAGAACTGACTAGCTGGTTAATGAGACCTTCCCTGACCTTCTCGGTTGCCTGTAACAGCCTGTGGACAGACTTTTATGTAAAGGACTTGGGACAATTTTTTTGCGAAACTCCAAAGGATGTCTTGCCTTGTCTCTCTTCAGCTCCCTGCTAATGTTAGCTTATGTTAGCTTGCTTGCTAATGTGGACAAATTACTAGCTAGACGACTTAGCAAAATACTGCCTTGAGTGGATAATATCAGCTAGTTCATCCAGACTCCCGGGGCTCACCTGGCTGGCTCGCCATTTTCAAATGACTTTATCAGCTGACAATATGAGGCAACAAACGCCGATCCATGCAGCGTAGCTAGGTTACAGCTGTTGGCTAGCCTTAACTTGCTTGCTCACTAATGTTAGCTCATGTTCAATGCATAAAGAAGTGCATCAAATAGGTATGTATGTATGTTTGTATATAACAAATATGTCAATTAGTCACTATTGTGGCTGCAAAAACCCCCCAGAAAACTTAATCCAAAACAAGTGGACTTTAGTCACCAAAATGGAAGAATTTGGGACTTTGTTTGACAAATAGACTTGTAAAATATGTAAAAGCATAGATTTTTCGCAGTAGGTCCTGTGATTCATGCAGTAAACTCAGAGGCTAGAGTGAATGCAGCATTATCGTTGGTGACGAGCTCCAGCAGCAGACCAGCCGCTGTCAGCAGAGTCACTAACATGGAGGATTATTTACATCATATAGACACACAGATGTGAATACTCAGAAAAGAGGCAACAAGTGCTTTCATTGGTGGGTCACATGATCAATCACCGCAGTTTTAATTCACTCTGTGATAAATAGGAACTTAACAGACAATTAAATAGATGAATATCTTACGTATTTTATCTTTAATAACAACAGAATGTCTCAACTCAAGCTTGTAGTAGAACTAATCAAATCATATACTGTAAATGAGTGATATTCATTAATTTATGTTTATGCTCTAACAATATGATAATTTATCGAATTATAAACGATACATGTATCACTTCATAACAACATAAATAGGTATAATGTTATAACGAGAAAAGCGTATTGTTATAACGTGATACGGTTGTATTTTGTAATTACAGGAAAAAATATGGTTTAAATATGAAAAATGTCTTGTTATAACAATAAAGCTTTTCTGTTATAACTCTATGTGCATGACATTTTAAACAGGTTATGTTGTATTTTTTCATATCACTGTTGTGTTTATTGTTTAATTGCTGTGAAATGTGTTTGGGATGTGATTGTCATGTCATGTCTGTGCGTTTACATGATGATATTCAAGTTAAGGGAAAACTCCGGTTTCTCAAAAACCATACCCCAGGTAAAATTGGAGTTTTCATACCCTGATTAACAGAGCTAGAGAACTCTTTCAGTACCCTGATTATTGGTGGATATAAACAGCCCCCCCGCATTACTATTGTGTTTCCCATCTGCACATGCTCTTTGGGTTATAACTGACCCTCCCCACTCTGCTGCGGTGGCTTTTGACCCGGAAATAGAATAAACCAGGAAGCAACTGCTCAACATGAGTCGAACAACCCCCCCCCCCCCCCCCCTCCGGTGAATTTCAACACACACACACACTTACGATCAAACAACCATTGATGCAAATATAAACACTTCTGCTGACTTCTGTGTGTGTGTGTGTGTGTGTGTGTATGTGTGTGTGTGTGCGTGTGTGTGTGTGTGTGTGTGTGTGTGTGTGTGTGGGTGGGTGATCAATGAAGTACTTGAGTAAAGCTTGCACATGGTAGTGCAGAGATTATTTGTGTGACAGCTGACAGAGGGAATCAGAGCAGACAGCGAGGCAGAGAAAACAGCTCATCCAACATAAAGATCCTCGTTAGTCGCTCTGGGGCTTATTGAAGCACAGCCAAACATCAACACATTTTCGTTTTACATGCCTCTTCACTGGAGATTTAAGCCCTGTCTGCTCACGCGCCCTATTTTCTTTTATTTTCCATTTTTATTCTCGCTATCTGTTCATAAGACACCTGATGGAGCTTTGAGACACAAATGTCAGCTTGAGTACTGTGATCTGAAAATACATATCCATCACATGGAGAGAAGTCTGGACTTACAGTCAAGACACTACAGTAGAATATGGTAAACATTTTCCTTATTACCTATTTAATTATGTGATTAAAGATGCAAATAAGGCATTGTCTTGTGAAATAACTGCTAATTAGTGTACATTTTGTTGACGTATCAGAGTCAAAGGTTTTGACAGAGGGAATTTTGGATATGACAGACAGAGAGACACTTCCAGAGATGCAAGCAACCACAAAAGTAACAGTAACTATAATAATATCTATAGTAATGTGAGTATGACTTATATGTGAAGACAGTTAATATATCAGAATAGTAGAAACAAGTACAGCTAAGTCGATAGAATATGACAATAATAATAATTATGGTGGTAAATATGATCAATGATGAGTAGTGGCAATAGCAGCTATGATACAGCGAGACATACCACTGATAATGTTTCTATGGCGACAGATTTTATAATTTATTAAACTAATGATAGTATATATGAGTAATAGTGATAATAGCAGCAGGCACCACCACGATCAGCAGAGACCTGAGAGACGACAAAGCACAAACAACTCCAGGGAAAAAGTTGAGTTAGTAACATGCATTGATGAGACATGAATGATACAGACAGAGAGGAGAGAAGCTCAGAGTATCAGGAACAGGATTATCCCCAAGCAGACCTAACCGACACCTTTTGTTCCCTATACAAAACCGTTGTGGTCCACTTCCGGTCACTGTTTCAAAGCGTTAAATAGCATGTCATATTTCGTAAGATATCATAAGAATGACATTGGCAGAACTTTTTGTAAGATATCATACACATCTGTTGATGAGAATATACTGTTCCTCTCCATTGGTCTGAAGGAAGACATGTTTAGGAAGCAAAATAGACCCATAATCTCAAAATTGCCTGCAGCCTGCAACATTACCACAAAGAACCTGAACTGGAAGATGTGTTCACCTCACTGACGTTTCCCAGTGTCGGTCAATACAAATATTATACACTGAAGTGTCAATTCATCCTAAATAACAATATGTTCTCATCCCCCTTTCATTTTTATCTAGTCATGCAGGTACTTTTTGTTGTTGATGCCGTCAGTATTCTTCTTCTGGTGAAGAACTCATATTTGTAACTGATGGAGGTGTGGGTTGGTGATTATCCAGAATGACTGGGCTGTTGTGTTTTAAGAGACATATTGCTAATTATTATTATTATTATTATTATTATTATTATTATGTTTTAAAGATATTCCATTATATATATATACCGTGAACTTTTTTCACAAGTATGAATTTATTATGATATTTTACTCTCTAAAAAATTGCTAAAACATGAATTATATTGTCATTTACTGGTGAAAGAAGTGATTATTAGATAATGGGCTTATCATTTTTATGAAATTAAAAAACATACCAGAATATTCACTGTTGTTAATATCGTGCATAATGTTATTCTATAATATATTTGATGCGAAAAATGATATCTGTATGATTTCTCACCATTTCTGAGATGTTTTCAAAGTATTGTTATGGTAAATATCTAGAATCAGCATACATGGTTTGTGTTTTAATTTTTTTAATTTCAGTTTTACATAAACCATGAACAGTTGTCCGTCTCTGTTCGTCTCTATGTGCCCTGCAATAAACTGGCGTACTGTCCAGGGTGTACCCCGCCTCACGCCCTATGTCAGCTGGGATCGGCTCCAGCCCCCCCGCGACCCCGATATATGTCTAATATATATGCAAGGCTGGATTATTCCATACCCGAAGGGGGCCCCAAAGCCACAGGTTTATGTGTCCCTCAGCATGCGGTAATTTGATCAATATGCACCGCTACACTACACTACAATACCAAGTGAAATAAAAAGGCCTTTAAACCGTGAAAGGTGGATTCTGCACTTGCATTTGATTTGTTTGAAAATGCACTGTGAGTTGGGCAATAATCCATTTACTCATGCATTTTCAATAGTTTACTAAAGCTAAACCAGGCTGACAGTCTGTACACCACATTATAACCACCACCATCCCTTTATATGACATTTATGCTCTTTGGTGTTTCATTGTTTTGTATCCTCTATTGTAAAATTGAAAATACGACTCATAGTAATAAGAATGAAAGATAGCTGTGTATGTATTAAACTGTAGTGTTCTAAGGACTCTGGGAACCTGGTGTTGTTGAGACATTACTCTGTTCTCTCCAGGCTCACAGTGAATGTTTCTTGACTGTGTGACAGCCTCTGATGCGATCGTCCAACAGCTTTGGTTCTGAACTCTTACTTTAGCTCTCTAAATAAGTTGTGTCAGCTGATTGGAGTCATTTATGTGACTTCTCAGAGACAGATGTGATACGGCAGGGAAATCAATTACCAGGACCTCAGGTTGTCAACATGCTCGGCTGTGGATCCCCCGCTGGTCTAAAAGAGAGAGAGAGTGTGTGTGTGTGTGTGTGTGTGTGTCTTTGTGTGTGTGTGTGTGTGTGTGTGTGTGTGTGTGTGTGTGTGTGTGTGTGTGTGTGTGTGTGTGTGTGTGTGTGTGTGTGTGTGTGTGTGTGTGTGTGTGTGTGTGTGTGTATTTTTCTCTCTAGGGCCATGTATGAGGCTGTTACTGTCCACTAAATAAATATCAGATTAGTGAGTTGGGACTGATCCAATATTAAATAAAAGTCAAGATGCTTACGGACCGCAGCTGTTCCATCAAATTCCAGACATAGATGTTTCTGTTGGTTGGTATCTTTCGGGGGGATCATGTCTTCTTGCTGTTCTCCTGTACTGGTCTTGTCTGCAGAGACAATCAGTTGCCTCTTTTAACACCAACCACCTGCTACTCGCACCTGGCTTAACTGGTATAACGTGTGAGAGGTTCACGCTAGTCAGACCAGACCAGTGCCAGTCCTCATCTTTGCAGGCACCCTGACCCCTCACCCTTGATCCTGGCCTGAGCCTTGACCCCTGACATTCTGCTTCAGCAGTGACATGGACCTGATCCATCACCTCATCCCTCTTAGCCCTTTAATATGTATTTCAAAATCTTAGCAGTGACTTTGGTAAGTGCAATGATATCATTACTAATAGAAACACTTGAATTGAATTTGATTTGATTTGATAGGGCCAGTGCAAGAACACAGTTTCAATACAGAGCATGGAACTGATGTGCTGCAGAGTGTTTTTTTTTTCTGTCTCATTTGCAACATTGGCTTCCGTTTTTTCCACAGACAAAAGAGCTGAAAACACGCCAGTCGCCACAAGTTGTCAGCTGTATTATTGCTCCCCTTTGTTTAAGCTTTATGGAGAAAAATAGCAAAATCAACAAGATTATTGAGATTCATGATGTGACTAAAACTTCACAGAACAATGCACAGCTCTGTTTGTTGTGTGTACAGGGGGTCGTGTGTGTTGTGCATCCAGCCACAGTGGAGGAGATTGATAGACAGACTAAGAAAGACAAAACACGATACTTTGTTTTGTTTCGACCCTTCAGAAAGAAGGAAAATGACAGGGGGACAGTCAACGAGAGAATGAGCTGTTTGTAAGCTCCTCTGATGATTTTGACGGAGAATTGTTGGTAAATGTAAAAAGTATGCTCTGATTAATACATGTATTCCAAAATTGGCTGTGTATCATGATTTATTGAGAGGAACCAAGCAATTGTATATACAATCTTACATTCAGGACTCACATACTGTATAGCCCGAATGGAACAATCGTTTGTTTCATAACCTAATTTTCTGTCACTGCGAGGTTCGCAGTGAAAGAATCGCCTTTAAAACATTGAAAGGACCCTCAGTTCCCATGATGGTCCACGCATCATTGCAGAGGCCTTTAAGCACGAGTACATGGACACTGGATCATGTTTTTGTCAATTCTTAGATGTTTTGATATGAAAAGACAAAGTGCCTGTTATAAGAGTAGTGTATTGCATAGTGTGTGTGTTTGTGTGTGTGTAGTCGAGTGAATAGTCCACAAGAGTCCCCCAGTTTCTCGTGGGTCCCCTAAAAATATTTTCTTTTATTAACAATAGACAACAAATGAAAACGTCCTTACTAAGAAACGATTTTTTTGCCATTTTTGCCAACAAATAGAGACAAATCAATAAGCTCAGAGACAGGCAAAATGGACAACTAGATGCAGGTCACATACAGAAGTCATGACGACAGGATATAGGTATGCCATGTATAGTTATTTAGTGCTCCTGCATCTTTGTAATGTGAAACCAAAACCTTTTAAGCAACTGAGCTCTGTGTTCTCTTGCACACGGTAAAACTCATTAATTCAACATTGGACTGTGTTGTTAATGTGCTAACTAGCATCTGGACTCTGTCCTGTCAGTCTTCCAGTTTGTCTTTTTGAATGATGAACCAAGCCCCCACCACAGAGACTTCCTGGTTGATCCAATCAGGAAGTGCCAAAAACAACAGTTCTCTGAGTGTCAACTAGGAGCATTTTACACATTAGAGCAGTTTCTCATGTTAAACAGGCCGTTTTCACAGCATCGTTAAACCTGTTTAAGGCCTGGGACAAAAGAACATTCGAGTCTGTTTGTTTAGGTCATATCTCCATGACAACACTGAGGGGGGGTGAATATTTTTGTAACGGGCTAGTTTTTATTTTATTGGAGGTTAAAGTTTACGAATAATTAGGGGTGCAGCCTCTTGAGTGACAGTTAGCCTCTGAGGGTCAGAGAAGGTCAGAGGCTCCATCATCTAGACCTGGGCTGTGGTCATTCATGTGGTGGTGTTTCCATAAGTGACAAGATGGTTTGCTCTTCGTTCAACTGTACAAACAGATGGTTTAGGAACACAACATGTTAGCTTTGTTATGCTAATTAAATAGCCACACTTGCACAATGACTTGCAACTATCTATGACACATACAATAGATGCTAAACTGGAGCAGCGGGAGGATTCAGGCTGTGAGGGTCGTTGTTTTACAGTCTATGAGCATGGTACTGTGTTGAATATCAGTTTAAATCATAGATCATGCACTTCATTCCAGGAGCCGCTGTTTTTTCCACTAGAGACTGACGCAGGAGTATCTGCACTCGACTCGAGGAGTGCAGACACTCCTATTTCCTGTGTAATCTCTGCTAGAGACACAGGAAATTTTTAAAAAATTACTCCCGTTCTCTCCTGGTACTGAGAAAAATCTCAGCATTGACTCCCACTCCTGTTTATCTAGTAACGTGTTCTGTCAGCTTAGCTCCTGGGCGGTGGTGCTAATGTTGCTAATTCAGTAAACGTCAGCCAGATGGATGTATCTCCCTCCCCCCAACGTTATATCAATGCCCTGTTTTGGTAAGAGAAAATGAGGCGGAGTCAAAGTCTGACAAGATGGTAGCTCCCAAAGGCGATTATGATTGGATCAAGTTGAGAGAACAGACCCGACAGAGAGGCTCCGTCCATTTTCTATACAGTCTATGTAATGAACACAGAATACTGCCACCAGCTGGTATGGAGAGTTACTGTCACGCAGGTGCAGAACATACGTGCTAGTTGATTGTTGGCTGTAGTCTCTGAGGCGTGTTTAAGTGCCACTAGTTCTTTGAAGACGTCTTGGCGTGTCCCTGCCTTGACGTGGACACTCTGAGCCGGCAGCCCTTATTGTCTCCTAGCAGACATGCATACAGGATGGGCTGGCATTTAAATGTTCATGACCAGCCATTCATTCAGCTCTACACAGTGCGACTGCCTACAGGTTCTTTCTGTTTCATTACCCTGACTGAATCATTTAATGAGGGTTCACAGGGTGATGGAAATGCAAAAGGAGAATGACTAATGCCTGAAAAAGAGAGGAGTGAGGAAGTGATCTATCCTGTCCGTCTCTATGCCTTTACCATTCTACTGTGATGGCTTCATTGTGTGTGATTAAGGGAACATTTGAGAGTGATGAAGCCATCAAAGGATCTTCTATCTTCTCTCACCCTCGATGTCTCTCTCCACTTTCCCTCGCTCTCTCACCACTCTCCCGGGATTCAGAGAAGAATGGTTGACAGATTGCGGGCGGTGAGCTGCAGATAGCCAGGTAGTCCTGACACCCTTACCATGCATGGGAAACTGTTTTCAAAGCTCTTCTCTTCCCTGCAGTTTGCGGTTTCTCTGACATTCGTATTTCATTGCTGGGCTCAGCAATAATGATTTATCTGCAGGGAGTACTGATCCCAAATATCCCTGCTTTGTAAATTAGATTTTTCACATTAACTCTGGCTGTCTGGATGAAATGTTTGTACTGGGAAAATTTTCAAATATTACTTTTCTATTCAAGCCTGCTATCATTTCAGTTTCTAACACATTTTTTATCATCAGTATAATATTAGTGTACTCCTGCCAGTGCTTTTAGAGTGCTAACCATCACTTTGTGCTTTGTAGATGAGAAAAAAAAGGTAGGCATACTAGATCAGAATGTCTTAGACTGATTGACGTACTCCACACTGTAAAAACATTATTTTTGTGTTAAAAGTATATAGTATAAAAAACAAACTCTGCTGGCTTTTATGGGTTTTCCACACCCATATTCAGGTATTATTCCATTGAGGGATTACATTCATTTTTATTGTATGTGTGAATAATTCTGGTCCTAAATCTGGCTGTGTGTCTGTACAAAATTCATCTAAAAGCAACAGCACATATTTCATTCTGAATCAAAAAGTATGTGTCTCTGGATGAAGAGAGAACCTTGACACAAACCAAAACTTTCTGCCAATCCATCCAATAGTTGTCAAGACATTTCAGTCCGGACAAAAGTGGGGAACTGACTGACAATCAGACCAACCTACTGAACTGTTTGAGCATGCCCCTACTTTTTCTTTTTTGACATCATAAAAAAAATAAACAAGTCTTGGAAGCGTCAGACCAAATCCCAACTGAAGCACTCTAAAAACACCAATCTGAAATTATAGATGGAGATTACACACAAATTGCTCCTCAATATTCTGTCAGTTCTTTGACACTGCTACTGACGTAAATTGCTGTTAAAATATCAGCCTCTGCCTCCGCATGTCCACCGCTCCACCTTCACAACACAGACCAGTGCACTATAACAGAGCGCTAGTCTGAGTGGAAAGAGCCTTTGATGGGCAGAGAATGGGATGAAGTGTGGTGAGTAATGAACATGCTGACCTTCAATGCAAGACATCGGGCTGTTACATTGGTAGTCGTCTCTGAGTGGACTCTTCCAGCACTTAAGCATTAATTTGTGTGTGTGTGTGTGTGTGTGTGTGTGTGTGTGTGTGTGTGTGTGGGGGGGGGGGGGTGTAGAAAAAACACTTTTCTACACCCATGAAATAAAAGAGAGTAGCTCTTTATATGTCAAAAAGTATCTGATTAAACACATTTCTTTAAACATGGAGAATCTGATCATCCAAAGGGCATTTCTGTCATCTCAGAAAAACCAAAGATTTTCAAAGGTGTATCTTGTTAGATATCTTAAACCAGCATCTATATACTACATATATCTGGCAAGGCTGGAAAAGTCTAACATTAAAATAATAATTTGGATAAAAAGTATTAAAGAGTCAACGCCACCTAAGACTCTAAAAAACACAGGTTCTTAATTAAAATCAGGGTTGAGCAGAGTTGAAAACCACAAGTTGGATCAAAAGTTTACACAAGATTTGTTACAATAGAATAGTTAACTCCAGCCCAAAGTCTCTCCTGAGGTTCCCACAGTCTGTGGACAGCCTCACTCTCCAACCAGGCCGAGGTGAAAGACCCCCAACTCTCAGAGGTGGTGGACGAGGCCCTCAGTCACTCCAGAGCACATGCACAAGGGACAGGAGACACAGCAGGGATAAATAATTTGACTAAAGTCTTAGGTTCAAAGGAAAGTCTAAAATCCAACTGGTCTGTTACAATAGGAAAAGAGGAGTACTGTACAAGCCCACAGTGCTTCCCCTCAACTCTGGCTGGTGATGGAAGTTGCCTGGTCCTGCAGCCGGTCTTCAAAGACAACACTCACACTGTTCCTGGGGAATAACGTCTGTGCTGCCACGTCGAACCGACACAGGCTGCCGCGCCCCAGGTGTAGTCAAGACAGATGTCCATCCTCCATAGAGCTAGGTGTGTTCGATGTTCCTGCCTGTTAAAGGGAAGGTTTTCCAGAATGCTGGATTATAATAACTAGAATAATATCATTATTATTATTATTATTATTAAAGATAGTGTGACTTGTTGCTGCTCATGGGGGAATTGTTAGGTCTCTGTAAATCATGAATAAGTCATAGTATGTGGTCTTTACCTAACCTGACTCTCTCCAGGTGAATTTGGTTCCACCTTGCTTCACTCATCCATCTGGAATCTCAGGAGGCTTAGCCTTATCAAAAATTCTTGTATATGATTGGATAAACCACTTGTCTGTCAGCTTTATTGACGTGCTACTTCAACCACTCACATTGAAACCAACCTGTGACACTGATGAGAGGGACGCAGGGAAAAGCCAAGCAGAACAGTCAACAAGTTTTCCACTAACAAAAGCCTTCAGAGCCGTTCTCTGGTGCTCTTTGAAAGAAGAAAGATTCTCTAGATTGGACAACACGGATGAAACAGCAGCATCCATGTTGACGTCTGCTTCCTCGATGCAAGCCGCCATTGTTGTCTGAATCACAACAGTCGTTTCTCTGCTACATCACATCAATAAAAAACCTTGCTCGACCACCTGAAATCACTTTCCTATGGAGCGATACCAGACTGTTGCGTGGAGCTAGGCGGAGTCAAGGCGGAACACCAAAGGGGGAACGAAATTCATATGGGGATAGTCGGTTTAGTCTTTACCTAAAATACTGTGTAAAGTCAGATAACTTTTATGATTTGGCACTGTAAATAAAATTGAATTGAATTGAGCCCTGGCTTCCACCCAGCTTCTTCCCACTGTCTGAGTGAAAAGGGTTTTATACCTGCTCTTGCCACCACCTGTAACTCGTTGTGCTGATTAGCTTACAAGCGAGTCTGTGTGCAGTTCAAGGCCAGTTTGGAAAAACAGAAACACTCCATGCAGTTCAACATAAATCCCATCTAGTAATGTACAATTAACATAAAGCAACACAACATGCAATATTTATTAAACATATCAAATCACAGCTTTGGACAACTTTAAACTGTGTTCAATTGAAATGAAATATTCCAGTAATAACATGTGAATAACAATTTTGCACTCAACTATTCAGAATACTCAGGTCATGTTCAGGTAATAAAACTTTTTCACTGATAATGTTTCCTAACTCAGCAACAGAAGAGGAGACATTTAGTCAGAAACTGAACTGGTGACAATAATCCACAATTACACTTAACACTAAATTCCTTCAAAGTTTTCACTGCTCATATGAGGCAAGTGTGAACAGTTTAGATGTAAACTGCAACTTGACTTGTTTGCGGAGGCGTACAACTGCAAGGCGAAAATTCTCGTTTTGTTTACTTTTATAATGGTTTGTCTGACACATCTGAAAATGTGGGAAATGCAGATAATATCCCCCTAGAGCTAGGGGTAAAAATATTCACCGATGAAAATCACAAGACATATTTAACTAAAAAGATGTGACTACAAATAATTTGCCATTTTTTTGCTTGAAAAGTGACTTGAACATTTAATCAAATATTAAATAGCTGCTGATTAATTTTGGTCAGTCATGATTATAGCTCTAAAAAAACCTTTCTTTTAATGTCATTTAAGATTTTTTCTTAACGTGCGGAGTTGTTAAAACTTTAAAAGTCATCCAATATTTCAGATATTCTTAGAATGAAACATCTTTCCACAGACCCATTCGATGCCTTATACCTGGTTACTGCATCTACATATATTTGACTGAGCATGTGGTACCAAGGATTAGGGCATGTTTGTGCATTTGTTAGTACAGTGTGTTTTACTCCAACACGTGTGCTCAGTGGGGTTCAGAAATGGCTTTTCTGTGGCCTTCTCACATTTCCTCTCCTGTCCTCCCAGGGGGTTTTCAGTCTGTGTTTATCAAACAACTTTAGAAGCCTGGTGTCCTCAGTCTAACAAAAAACCACATGTAGCCATTCAAACATGAGAATGAACATGAGACACTGCAAATTATTGACACAGGATTGAAACATTACAAACCCCCTAATCCTGTCTCCTGATCTCCTGATCTCCTGACTGTTGATCTCATGGCCGTGGGTCCATGTGACTGGAGACTACAGTAACCATGACAAATCGATGTACATGTGTACAGTTATGTATGACCTCCAAGTTGTTGGTCTTTCATTAAAGACTGGTGGCCAAGTTGAAACAACAGCCCAGAGGTCTAGAGTGCTCTGGTTGGATGCTATCAGTCTTTATGCTAAGCTAACATAAACACATCCTGGGCCTTTCTATACTGGAAACACAGAAACAAGATAGAAAAAGACTGATTTTCTCAGTCCAATTTGAATCAAGGGAAAATAAGAGGCCTCTCAATAATTGTGGGATCAAGTTTCCCATCATGGGAACCCTAACCCACTATAAACCTGATGGGACTGGAGCAAACAAACATTATATAGACTCCTTTAATCTTACATCACAGGAAATTAACCACAAACAGTCTCAGAAATCATATAAGGCATTCTGGACGAATTAGTTCTGCATTCAGGGGCAAGAACACTTCAGTGATATAAGTTGGCCAGTCCCTGTGCTGCAGTCCCCGCCACTGGCAGACTATCGTTAGCTAGCTAGTCTTTCTTCAGTGCTGGCTAGCTAGCTGCCGTCCACTCAGCTGGGAGTAAGTCAGAGGGATCGTTAGACCCAGGGCAGCCACTGGCCACCGTTCAGCTCATTTTCTTTAACCAGTGTACCGTGAAAGTGTGGAAGACAGCGTATGGCTGGCTACTTCTACTGGGAGAGTACCTTGATTTAGGCAAGACACTTTTTAACACTTCAGGTGTTACGTCATGATCTTTATGTAGACATATGTTTGTGAGTATTATCAGTCATCCATCCAAGCTAAACTAGCATACTTAAGGGACCCTGGGGATTTTTGCTTTTCAGCCTACCTACCAGTAGGGCTCCAGTAGGGGACTCCATAGTTCTGCTGGGAGACTTCTTGCTCACATGGGCAATGATGAAGACACCTGGAGAACGTGATTGGGAGGAACGGCCTCCCTCATCTAAATCCGAGCGGTCGTCTGTTATTAGTCCTACAGTAGAGACAGGCCTGAAAAAGAAAACCATGGAGTCAACCAGCGATTAGCAACCATCAGTTCTGCATGAACAGGCTTATTCTGTGTAGCGACATTCACACCTTTTACAGCTGGAAACCAGGAAACACTTGCTGTGCTCCTTTTTATTATTATTATTATTATTATTCGGCCTTCTTCAAGACCCTGAATGGAGTCCTGCATGGGGCTCCAGTAGGGGACTCCATAGTTCTGCTGGGAGACTTCAACGCCCACGTGGGCAATGATGGAGACACCTGGAGAGGCGTGATTGGCGTGTCTATAACTAACACTATGTTCGAACATAAGGATGCTCATAACTGTACGTGGTACCAGAGCACCCTAGGCCAGAGGTCTATGATCGATTTAGTGATCGTATCATCTGATCTGAAGCTGTATGTTTTGGACACTCGAGTGAGAGGGGCAGAGCTGTCAACTGATCACCATCTGGCGATGAGTTGGGTCAGAGGATGGGGGAAGATTCTGGACAGACCAGGTAAGCCCAAACGAGTAGTGCGGGTGAACTGGAGGAGGCCCCTGTTTGAGAGATCTTCAACTCACACCTCCGGCGTAGCTTTTCTGGCATCCCTGTGGTGGTTGGGGGCATTGAACCGGAGTGGGCAATATTAAAAGCTTCCATTGCTGACGCTGCAGCCGCGAGGCCTCAAGGTCTTAGGTTGCTCAAGGGGTGGTAACCCCTCGAACACCGTGGTGGACACCGGTGGTCAGGGAAGCTGTCCAACTGAAGAAGGAGGCCTTCCGGGATATATTATCCCAGAATACTCTGGAGGCAGTTGCAAGGTACCGATGGGCCAGAAGGGCTGCAGCCTCTGCTGTGTCAGAGGCAAAGCAGCGGGTGTGGGAGTAGTTCGGAGAAGTCATGGAGAAGGACTTTCGGATGGCACCAAGGTGCTTCTGGAAAACCATTTGACACCTCAGGAGGGGGAAACAGGGAACTGTCCAAGCTGTTTACAGTAAGGACGGGACGCTGGTGACCTCAGCCGATGAGGTAATCGGGCGGTGGAAGGAGCACTTTGAGGAACTCCTTAATCCGACTAACACGCCCTCTTTTGTAGAGTTAGAGCTGGATACTGATGGGGAATCATTGTCAAAATCTCTGGCGTAAGTCACTGAGGTAGTCAAACAACTCCACAGTGGCAAAGCCCCAAGGATTGATGAGATACGTCCAAAAATGCTGAAAGCTTTGGGTTTGGAGGGGCTGTCTTGGTTGACATGGCTCTTCAACATTGCGTGGAAGGAGTATCACACTACTCAGCCTCCCTGGTAAGCTCTACTCCAATAATGCTGATTACATCCTGGACATGGAACAACGGACCAGCTCTTCACTCTCGCAAGAATCCTGGAGGGGGCCTGGGAGTATGCCCATCCGGTCTACATGTGCTTTGTTGATCTAGAGAAGGCATATGACCGGGAGATACTGTGGGAGGTGCTGCGGGAGTATGGGGTGAGGGGGTCACTTCTTTGGGCCATCCAATCTCTTTACACCCAAAGCGAGAGCTGTGTCCGGATCCTCGGCAGTCGGATGGGTCCCGGTGGGGGTTGGCCTCCGCCAGGGGTGCACTTTGTTACCAATCCTGTTTGTGATTTTAATGGACAGGATATCGAGGCATAGTCGTGGTGGGGAGGGGTTGCAGATCGGTGGGCTGAGGATCTCGTCTCTGCTTTTTGCAGATGATGTGGTCCTGATGGCATCGTCGGTCATTGACCTTCAGCACTCACTGGATCGTTTCGCAGCCGAGTGTGAACCGGCTGGGATGAGGATCAGCACCTCTAAATCTGAGGCCATGGCTCGCAGCAGGAAACAGGTGGATTGCTTACTCCAGGTAGGGAATGAGTCCTTACCCCAAGTGAGGGAGTTCAAGTACCTCGGGATCTTGTCCACCAGTGAGGGGACGATGGAGCGTGAGTTTGGCCGGAGAATAGGAGCAGCTGGGGCGGCATGGCAGTCGCTCTAATGCACGTTGTGACGAAAAGAGAGCTGAGCCGGAGGGCAAAGCTCTCGATCTACCGGTCAATCTTCGTTCCTACCCTCACCTATGGTCATGAAAGCTGGGTCATGACCGCAATAACGAGGTCGCGGGTACAACTGGCTGAAATGGGTTTTCTCAGGAGGGTGGCTGGAGTCTCCCTTAGAGATAGGGTGAGAAATTCAGCCATCCGTGAGAAACTCGGAGTAGAGCCGCTGCTCCTTTGCGTTGAAAGGAGCCAGTTGAGGTGGTTTGGCCAGTAAACAAAGACAGAGAAAGCAAGTGAAAGCAGGTTCAAACTGTTGAAAAAAATTGGAAATGTGCATCATTGGAACAGAAGATGCAAACAGTTGCATGTGGTGTCATTTCCTACTCATTGTTCAGTAAATAGTTTTGCTTCTTTGTCCATGCCTGACATGACTTTTTTGGATTTGTTCCACCGCTGCAGCTCTTTGTTTGAAACATCTGCTGACCCATGTGGGCTGCTGTGTTCACTGATTTTTCCCGCCATTATTTACAGACAGGCGCCCATAGGCAACTCCGTGTTGCTGAAGACGCCTTTTTTAAGTTCAATAAATGTTCCTTTTTTAAAAATTGAGACTCATAACATTTGTTATCATCTTTGTGTAATTTTTATGATGGAAATTGAGGGAGCAAAAGTAGTAACAGCTCCAAATATCGGTCATCAGCCAGGGCTAATAAAAAAATCCATAACGGTCGATCTCTAATCGGACTTCTGTTTCTGTTTGACCTCTCAGTCAGACTTCCTGGTTGATACAATCGGGAAGTGCTAAAATCTTCAGTTCTCTGAGTGTCCAGTAGGGGCAGGTTTCATAATAGAGCAGTTTCTCATTGACCCCCATGTTAAACAGGTCGTTTTCACAGCATAATTAAACACATTTAAGACCTGGGACAAAAGGACATTCTAGTCTGTATGTTTAGGTCATATCTCCATGACAACACTGAGGGGGGAGAATTTGTTTGTAACAGACTAGTTTTTATTTTATTGGAGGTTAAAGTTTATAAATAATTAGGGGCGTGGCCTCTTGAGTGACAGCCTCTGGCCCTCACTTCTCTTCAGAGTCTAGTTGTCAAGATTAGCATTAGCTAACTCTGACATCTGGACCTAGACTGTGGTCATTCATGTGGTGGTGTTTCCATAAGTGACAAGATGGTTCGATCAACTGTACAAACAGATGGTTTAGGAACACAACATGTTAGCTTTGTTCTGCTAATTAAATAGCTACACTTGCACCATGACTTGCAGTACAGCCTGCTATCATTGACACATACACTAGATGCTAATCTGGAGAAACAGGAGGATTCGGTTCATGAGGCTCTGTGTTTTACAGTCTATGGTCATGGTACTGTGTTGAATATCCGTTTAAATCATAAATTTAAATTTAGATCATAAATGCTGGCTGCACTTCACTCCAGGAGCCAGTGTGTTTTCCACTAGAGACTGAAACAGGAGTGTCTCTGCTGCCTAAGGAGTGAGGCTCAGCTGCAGAACATCTTCAGATTTGTGGTCTGGCCTGTTTTAACGGTTCACAGCAAAAAGATACAGAGATTCGTCTTTTGACAGTCATACTGACATAACAACACTTTCACTACAAATTCAATGTTTTCAATATAGTTATGTTTAATTCAGTACTGGTATAATGTAGAAAGACATGCATGAAAAAGAGGCAAAAATGTCAGCCAAAAGCAACAGTGGTTTTACTTCAGCTCCTAGTGTCAGATTCAGAAATGTCCACTGTACATACTGTATGTTTTTTTTAACGGGAACAATCAACCAGAGCAGCTCTTATCCTGGAGTGTGCTGTATTATTACTTTTATTATTATTATTATTATTTTATTATTATTATTATTTGTGACTGGTTGGACTTAGATCTACAATTTTAACTGCATGCAAGTAGTCATTTTAGAGTGTAACCCAAAAGAAAGAAGCAAAACAAATTATTTCACAGGAAGTCTTAAATAAACTTCTTGATTGTGTAATAACATGCAACTGTAAAACGGTGTTGATAATATAGAGAGGGCAACGCTGAGGAGCAGTTCAAGTGAAACATCTGGTTCAGAGCTGGGATATGTCATGCCCCATTTACTGACACATGGCAGTGCTTTTCAGTCCTCAGCATGCCACTGACATGTATGTGCACATCCATATGTGTGTGTTGGTCAGTGCCTTCTTCAAAATAAAATATAATGACCACAAATGCTTTCCCCACTTCTGTGTTGATTTACCATGGTCTGCAGCCCTGTCCGCCTTCTCTCCAATAAAATTCTCTGCCATTAGCTGACACACACACACACACACACACACACACACACACACACACACACACACACACACACACACACACACACACACACACACACACACACACACACACACACACACACACACACACACACACACACACACACACACACACACACACACACTCACACACAAACACACAGAGGAATGTTAAATGGAAGGATAATTGTTGTACCTTGCCAAGGAGTGATTGCTGTGATTTATTGTGATGCTGAAAGGATAAAAGATCCTCCTCACACCACAGAATCCTTCCTGTCTGGCTGCATTCTGTTCAGATTTACTGTCCCCTGACAAGTAGCTTCTCCTGCCTGCTAACATCTGCACGCACTGTTTTAACGTGTTTCAGACACACATACACACAGACGGGAGGTGACAGTATTCCCCTTTCTTATGTTTCCTTAGATCACATGTGTCAAATTGATCCAGTAAAGGGCCTCTGTGGCTGCAGGTTTTCATTCCAACCAAGCAAGAACACAACTGACTCGACTTATTCAATCACCTGAACTGCCTTCACACAGTTGGTTTGTTGGACCATGTGTGTTTTTGCTTGGTTGGAATGAAAACCTGCAGCCACAGCGGCCCTTTACTGGATCAGTTCGACACCACTGCCTTAGATCGACATGACTGTAAAGGTAATGGCATGCTGGTTTTATGGGTGATGTTTTCTATGATAAACCCCTCCACCCTGTCACACCCCCTTTCACACGCCCTGTCACACACACACACACACACACACACTCACACACACACACACACACACACACACACACACACACACACACACACACACACGCACGCACGCACGCGCACACACACACACACACACACACACACACACACACACACACACACACGCACGCACACACACACACACACACACACACACACACAGGAGAAATACCTTATGCACAGAAGCTCATACATGGATGTACAAATACTGTTTGCATGCCAAAACACAGTCGCATGGGATCAGCTGTTTTACATTTGCCTTCATGAACACTTTACAGTCTCAGAAATAAATCCAGTGTAAAAGCTGTACATTAACAACATATTCTCATCAAGAATTGCTGTGCATTACTTTTAGTTGTTATATATACAATAATTGAATGAGAAAAGCCTGTGTACTATTTGTAATTTACAAGTCTTGCAGAAGGTAGATTGGATTCAGATGTAATTGAGTTTTCTGATATCAGACAAAATTATCAACTACTTACACCCTGTTCCCATGTTCTGTCTGACATCACCTGCACTCTGATTTCCATGGTAGAGGGGATTCAATTCTCCCTAAGTGATCACAAGAGACTTCTGTTCCGAGCCGGTAAACTTCCTGTTTAGCGCTTTCCTAACTTGAATGGGAGTAAATAATTCGATTGTGCTTTCCAAATGTTATTTCATTCACTGTTAAGTTGCAATGCTCAAAACAATTTATCCACGGTTTTACACGTGCAACAGTAGCGTCCACAGACTGCATAGTAGTAACAGATCAGGCTACGGAGGAGCAGGGCGGAGCCTATGATGTAAGCACGTGTAGCTGACTACTAACTGCTCCTGTTTTTAACTTAATTTCTCCTTTTTCATTATTCTTTCTTCTAAGGTTATAAATAAAAATAAATAGATAACAGAGAAACTGCAGTTTCATGTCACCATGCCAGACAAATAAGTCAACTGTGGAGGGGACTGATTCTCAGTTTTCATGGAGCAGGTCTATTTTTTATTCAAGGCAGAGCTCTCCAGATATGTTTCATTTAACGTTTGATACATCTATGCTCCCCTCAAAATGAATTTTGCTTAATCAGTTTGGTGATGCACTGACTTTTCCTCAAAAGTGTAATTTGTCCAACACTTTTGTCTACGACCATACTGTACCTGCAAAGCTAATGATGTACTTGTTGGGGAAGCTTCTTTGGAAGAAAAAGGATTTTCACATCTTTTCCATGCTCACCCCTGTATAATATATCATTTTGTTATCTTTTGATTTGTGCAGCCTCTACTGTGACCTTCACATAGGTTCAATTTGAGACTGGGACAGAAAAGTAAGAGTGTACTCTTCCCTGCACATATCGCAGATGCAGCTGTAAGCATAATATAAACTTTAGACTGATTCTTATTTCTGCTTGCACGGCAGCCTGTATTTATTTTCATCTCACGCTCTAACATCTCAAATAGTATTTGTGAAAGACAAAAACTCTTGTTGATGGTCCCAGGCTTCTGCATCAGTAAATGAGACTGAGAGAGTCCTTGCCCTTTAATCTTTGCATGATAAACTGCCCTTTTATCCCAGGAAGACACCAGGAGTGAACTTAATGCAGAACCCTGTCCATCTGAATGAAATCACTTTACAGGCAGTTTAAACTGCAGCCATTTCAGACTTGTGTAAGTGGCTGTATCAGAGCCCTGGCAGTGATGGAAAAGGTCCTTATAGAAACATATCTGCTTGTTGAGATGACACACATTTCACTGTTCTCTCACTCTTCCCAGCAGCTGACAGGTTTGCAGGTGACCAGATGAGAAAGAGTGAAATGGAGGATGTAGGCTTGGTCAAGTGGACTAATGTGAAAGTCAAAACTCAACACAATAAGTTATTTTTGTTGATGTCTGTAAAGTCACCTGTGTTATGTGTGCCAGTGTGATGTCTGTCTCCCCCCCTTGGACACTGCCAAATTGTTCTGCAGACTTTGCTCAACACTTTATTTGGATCTTGTAAGGCAGCAATGAACCACAAGTGTTGCTCTCCTCTCTCCTCCCTTTTGCTGGATGTTCAGCAGGACTCCATGAGGCTGTGATTGGCTAACTGTCAGTCTCATTAACAATTAGAGGGTAGCCATGTAAGAAGTCTCAGAATGACCAGGAGCCGTATTAACAATACACGTTAAAGTGGAATTCTGGCGTAAAATCATCCCAGGATTCTTTTCGTGTAACAACTATCAACGAAGACAGTCGCTAAAAGTAATTAATGAAATTTAATGCGGCTAACAGTGATTAGCTCAGGGCAGCACAGTGAAGGCATTAAAATGTCTTTTTTAACCACTAATACTGCTCAAAATAACACCAAACATCTGGTTTACGTACGGTTGGCCTTCACCGTCCCGCCCCGAGCTAATTAGTGTTAGCTGCATTCGGCTGTTAGCGACTCACCAGGAATTCTCCGTTAATTGTTGTTAGACGAAAAAAAAAAGAGTTGTCTTGATTGGTTATTTGATGAGTGTATGAGGCCCTGGGATGATTTTACGCCATAATTTCATTTTAAGGGCGCACTCACACTGTCCTTCCGCACCGCGCCCCGGGCTTTAGGGTACTTGGCCCCCCTCCCTCTCCCCCGCTGGCCAGCCAGTTTGTACTCACACTGCCTGGGCCTTGCGCAAATGCTTCTTGCCTGTCCATACGTCATCACGCCGTAACACGCCACACGCCACACGCATTGATTGACGTCATCGCGATGCGTCGCTTTGTTTACAAATCTTTCCATAGACCTCTGAGTTTTTGTGCGTCTTGTCGACTGTTTGTCCGACTCCGCATCACACCAACGCGAACCTTTCGCCACCATTGTTGTTGTTGTTAAATGTTCGCTCATGGTCCGTCTTCTCTTTTTTTTTTCTATGTCCGAACAGGCGCACATAAAATGACGTGAGAGCCGCCTGAACCTCCTCCTCTGTTTAGCAATGGTTTCTCTACTTTTGCATATATGGCTTCTTTTACTCCTCTTTCAATGACGGTAATTCACAAAGCATGTAGCGCTAAAAAAGCTCATAAAATCTATATAAATGTAGGTGTCCTCTGTAGCACTCCTAAGTCACTCAGAGTAAATGAGGAAGGAGTTCATTGAAGGAGAATTCAGAGTTACCGGTTCCCGGTTCCGGCGCTGTGTAAAGCGGCAGCCAGCAACAGTTGCTCCCTCTCCTTTCCGCACCTTTTTGCTATTTTATCTTATTTTACTGTCTTTTTATTAAGTACTTTTTCCTGTAAGTCGTAGTGCTAACCTTAGCCAACCATGTTCGTGAACTTTCTTACGTGTTTTTTGTCCGTTTGTCTCATTCTTGGGACTATTTTTGCCGACCGCGTCTCCGTCTGGACGCAACAATGCGGCGGCTCCATTGTTTACACCCGTGAACAGCTGTTGTCGCTAACACCAACGGCGCTAATGCGGGAGAGGCCTGAAATCCCCAAAGAACTGAGGAGAAAGTACAGGGGATGTAAGGCTGGACGTAAACAACGGGAAAAGAAGAGGAGATATAAACCATCTCTCCCTTCCATCACCATGGGGAACGTGAGGTCGCTGGCTAACAAGATGGACGAGCTGGCGGGCCTGGTGAAGACTCAGTGGATGTATCGTGTGAGCAGTGTGCTGTGTTTCACGGAGACGTGGCTCCACGAGGACATCCCGGACTCGAACGTAACTGTGGACGGCTTTCAGACTGTTCGGGCGGACAGGAGTCACCGTGAGAGTGGCAAGAGGAAAGGTGGGGGACTTGCTATTCTTATTAACAACAAGTGGTGTCATCCTGGACACGTTACTGTAAAGGAGCGTGTGTGTAGCCCGGACATTGAGCTGCTTGCCGTGAGTCTGCGGCCATATTATCTGCCGAGGGAGTTTTCACACGTGATCGTTCTGGTTGTTTACGTTCCTCCGACTGCAAACGCGGCGCGCGCGAGTGACGTCATCCACACCGTCGTCGCGGGACTTCAGACACGGCACCCAGACGCATTCATTGCAATATCTGGGGACTTCAACCACATCACTCTGGCTGCAACACTGCCCACTTTCAAGCAGTTTGTGGACTGTCCCACCAGGGAAAACAAGACACTGGACCTGCTGTATGCTAATGTTAAGGGGGCTTACAGCTCCACTGCCCTTCCTCCTCTTGGAAGATCAGATCACAACCTCATCCATCTGCAGCCCCTGTATAAGCCCCAAGTCCAGCGGCTTCCTGTGACCACCAGGACTGTGAGGAGATGGTCACAGGAGACTGACGAAGCTTTACAGGGTTGCTTTGAACTCACAGACTGGGATTTGCTCTGTAATTCACATGGGGAGGACCTTGATGATCTCACGGACTGCATAACAGGGTACATCAATTTCTGTGTGGACAGCGTTGTTCCTACAGAGACTGTACTCTGTTTCCCAAATAACAAGCCGTAGGTCACCAGAGACATCAAGGTCCTGCTGAATGCGAAGAAGAGGGCCTTCAGAGAGGGGGACAGAGAGCAGATGAGGCAGGTCCAGAGGGAGCTGAAGGAGAGGATCCAACAGGGCAAAGACACCTACAGGAGGAAGCTGGAGCACAAACTCCAGCAGAACAACTTAAAGGACGTGTGGAGCGGCATGAGGAGCATCACTGGCTACAAACCATCTGGTAGCCAGACGGTAGGAGGTGGTACTGAACGTGCCAATGAGCTAAATCTGTTCTTCAACAGATTTGATGAAAGGGCTCTGGACCACCCCCCCACGGCTCCTCTACAACCACCCACCTCCAAACCTCCAACCCTGCTGACACCTCCCCCTCAATTCCTTCCTGATTTTGCCCTACCTGTCCCCTCCCCCCCGCCATCACCTCTCTCCACCCCCACCAAC
This sequence comes from Echiichthys vipera, assembly GCF_963691815.1. NCBI lineage: Eukaryota > Metazoa > Chordata > Actinopteri > Perciformes > Trachinidae > Echiichthys > Echiichthys vipera. Next base: position 3,268,340 of record NC_139826.1, read on the forward strand.
ACACACAGCAGACAGACCTTCACTGCAGAGCAGGTGAGGAAGGAGCTGTGCAGACTCCGCCCAGGCAAGGCAGCGGGTCCCGACGGTGTCAGCCCGAGGGTCCTCAAAACTTGTGCAATCCAGCTGTGTGGAGTCCTGCAGCACATCTACAACCTCAGCCTGAGTCTCGAGAAGGTCCCTGTGCTGTGGAAGACATCCTGCCTGGTACCATTACCAAAGAAGGTGCGTCCCAGCACCTCAGAAGACTACAGACCGGTGGCGCTGACGTCGCACCTGATGAAGTCCCTGGAGAGGCTGGTTCTTTCACTTCTTCGGCCCCTGGTCAGCTCATCACTGGACCCTCTACAGTTTGCCTACCAGCCGAGACTAGGAGTGGAGGATGCTATCATCTTCCTGCTCAACCGTGCCTGCGCCCACCTGGACAGAGCGGGGACCACAGTGAGAATCTTGTTCATGGACTTCTCAAGTGCGTTCAACACCATCCGGCCTGCTCTGCTGGGACGGAAGCTGACGGCGATGCAGGTGGACCCTCCCCTGGTTTCCTGGATTACGGATTACTTGACGGGTCGACCACAGTATGTCAGACTGCAGGACGGAGTGTCTGACACCGTGGTCTGCAGCACTGGAGCTCCACAGGGTACTGTTCTTTCCCCATTTCTGTTCACCCTGTACACCTCAGACTTTCAGTTCCTCTCTGAGTCCTGCCACCTGCAGAAGTTTGCCGACGATTCTGCAATTGTTGGCTGTGTCAGTGAGGGGAAGGAGGAGGAGTACAGGGGCGTTGTGGACTCCTTTGTCGACTGGTGTGCAGCTAATCACCTGATTCTAAACGCCACCAAGACAAAGGAGCTAGTGGTGGATTTCCGCAGGAGTAAATCTGCCCCCACACCCATCTCCATCAACGGACTGACTGTGGATGTTGTCCAGGATTACAAATATCTTGGAGTACACCTGGACAACAAACTGGACTTTTCGAAGAACACTGAGGCTGTATACAAGAAGGGCCAGAGTCGTCTCTATTTCCTGAGGAGGCTCCGGTCATTCAATGTTTGTAACACCATGCTGAGGATGTTCTACCAGTCAGTGGTAGCCAGTGCCATCTTCTTTGCTGTTGTGTGCTGGGGCAGCAGACTGAGGGCAGCAGACGCAAAGAGAATCAGTAAGATCATCAGGAAGGCTGGCTCCGTCCTGGGGGTCACACTGGACTCTTTGGTGGCGGTGTCTGAGAGGAGGATGCTGTCTAAACTGCACAGCATCCTGGACAACAACACTCACCCTCTCCACCAGCTGCTGACCTCCAGCAAAAGCACATTCAGCCATAGACTCATTCTCCCCCGGTGTAATACTGAACGCCGGAGGAAGTCTTTTCTTCCGGCGGCCATCAAACTTTATAATTCATCTCCCCCCAGTCAGGTAAGGAACAGTGGAGACACTGTATCCTAAAAATGTCACTTTGTCACTATTTTACCATCACTGCATCACTTTATTCAGTTGTACTTTATTCAGTTGTACTTTATTCAGTTGTACTGTCACTTACTTCAGTAAGTAATGCTGCTATTCGACACTGTCACTTTATATCACCACTACATCACTTTATTTATTTATTAATGGTTTACTGTAACTATCTGCTGATACACTTACTGTGCTTTAAGACATGCTGCTACATTTCACTGTGGTTTACTGTAACTTACTTAAGTACGAAATGCTGCTACACTCCACTGTGCCACACTGTCACTTAGTTCTGTACGACATGCTGCTACATTTTTAACATTTTTAACACTTATAACTTATCGCTCCTTCTCACTTATTTAGTTTGTACTTATTTTATTTCAATCTGCTGCTAAACTGCACGCTGCGTATTGTTGTATATTGTATATACCTACGCTTAACCACGACGTCTGTTGCACTCTGTCACACTTGGTTCATTGCTTGATTTATCTGACGTTAGCTTTATTTTGATGTGATTTATGTTTATGCTTATTGTTACTCTCATCCTTTTCCGCCTTTGTATGAAACTGTTGCACAATAATTTCCCTCGGGATAAATAAAGCTTCTTGAATCTTGAATCTTGAAAAAATAACTGCAGAAGACACGGAAGAAGAGCGATGAAGCTATACATTTTCACTCTCAGATATTCTGATAACCAGTATCATTAAAGGTTTCTAAAATGTTGAGGCAATTATGTGACTTGGAGTCCTCTTGACTACTTCAGACTTTTCATAGATTTAGTAGCTGCTTTCAGCACTAAAACTCCTAAATCAGCAGGTTAGGAGCTCCTTTTAGCCTCAAAATGTTTTGGGAACACAGGCCCTGGAGTAAGGTCTACTCCAGGGCCTGTGGTCCAGACTAGATTTCTGTGAATTGCCTCATAACAGTTGACAGTTTGATGGGCTGTGCCATCGGCTGGCTGCCTCAATAATAGGTTCAATAATAGGGATAGTTACAGGAGGTCGAGGCCCCGTTAAGTGTTTTTCTGGGGGGCACACATTTTAATACTGAGATATTGCTTTCTTGAAACTCTGTTCTGCTTAAAAGAGAGTTTTCTAATTGTTAAAGCTCCCCTAGTGAAGCTCATAGTGCAGGTTGGCTCTGTTTAATGACATCCAGCAGGGCTCTGTTGTTGTTAACAACCGACTGAAGCTCATAAGATTAAAGCCCGGCATCCTCCTGTGGTAAAGTCTAGTGAACGTCATCTTATTTGAGACATTGCACACTAATACACCATCTCCTCTGAGGACTAAATGCGATTAAATTATTACGCTTCCAAAGATCGCTCCCTACACGGGCATCAAAGCCAGAGTCTTAGAAGACACTGGACAAAAAAGGCAGTCATGTTCAGAACATGAAAGATGTTATGGAACAGAGGTGGCGTTAACTGAATATTAACCATTATTGACAGATCTTTTTTAACAATGAGAACAGATCAGAACACTGAGGGAGATCTACTGTGACTTAAAGTCATTAGAGCCTGTTGGTTATTAGTACTGACAATATTATCTTCACTTCAGCAGTCGCCCCTGCTCCCCTCAGTGCGTGTGTGGAGAGGCTACAGGCTACTGAACATGTGTGCGGACTGTTTTCGGAGCGGCTGCTGCAGCAGTGGCTACACCAGGCCTGAGAGCAACACAGTGGTGATGCATGCAAGTGCCACAGAGTTCTGCTGTACAAATACAAAACAGGCCAGTCTTCCATTTATTTTTTACAGTTTAACACAGAGGACAGTAATGATCGTGTGAATTTTAATTCAATTCAATTTTATTTACAGTGCCAAATCATAACAAAAGTTATCTCAGGACACTTTACAGAGTAGGTGACGACCACACTCTGACATATTTATGATTTTCATAAACCCAACAATATACCCCTGTTGAGCACACATTGGCGTTAAAAACCTTCCCTTTAACAGACAGGAACGTGGGACAGACCCAACTCTGTGGAGGACGGCCATCTGTTGGGGAGGAAGCAAAGGAGAGAGAAAGAGAGAAAAGATAAACAGATGGACAGAGAGAGACAAAGACAGACACAACGACAGATGGACAGAGAGAGACAAAGACAGACAAAGACAAAGACAGATGGACAGAGAGAGACAAAGACAGACACAAAGACAACGACAGATGGACAGAGAGAGACAAAGACAGACCCAAAGACAAAGACAGATGGACAGAGAGAGACAAAGACAGACACAAAGACATACAGATGGACAGAGAGAGACAAAGACAGACACAAAGACAATGACAGATGGACAGAGAGAGACAAAGACAGACACAGAGACATACAGATGGACAGAGAGACAAAGACAGACACAAAGACAGACAGATGGCCAGAGAGAGACAAAGACAGACACAAAGACAACGACAGATGGACAGAGAGAGACAAAGACATAATCAAAGACAGACAGATGGACAGAGAGAGACAAAGACAGAATCAAAGACAGACACAAAGACAGACAGATGGACAGAGAGAGACAAAGACAGAATCAAAGACAGATACAAAGACAGACAGATGGACAGAGAGAGACAAAGACAGACAGAGTCACACTTCCAGAGATGCAAGCAACCACTAAAGTAACAGTAACTATAATAATATACAGGTATATAGTAATGTTAATATGAGTGTGTCATTCATCTTCACAAAAATTAAATCCTTTTGTAACTTGAGTACTTTTGTGTTACCAAAGATGAAAACCGCTGTGTGATTGCTTATACGTGTTGGTTACATTGTCCAGAGGACGCCCTTATGTCTACCAATGAATGCACTGACTTTACCGTCATTGTCTATTCTACGGCCCCAAATCTGTAACTGTGCAGACCCGAATGAATGACAGACACAATATCCTCTTTACAGCTCCTTATTAAAAAGATATTTTGCTGATTTAAATCCAGCTGTCGTTGCAGTTTGGGCAGTCAGATGAACGCTGTGTGTCTCTCTTTGTGGCCTCACAGGGCTCCTAGCAGGTCGGAGCAGCTGAGGTCCACAGAAAGTGTGCTTCGGCCTTCATGTACTTCCATGTACATGAAAGTAGGCTAAAAGAAAACCTCAATGGTAACTGACAGGTATGTATAACCTTTTGGCTGCTAACAATCTGACACAAGCTGGGCAGAGGCATAGTGTCTGATCTGGTTCTTGCAGGGAAATACTAGGCACATAATAGTTTAAAAGTAAGGGATTACTTATTTGAAAATGTTCCAAATTAATGGCTTACTTGAATTGTCCAATTAACATGTTGCTTTACAATTAAAAGTAATGTTTGTACTCTTTGTAACGTGTTACGCCAAACACTGATTGTGACAAAATTTCAAAATGATAGATGAGAAAGTCTAACGCAACCTTGACAGAACAAGAAGTTTTGCCGTGTGCAGAACAAGGCAGGTGGTTATAAAAACAACAAGAAAGGTAGTCATATACACAACTGAGGAAAATGCAAATTTCTGTCCTTGTCCTGTCAAGAAGCACTGATGTCCCTGTAGCTTTTGTAGCAGCTAGACTGAGTATGTCATTCATTATGGATCTGTGATGTGTCGAGGCAGCCACAGTACAGGTTTAAAGATCAACAAAGCTGTCAAGCAGAGGACATTCAGCCTGATTAATTAACATTCCATCTCCTGCTTGTGACAGCCCAGCTCAACACATCAACCATTTCATAGCTCACCTCCACATATTGGACTTCCTAATATAGTGTGGTTTGACATAGTTGACTTTTTAAGTTCAATTCAAGTCAATTTTATTTATAGATCCAATTCATAACAAAAGTAATCTCAGGGCACTTTACAGAGTAGGTAAAGACCACACTCTATGACTTATTTATGATTTACATAGACCCAACAATTCCCCCGTAGAGTACGGTGGCAACGAAAACCTTCCCTATTACAGGCAGAAACGGACAGACAGACCCAGCTCTGTGGAGGATGGACATCTGTCTTGACCGGTTGGGGAGGAAGAAAAGGAGAGAGAAAGAGAGAAAAGACAGACAGATGGACAGGGAGAGACAAAGACAGACACAAAGACAGATGGATGGACAGAGAGAGACAAAGACAGACACAAAGACAGACAGATGGACAGAGAGACAAACAGACACACTTCCAGAGATGCAAGCAACCAAAGAGTAACAGTAACTATAATAATATCTATAGTAATGTGAATATGACTTACATGTTATGGCAGTTAATAAAACAGAATAGTAGAAACACACAGAATATGAAAATGATAATAGTTATGGTGGTAAATATGATCAATGATGAGTAGTGATAATAAAAGCTGTGACACAACGAGATATATTACTTGGCTACAAATTTTATAATTTATAAACTAATGATAGTATATATGACTAAAAGTAACAATAGTAGCAGGAAGCGTCATGCAAGACCATGGCAGCAGGCACCACCACGATCAGCAGAGACCTGAGAGACGACAAAGCACAAACAACTCCGGGGAAGAAGTTGAGTTAGTAACATGCATTAATGAGACAGGAATGATACAGACGGAGAGGAGAGAAGCTCAGAGGATCAGGAAAAGTATTATCCCCCAGCAGACTAGGCCTATAGCAGCATCATAAGCAAAACAAAATCCACTTAGTGAGTAAAGGAGTGTGCACGTGTTTCTTTTGAAACGTGACACATTAAAACCCTCCATGATGTTTCCTCTTTAGTCGCACTTTTCGTCAAAAACAGTATTTTTTTATGTGCATGCAGCCCGTGTGAGGAGTGAATTTAATAGGAAGTCGGCTTCTTAAATGTTTTGTTGGTTTAGGCCCACAAGGATCAGCAGTTATATCCTCTCCTCCTTCCACACTCCTCCTTCTCCTAAATCACAACACAGCACAGTTCTGGAGTGTGACGCAATTGGCTGTTAGAAGGAAATGATTCAGGTCTTAAGGAGGAGCATGTTAAGCGTGACTTCTGCCTCTGCTGGTTAATTCAAAATTTCAGTCAAGTTTCAAGCTGCATTTAATTAGCCTGCTGGGTGAATGTGGCCTGCTGGGTGGAGGGTGGAAGCATACTGAGGCACTACATTACACATGGCATGACTGCTGGGCTGAAAAAAATGTGTTTATGTGTGAAAGTAAAAAAAAAGGGGCCTGTTTTCACGGACTGCCGGGATTTGGTGGCCAGAGAAGTCTCAGCCTTTTTCAAGCAGCACATGACAATCTCTGTATCTTTATCTTCCTCCTCTTCTTCCCCTCTCCTGAGAAAGAGAAAATATACTGTATATATATATATATACTTTATATTCCTCTTTTCAAATATGACAAAGAAATTGCTTCACCAAAAGGTACAGGCTGGCTCGCTGTAGGCCGTATCCATCTCTCTTACAGATAATGCACACACACACACACACACACACACACACACACACACACACACACACACACTCACACGCACACACTCACACACAAGGCCAGCCAAGATTTTATCTTTCTTTTTTTTTTCTTTTTCTTTTTCGCGCGCCTTATGGCCCCTTTCACATCGTGCATTTAAATGGCAGTACCAAGACTGGAGAGCTGTAGGCAGAGGGGAGGTTGACCTGGCATCAGTACACATGAAAGCATGGCAGGATAATGGCACCCTCTCCATCTTACTGTAATAAGACATTTAGTAATCTGAGCCTGTCAGTGGCAAACTGTTCTGTTCTGTGGACATACATTGATGGTGCACAACTGTGGGGTGTGATTACATTGCAACATTGCAAGTGCTCTCACTCAATACAGGACCACTTTCAAACATTGTTGTTCCCATTGGTCACTCTGGCACAAAAACATGGGAAAATAGTGTTCAGGTTGAGAAATACCAAAGTTCTCATCAGTCCAGGTTTATTAATAATACCTGACAAAGTGACAAGATGTGCTCAATTATTTTTTTCTGTCTCATTAATACAAAAGATATTTGATGTGTTTCCACTGATCAATGCAGTGTAGTTAAGAAAAAAATGTGATGTCTGCACAAAAATGGCTGTACCATTCTAAAAATTAAAATAGTCTACATGTACTGTGCATAATACATTATATACATACCACGTGTCTGGTATCTGTGTAAACTAGGGGTGCAATGGATAAAAAAAACCTCACGGTTGGGCTCGTTTCTTGGATCAGAGTCACAGATCGGATCATTTTTCGGATCATCATGAAAAAAAAAGACAAGAAAGATAAACATAAGTTTGATACGCGGTTGTTCATTTTCACTCTGTCATTGAAACACAGGGCCATGCTTGATGTGTTTCCACTGTCATATGGCTTTCTTGTGCCACAGTGCCTATACACCGTCACGGTTTTATCCACTAACCTCTTCCTTCATCATTTTTCTTGACAGGTAAGCCAAAATGCTCCCATTCAGGGGATTTAATTCAAACTCCTCCGTTTCACCACTTGCCATGACCACGCTGCTCTTAACAAGTGTGTGGACTGAACATGGGCAGATCTTTTTTTTCATAAATCAATCCGCGGATCACGTGTGTGCCGAACAGAAGATATTGATCCGAACGGATCACGGATCAATGATGTTCTGTTGCACCACTACTGTAAACCTTTGCATTTTCACATCTGACCAAGAGGAGTTTGTAAAGAGGGACTAACTGATGGGTCTAGGAGAGCTCAAGGAGTTCCATTTCAATGCACTACAGCACACATGATTGAAGTGAATAGATAAAGAAATATTCTCTTGAGGCTACACCCCATCCCCTTCTCTCTGATAGAAACTAGAGCTAATAATAAGTACTGATTGGTTTTCCAGTGTCACCTTACTGTGTGACAGACACACAGACAGACAGACAGACAGACAAAGAGTTGGGAAACATCCGTGGTGTATTGTGTCAGGATTAAAATGGGCATGCAGCTCCGGCAGATTCCAAGGGTTGCTAGGTCACTGAAATGGGAGATTGTAATTCCAGTGGTCAGGAGACATGGTGGCAGAGGGCAGGGCAGGAGATACAACAGCCTCTGTCAGTCCTGAGTCCACCCTGTCATCACTGCACAGCTGTCATTCTTCTCTACTTTCAACACTTGTCTTTTCTTGTTGCACCAACAGTAGATAAAATCTGTCTATTATTAATGTGCCACAAGTAGCTGATACTATAATACTGCTTTAGTTTACACTGTAGAGGACTGGCTGTCAATGTTTATATAATGTAAAGATATTTAGTCTATATGTGTCTAGGCTTTCTGAAGATCAATCTGGGTGAAAGAAAGCATCTAGAATCGATTTCCGTACCTGACATCATGCTGTGATGGCTAATTTTGTAACTGGTGTTCAGACTTGTCAGTCCGTTTGAGGGCAGTACTAGAGCCCTGTGCAGTAAGAACATTTTTTAACCTTTGGTCCCTTTATTTGGAGACTATAGTGTAGCTGGAGTTTGAGAGGAAATGGGGAGAGAGTGAGAGAGAGTGAGAGAGAGTGAGAGAGAGAGAGAGAGAGAGAGAGAGAGAGAGAGAGAGAGAGAGAGGGCGACATGCAGCAAAGGCCCAAAGGTTAGAGTTGAAGCCGGGCCACTGCGGTGAGGACTTCTGTTCCTCTGTATCCCTGCCCTTCCCTACTTTCTACACCAGTTGCTCGGACCACAACTATCTTTGAGCTCTCATTTTGATCAAAACTACATACCTGTAAAGTTACCTCACTGATCTTGTTGCACGTTTGTCACATTATCATGATGACAAAATCTCAAGTGGATATATATTCTTTATCTTGCTTTTTGTCAACGTCAAAGAGAAAACATCAAATCGATCCAGTATGTAAAAACTAAACTAAAACATATCAATGAGCTATGCTTTAACATGTTTCTTCATTACCATGAACACACACACTGGAGTTTGTTTGGACTCAATTCCACATACTCTGTGAATATGCCTATTCCTTCACGAATGCAAACACAGCCAGCCATTTGTGAAAACTTACCAAACCCATATCAAGGCTTGATATAATGGCAGTCTTTAAAGCCAGGATTTGTTGTTGTGTCTTCAAAGTGAGGCTGAGCCCAGATGCAGCATGTTGATGTTGGAGAACGTGCTTGGGGACTCCCGTCCTAGTTAACACTCAGTGGTTGTATATCTGTAGGACTGCCTGATTTGGCACAGCAGGTCTCTGTCTTTGAACCCATGAGACTGTCAACTTTGCGACCGTCTCTCACTCTGCCTCCTCTCTTCCTCGCAGCATGGCTGCTGCGCCTCACCGGGAGGAAACTCCTAATTGGAAGAAGTAATTAAAATGAGTGTCTTATATATTTATTTCGCACATCAGTTGCTGGCTGTGCTCTGTCACCCAGTGTGTGAACCTGTCTGAGGCAGCAGGCACTGGAGCCATTTCCCAGTCGGAGAGGTTCTATAAACATACATAGATACACCATGTCATGAGAAAACACTTTTTTCTGATTGGTTGGCAGGTGTCCATTAAAATGGCATACATGACAATGAAATGCTCCGGTCAACAGTAACATCCCTCTTTACTACCTGAGTGATCAAAGTATATTAAAGGGAGTCATAACAATGATTATTACTGTATATTAAGACACGGCAGTATAATGAGTAGCACTGAGTATTTGTTAAACTTTTAGTGGGCAGCTTATAAGTCTTACTGTATGTTTGATCAAGAATAAGGATCAAATAGCTGCTTGTGGTCCTGTTTTTCAAAAATTTGTTTGTGTTGTGAAACGAGAGAAGGTTCTGGTTCTGGTTCTGGAACTATTTTCTCACACTATAACAACAAAACTGTGCCATAGTAGCATGCATCTTAAAGTTAATGGGTTTAAAGGAACAGTTGGTCCCAAAATCAATATCAAGTGTGAGGTCCATTTAATGAATAGTTCTTGAGATATGCGAAGGAGAGTCATACATGCATACATACTGTACACAGACAGACAGATGGAGAATCCTTACTTGAGAGTTAGATGATGCTGCTACAACACCACCTATTGGCCAAATGGCACCAAATGTTTCATGGCCACTCAGAAATCATGTCTAAACATGTTCACCAAACATGGTTGCAATAACACAAAGTGTTCAGGAAATATGACATGTTTTGTGAGATAAGCCCTGTCTATGTACAGCATTTAAGAAAACTTTGAGGGCCAGCTTTAGAAAAATTGTATGGAACAAAAAATCTGAAAATGGCACTTTTTCTTGCTTGATCCAGAGCTGTTCTGTACCAAATTTGGTGATAATTGCTCAAAATTTTTGTTTTCTTTTTGTTTCTGAAAGTTACAGTTAAAAAATGTAAAAATCATCATAATGGCGCTGCCATCTGGCATGGCATATCCTTAGGTAGCCAGCAATACACACCCAAGTCTATTATTGTTGTTTATTATTGTATTATTATTATTATAAGTCTGTATATTGGATGAACTGTTTCCGAGATAGGCAACACACACACGCACACACACGCACACACACGCACACACACACACACACACACACACACACACACACACACACACACACACACACACACACACACACACACACATACACACACACATACACGCACACACACACACACACACACACACACACACACACACACACATACACACACACACACACACACACACACACACACACACACACACATACACAGATAGACAGATTCCTTGCTGTATGGAAGGACAAAGCTCTACGTTGTGTGATGTCACTGAGCACTTCCTCTGTCTGGTTTTAGGTGTGCTCATCAGTGCAGGCAGCTTTGCTGTGTGGTCTCTCACTGCTCCATGGTTTTACTGTGACTCCCTGACTGAGTGTGATTATGTCTATTTGTTGTCTTTGATGAGGGCTGGACTGTGATGGGCCATAATGACTAAAATACCTTTCATTTATCTAACTTCAGTGCAGACAGCACAGATAGAAATGAAACATATGAAGTAGGATGTAGATCCGCACCAATTTTAGCCACATTAATATATTTTGTTTTATCTCCAGTTGAATACTTCACTACTTGAACACAATGTGCCTCACATACCGCTCTTTTGATTCCCTGTATTGTCTTTGATCTCTTTGCATTCTTCTCTTTCCCTACTCTGTATCCTGACAGCAACACTGACACAGTAAAGTGAATGTACCTTTAAACAGCCAAGAGACCCCCCCCCCCCACCACCACCACCAATATCAAATAAGTTTCATCATTTGCTGTGTGTGTTTCAATTTCATCACACTTACATTTCCATCTCTGGGCTGTGCAGGGATCACACAGTGACTGCAGGGCTCAGGATCACACCCCATGCTGTTGGTGATGCTACCGTCAGCTTTAATGAGGTCATTTCTCCCTTTCCTCCTCTTTAATGCAACTCTTGAGAGATTTCATCATTTCATGGCAGTGACAGAGGGATTAAGGAGAGACAGAAAACTAAAACAAGAGCATGTTGGCATGTCATTCAGTCTTAGATTACCTTGCTGCCTCCGATCCTCCATTCGGAGCCAGCAGGTGTCAAAATGTACCTCCCTGTTGCATTCCATACACAAACCATAATACTTATTTCCATGAGACATACACTGACAAGTAGTTCCAATTCAAAGTGTTAATACAACGGTCACATGATCACCGCAATAATGTGTTTCAGACTGATAGGATCTGGATATGATAAATAATAATATAATAAATTATATGTGTATATATATATATATATATATATATATATATATATATATATATATATATATATATATATAAGGACCACCCGACAGTCACTTTGTCAATTTCCTCATCCAAGGCTTTACTTTTGGTTACCACCCAGGCATCGAGCTCATCCCAGAATCAACTTTCACCTGCCATAATTTGTAGTAGTAGTAACTGAACCCGACACAGTGGACAGACTTCTGGTCAATGAAGTTAGCGATGGCTTCATGATGGGCCCATTCTCCAGTCCCCCCTTTACCATCAACCTCATCGGCACCATTGGCATTGATACCAGGAAGTACTCCGGTAAAAAGAGATTCATCATTGATCTCTCATCTCCCCATGGCACGGCTACACCCGGCATTAACAGTCTCATCCCAAGTTCAGATTTTTGCCTTGCATTACATCACCATCTCCAATGCCATCAGCCTCATCCGTTTCGCTGGCAGCGCCTCCTGCTTGGCTAAAGCTGACATTTCCAGCGCTTTCAAGGTCTTGCTTATCCATCCTGACTTCTGGCGGTTCTTTGGAATTTCCTGGAAAGATTCCCTTCTATTTTGCGTTCCTTCTTCTACAATGACCACTTAACTCAGCCTGAAGACATCAAGTTCTACACCGAAGCAGCTCTGTCCACCAGCTTTGAGTGTTACCATGGTGGTAGATGGTTTGGTTTCTCTCTCTCTCCTCTCTCCGGGGCGGCTGTGGCTCAGAGATAGATCGGTGGTTCGATCCCCAGCTCCTCTGGTCTCCATGTTGAAGTGTCATTGGGCAAGACACTGAACCCTGAATTGCTCCCTGTGCTGCCCATTGGTGTGTGAATGTGGTGCGAATGGTTAGATTAGATTAGATGGTATGTAGATGTCCACTACTACCACTCTCCATTGCTGTTGCCCTTCGTTGCTGTTGCCCTTCTTTGGGGGGCATGAGTGGTAAATAAGTCATCCTCGTCCATTAGGACAACCAAACCATCCTCAACATCATAAACAAAGGCTGCTCCCAATCACTCAGCATTACGAAGTCCATTTGCAGACTCACCCAAACCTCAGCTCAACACCAGTTCGTTATCTGCCCTGCCCACATTCCAGTCTATATACTCCATCACTGACTCCCTTTCCCATCTCTCATTTCTGAAATTGAAATCCTTGGCAGCAGACACGGATCCCCATCCAACACTGATCACTCGTTTTTTAGCCACCATTTTTAACTGAACCCCAGCTTCTCCACCTGGTCACTGCATCTCAACAAGCGATCAACAACAATCTCATCCCCAAAATCCTTTCATCTTACTATTGGATATACAGTATGTAGAATGTATATATAGAATGGTTCAATGTGAAATATTTCCACACCACGCGCAACTTACCCCTTCCTTCTCCTGACATCGTCTCACAGACCGGCTTCATCACTGACATCCACTCAATTTTCTAAGTATAAAGTCCCCCATCCAAGTATACCTTAGCACAGCGCCATAAACTACACTAAACAATCCCCTTTATCAATGCCCCCGGGTTCCTAGACGTCCATCCATACCTCGACCCAGTTCGCCCCTATTTATCCCCGACGATGGACTCTCTTCTTCATCCCTCCCCTCGACCCTTATCATCTCTCCTTGAAGATAATGAGACCTCAGTCACATCAGAAAGAACGATGACATACCAACAACATACTATCAGATTATATTTACTTTTTGCAACCATTATGTTTGTGATCATTTAACCTCCAACTTGCGTTGTAACATGTACAATACGTTCCACAGAGGTGGACTTCTGCCACTCTCCAAGTTTGACTTTGTTTAAGACAGCGCGTCCCAACTGTACATCGTTCATAATTCAGATTCAGCTGTGTTCCTACTGACAGCCTGTTCTGCATTAAAAGGTGATGAAGATTTGTCAGACATACACAAACTCACACCTGTCTGGAGTCTGAATCATTATGAATTAATCAAATATGCCCTGTTAAAGTGCATTGTGTGTGGGGGCCCACTGTGAGTGTGTTAGTGTTTGTGAAGAGCGTAGATGTGAATTGGTTTTGCTTTCACATGACAAGTGGTAGTGAAAGTTTTCTGTCCGAGCCGTTTTCCGAGATGTTCATGAATTAATGTTATTTTAATATTTGGGCAGATTTCTATCAATTTGGACAGGTTTTGAGCAGTTATTGGGTGCTTAAGCACCAACCACAATAAAAGTTGTTTTGGTTTGGTGGAAGACAGTAGCTGTGGACATGACATGAGTTTTTAATGGATTAAGTTAAACAGAATTGCATTACAAAAAAGAGACTAAAAGGCCTTTTCACTGGAAAAAAATAGACTAAAATGACATCCATTTTCAGCAACTAAATCGAGACTAAGCAAAAAAGGACAAAGATAAGACTAAAATAAGACTAAAATGCTCAGACCTGTAGTTGACTAAACCTTGACTAACCAAATTTGCTAAATAAACTAAAAAGCGCATTTTACACATGACTAAGACTAAAACCTAAACTAAAAATAGCATCCAAAATGAACACTAGTGACCACATGTCCCCCACGATTAAAAGAGAGATACCCAGTGCGTTGAAGAGTTGCACCAAGGGATCCTGACAAATGTCGAGTTGAGATGAGGACAGGTTGCAAAACTATGTGGTTAGATTTAGACAATAAAAACACTTGGTTAGGGTCAGACAAAGATCATGAAAAGACTTCACACTGGTTTCACACAGGACATGAACTCGAGTCTCCTATGTGAAAGTCCTGTGTTTGTTTGACCCCACCTTCCTCCTTAGGCAGAATTCTGGGCTTGTATAACTACATCACTGTTCAGGTGAGGATGGTCTGATAAAGAAACAGAGACTTGTTTACATTAAAGTGGCTAAGACGTTTTGTGGCCCTCGTAACTACTACTCATATCCGACATGAGCAAAGGAGGAAGTCAGATGAGGTTTTTATAGAGCGAGAAGGCAGGAGTTCAACAAAACATCAGACTGTAACATGGGGGACCACTGTTTGTTTCCTGTTTCCTACCAGCAGTCAGCCTTGGTTTCTTTTCACCATAACTGTCCCCACGGTTGTTATTTATGTTAGTAATGAATAGGTGAAATGATATTGTAATAAATGTGCTTAAATGCAGACCGTTTCCAGCTTGAGACATATGGCCCTTTGTTGTCTTTTTTTCTAAGGCTAGACCTCATGTGTTTTGTGTTGTATGTGTGTATGTGTGTGTACATGCACCACAATATACACATGTGTATGAAGCAGCCTGCATGACGGGCAGTACCAACACTGAGGTTGCCCTGTTCATGTGTGAGTGAGTGTGCATTCTTGTGTGACAGAGTACATTCATTTGTGTCTCGCCACATGTTTTCATGCTCACCCTAACCTTATTAAATGTACCTGGATCAGGTTGAGGACAGCATGTACAGTATGTGAGCAAATGTTATGTTCCTAAAACCACATCCAGACGGCATTTCAGGAAACACACACACACACACACACACACACACACACACACACACACACACACACACACACACACACACACACACACACACACACACACACACACACACACACACACACACACACACACACCTGCTCCACCTCCTCCTGCCTGTTAGCATGTGTGTTGAGGCAGGTCTGTTATCAAAACGGGTTGACTGGCTGCTGAGTGAATCAGATTACCCATTGTCACTGCATGCCTCTGGGTGTTGGTAATGATATACATATTTTTAGAATTGTGGGCAGAGTTGCGATGTACGTGCCTGTGTATGTGCACAGGGCTTGCTTTTTCAAACTTTTTAGGGGCCCTAAGCAGAATTTAATTCCCAGCCCAGCAGCACATTGACTGATTCACTGTGTAAATAGCTGAGTAGGCTACAGTGCATTATTGCCATAAAGAGTTTTGGTGAAATATAACTTAACACCAGCTATAAACACTACTACACTGTACTGAGATAACAGGAGCAGGGATACATCTTTGTTTGCAGTTAGCTTTGCTATTTCCAAATGTAAAGAAAGAAAAACAAATAGGCCTATTAAAATTAAGAAAAAATAAACTAGAATTGAATTATGATCTGATCAAATTCTACTTAAAGCCCCAGAAACACTGACCCCCAGTGCCTTACTTTGAACCCAGCCTATGTACAATCTATGTACAATAACTAGCAAAAATGGAGTTGGACACATCTTAAACTTGCGTCATGCACTTTAGACCGTGTCCCAAAGATCATCTGAATAGAGCCTCCAATGTTCTTTTTATCTTTTTTAAAAAACATGCAGAGGAGTTAGTAGCACTCCTTAGTAATAAGTGCGTTTACATTAGTGTCGATTACCCGGAATGAGGCGGGTCTATCACGGCAAAAACATAATTTGCATGTGAATCGCTCAAGCGGCCATTTTTTTGCCCTGTCACAGAGCAGGGCTGTTTTTCTCCCCTGAGAGAAACCTGGTTTCTGATTGGATGTAGCTCTCAGCAGGATGTAACGTGTGGTAGTACAGACGCCACAACAACACTTTTATCCAGTGGTGTAGTAGAACGCAGCACAGGAAATGATCTGTGCACGCACATCTTTGCACAGGCTTGTTAAATGAGTGCTGCAGCGGCCAGGTTGGATTCTGACTGATGGTGCGTTAAAGTTGTACTCCAAGTTGGAACTTTCAACTGGAACGACCCGCGAGGTCGGATTTCTGACTCAGAAATGGATGTTGGATGTTTTATGAGTCTGTTGTGGCCAGTGCGATCTTCTTCGCTGTCACATGCTGGGGCAGTGGGCTGAAGGTCGCAGACACCAACAGACTGAACAAACTGATCAGGAGGGTTGGTGATGTCGTGGGGGAGGAGCTGGACACCCTGACAATCGTGGCAGAGAGGAGGATGCTGTCCAGGCTCCGGTCTATCCTGGACAATGTCTCCCACCCTCTCTACGAACAACTGGCCCAGCAGAGGAGCACCTTCAGCAGAAGACTCCTCGCACACAGATGCACCACAGAGCGCCACAGGAAATCTTTCCTGCCTGTGGTCATTATATTATACAATGCATCCCTAGGAGAGTCTGTCACTCCTTCTCTGTGATTTAAACTCAACTATAGACAATCTGTTCTATTGCACATTAGTCTGGTATTTATGATCTTGTATTTATTTCACTACTGTAAATATTAATTTCTGTACATTTAAATTTGATATTTCATATATGTATATTTCAACAAACACTTTTACAGCATCCATAATTTTTAAGGTGGAGTGTTTCCTTTATGTTACTTGAACAAAAGTTGACGTTGTGAATCATACGGGCCACCTTAAATCAAACTGCAACTATTCTGAATTTCTCACTTGGCGAAAGAATGGGGCGCTGCTGTATCACTGATCAGCCGATCGCCAGTGATCCAAACCCATTCAGAGTGATTTGTCACCTCCAGAGTTTCTAAATCCCTCTGGTGCCTTTTTTTTTGTAATGAAACACGGCGAGTGAGCGGCCATTTGAGAGGGTGTGCCATGAAACTTTACGAGCGGCCAGATTTGACCCTAATGGAAACGTGCCTTATGCCCTCAGTCTTGAGAGCACATAAAGCCTTTTGATAAGATAGGGCAGCCTGTATGTAGTCTGAGAGGCAGAATCCAGGGTAAATAAAAGCCTTCAAAAGCTTGAGGAGGCAACCTGTCCTCATCACTCGACACATACTGCCATTTTGTCATGGCTCTTTGGTGTCACTTGTCAACACGCTGGGTGACCCTGCGCCTAAAACGCATGGCGCTCCATTATGGTCACTGTTTTAAACATGAGGAACACATGGTTAACGTTGTGAATTCAGAGAAACTCATGTGGTTACCAACTTCGTAAGGGTCAGGAAAAGGTTTTGGGAAGGGTTAAAATAAGTGCGTTTGTCAAACTACAGTGACTCACATGACACTGAGCGCCTCATATTGCCACAGATGTGTTTACAGTTGAAAGCTTGTGCGTTTTATACAGACACACAATGGTGTCTTGTGCATCAGTATCAGTATTTGACGCCCTGGGAATGAGAAGGGCCGCCCTGTTTGCAGATGACATCACTCTTGGATTTTACCCTGGTTACAGTGCAATGATTTGGCTCTGCTGTGAAAAAGCAGAACACAACACAAGAACATAAAGAAGGCACTGATGCACTGTTTTGTTGTTGATAATTGCCAGTTGTCAAGATTTCTGGTTATTTTTCCTGCTTGGTTTAGTCTCAGTTAAATATATCAGAGAAATGATGGATCTGTTTAAAAGGCTGTCACACTTGATACTGATCACTCTTTGAGGAAACATGGGGTGCATCTCACATTTTCAAACAAGCAGCTGAGGTCAATTTATCAAAAGTATGTTTGCGGAGATGGTACTGCTTTTGGGAACAAAAGTGATATGGTTCTTCGCCATATTTTGTTGTTAGTCTTAAAGTTCTATGTTTATTCAAATGCTGTGCTGTTTTTTTTAAAGATTCCAAAGAGAGACTTCCAGTAAGCAATTGTGTGTTTAAAAATGCTCTCACCCCAGCAATAAGTATCATTTTGTATGTTTTCAGTCTTCTTTACTAGGCCCTTTAAGCTGTTCCCCAGTGTCTTTGCTCCTGTTGTTCTGCTTGTGCCTTCCACACAAAAGGCTGTAACAGATGACTTGTTGAGTTGCTCTATCTCAGCAAGCACAAAGCTGTGCCACAGTGAGACTTTAGCAAAGGTTGACTGCTGTTTGGAGAGGAACACAGCTGGAGAGGTCTCCCCTCCAAATCCAAAGCCAGTTTATTTTAACCTGCATTGGTTGCAAAGATGTTTTCTTGCTAGCGGTCTTCATCTTCCTTTTTCATTCTGTCTTCCTCCTGACATGAAGCTGCCTTCAAGTGCTGTTGTATATGTTGAGATCATAACAACGATCTTAACATTAATTGTGAGATATAAAGTCTACTTGTGCTGCATTAAAGGTTTAAAAAACACAATAGGACATCATGTAGATGGTCCATTTAAGGGCGCACTCACACTGTCCTTCCGCACCGCGCCCCGTGCTTTAGGGTACTTGTCCCCCCCTCCCTCTCCCCCCGCGCCCCAGCCCCGTTTGTACTCACACTGCCAGGGCTCGCGCAAATGCTTCTTGCTGTCCATACGTCATCATGCCTTAACACGTCACACGCATTGATCGTGTGTGTGTGGCTTTGTTCACAAATCTTTCCACAGACCTCAGAGTTTTTGTGCGTCTTGACGACTGTTTTTGAATATTTTCATCCGACCAAAATCTGCAGTAAACACTCCACCTCCGCATCACACCAACGTGAACCTTTCACCGCCATTGTTGTTGTTGTTAAATGTCCGCGCACGGTCCGTCGTTCTATTTTCTATGTCCAAACAGGCGCACATACCGCTACCTCATTATGGGCTTGTGCTCGTACATGTGCGCACGCTCGTGCTCGTACATGTGCAAACGGCTCTACAAAAGCCCACCTCTTTGGACGGCCCGCTGTCCGCAGTTATGCGCCGAACGGGTGCACTCACACTGCTTAAACGTACTAGGCTTTAGCTGAAAAAACAGTTTTGGCCCGGTACAGAAGGACAGTGTGAGTGTGCCCTAAGTGACCACCCCACAACACTTATGCGAACGGCCTGAGGCGGTATGATGGGGCCTTGGTGTGTCACAGTAAATTAGTGGAATTGAGTGAAATTATCAGAATTTGTGGTGCAATCAAAATGGGGACTCCCTCATTAAAACATTTCTTCAGAGCAAAACTTGAGGAAAAAAAGTCCACAAATACCTTTACGTCAAGCTTGTGCAGGTCAGTGCTTTCTGGAGGACGCATTATGTTTTGGAGGCTGTTTTTAAATCTACACCTATCTTTGGCATCTCTGTACTCTAATGTATCAATTACGCTGATACAGTATTTGTGATGAACTACAACTGGCCAATATATCCACCCATATATTCTCGGTAGGAATATGATCCCCTGCTCTGGTATTGAACCAATAATCCACTACCTCAGAAACCAGGATTAAATTGCAGGCAGCAGGGCTGCTAGCTCGTGTCATGTCCTGTTCACTGCACTAGTGACTTGTTATGTTTGGGGGGCTGCACAGAGGAGTGCAGACAGCTTGGAGAGTCGAAGGTCATGAGTTCAGTCCTCATGAAGACCTAGTGAAACACCATCCCATCAGCTGGGATATGTCTTTCCCACTTTAAATGGAATGCAGTGTTAGCTTATCAAAATCTACAATAGCGACGTGATATTCCTGAGGCCGTGAAGGGATTGGCTTCCTGTAGACGGAACGCAGCAAAACATTTCTACAGACACAAATGGACTTGGAAAAAGTGTGTGTGCAGTCAGCAGATTTTCCTCACCTCCATATGGCCAGAGTTTAGTCAGACCTCAAACAGAGCTGCTGTTAACACAGAGCTCCACCCAACACTTCGTGTACCCGTGTACTTCCCCAGAGGTCTATTATTACACACTATTCATGGACTTAATGCATGTCTTTGCAAGAGATTAATTGGAAGTTTTTGATACTGTGGAAGTCATAAAACATCTTTGAAAGTGTCCTCCACCCTGTGTGTGCGTGTGTGTGTGTGTGTGTGTGTGCGTGTGTGTGTGTTTGCGCGCTCGCATATGTGTGTGTGCGCGCACGTGTGTGTGTGTGTGTGCAGGGGAGTGGGGGGGGGGGCAGACTCCTCAAGGTCCTGAATCTCGTTGTCTTTACAGTCAGATATTTTCATTGATCTTTGAGTTAATCACCCTTCGTCTTGACTGTCGGTGGTTTGTTAGATACATCATCAACACGCCCACTTGCTCACCATGAATACCTCAGCCAATGAGCTGCTCTATTCGCATATCTGCTAACTCGGAGATTACATGCACTTTGTATCAGGGAGCTGGCAGGGTAAACTCAGCTTGATGTCCTATCCAACTGATTCTGACATTTGTGTTCTCACATACAGCTTCTCCAGGTAATATCTAGATCATTTTAGGTTTGCAGGGCATGTGTCAAAGGGGCTTATATGTGTCAGACAGTGTAGTTCAGCAGGGGAAGTGTAATTTTCTGTGGCAAAAGTGTGTGTGTGGGTGGGTGTTGTCAGAGCAGTGCCAGTTTGTGTTCCAAGATTTCACAGTCGCTCTGAGCTCATAAAGTGTCCAATAACCAGCAGGGCCTGGAAGCACATAAGCTACCGTATGGCTCCAGCTCTGCGTGCTGCCTAAAGTGAATCTGAGTTTACTATGGATTTCTTCATGTGATCCATTCAGTCCACAGACATTTAGGCCTAGTCCACACGAACCTAGTATTTTTGAAACCAAACTTTTATGGCCCCTGGTTATCACCGGTGTGATAGAAATATCTCCGTCCACATGAAACTGTAAAATACACTGAGGATTTTAAGGTTCTTTTACTAGTTTTAAAATGTCTTAATGGTCTCGGACCTTCTTCTTTTTCTGCAATACTTTTACCCTTTCGACCCTCGTGGACAAATATCTATATTTTGTTCATGCCTGCAACTCTATTCTACATATATACACATCTGATCTGTAGTGAAAGTGCAGTTATGATGTCAATATTACCGTCAAAACACTCTTCACTGTCTCTTTTTGCACATGCTGTGCAGGAGAGACCTTTTTTCTTTAGTTTTTCTTTATGTTCTGACATGCATCTGAAACGCATGTGAGCCACACTACTGATGCTGGCAGTATAGTCTTGCTGTTAGACAGTGAGAGCAAAGGACACACTGTGTGTGGTTCACACACAAACACAACCTTCTTTCTAGTCGACTGTCTTACAGGAGGTCTAAGGGGCCTCCTGGCTGCTTAGCATCATGTTGACAGGCCCACTGAGGGATCATAATGGGGTTTCATGGCTTACTGTCTGCTGCCAGTGCTGCACTATCACAGCACAGGAAAGAATCTACACAGAATTTAAAGAAAGTCAAGACAGAACAAGTTTTTATTAATAATGCATGAATGCCTCACTTAAGTGGCTCCTGTCTCCTGCTCACACATGATGTGTAACACGCTTTTGATTGGCCGATGAAACGCTTTTTTTTAACACCAGTACGTACAAACTCCTCCCTGTCATTTGTGAATGATCTATGAATAATCATACCTGCTCTTCACCACTATAAATTGAATAACAGTAAAAGAAATACATTGCATTCACCTCATGAAAAGGTCAGGTTTGGGCAATCCAAACAGGATGCTGAAGGAGGGGTTTTAGTCATCGGTAAATACAAAAACCTTGCTGGCTAAAATCAACAACATTCTTCCCAGCTGAAAACCTTTTGGCATTATTTGTGAATGGAAGCTGTTAGTGTTGAAGTTAAATCCATCTGATCACCCACCACCCAAAGCCACACAGTTACTTTCTCCCCCCCTGCTTCCATGTGAATGTGCTGATTCTTGTGATGAATCCTTGATGTATCCTCTCTTGGTGGGTGAACATATTGCTCTCGTGTAGGGAACATCAATGGCTATGTTCAAATGCACACCAGTAATCCAGTGATAATGGGATTAATGCAGTAATTCAAGTAAAATGGAGCCCATACTTTGATTAATATGATTCTGCTCATAGCTGCAGTTTGCAAAACTGTAGTAGCACATGTGAAGTTTAATTTGCTCATATGAACAGTAATCCAATCCAATTTTTTTTCCCAGAGTAGTATGTTTTTCTTTGGGAACACAGTCATGTGCTGTGTCCCAAATTGTGCACTTCAACCCTCAAACTGGCTTTTTTGAGGGTGGAAGTGCGTTCACGCCGGAAGTTGGTAGAATGCGGTGTACTGCATTTCTCCAGTTGCACACTCAAAAACTGCCAAACCGTTGAGTGTGGATCGATGAACACTCAAAGGAGTTTGCAACCCATCCATTTATCCATTTCCATAGATAGCCCATGCATACATACTACACAGTCCTCTCTTCTTCCAAATTCATGTTGCATTAGTGGACTCATTTCAATTCAATTCAATTTTATTTATAGTGCCAAATCATAACAAAAGTTATCTTAGGACACTTTACAAACTAGGTAAAGACCACACTCTATGACTTATTTATGATTTACATAGACCCAACATCTCCCCCGTAGAGTACGGTGGCAATGAAAACCTTCCCTATTACAGGCAGGAACGTCAGACAGACCCAGCTCTGTGGAGGATGGCCATCTGTCTTGACCGGTTGGGGAGGAAGAAAAGGAGAGAGAAAGAGAGAAAGAGAGAAAAAATGGACAGATGGACAGAGAGAGACAAAGACAGACACAAAGACAGAGACAGACACACTTCCAGTAACTATAATAATATCTATAGTAATGTTAATATGACTTATGTGTTATGGCAGTTAATACAGCAGAATAGTAGAAACAAGCAAAGCTAAGGTTATAGATTATAATAGTAGCAGGAAGCGCCATGCAGGACCACAGCAGTAGGCACCACCACGATCAGCAGAGACATGAGAGACGATAAAGCACAAACAACTCCGGGGAAGAAGTTGAATTAGTAACATGCATTGATGAGACATGAATGATACAGACAGAGAGGAGAGAAGCTCAGAGTATCTGGTATTATTATTTATCAAAAAGGAAAGTTTTAAGTTTACTCTTAAATATACAGGAGAAATATGTTCTCTTCGATTTGTTTTAGTTAGTACACGAGCTGCAGCATTTTGGACCAACTGGAGACTGTTAACAGACTTATCATAAGGAGCTGCAGCAGTCCAGCCTAGAAGTAACAAATGCATGGACTAGTTTTTCTGCATCTTTCTGAGACTCAACAGGCCCTTGTCTTAATGCACTGAGTCATTTAAAATGACCAGCACAGTATCCCTCAGATTTACTTCAACAGTTGCTAATGGGCTATTACAGCTCGCAATCAGGACACACAACCATTGTTAACAAGTCCACACTTTAACACCATCGAAACTTCACAATTTATTTGGGATTTCACAATAAAATTAACATGAACGTCAATACAACCTTTTACCATCCTCCTGAGTGCAGCTTTGTATTAAAAATAAACTGTAAAACAGGATTACAGCTTTGTTGGTTTACATGATGCTGGACTCACCCGCTTCCATCACATATATATCTGTCACACATATATATCTTTCACACATATATATCCGTCACACATATATCTGTCACACATATATCCATATATCTGTCACACATATATATCTGTCACACACATATATCCGTCACACATATATCCGCCACACATATATCTGTCACATATATAACTGTCACATATATATCTGTCACACATATATCTGTCACACATATATCTACACATATATATCCGTCACACATATATCTGTCACACATATATCCTTCACACATATATATCCGTCACACATATATCCGCCACACATATATCTGTCACATATATAACTGTCACATATATATCTGTCACACATATATCTGTCACACATATATCTACACATATATATCTGTCACACATATATATCCATCACACATATATATCCATCACACATATATCCGTCACACATATATCCGTCACATATATATCCGTCACACATATATCTGTCACATATATATATCCGTCACACATATATCCGGCGATGTTAGAAAATTCTTGTGTAGTGTCCGAAATCTGGTTTGATCAGAACCTATATAGGATATATATTTAATAAACACCATATAAGGAATAGTGAGTGAGGGAATGAGGGAATGATTTTCAAACAGAGCTATTGTTGGCCTATAGCCTGTATGTTACATGTGTATAGGAAACAACATTGTACTTATAGGGGACTCCAGTAGCGTCAGGTGATACAGGTTTATGGGGATTTACTCTGTTGTTACACACAATGCTGTTCATTAAATGTTATGGAGTGTTAAGTAAGTAAGTATAAAAGTTTCTAGAGTAGCTACAGCTGAACTGGATACCAGCCAACGCAATTGAAGAAAATGATCGCTTGTATATCCTCTCCCAGGGTAACTGTCATGAATGGCAATGTATACCAACACACTCATTGAATACTGTACCCTTTACTAACAGATTAGATGGCTGCTTGTTCTTTTTCTTTATTTTATATATTTATTCAGGTTTTCATGATTAAAAGGCCCATGTTTTACAATAGTGATCAAAAGTGTGCTCCTCTGAGGCTGCATTCCTGACTGTGAGCCAGAAACACATGCATTGAACCAGTTTTCACTGCCAAGTCAGGAGCCTTTTGGCCCTGAGAGGGAAACATGTGAAGCCCCTCATGAGACCATCACATAATGCATCAATGGCAATACAAGCATAGTTACTTTGAACAGCCCTGTACTCACTCCCACAGTTACCTTCACACCACCAGTGAGTGTAGGGCACTCGTGTTCCTCGAGGAATGTAGGAAATCTAGATCTCAGTCACATAAATAAATGCAATCTAACAATCACTGCGATGAAGGTTCAAAGTGTTCCACATAAAAGGCTTCAAAATTGTACAAAATCCCTTGCAAAGATTAATCAATAAACCCAATCAAAAATCAATGTCCAATCATTTTACTGGCAAATTGCATCATGTTTGATGGCACAACACAAAGTGCTGTTGGAAGCCATGTTTTCAATAGAATAAACAATGATCCACAAGAATGTTTTGACGTCTGGTATTTCTTATTCACAGAATAAACTGTATGCTAATGTGTTATCTATCACTAACTGAATCGCAAAATGTGCACTGCAGGGCTATACTTGCAAGTGTGTGTCTGTACTTGTACAGCTGTCTTTGTAGGGACCAAGTGTAGAATTTTCCCTGCAGAGTGAGGACATTTTTGGAAAGCGAGGGCGACCACAGCATGTGGGCGGAGATCAGCACTCCACTCCGCTAACATTCTATGAGGGCGACTTACTTAATTTCTGGTTGGCAACCTCTACTTCTTCTACTATTTTTACTGGAGGATTGCAGCATGCGTAGCCTATAGCGCAACCCTCTGACCAAACTACGCTATAACCTAGTTTATTCACTCTAAACCAGTTGATGGATATTTTTGCAACATTCCAAATGTTTGCTCAAAATTGCTTGACAGTTAAAGGGAAACACAGCTTCAGACATGGCAGGTGCTGTAAAACACAGTGAATGTGCTTCATTAACTCTTGTGACGGTTAAGAACGTTCAGGTTTATTGGTTGCAAAGGGATAAGCTCAGTTCTCCGTTCACCAAAAATATGAGCTGTCTTCAATCTCTAAGTTGGATGAATTATCAATGAAATGATTGTGAAATCAAACAAGACTCTGTGGAGGACTCCATGACCCAAACTGCTCTCCACCAACAGAAGTCCCCTTCAAACAGACTAGAAACCAGCTTGAATAAACAGTGATTTCCATATGGCAATTATTCTGCTGAAGTCATTGGATCTGCACTAACCACCAGAGTCACATATTCACCAAAACAGGGACTTTATCAGCAAGAAGAAAGGGAATGTTTCATTTTTCTCATGTTGCCGCTTCTGCTCAGGAATTAATCTGCTGCTACATGAGATAATCATATGATTCATATTGATATGCAGAGGAGGTTACCTGAAAGACATGTTTACCAGTGATTACAATACAGCTGTGACCTGTAAGTGTGCACATATACATGTACACAGTTAGGGAATACGCAAACACTTTCATAAAGAGCAGACATCTGGACAGAGATGAAGTGTGTTGACAAGAATTATAGAAGGACAAGCAGCATTAGCAGCACAAATACTAGCAAACAAAGTGAATGAAACACAAGTCTGTGTCTGGCTCATTAAGACAGCACTAGTGTGAATGGTAAATACGCTAGCGTACTACAGCTGACTGCACAGTGAAACTACCACTAATGCGGTCACCAGTTGTCAAACAGCAAGCTAATTGCATGATATAATAAATTATGATTAATTATTATAGCGTCCTTTTATGCCCACAGCCTCTTACTGAGTTCTCCACACTGCAGCATGTGCTAATTAGATCAAATCAAAGCCAGCATCAGTTTACAGCCATTCAGCCAATTTTCTGGAGGTCATGCAATGGCGATGCACAAATACGTTTTGATGAATTATTTTTGGTAAACATTGTTCAGTTGTCAACTGAGTATTTAAAAATGTTCAATGGCATGGCATGTTTTACAGACTTTTTTATGTGCCAGCGGTCAGGGAGAACCTGCAGTCTCTACTGCCAACTTGGCAGCGAGACTGCTCCAGACCATAGACTGTAAAAAAAATGGATGGAGCTACGATGACATCATACATAGGTTTGTGAACCTCGGTTTTGAAGCCTTGAGTCCGTCTTGCCGGTCACCGCCATCTTGAATTTTTACAACCAAGGAGAGGAAAGGGAGGAGTTTAGGGGGAACGAGGGGTGGATCTGAGGGTGACCCCACAAGGGGTCTATAAGCATAATTAAGAGCTAGTATGTTCTAATATAAGCTTTATCAAAGAGGAAAAATTTAAGTTTACTTTTTTTGGCAGTTTTTCAAGCCTTTCTTAGATTGGACAGACATGAAATGGGGTGAGAGAGTGGGGGGGGGGCAAAGAGCAGCAAAGAGTCGAAACCCGTGGCCGCTGCCTCCAGGACCTTCAGCCTCTTTAAATGGGCCGACTGCTCTAACCACTCAGCCACCGGCCGCCCCAATAGTCAGCCAAATAGTAAAACTATGCAAGAACTACTGACAACAAGCAGCTAATAACACATAAATGATGGAGATACATATGAATCTATTATCAGGTAACATTAGAGCTAGCTTGTTGAACAACGTGCATCCATAATTCATGTTAGCTGTTGTCATGTTCTTTACACAAGGAAAACCAGACTATTCTTAAAGTTTTAAACATTTATTATAAAAACAGCAAAGAATATTCTGCTTGGCGAAGGGGTCTCTCTGGGGTCAGAAATCACAGTCATCCTTGCTTTCAGCCAAGCTTTTGCTGCAGTCAATGAGCCAGAAAAAGTGCTGAAAGCTCTCCCTGCACAAATAATTTATACAGCAATGTTGCTGGGCAGTCCCTGGTTCAGGCTTTGTAATGTTAGTCACTCCTGGACTGGCTCTCATTTGTTCATGAGTTGAATCCTCCGCCACCTGGTCACAAAGTTCCTCCAATGAACGGCCAGTTCCTGTAGAAAGAACACTCCCTACTCTGTAACTTCTACTTCCTGTAGCTGGTCCCCTCTAATCTTATTGCACCTACAGTAGTTTTAACCTGGAGCTTATCTCCAACATCCTTTAATTATGCGATCTGTGTTAATTTGATAATAATGCGAAAGCCTACTGAATTGTTTTTATTTAACTTCTATACTTACACAGTGAGTCATAACAAAACTTCAATTCTATTGTGACAAAAATAAACACTTCATGTTTAAAAATTCCCAACACTGGTGGGTATTGTAAAAGGCATCAAACTAACGATAGAGACAATAAAAACCTCTGCAACCGGCTTATTGTAGCGAGGAATCAAGTGGGTCATTTTCATTGTTCATACAACCAGAAGTCTTTCTGTCACCCCATGCTGGCACCTCTCTACTGCAGAATACAGGCTTAAGGCTTTTTCACATTGGTCTCATTTTTCAGACCCGGACGCTACGTGCATTTTTTATACAGTCTATGCTCCAGACTCAAGAGCGTGTTTCCAAAGGCACATATTCACACCATAGGATTAGTGCCGCTTTTTAAACAATAAAGTTATTATCAGCCCACCGGGTTTTACTGTACACCTGAACACCGGGGGAGTTTAAAATCATTTGAGGATGTCAGAGTAGACCTTCAGTTGAATGAGCAGCACCGCAAATTCTGTCTCACAACAACAATCAGGCAAAATAGATCCCTGATTATATTTAACTCCAAATCAAAGCTGGCTCGTTCATTTTTCAGTGTCATGGCACCTCCTGCCTGGTTATTATAGCACTTTGCTCATTTAGACCAACTGTACTCAAAATGATGGCCTAAGTTGTGGCATATTTTGTAATGATGTCTGAATGAAGTTTCATGAAGCATTTTCTTTATTTTCAGTCCACTAGATGGAGCCCTACTGTATGTTCAACAAAGAGTTCAAAGCACACTGAATTACAATTCATTGAGCCTTTTTCTTTAAACCAGGGCAACAAATACAACTAATGCTTCATGAAGCTTCATCTGGACATCACTAATATTTTGCACATGATTTTGTTGTGGCTTATATAGCTCAAATCTGGCGTTGATTAAGTGTTTGCGTGGCCGCTGTCAGTGCCGTGCATTTTTCCATTCCATCCGACCTGTGTTGGAGCTTGTTGTGCAATGTGTTGTCTTTAAAAGCTACTTTGTGACGTTGAAGGCCAAGTGCCAGACCCCACGGTCCACTACTGTTATTGAGAATATATGACTTAGTATTTGGTAAATTGCTGTTGCATATACATTTGTGCTGTTGGTTTATCCATCAAAAATGTCTTGACTGACAGTTTGTCAGCACCACATAACCCAAAATTGTCCTCATGTCTGCAAGGTTCTGTTTGGTCCGTGTGATGTTGGGCTTGCAGCCCAAAAAAAGGGATGACGCAGACTTTACGCATACCAGTACAAGTCTGCTAACTGTGGATGCTGACGTTGTAACTTTATGTCGCATAGAAGTTATAACTGTACACCACTTTGCAGGGGTTATACACTGATGACTTGTGCTGGTACAGTATGCGTACACCGACAACATTTACACCATGCGGACTGAACAGACACAGAAACCAGAAAACAAACTTTTCCCTTTAATATTCATTCATTTTAGCAGACTGCTGTTCGCAGCCAGACTCGAAATGGGCTAGAAATGGCATCAAAAATCTTCATTCAAAAGTTTCATGGTAGTTGGACCAGTCCCAGCCTGGTAAGATGCGTACATGAACTGATGAAGCCTCTTGGATGAGAGGTGAAACGTCTTCCTACAGAAATAACCAAGTCCAGTTGCTTTTGACTGAAATTGCTTTGGGGAGAACAATGACCTGGACAATTGAGAACATTCACATGCTCATGGTTTAAAGATAAGGCTTATTGGGACCTGGGTCGGGATGCTTTGCCATTTTAAAAAAGTGGGTCACCAGAAAAAAAGATAGGGAGACTCAGTTCTATCTGACTGATTCAGACATTTGCGTTGTGACACGCAGCCCCACTGGTTAATGTGTAGATAACTTCAGTTTTGCAGTGGATATGAGAAAGGATTGTGTTAAACCGGGTGACTGAAGACTGTGGTATAAATTGTGTTGTGCTGCTGTACAGTTATGGAAACTCTGAGACACAAATTATGTGTTTAATCATTACAGCTATCCAGTTAAAGGGCCACCGATAAGTTCAACATCTGAAATTACTCAACTACAAGAGAGCTGGACTCAATGCAACACTGCTGCAAGGTTTGGCATATGCACTATGTCCACAGAAAAACAGTGTCTATCCGTTCAAAGTGTCTCTGATGTCTCCCTACATACAGTAGAAGAACTAATGGCATGTCTCTTTGCAGCTAAAGCTAAAACCAACAATTAAAGCTGGTGCTGTGAGAGACTCCTCCACTGGGCAACATGGCTGTCCTGAAATGCAACAGACTTCCTGCCATGCTTGTACACCAGGGAGTCACCTATTTGTACATGTCTTGCTGAGTCTCTACATTTCTCTGTGATGTTCTAGGTGGCCTTTCACTGTGAAATCGGCACACCCACTGTGAAACCCCGTCTGGCGCCCACTGGGAGGTCTGAAGCAACCTTTGAAGGCCTCAGGTGTGAAGTTGGTCAGCGGCGGGCTAAGAGAGATGAAGACATGTGCCATGTTTCTAGCAGCTCTGCTGCTCCCCTGCATTCAAGCACGTGAGTTAATGACATGTTTCTATTTTCTTTTTACTCATCTTATTTTGTCTCAAAAATAATAAGCTACATGAAATACACTTCCATCCTCCTATAAAATACTGTGATATCCCACTAATTCACATTACTCAGAGTGTGAAAAAGCAATAAGAGAAATGGGGGTAAAATGAGATAGAAAGCATAAAAAAATCATATTTATATTTCATGATGTTGGCCTTCAAAGCAAAGTGTGAAGTGAACAGAATGCAATTTAAAGAAAAGGGAGGATAACTGATACAATTGGGACAAACTGAGCTACTGAATTATTCATGTGGGAATCTTGATAAAAATCCAAATCCGTTGTCTTTGGAGTAAATGACACAGGAAGCACCAGTGTCACTTTCAAACATGTATATTCTATGTTTTTATGCCTCAACTATGGCGACAGCTGTGACCGGAGGCGTTATTTTTTCAGGTTGTCCGTCCATCCTTCCCTCCCTCCAACCTTCCCTCCCTCTGCCCCATTCTCGTGAACGCTTTATCTCAGGAGCCGCTGGAGGGATTGTGTTCACATTTGGTAGAAACATCAACTTGGACTCAAGGATGAACTGATTAGATTTTGGAGGTCAAAGGTCACTGTGACCTTTTTGTCCATAACTCAAGGCTTCTTACACTAATTACGACAACATTTCACACAAATGTCTAACAGGATAAAATAATGAGGTTTTGAATCTAGGGGTACACCAATGAAATGGGAAATTCTCTTAACATTCAACCAAAACCAGTGTAGCCCTACCCTTAATCACAATATGTTTGTGGCCTACACCAAACCACATGCTGGATTCAGGATGTCCTGTACCTTATCCAAGCATTCACCCCAACCATCTCTTGCATGCTGTACAAGAACATAGCACATCCTTTGATGGAAATATAAATGCCACAGGACATAATCCTGGCAGCTATGTTTCCCGTAAAACATATGTAGCCAGACATATTGTCAATGTATAATCATCATTTCTAGATGCCAGGTCTACTACTGTAAACATAGCACTCACTGTGTATCTTTTGTATAGATGCTGTGTGTGTCTATGCAGAACGAACAGAATGAACACTAACCCTAACCCTAACCCTCTCTAGCAACATGATCCCAACAAGATGCTCATCTCCTATTAGCAAATTTATGCAAGAAAATAAATCAAACTTGAGCTCCAAAGATAAACATACTAAAACATCCACTTATACTGGTTTTAAGTGACTGTGACTGAAAGTAAACTTAGTGAAGAACATGTACACTCAAAGAAGAAAGCATGGATATGTAAAGAGAAACCGTTTTTGAGCCCCGTTCATTCTTATGAAAGTTGCTCAGTGGAGCATGAAGCCAAATGGATGGATCAGCACTGCTTCCACATTGTGTGACCGATAGAGCAGGAGCACTATAGACTTCTGGCTAGTCATTGTGTAGCGCTCTGGATAACTTAGATAGGGATTAAATGATCTAATCCTGTGGCTCTTCTGGAGTTTCAAAATGGACTGAATGGATCAAATTCTGATATGATCAGTCATTTTGCAGGGATTGTGTTGCTCAAAACAATTTATCCATGGATTTATAGATGTCTCTTTCCCCATGTAAGTCAATGGGAAAATGTCTTTCTGGGCTCCATGGCATCATGTGATGGACCCAGTAGGTGCAATTCCACCAACCAACCAAAGCCTGGTTCACTTCCTCGGGGCCTGGGAAAACTCCAGAACAAACAGAGGAAGTAAAGTGTCACATGAGTTTGTAAAATAAAACCAGCGCTATACTTCCTATTAAAAAATAGCACTGCATTTTACGAGATGCATAAATTCTTCTCTAAAATATATTAACTCCCTCTATATATTATGATATACTTTAGGAAAAGTAGAAAAAATTATTATAATATAATTTGTACCCTTCAAAATAAAAGTCTCCATCTAAACGATTTTACAGGGATATACTGTATAATGACCTGTATGACACAATGATACAGGAAATGTATACTTTTCCTCCAAAACGTATTAGGCAAACCCAGATTAGTGGTGTATAATGTTATTTCTAGGGGACAGGACTTACAGAGAGAATATCACAAAAAGTGGAGCCATAAAACATACTTACATGGCATGACAAAGAGGGAAATGAGAATGAGTTATTTCATCAAATGGCTGACAGAGCACAGAGCAACAGTGATGCACAGTATTCACCTGCAGGGTCACAAGAATACATCAGTCATTTTATGGATTTATAGCTGAACAGGTTTTGAAGGAGAGTAATCCCTGCATCAAATTCATTTCCCAGGATGAGAGAGGGTGCTTTGAGAGAGAGAGAGAGAGAGAGAGAGAGAGAGAGAGAGAGAGAGAGAGAGAGAGAGAGAGAGAGAGAGAGAGAGAGAGAGAGAGAGAGAGAGAGAGAGAGAGAGAGAGAGAGAGAGAACTCGCTGGTGTTTGCCTTCACTAAACAGAACTGGGTCATTTAGGGACTGAGTTCTACATTTAAGACTAAGGTGAAGCCAAAATGACCTGTTACTTACTGACTAATGCATATGAATACACTCATTCATACATACATATCTGTGGACAAAAAGAAAATACACACAAAAGCAGTGCAGTGTGTATTTGATGCATCCTCATCACATGCGGCCATCTTGTCAGGACTCTTGGCGTCACTTATACACACACTGGGTAGCCCTGCGTGTAAAACTGTGACGCTGTTTGAAACACAAGGTACACGTGGTCTACGTTGTGAATTTGTGCTTTTCTGTCTTTTCTGACCTATAGATGTAGTTATAATGTTTAATAGTCATGTTAAATAATACCAAAGCACCAAATAATGAAGTCCTTGCATTTAGATGTGAGCCCTGCCCACCGTCTGGGTTGGCTGTGCTCAGCTCTAAACTCTAGGGTGTCACTCGCTATCAACGACTTCTTTGAATTTCCAGGATTTCTCTTCATAGAAGAAGAAGAAGAATTACTTTATTTATCCCACACAGGGAAATTGAATTTTTTCACTCTTATTATTATACATACATACACACACACACACACAGGCCCGAAATACACACATGCACAAACAGGGCCCATACATGCAATTAGGGAGAGATGCCAGAGCGAGGGGGCTGCCCGTGACCAGCGCCCCGAGCAGTTGGGGGTTCGGTGCCTTGCTCAACAGCACCTCGGCAGTGCCCAGGAGATGAACTGGCACCTCTCCAGCCACCAGTCCACGCTCCATACATGGTCCTCACGGGGACTTGAACCAGCGACCCTATGGTTCCCAGCCACCCTATTGGTCATGATGCTACACACAGGTTCAAATTGTAAGCTGTGCATTCAGACACTTTTATGGTGTTTTGGTGTTTATTTTGAAAGTTAGCCTGTTGAAGCTAATGTTAGCATGTTGCACAGCTAACTTGGCTAGCTAACGTGGCTAGCTAACGCGGCTAGCTAACGTGGCTAGCTAATGTGGCTAGCTAATGTGGCTAGCTTCCATATAGACGTGTTTTCAGCTGCTGATGTAACTGATACCGGGAAATGTTTTGCCCCTTACCATATATGGATATGGTAAGGGGCAAAACATTTCCCGGTACGCAGCATAAACAGTTGACCAATAACAGCAGAGCAGACCAGCCAACCCAGCAAACTGGGTTGAAGCTCAGACACAGTCTGCCACACAGAGGTGTTGCATGGGTGCTGCAGCGATGGACAATATGAGAAATATAATGTGTTTTTTTAAAGATGGAAGCATGTTAATCTATTGTAGTTGACCTGAAAAATAATAGGGCCTCTTTAAACAAAACTATGTAGTTAGGTTTGGGTAACAAAAGCAAAAGATGGGTTGGGTTACAATAGGTGCATTGACGTAACTACTTTGACGCACGGAACACTCACCGCAGCTTCCAGGGTGAAAGTCCGGTGTTTGTTTTGAACCATCCACCACCCCAACCTCCTCCCTACATGGCCTTTGTTGCCCTTAATCCTGGTTCACTTGCTCTGAGAGTCTGATCTGAGGGTCTAATATCGCTGAGGATGGGTTTAAAGTTGAAAGCGTGGTACGTTTAATACAGACACTCAAGGGTGCCTCGTGTGTTGGTCTCAAACACAGGGCCGTGGTGGTATTTGACACACTGGGAAGAACCACAGGCTGTGCAGACTGTATGTTTGTCTGTATGTCATGTGGGAAAAGCAGGATTCTTCTTCTCCAGACAATCAGTCATACAAACAAAACAGAGATCTAGTCAAACGTGTGTAAGTGTGTGTGTGTGTGTGTGTGTGTGAGTGTGTGGGTGTGTGTGTGTGTGTGTGGAATAGTGCTCAAGGCATTGTAAAAGTTCTTCCTCTTTCCACTAAACCCATATCTCTTAATTGATTCCAACTGCCTTTTTGCTATTGCAGCTTTATTATGGCTGCTAACAAAGTGAGCTGTAAGCAAATCTTTCTCATCACGGCCCGAAGTGTGAGACAGCTTGTCTTTTTATTGGAGGTTCGAGGGGCTACATCTCAATGAGAAGCTCAAGACACAGAGAATGACATCATGATAGAGGAGTAGAGATGGAAGTAATAATATGAGATTTTCATATAAAATAATATTATTCCTCTCTGGGTAACTGATATAAAACAACAGTGACTTTTACCTTTTCAGGTAAAATGATGCCATGCTCCTTTATGGATTTCGGGAATTATCTTACCTTATCTGCTCATAAAATCTTCAAAACACATTGGGTTTTTTAAATTATGCATTGTCTCTAAGGCTAATAAAAGCTTGTTTTTTATTGTCCCGAAATTTTAACATATTTTTCATCTGACAGCAACAACTAGGTTCTTGCAGCTTTTTCTCTCAGTAAAGTCACCTGCTGCACACAATGGGATGTGTTTCTTATTTCTCTTTGTATTGAAATTTACCATAAAATTGTGGAGTTAGCATGACAAGCAGGAACAGCCCCAGGATTAGGCTCCATCTCATTTATGTCTTTCAGGATAGCACTGTTTAGTTCAGGCGATTATGGTGACCTGAGTGAACTGGGCGAATCAGAATTATTTGACTGAAATGCACTGAACACAGGATGAAATCACAAATTCTAATACCTGATACACCAACCCGTCCTCATTCCAGCCCGTGACATACTGCTGTTTTATCAGAACACTCAATGCTCTGGGTAGCCCTGTGTCTAAAATGGTAGCACTTCACTTTCAAATAAGTGAATGATTAACATTGTGAAACAAATTAAACTACATGGTTGGGGGACAAATTCACTTGGTTAGGGTTAGGAAAAGATTGTGGGTGGGTGAAAATATGTGCATTTGTCACATAACTACAGTAAATGATACTGTGATGATACTGGTTTTAATGACCTTATAATAATAACCCAGTATCATTGCTGTGAGGTTTTGTTTCTGTGAGGTTTAGAATTCTGAATCTCCTGTCTGCACAACTACATTTTCCCACAGTCTCCTGGGTGAAAGTTCTGTGTTTGCTTGATCCATCCACCACCAGACCTCCTCCATACACAGACTTTGTTGAACTTAAATCTGGAGCACTTGCTCTAGCGTCAAAAACAACCACGGATGGGTATACATTGGGTGCAAGCTGGTCCAAGCCTTGTGTTTCTACAATGTATCAGTTCTCTGACCCCATTCTTTGCACAGATCTGAGTTTTTAAAAAAATTGGCATTGTCATTTTACCTCTTTCCTATCAACTTTGACCTTGACCTTATTTGGACCTGAATATAGTGTTTTGAAAGAGTCTTATGTAGGATCCACAGACCAGGTTGGACTATTATTGAGCTGATATCATGTAGTATAAACTCCTTCAGCAGATAAAAAAAAAAAATCTAAACTGTCCCAATTTTGATTGATAGGTGATCTTATAGAAATATGGCCAATGTAAAAAGTCCATCAACCGTGTTACTACCGAATGAGTCTCATGGAGTCATTGATTACCTTGAATAATAACAATTAACTTAAATAATCTCTGGAATGTACATTGCAGTAGCACAGCTACAGTAAGGGCTTGGAGACATAGCCTGTATAATAAAGACGGACTAGCTTCAGGATAACTGTCTTAAAGCTGCTCTTTACGTCCAGCAGGGGGAGACTCCACTGGCTCCAATAAGAAGTGTGATTGTATAGAAGTCAATGAGAAAATTAGCCTAAACTTCTCACTTGTTTAATTACAGCAGTAAACATTTTCCTAATGAGTTTACATTTTCAATCTCTAGTTTGTAAGTCGTTTTCGTTAAAGCATGATGTTCATTTAGTAAATGATGGTCCCATTTAGAGTCAAACTGACCATAAAGCAAAGGATGCTTTAGGGCGGGGATACTGTGTGATTGACAGGTCACCATGCTAGTGACAGGGGAGTTTGTGTTCAATTCTGAGAATATTTGACCATCACAGTTGATGGCTAGTGCTAGCATTATCTGGTAACTTAGGGGAAAGTGCCGATTTTCAACCATCTCTGAATAACTTCAGCAGATGGCCCCAGCGACCGGAGCTCTTCATTACCCTTGCTTGGAAGCAATACTGGAGACAAAACTTTACAACAGGACCAAACCTCCATTAGTTAGTTTTTTATGATCTGTTCAAAAGTGTTTAAGTTTCAATGTTGGATTGTTGGTTTCGGAAAGTTATAAAATAGCCAAACACGGATTAGTTTTTCTATTTCATTAGATGATAGTTTAATAATCCCTGCCATCAGGAAATTGGGACTTTAAAAAAGAAAACAGTAAAAGACTGCATAAAAAAGTGAAAAGCAAATGAGGATGATTTATAGTGATTAGAAAGACAATCCTCATATTCAGGCACATTAAGTATAAATATGTAAATGAGAATGTGCAAAATGTGTGAAAAATATAAGCACTAAACAGGCTTTAGCTCATTAGCAAATGTGTTGCTGAGATGAATTTGTTTTGTTTAGTATGCCATCAGTTAATTTCCTCTCCATTTCACTCAACCATCAGCACAGTGCACTTCAAAAACCCATTTGAGTGCTCAGACTTCCTATTTCAATTATTTCAGAGCTGTCTGCACTGCCTATGTGTAGCAAAGCCTTCCTTTTCTTTCTTTAATGCAAAACTATGCTGAAGTGAGGTGAATTGCATTGAAGTGCACTCATGGAATGGATGACCAAGAAATGGCTTTAACCGTAAATATGCTGTACGTTCTATACGAGAAATGCAAAGCAAGCAGTTGTAAGGGGCTCTTGTAGAACATTATACAGAATGAGAATAAAACCTGGTCCTCTTTATATCAATGTAAAGCCTTAAATTAAAATTCTGTCGTAAAATCATCTCAGAGTATTTCTCTGCAAATACATGCATCAAATAAGCCATCGAGACAAACATTTTTGTGTTACAACTATTAATGGAGAAATCCTGGAGAGTTGCTAACAGACGAATGTGGCTAACATTGATTAGCTCTGGACAGCACAGTGAAGGCATTAAAACGTATTTTTTAACCACTAATACTGCTCATGAAAACACCAAAACGCTGCAGTAGCATGAGAAGAGTCCTTACACATTAAAGCTATGGTCTAAGATTGGGAATATTTAACATCGGTAATTATTATTAACATCGTTTATACAGTGATTATGGTCTTGTAGTCTGACCTACAAAATACGAATAGCAAAAAGAACCAAAAAAATCCATTCTGTCTATCAGCCTTAGGCCTGCATAGAAATTGGCCTATGGGAGCCATCTGTCACAGAAGGCTCCCATTGGCTCGTACACTCCATCCTATCTCCTCGTACTCCTCGTCTCCCCTCGTCCCCCCTGCTCCTTGTCATCCCATCTAGTCCCCTCCATCTCTGTAAACTCTAAGCGGCTAGTGATTGTCTTAACAGCTCAGCTACCGGAGCTTCTGTTACCATGGAGAAGGAAAAGAGCAGTAAGCAGCCTCTGCTCGCCCCAGCGGTCAAGGTTAGAGAAAACTAAAGTGAAGCCAGGAAAAGGTAGAAATGTGACCTACATAGACACCAAAGAGGAGTCAACATCGGGGATTCCTTTGAGCGGTGGAGAAGGCTACGCCAGGATTTGGGACTGGAAACAGAAACTGAGACACCAGACTTCTTGTTGAACATGTCATTTTTGCCTTTTATTGTGGTAGATGTTACATAAACAGCCAATACTCGCTTGTGACTGTGAATTGGAGCCTAAAAACAGTATCTTTTGAAACCAGGTCCCTGAAGATTTGAAAACGCCCCCCATGGCGTTATCGTCTGCATGGTGAAACCGCATACTTTGTTCAACGATGGCGTCATCGCCCCACCTCTGACCTCTAATCCCGCAGCATCACATAACAACAACAGTGCTGCTGCGTGTGAGGAGAGAGACGGACCCATAGACTGTTTACTGAACTGGACTCTGAGCTACATGCATGGGAATGAATTAGGCCGAGCACAGATTTCTCCCTTTTCCCTGATGCTCTGAATAAGGAGCTAAACTGCTCTCTACTCTCTTTTTCTAAATCAAGTTTTTAGAAGGTGTGAAAAGTCTCTAAATCTAGTGAGAAAGTGGCGCCTGTGAGGGCTTTGGGATGGGGAAGGGGCTCACAGCAGCACCCTCCGCTCGTTGAAGACACTAACTGCAGAGTGAATGGCGCATCAGAGTCCAAAACAGCACAAAAGTCTCCACTAACACCAGAAACAGTGGACACATTTCTCTCTAGGATGGAGGAGGATTTGGGAAGTCTCCAGATTTGGAGAGAAACTCTCCGGAGTTTGTATTCTCCACAGCGTCTCCCCGTCTCTTCTTCTCCTTGTTGGAGTATTTCTGTGGTAGTTACAGCGCCAAAAAGATGTTTTAATGCCATTACCATACTGCCCCGAGCTAATTAGTGTTAGCTAACAGCCGGCTGTAGCGACCCTACCGCTTTTGTCCGTTAATCGTTCATACGTGAAAAATTGTCTCAATGGCTTATTTGATGAGTGTATTTTTGCCGAAAAAACCCTGGGATGATTTTACGCCAGAATTTCGCTTTAAGAATGATCAAAAGCTATTAACTTAAGAGTTAAAACAGCTTCTTTAAAACAGAATAACTATGACACATTGTTCTATAAATTTGCTCCTACTTATAGCAGAGTGTAAGAGTAACATTCAAGAGCAGCTCTTAACAAATCACTAATCATATACTGTGGTAAAGGGGAGCCATCTAGACAGGATGTGCATGATATCTACCCATCCGTATATTCTTAATATACTTATTCTCTGCAAAAACATGGACATTTTCTCTTTTTTTGTAACTCAGCACTCTTAGATTTTGTTATATACAAATAAATAAATCAGAATGAGATCATAAGGAATTGTCTGAAATTAAAACAAAAGGTAAACGTAACTAGAGCAGGAAAAAAGAACTGTTGGTGTTAGACGAAGTACACCCGAGAAATCCTACAATAAGGACCATTCAGTACCAACTGACAAGTGCAAACAGTGAACATGTACAGCACACAGTTGCAAACAAAATCAATGTAAGCGTAAGTCTCATCGTTTGCACCTTGCAGAATGAAAAATAAAGAGGTGTTACGTTAAATCGAATGTTCACACCGAATGCGAAGACTAGGCACCCTGTTCTGTTCATTTCACTGCAGCAAACATTATTCATCATGACCAATGATATTTTGTACAGTAATTTCAAACTATGTCTCAGAGGATGTGTTTCTGTACTGCGCTCAAAAGGATCTATTCTGAACCAATCTCAGAGACCTCTGCAGCTCTGTCAAATGTAAAGGTGAACGTTTGTGAGTAAAAGTGCTTTGATGCATTGAAACTACAGCACAGTTTACCTGAATATACCTGTATTCACCCTCCAACTGAAACATTCGTCAAATTCCATCATCAAATAAGCCATGGAGACAATATTTTTCGTTTATGAACGATTAACGAATAAATCCAGTAGGGTCACTAACAGCCGTACGTGGCTAACACTGATTTGCTCGGGGCAGTATGGTGCAGGCATTTAAACCAACTTTTTTTTACTGCTCATGATAACACCAAAACTCTGCAGTAGCATGATAAGAGTCTCTACACATTAACTGAAGCATCAATGGGCTCCTTCCTTTTGGATTGCATCTAGTAATCGACTTTAATGGACTTTACTAGCTGATCCCAGCTGACATCGGGCGTGAGACGTGGTACACCCGGGACAGGACGCCAGTCTATCACAGGGCACATAGAGTCAAACAGAGACAGACAACCATTCACACTCACATTCAGACCTACGGGCAATTTAGAGTCATCAATAAACCTAACCCCTTCATGTCTTTGGACTATGGGAGGAAGCCGGAGAACCCAGAGAAAACCCATGCAGGTGTGGTATTATTTTGAGCAGTATTAGTGGTTGAAAAAACGTTTTAATGCCTTCACTGTGCAGCCCAGACCTAATTAGTGTTTGCTAACAGCCGACCGCTGATGGTGTTGCAGCGACTACCGGATTTCTCCGTTAATTATTCATACATGAAAAACATTGTCTCGATGGCTTATTTGCTGACCGAATTTTCCGAAAAAGACCCTGGGATGATTTTACGTTTTAAGTCCCCCTCCAGAAAAGCCCAGTCTCTGATTGGCTCATGAGAAAATTATAGCACACATTTGCAAAGGTAGTTCTCAAGCCATGGGTGAGCTACTCAGGTGTCATATTCTAATGAGCTTGTATGTGACAAAGACAAAAAAACAGTCATGACAACAGCATAGCTGATGTTATCTGATTTCAAGCAACCACCGACACATTCAGTAAATCACCACAATAGTGTAAATATAAACCCACCACACAGTGAATCATTAACATAGCTAGTTCACTTATAGGGTGATAATATTAAGCCAAAAGGAAACATTAGGGATTATGGATTGGACATTATTCTGGCTGCATAAAGTTGAAACTGCCCGCCCTGTAGTAGCAGAATAATCAACAATCCTGGCCGGCCAGCTGTCGGCGGTTGCTTCTGAACCGGTTCCTCTGTGAACTGCACAAGATAAATGCTGGGGTTGTACTGCTGCGGAGAGCCAAAAAACAAATTATATCCACTGTTGTCTACTGATGCATTCCCTCCACCACAGCAACAACAGAAGCACTTTCCTGACATCGTGGTTGCAGGTATTACAGTCTCTCACAGCCTGTAGGCCTGTAGTGCTCCGGTGCTGAACTTGGAGATGCAGGCCAGAGCAGGGAGGATCAGTTTATGGACGTTCATGACAATAATCACACTGCAGGTCTTAATGCTCAAATCTGATTTTTTTGTTTGTCTGTTAACATTAGTCTTTAA
This sequence comes from Echiichthys vipera, assembly GCF_963691815.1. Classification (NCBI taxonomy): domain Eukaryota; kingdom Metazoa; phylum Chordata; class Actinopteri; order Perciformes; family Trachinidae; genus Echiichthys; species Echiichthys vipera. Next base: position 3,310,383 of record NC_139826.1, read on the forward strand.
ATGTGGCCTGTCTACGGATTGCTGTGTGAACAACTTAGCCCCTGAAGTGACCGACATGCACAGTTGATCATTGACGCCACAACGGTGTTTAAGGAAGCGAACATGGCAACGGCAAACAGACTTCATGGTTATTTAGTTGGGAGGGTTGTGCAAGACTGAGGCAAACAGGAGAGAGAAAGAGTGAGGGTAAGACACGTGTTTATATATGTTGCACAGGTGATTATGTTGATGAGATTCAGGTGGTTTGCTTTCGGAGGCGTAGGTGGTGGAAGAGGGGTGTGGTCCTGTTCCTGAACCTCAGTTCTAAAAACTATATTTGTCATTCATTTACAAAACAGTGCAGCGCGGGTCACAATGACATCAAAGTCACATTATTTGCAACCTGGCTGTTCAGATTGGGGTCGCATTAAAAAAATCCTATACGTATCTGATTCAGTAGCACATTTAAAAGAGGCCTAATTCTGATTGGAAAATGTCCGATTCAATGAGACTTGTGCTGTTAAAACTGTCAAAAGCAAATCAGATATGGGTCACATATGAGAGGAAAAATCTGATTCAGGTCACTTGGAACTGCAGTGGGAACGGAGCATTTGTCAGGAAAGTAAAAACAACCCAGTCCAAACAAGCAGCAGAACAGACTGAAACCTGCCCTTTGTGGTCCAGGGAGCATTTTTAAGTTTAACTCAAGTTTTGGAACTTTGACTGTGTGTGTTTAACATGGAGATTACATCATACAACTATCTTAATGAGAGAAAATACTGATAAATTAAGAGCATTTAAGAGCAAGGTTATGAGTTGTAATAAAAGCAATCGATTTTTATCTTTATCTTCCAGTCCAAAATATTACCTTCAGCAGTTTAATATATACAGGCGTAGTCCTTTTACACAGAACAAGTTACACAGTGGTGTTATAACATCTCCAGCCTGCACTGTGTTAGCATCTGTGACTGTGATTGTCTTGGATTCCATCTTACCCTCATGGGCGACTCTGAAAAAGTAATGGTTTGGAGGCCTGCTTTTTGCATCTTTATGATCATATAAACCGTTTCTTAATCATCTTATTCACTCAGATGAAACAATTCATTTAAATATTTTAATTACTTAGCTAACCAGAGTGGTGTCCTATAAATGATTTACGCTCACAAGGATTCAGCACCCAGAGCTCATTAGTGTGGAGTATTTAGATTTGTTTTTTGGTTGTTTTTTTATTTTACTGGAGCTATTTTTGATGATTTCTAATATTTCTGCTTATATTGGTAAGGTTGTTTTTTTTTGCTTCACTGATGTGAGGTGTAGCAGACAAACAATATGAAGCCTCAGTAGGCTGTTGGTTGTTGATTGTACAGCCAGATGCTCAAATCAGGAACTAAACTGTGAGCTGTGGTGTTTTAGAATGGGTCTACCATCACAGCTTACAGCATGAACACACCACAGTATAAACAGTGGTAGCTCAAGACAATAATGCAACAGCTCTCTTAAAAATATTATTTTAATGTCAGATATTATCCTTTCCTTGCCTGAGGAGAACTTGAGTTGTGAGGAAACCTTGTGCAATGCTTTGAAGTCTTTATTTCTCATGATTTATTTTTCTGGTGTAATTCTCCCTGACTCACCTGTGTTGATGGTTTTCTGATCAAGGTCAGACACAGTTCATTGTGTTGTTGGATTAAAAAAAGAACCTCAAGCAAACCAGAAGAGCCAGTTCAGCAGTTTTCTTCCCAGCTGTCAAACACTCCAGAAACTGACAGCCAAAGATCTCTAAGGACTGACTTCAGACGCTCAATCAGAAATATGTGTGTGCTGATGAGGAACTTTTTACTGTATGCTGTGTATAGGGTTGTACTTTTGGTTTCCTTTTTTTACATCTTTATGCATAAGAGAGTAAGTTAATGCATTCATCTTCAACCGCTTGTCCCTATCAGGGTAGCGGGGGGGCTGGAGCCGATCCCAGCTGAAATTGGGCGTGAGGCGGGGTCCACCCTGGACAGGACACCAGTCTATCACAGGGCACATAGAGACAAAAGGAGACAGACAACCATTAACACTCACATTCACACCTACAGGCATTTTTGATCCATCAATTAACCTGCATGTCTTTGGAATGTGGGAGGAAGCCACAATATTTCTTGATACTGAGGAACTCTCCAACCAGTTTCAGATATGAGAACTCACAGCACCTGCACACCAGAGCCACAATGTTTTCACTTTTTCCAGCTTTAAAAGGTTATTTTTGTTGTAGATTGTGGGTGTCCATCAACACCACACTCAACAGTCAATATCTATAGTATAAAATGGTCTATATATGGGTATTTATACCTTCCTTTATTCATGTTCCTGTGTGAATGTACTGCACAGTACACCATAGTTTGACAACACAATCTTAATTCAACGTATACTTGCTAGTATAGTAAGCCAAGTTGTTATGGACATGGCCAAGTTGTCATCATGTGAACTGCCAAATCAGGAATTCTCCAGTGTGGACATAATGATGACATCACTTTTACAGCTGTGGGTAACACATCAGTAAATCAGCAAAGATCCTCAACAAGAGACTGATTGAACACCGTAAATTATTGCTTTCTGTGAAACCCCAGACCAAAGAAGAAGAGGACAAAGGTCATAGATTAAGACTAAGTGGACAGACGGAGAAGGAGTGGGACAATCGCAGTTGATGCAGAGATAGGGGTTACCATCTCTCCTCATATACAACCACCTGCTATCATGTGAGCAACACTCCTCATATATATCATCAAGATCAATAACAAAAACATGTAAACATGTGCAGTGGAGTTTAAAATTAGAGAACAAAGTATTAATATTGATTTATTCAGAAATAGACACTTCAATACAAACCTTTATTTTGTGAAAAAAGCAGTGATTAAAATTAGAGAACACTTTCAGATCCCTCACAGTTATTGGTGTTAATCTGCACCTGGTGACAATTGACTTCATTGTTGGACACACCCTATTTATCTGCAGCTCTCCTGGTTACTTTGAAAGATGGCAGCTGCTCTAAGGAGACTGAAACCCTGAGACAGCAGGTTGTCCAGATGAAGGCCAAAGGGATGACCCTCTCAGCCATCAGAGAGAGGTTGGGCGTTCACAGTCTGTGATTCAAGAAGATTGAAACTTTACTTTACTTTGCTTTACAAGGACACAGATTCATTAAAGTCCCTCAAAAAGGCCGGTCAGCCACATAAAAAAAGTGCACGAGAGGACAGGATTATGAGAAGACTCTTAATGGGGAATCAGTTGCAGCTGGAGTTGTTCTCCAGTTCAGTGCTGAACAGGGAAATGATCTGTCTCTACACACAGTGTCTCAGTGATGAGAGGACGTTCAATTTATATGGGTCTGATGGGAAACATTATGTTGGGCATAGGACTGGGGGAAGACTGAACCCAAAGTGTGTAAAGAAGTCAGCTAACTCTGGAGGAGGAAGTGTCACGGTTTGGGGATGTTTTCTGCAGCAAGAGTTGGGCCTCTTGTACAGCTACATGGCAGGGTGAATGCAAATGTTTATGTGAACCTCCTTCAGCAACATGCAACACCTCCACTACAACTGTCTCCAATCAGCTGCAATTTCCATACAAGACAATGCCCCCTTTCACACTGCAAAACAGGTTAAGCAGTTCAATGAAGCTCAGAATATTGAAACAATGAAATGTCCAGAGTCCAGATCTAAACCCCATAGAGAATCTCTGGAAAATCCTTGGTGACAAAGTAATGTGTAAGAAACCCACTGCAGTTAGTGAACTGTGGAAGAGACTGAGTCAGAATGGACGCAGATCCAACCAGAGCAGTGGGAGAAACTAGTGATGTCCTGTGGGTGCAGATGGGCTGAAGTCATTCAAAGCTGTGGCCTCTACACTTCCTGTTCATTTTTGAATCCTAGAGAAGAAAACATTGTTGAAATCTTCTCTTCTGACACAATGGTTAATGTTCTCTAATTTTACTCAGTTCTTTAACTAAATAAAGGTTTTTGTTGAAGTGCCTTGGTTATTTAAAAAACATGCTAGTACAGCAGTGATAAACACACAGAGGATATTCTATCAAATTATGAACAGTAAAAAATAACAATATTTTAGAATCAATCAAGTGTTTGTTCTTTCTTTGATCTCCAGTGTACCTTACGTTAAAACTGTTTTTTCAAACACTTTCTAAGATCAAGAACTTTGACACTCAGTATGCACAGTAGAATACACCTGGGACACATGCTAAGATGGATCATTTATTGATATAAAAGAGAAGGGTAGGGAATAGCAGGGCAGCACATAAACACCTCCAAAGACACTCAGAGTCATCCAGAGCCAAACAGCCGTCACTTACAGAAAGCAGAAGCCAGCTGATTGCACGTCACCACCCATCAATCTGTTAGACCTCTGGGAAATCTACTTGGCAAATTTCGGTCCCCATCCAGTCACTGGCATTGATGGATCCATTGGTTGGCAGGGAGATGAAGTAACCAGCACACACACCGGAGAGCAACAGATTGAAACTGTATTGTGCAGAATGCACAGATACATCCAGTGTCACAGTGCTATGAGGACAACAACTCACAAACTAAATGGGTCTATCAGTCACTCTCACTCTTGCGTGAGCAATCCAATAAACTTGTGTTCTATTTTATCCCTGTTTAAATAGTAAGAGAGCTGAAAAGGTTACAGGTTAGACACTGAATGAAAATATCAGATCAGCAGAGAACTCAATGACAAACCTTATTAATCTGAGATGTTTTGCAATTTACAGATTTTGTTACATTTTATTTCTACTTCATGATTTCAAATTATTTCCCACAGTGCCTTCCAACATATAAATATTTGTTCTCTTGAGGGACTGACACAAACCAGAATATTGCTCTGATGCCTCTTTACAATTATTTCCCCCCTTAAACACTTCATTTAAGTAAGTACTTCAGATTCGTTCTGTATAAAGTAATGTTCCAGCTTTAACATCATCAGACAACAAAGCCTGTAAAGGCTACACCAGCGAAAGTATGCTGTAGAAGGTGTCCTTTGCTCTGAAGGTAGCTGATTATTTTGATCCATTCACATTAGAGGGACTGGATGGGTTCTACAAGGTTGCTTGTTCATACAGTAAAGTTTCTTTTGATTTCTCTATTCTTGAAAAGAGAATCGTGTATGTATTTGTTCTTTTATCACTGCTCTGTCTGCACACTGCTCTAGTCCATTTTTTATTAATCTGGTCTGCAGGCTAAGGTAGTCCAGTCAATTGCACTGGAATGTTCGCAGTGGTGGAAAATGTGGTTATTAAACAAAGGATGATTTAATTTGGGCTGAATGTTGGATTTTACATAGAACTGTTTTGTATACACATATAGGACGTAGCACTAGCAGAGTGATAACTATTTCTTTAATTTATAAATGATTCTCTGTCAAAATCAGCCCAACTCATGAACTGCTTCATTCATAAAACATGGAACTACTCTAGTATCAATTTAGGACCATTTCAGGACAAGAGGGACCAGAGCATCCCTATTTTTTTGACAACATTAAAAGTAGTAAGGCTTTCCTCTGAGCTGCCTGACTCATTTTTATATGGGAGGAAATGAGCTGAGAGAATGTGCAGCGGTGTTGAATGCAAGTAATGAGAGAAATAAAACTATATCTGATCTCTTCAAAGTGTTACGTTCTCAAACAGACATGGGACTGAAGTCATTTAGTCCAAGTCTTAAGTAAGTCCCAAGTCATTTCTTCTTGGGAAAGTCAATTAAAGCAAGTCAAGTCTTTACTTGAGGCAAGTCCCTTTTCCTCCCAAGATTCTGCAGTCTTACCTGGTGTCTGGTCTTTATAAAGAAAAAAAAACAGCGTACCTGTCAACTTATCTTACCTGCGCAAAAAGTATGACAATAACTGAATTTCTATTATAATGACTGATATTCACTTAAGTAAATAATCAACAAAAACGAATTACTTTATAAAAGTAAGTTTAAAATGTATTTCCTTATTTCCTTCTCAGTGTTAAAAATATCCCAACCTTTTTAAGGTCACCAAACAAAAAACTTAAAGTGAAATTCCAGGGTTAAATCATCACAGGGTCTTTTTAGGCAAATACAGTCATCAAATAAGCCATTGAGACAATTTTTTTTGGTGTATGAACTATTAACGTAGATTTTACGGAGAGACGCTAACAGCCTGCCGCAGCTAACACGGATAAGCTAAAGTACTGATTAAAATAACAGCAAACCTCTGCAGTAGCATGGGAAGAGTCCCTACACAGAAAACAAAGCACCCACAACGTAGTTAGTGAACCCAGAGTTTATTGAAAGAGTGTTTTAAAGACTTACCTACAGGCCCCTGTAACAGCTCCTCTCATAGTAAAGTCCATTCAAGTGGATTACCAAAGTCAATCCAAAAGGAAGGAGCCCAGTGATGATTTATTCCAGCAAAACACGTGAACATGGTGGTTTGCTGCAGACACACTAATCCCTCTGCCTCAGCGTCTCAATGTCCAGATTCAAAACAATAAGCCACTGGTTTATCAGAGCACGGCCATCGTATCGCAATGGCAGCCTATGAAAAGTTTCTGGGTTATAACCTTTCATTTTTGTTTCGTAGCCGGGAAAGATAGAAACACAAACCATTCTGTCTCTCTTCTCTTCAAGTTGCAGGCTAGTCGGTTTTACCCGTGCCTGCACTCACAACACACGCCCCCTGACCCCTGCTCCCTGAAATCTGCAAAATGTTTTGGTGCTGCAGGGAAAGCTGTGTGGGACTTTTCTAAACCTTTTACCATCTATTACTAATTTATAGTAAGTCCAAGTCACCGAGTCTCAGGTCCACATCTCTGGTTCAAGATCATTGCCAGATGATCTACTGTGGAGACAGATGCTCACATTTCATTTTCCTCCTTTACATTTAATTGATTACATCCAACGTGTCATGGATTGGCATGACATGCCATTTTCTTCAAAAAATGTATGTTCTGTCTCCTACAGTGTGTCCGGATAAGGAGCCAGGACTGCAGCCATGGATGCCAGGACACAGTGAAGACCACCGTGTTACCATTGGTTATGGCAGGAAGGTCCTCCTCACAACTTCAGCTACGGTCCACTCCATTGAGATTCTCAGTGGAGGTCAGCTAGACAAATCCATCTTCGCTTGTCTTTTTTTATAGCCCATGCCGCAAAATTGAATGTGTTGTCCACCAGCCAAAGTGCTAGTGAATGTTCAAACTTTATCAGCCACTCAATAGATTACCATTGCATATGTTGGCTGGTGACTGAAGCAAATCTACCAGCCACTTGCATATTTGCGTGGGAGGCGCTAATTTTGTACCCTGTTAGATTCACAATTCAATTTCAATTCAATTCAATTCAATTCTATTTATAGTGCCAAATCATAACCAAAGTTATCTCAGGACACTTTACAGAGTAGGCATAGACCCAGCAATTCCCCCATAGAGTACGGTGGCAACGAAAACCTTCCCTATAACAGGCAGGAACGTCGGGACAGACACAGCTCTGTGGAGGACGGCCATCTGTCTTGACCGGTTGGGGAGGAAGAAAAGGAGAGAGAAAGAGAGAAACACAAAGATAGACAAAAGACAGAGAGACTGACACACTTCCAGAGATGCAAGCAGCCAGCGAGTAACAGTAATTATAACAATATCTATAGTAATGTGAACATGACCCACATGTTATGGCAGTCTGCATAGCAGAACAGCAGGAACACGCACATCCAAGGTGACAGAACATGAAAATGAAAATAATTATGACAAAAATGATGAGTAGGGGCAATAGCAGCTACGATACAGCAAGACATACCACTGATGGTGTTTTTATGGCTACAAATTTTATAATTTATAATTTGTAAAAGTAGTGACAGAATAAATGACTAATAGTTATTGAAGTAGCAGGAGTAACAATGAAGTGATAGTTTCTTTATCTAATGTAATGTGACATATTTCTGAGTGAAACAAAATATGTTGGTGGGGTAAAGTTATGGGTTGCTAAAACATGGGTGGGGCTTAACAAATGGCTTACAATACAGCATGGCTGATATGGAGTGGTAAAGAGACACCTTGTGCTGTAGAAAACCTCAGCCACCCTTCCCCCCAATCATATATACTGCATGTTATACTACAGTATGCACAAACTGATGGGATTACATGTCAATGGAATTGTATCTTATAAGAATTCCTGTGACAAATTAATTGATTGATTAAAGAAGAAAAGTTTTAACCTCCTTTTATGATATTGGTGTTAGATACAACACGCTTGCAGTCTAAGACGGGTGGGTTTAGCTAGTCTCCCTAAATCACATTTGATCGCATAAACTTATGGCCCAGAGTTCAAGATGAGTCACCAGAAATACTGTAACATGTTACGTGAAGGGAAAAGAAAGGGATTTTGATATTAAAACCCTTAAACATAAGAGATAAGTGTTAACATAGTTATCATAGGGACATAGTATTAGAATTATTTCACTGTCTTTAAAGATAGGTATGTGACATTTCTGCATTAAGATGTATAAAAACAACTAGACCTGTTATATATTTTGCTGAGTTGTGTATTTGTATTACCTAAAATATTTTCAACAATTTTAACCAGTGAAATCTATAATTTTATTCAAGGTAACTGTCTGTTACATTTGTTCGCCTGTCAATGACATCATATCCCCTTTACCCCCTCTAAATTCTGGGGAATTATACTCAATAGCAGTAATACAGCATCATTTTTTAATTCATTGCATGCCATTTTGCAACACATTAATTCAGCAGAGACCTAATTTATTGATATGATATTTTTTATATATCGATCCAGAGAGAGCACATCCATGTTCCAAGCCTCCTGTGTTGCCTAGCTCAATATCCTCTTAATATGGCACATAAAGGACCTTTCAAAGGGGTTTATGTTCTCAGCAATGTTTTATGCCCTAGGTATGTTTAATTTATGTTTTCCTGGGTCCATATGTTTAAATCACCTACAGCTGAAAGCCTACTGATGAATGCCCTCAAATTTGTGAGCAAGACAGTTTTTTTAGCTTTAGACATTGATATTTCCACAGTGACGGCATTGTTCATGCCACTTTGTTCTGTTGCTGTCATGAACGGTACAGAGATAACACCAAAAAGACTGGACCCAATGCAGACACGGACATGGAATAAAAGTACAAACAAATGTTTAATAACAACTACAAACAAAATGTTGGAAACAGGAATACTAAGAACGAGACGGTCGAGGAAAAAGGAACACGGGAAACTACGGAGAGAACAGAAAACAAACACAACATTAGAATATACTTAACGACGGGAGCGTGATAACCACAATGAGAAAAGGAATGCCAATCCGGGGGAATAGTTTTACCAATGAAGGAATACAACGGTCCGGCGCTGCATGCCTGTCAGCTCAGGGTATAAGTAGTCTACCAGGTGATCAGCGTAACATGATGCAGCTTGGGGGTAACACACCTACCGGACCTGGACGACAAAAAACAAGAGGGAGACACATGCAGGGAAACACAGACAGAGGGAGACAAACTCACACGAAAGGTAGAGAGGAGGATACTGACAGTCTTGACAGTTGCAATTTAAATCTACTTATCTCTTACAATGTTAGTTTAGCCCATATCAAGAATGGGACCCTGGGATACTATGACCCAGATCCAGCTCACTATGATTTGCTATGCCATGCTAAATGCTATATACTAATAAGTTGCTCATACCAGCCACCAAGCTAATATGTACCCCTTGAGAGATCCCTTGTAGCAGAAATGACAAACTGTGTGTTTAACTGTTCAACAGAACATTCACACTCACATCAGCTCATCATCAGATGTTTTATTTGTGTTTGATAGCATTGGCTCATTGGTGCAGCATCTGTTTGGCTACCAACTCATTAGTAACATCCAAACCTACTCACTGAAGTGAATCAGATTGCCTTAACAGTAGGAACATATGCAGGAGGCGATGTTTGAAGTTCAACAGCTATTCACCACTTCACCACTGAGCTGGAATCATTACACTGCAGACCTAACACAGGTGGTTAGCTACATCTGGTGTGTGTGTGTGTGTGTGTGTGTGTGTGTGTGTGTGTGTGTGTGTGTGTGTGTGTGTGTGTGTGTGTGTGTGTGAGTTTTGACAACCTGAGTCCAGGTCCCCAAAATGGTAGAAAGACAAGTCTGAGGGCACTGGGGCATGAATGACCCGCCAGGAGGTTTCATCACCACCTCTCCCCCTCTCTCTCTCTCTCTTTCTCCTTCTCTCCCCTTCTCTCTCTCTCTCTCTCTCCTCTTCTCTCTCTCTCTCTCTCTCCCCTTCTCTCTCTCTCTCTCTCTCTCTCTCTCTCTCTCTCTCTCTCTCTCTCTCTCTCTCTCTCTCTCTCTCTCTCTCTCTCTCTCTCTCTCTCTCTCTCTCTCTACCCTTTAGGAAAGCTGGTGATTGCTGACACCAACCGGGCCATACTGCTACGAACAAAACACATTCTGATTGGGAACAAAGGGGAGCTGCACATCGGAAGCCCTGACTGTCCTTATAAAGGCAACCTCACCATCTCCCTTTTTGGAAGGTACAGCTGTGTGAAGTCTACTATGAAAACAAAGTGATGAGCAGCAATGCAATTTCATTTTCAAGACATGATGCTAATCAACATATTAACACAACATTAGTCAGTTTAACTATTCAAATCAACCAAGTGTCATCTGTCATTAAAAATCCACTTTGTCTGTGTGGTCCTTCTCTGATATGGTCAAGGAAATTCCTTTGGACTGATTAAGTATTTGTTGTAAAACAAATTCGGTCATCAAATAAGCCATCGAGACAATTTTTTTTGTGTATGAATGATTAACTGAGAAATCTGGTAGGGTGGCTAAAAGCCGAACCTGGCTAACACTGATTAGCTCGGGGCAGTACGGTGAAGGCATTGAAACGTAAGTCTTTAAAACATTCTTTTAATAAACTCTGGGTTCACTAACTACGATGTTGGTGCTTCAGTTAATGTGTAAGGACTCTTATCATGCTACTGCAGAGGTTTGGGGTTATTTAAAGCAGTATTAGTGGTTAAAAAAGCCACTTGAATGCCTTCACCGTGCTGCCCCGAGCTAATCAGTGTTAGCTAGCAACCAAGCCACTGCCGGGATTTCTCCGTTAATCGTTCATACACAAAAAAAACTGTCTCGATGGCTTATTTGATGACCAAATTTCCCGAAAAAGACCCTGGGATGATTTTACACCGGAATTTCGCCTTAAAGGATAAGCCCGGCACAGATTCAGATTTTCCTAATGTCGACAAATTTAATCTAAAGACCAAAACCAACAACGCATTGCCCTTATCCATGACTGTCACACTTATAACTTTTGGTACTTTTGATGCTATCCAATCTGGATATCGGTTCATATTGAAACACATGGGGCCTCATTTATCAAACGAACGTACCGTGCGTACGACCATTTCCTGGCAAACGTCGGCATTTATCAATTTGGACGTGAGCGTGAGCTACGATCAAATCTCACGGCTGGACTGAGGTCGTGTACGCACATTTCAGCCTGTGTATTTACAGTGCAGCACAGCAAAACCTGTCTGAAAAAAATGAACAAACCTCAGCTGTCATTAAGCATAAGCAGTCACATATTAAGAACAGATCAAAACGGATTCTTAAAACGAATAAAAAAAATAAAAATTGAGGTTGGAGCGAACGATTGTACTCATGTGCGTCTGAAGGCACCATCCATGAATGATTACGCACTCATCAATCGCCAAAACTACCACTCGATAAATGCACAGGTGGTTTGTGATGCCAAGCTATCGCTTTTAAACGTGGTGGCCAGGTGACCGGGGGACACACACGATTCTTTTATATTTCAAAACAGCTCGGCTCCAGCCCCCCGCAACCCCGACATTGAATTAATGAATGAATGTGTTGGCGTGTGGCTGCAGCAAGACGCACTGCAGAGTCAAAGTCATCTCCTCGGTTGGTGGCTACCCTCGATAAATTGCATTAAATCAAACAAGGTATCAGATGATTAACATCTTGGTATGGTTCTTCTAGGTGACAAAGGTATTCTCTTACGGAATACCTAATAACCCCGCTGGCAAACCCCGCTATAGAGCAAGAGCGCCGGTGTTGTGCCGTATTCAGCACCCCTGCCGTGAAATGCACCCCCTTGCATTATAGGTGATATTCTGGATCAGAAGGCTGTTGTTTCCACCTAAAAGAGTAGTTTATATACAGCTAACCCACAACGGTCAGAAGATTGGTTACTTACAGTCTTTAAACTATTTTAAGAGTTTAAAATCACAAACTTGGATAATAGCGAACACAAAACAACACCTTTTTGTATGTTCTGTGGAAATATACTGCAGCCATAATTACTAAATGAATGAAATGGATCTTTTGAGCAAGTTGAATGTATTTGACCCAGCGTTTCCTAAATATAATCCCAGCTTTTCTTGCAATTCATATGTTCAAAGGTGTGTGCTTTTAATTGGGTTACAACTGTCAACAGTGCGCACAGGCGCACTCGGGTCACAGTGGAGCGCTGCCGTTATTCTTTTCCATAAAGCGTTTTTATGGGGCCCTTTTATTCCATTCTTAAGACTGACAAAAAGCACATCTTTATTTTGCTCCATCTCGGATGTCAGGATGCCGATCTGTGTGTTGGAGAAGTTTCTTTTCTAACCTGCGTTCCTTCTCTCCGTGTTTGACCTCAGTGGGCGAGGCCTCCGAACCTGGAATATTCAGGGGCGTAACATGTTAAAGACGATCAAATTCAGCCGCCGCATTCATCAAGGCCCCGCTTATTCGTACGCTGAGATTGGTCAGATACGAATGTTTCATAAATCACACGTTGGTCCTTTCCTACGACCAATTCTGCGCTCAGATCTGCGCCCGTTTTCACGCAAGATTGATAAATGAGGCCCATGGTGTTGAGAAACAACCTTATCTCTAACTGGAGTGATGTGTCAAGCCATAATCATAATGGCAGAACCGCTGTTTTAATTTTGTGGTCAAAAAACAACAGAGCCCTCCATGATTATGTGCACATCAAGCGTATTGTTTTGAATAATTATTCTACACAGTTTCTTTTCCACATAATCAGCTGTGTTGGACACTGACATAACGTAAAAATGTTCAAACAGCTCTGCAAAATATTGTGAATCACATACAACTTCTGGCTCTGTTGAGTGACCATCCATTCCTGCCTGATTCAGCAAGAGTTTAATAGACAGATGGTTCATCCAATCCCCTGCAAGGTATATTTTAAATATGCCTGTCTTTTTCCAAACAGTTTCTGATCTTGGCTTCTCAGATGGTTCTGTGTAACAAACCATCAGGTTAAACAAATCAATTTGCCCGATACTTTAGTTTATGACCAAATATACCTGCAAAGCCAAGGATATCCCTGTAACATGAAGATGAAATGTTACAAAAAACAGTCTGTGTCCAGCACACACAAACATATAAACTCTCTGACACACTAACATGCTAATGCTAAATTTAGATGATAAACATTATGCCTCCTGAGCTACAGCATCCTAGCATAGTCATTGTGAGCATGTTAGCATGCTAACATTAACAATAACCTCAAAGCACTTTACAGGGTTGGAAAGTCAGAAAGATTTGAGAGATAAGCTAACACATTGTTGGTTTTGATCTTTTCATGGGATTTGTGAACAATCCCAAAATTGTCTACCAATACTCACCCCTGTTTTTTCCCGTCACTCCTTCCTGCCAAATGCCACTTGAAGGCACATTTTGTTTGTGCCTTCATAAAAACCCACCAAGTGATAAAATATCTCAAATATGGTAGTCTGGCTTGTCAGTTGTATAGTGCTGTGATAAAGGGATGCACCAGATGTGCCTTTCTGCCATTTCCATTATTGGGCTTTGGGCCGCCCAAAACGATTGTGATTGGTTTAAAGAAAGACAAATAAGCAAGAACGTCTTTTCCCCCTATCTGAGAATAAGAAGCGGCTAGACCATACCCCGGCCAGACCATACCCCAGCGCTGGAGCATGCTCTGGCTATATGATACTATGAATATGGTGACATATGATGTCTATATAAGGGCCATGAATGCGAACACTGAAGCATGCCTGTAGTTCCATGCCTCAAATTTCACTTGTTGAAACTATTATTATTATCAAAATGTTTGTAATTCTCCCACACTGTTCTTAGATTGGATGACAGTGGTAAGGAACACAGCTACTTTGGGAGGAAGTACATTGGCGTGGGGACAGGAGGGACACTCGAGATCCACGGAAAAAAGAAGCTGTCATGGACGTTCCTCAACAAAACCCTCCATCCTGGAGAGAGCAACCAAAACAACTACCTGTTCCAGAGAAGCTGGGGGAGCCGAGGCATCATTGTCCACGTCATCGACCCCAAGACCGGAGAGGTGCTGCGTGATGAGAGGTGAGGGTCCCCTTGGAAGCAGAAGCTGCGTCTTGACTGCTGAAGAATCATGAGACTTAATTAGAGCTGAAACGATGTGGTGGCTGACATCTCATAACCACAGGGTTGTAACGAAGGAGACAAAAATTGCTCTAATGGCTCTGGCATTATTTCATGCAGGGATATTAAATGTAGAAATAAATGTCATCCTTAATATCCTTTCATGTTTAATTATCCATCACATATTTTTTTATTCCAAATGGAGGTCAGACAAATTGATATACAGCTTTTATTGTGGTAAATAGCTGTTTGTAATTTTTAGAGGAAGCAAAGCCTTAGACTGCAGCCAGTCTCTTCTAATCTCTTCTAGTCTGCTTACAGGTGACAGCCATGAAATGTACTCAATACATGGCTATAACAACAGTTAATATGCAGAGTCAACTGCAGTGAGAGATTAGAGAACAATTAAACAATAATTATAAACAGATAGACAGCAAATTTTGCTTTTAGGCGGGATAGTGTTTTAACTTGTAGATGTCATCAGTAGTTCAACTTCTATTTGGTCTTGTTTTTTTTATCTTGCGCTCATGCGAGGTTATTTTAGCCTCCGTAGTTCTATATATATTTCATCCAATAGCACGTCCACCCAAATTTCACCTTTATCATCCCAGGCCAGCCTCCCTTGTTTCTGCTCTCATTCTTTGGGGACTCTACCTTTTCCAGCAAGTAGTGCCAGCTGTCCACCTTGGAGTTAATTGTCTCTTGAACACCACTTTTAACCTCTTAATTTTACCGTAGAGCATCTTCAACTGCCGCAGCACAGTGTTTGAGACTACAGAACAACCATCTTTCTGTTTTTTCCCCGGTTATATATAGAGCTGTACATATACTTGATTTCCATTCTTAAATTACTACCTATATACTTGTCAAGCCTAGCTCATTCAATTCCACCATTTACCAATAATAACACCGAAGCCACCGGCGTCATATACATCATAGTACATATGGGTTTTCTAGCCCGTCTTTGTTTTGGGGTGAACAGTAATCATTTGGTTTCTTTCCCTATTCCTCTTTGAACCTCCATCTACTCCCACAGGTTTGACACATATCGTAGTAAGGATGAGAGTCGTCGCCTTGCAAAGTATGTGGATGATGTGCAGGCGGGGCTCATACTGGCCATGGTGGTCAATGATGAGGGCTCCAACAACTTGGAGGACTTGGCCAAGAAGAGCCTCTCCAGGCTGGGCAGCCAGCACATCCGTAGTCTGGGGTTTCGGTGAGCTCCTGAAATATTTTTATTTAAAAATTAAATAACATCCCTTAATCCTCTGCCAACTTTTGACATTTTAATTTTTCTGAAACAAATACAAAACTAATGTTTATAACAAAAAAAGTATGTATAGGTGAATCAGTATGACAACATATGGTAGTTACAACCTGCTGATCAGTACTATGAGCTCAACATCTCTGTTCAGTTCTTTCACTTCAAACTCATAGGTATTCAGCTCACACCACGTCAGGAAAGAAAATGGGTTATCTAAGCTCCCAGCACTATGTTGTCTGGAGCTAGTTTTTTATTGTCATCGATTGCTGTGAATTAATGAGAAAACATTACAACCTCAGGTAAGTCACAGTGTATAGTTTTGTTTCTAATTAATCCCTGCAGCTTTTTGGGACCTTTTATTACCTAATGATTATCAATACACTATCTCCCATATACACCTGCACAATCTACTGAATGCAACTGCCTGCCTTTTTATTCTCATAATAACTTATCTTTTGTTGTACTGGACCACATATACGAGAGTTAAAGGGATATACTATATATAGATACAGAATATCCATATATATACTGTATATATATCCTTTTGGCTCTGGTTCGGCCCCCACCGACTCCTGAGAAAAATATTTGGTCAAGTGGAAGAACTTGCCCTATCTAGCAGCCAAGATGTAGACATACAACTAAAGCAAGCCTTGATACACTCACAAGGGAGGATGTATGTCATTTAATGTACATGTGTGACACAAGATTGATGCTTTAAAGCGAGCCCTCGTGGTCATTCAAGCACACCAGCAACTGGTGTGGCACGTTCAAAACAACAATGGCGGCTCCTAAAGAGGTTAGCTAAGATGCTGCTAAAGCATCAGTTTGATCTGAAAGTTTTTCTTTATTAAAGGTAGAGAACAACACTGAAGGCTTTTCTTGATGGAAAAGATGTTTTCTGTCTCCTCTCTTTGGCGAGAGTTTGACAGACAGATGGTTAAATCAGTCATCTGCCAGTCTTCAAAGCCCTTGCCCTTTCCCAATCAGTTTCTAATGATGCCTTCTCAGATGTTTTGTTACACAAAACCATCTGTGGAGTCGGGTTACACACTCTCTCCTTCTTTAATGAAACTCTTGTCCAAAAATTTTCAACAGAATTCCATTTCTAGGCAGCAGCCTTGGCCCTTGTTAACTTCCTTTCAGTTTATGTCATTCAGATGAACTCGAAGAGGAAATAAACCAGGGCACATTTTGAATGTTTATGTATACATCTTTGAAAAGATCTATAGACGAATCCGGCAAGCTCTTAGTGTGTTTCAGTGCTGTCATTAGAAGTGAACCTTTTCTACTCTTACCTGTTCTTTTTATGCAGCATTACTTTTGACAACGGTGTCTAGGAAGCCGGGGAGAACCTGTGCAATTCTCTGCTGCTCCAACAGCAGTGGGAAACTTCAATTTTGGAAAAAGACTAAACCTACCTCATGAAGAGTGCCCCTGTCTGAGGCCGTACGGTCTACATGGATTTAAACCTTTACCTCATGAAGAGCGCCCCTGTCTGAGGCCTTGCGGTCTACATGGATTCAAACCTTTACCTCATGAAGAGCGCCCATGTCTGTGGCCGCACGGTCTACATGGATTCAAACCGTTACCTCATGAAGAGCGCCCCTGTCTGAGGCCGTACGGTCTACATGGATTCAAACCTTTACCTCATGAAGAGCGCCCATGTCTGCTGGATTCAAACCTTTACCTCATGAAGAGCGCCCATGTCTGCGGCCGCACGGTCTACATGGATTCAAACCTTTACCTCATGAAGAGCGCCCATGTCTGCTGGATTCAAACCTTTACCTCATGAAGAGTGCCCCTGTCTGTTGGTGTTATTGTGAAATATAACGTAAGTTTCTCTAACTAAGGCATCCTAATGACCACCACGTTAACATAATGTAGCTGAGGTAATCAGTGATGGAGGTAAATAAAGTGGCTAAAAGGCTGACTGTGTTAAAACTGGGTACTGAACTTTGATACTTTTACTGAAAAATTCTTTGTCATTCAATACCTGAAAACTAAATCTCATGAGCGTTAGGGAGCCAACAAGCATGCAGCATGCTACCAAGATCTGATAATGCTGCTGATTGGCTGTCAAACAACACATCTTTGTAGAGGCTTGCAGGAAAAACACTGTGTCTGAGCCAGAGACAGGGCTGTGTGTTGTTGTAGCTTTATTTACATAGTTCCTTTCACACATATAAAAATGCAACCCAAAGTGCCTTACATTAAAATAAAATTAAATAAAAAAAAAAACCTTGACATCCCCACTCCCCGCACCCTCATGCATGTAACACACACACACTACGCTGATTGTACCATCATTCACCAAAATATTGTAACTTTGTTTGTTAAAATGTACTGTATAAATTTCGTATTGAAAGTCGAGGTATCAGTATTGAAAAGTGAATGATACCATGCCGAACTGTTGCACGCCACTGTCAAATTCTACCCACATTTGGCAGGTGGCCGGGTGCTAATGTCAAGCCCAGGCTGTATCTGCAGAGAGTGTTTAGGGGAAAAAGCTTGTGTGTGTGTGTGTGTGTGTGTGTGTGTGTGTGTGTGTGTGTGTGTGTGTGTGTGTGTGTGTGTGTGTGTGTGTGTGTGTGTGTGTGTGTGTGTGTGTGTGTGTGTGTGTGTGTGTGTGTGTGTGTGTGTGTGTGAGAGGGAGATAAAATGTCAGGAATGCATGGGAAATGGAAACTGAATTATGGCATGTAACAACACCCCTGGAGAAAGTTTCTGATATTAGGGTTATGGGAGTGGATAAAAATGTGTAGACTTGTACACTGACACATTCCTCAAACAAGACTCAACTGTGCTCTTGTTTTTCATAAAAAAAACAACTGGTGGATAGGCAACTTTGCATAGTAAACCACAAGCTGGTATGGATGTGCTTTGTTTTTCACAGTGCTACGACAATGACCTTGTTGTGGGCTGAAAGAAGATGCTGGTGAGTCTTGGCAATGGAGGCCCTGTGGTTAGCTTCCAAGCTAGGCGGTCTCCTGAAACTTAATGCTTCTGAGGAGAAACACTGAGAGGGATTCATAACATCATGAGGACAGAGCACAAGTTAAATTTTCATTTCCCAATTTTCACTTGGCTCCGTGGTTGTGGATGCTGTAGAGGACAGAGTAAACGGATGGGAGCGATGGTGGGGCGGCAGAGGGATTCCTGCCTAATGACTCTTGTCGCCTTGTCTCCACACTGTTGCCAAACAGGCAAACACTGGTGTCATTTGGAGAGAGAGGCTGTGTAATATGTGGCGCACCCAGAGACATTTTAATAAGCTGGAATTTATGAGATGGTGTATATTCCCAGTTATGTAATTTGCATATGTTTACTGCAGCTACCACAGTGGGGTTGGTGGCAACAGAAAAATACAGCACACACCTCAGCAAGAAATGGATTTAAACTCATGTGGAGAACTAATACAGATGTGGTTTTCAGTTGTTTTTGTAGCCTGACACACCAGAACCATCTGAGAAGCCATCATTGGCTGTTTGAAAAGGGGGCAGGCCTTTTTCAAAATGTACCTGACAGATGATTGGCTGAACCGTCTGTTCATCACTGTCATATGATGGAGTAGGAGAGCCAGTCTGGAGAAGAGTGGATGATCTTTTTACATCTAGAAAAGCTTGCATGGCAAGTCATAGCAGTGTGAGCAGATGAACAGTGTTTGTTCATTTATGTTGTTCTATCGGAGCAGAGTGTCGGCTTCAGTGAATATGATCAAACAAATGTTGCCGACTGGGACTTTAAGCTGTGTCTTGACCGCAGCCAACATTTCGATCATGTCACGTTTGCAGGCTGACACTTTTTATCCGCCAATGAAGCAAAGGTCTAAAGGTTCCAACTGGCCTGCATTTTCAAAGCATCCAGCAGCAGGGCTGACAATGACAGATGGTGAAATTGTCAGTAAATATAGGGTACAGTTTGCCCATAAATAAAGACTGCAGCTCCTCAGTGTACTCGTGTCCCACCTCCCAGCTGCTGGGCTCCACCCACAGCCTTTTTATTGAGGATCAACCATACCAGCATGTACGCACATATTGTTGGTAAAATAGATAGTGTAAATAAACGCTTTGGGCCGCTTTAACGACAGTGAGACGCAGCTGAGACACGAGTCTGACGGAGCTGCTGCAGAAACAGGAATTCATTATCTGTTGCGTGAGAGGGGTGTTAATGCCCTGTAGGTTATCAAGGAAAAATGGCAAACATTTGCTTCACAAATTTGACGATATGCTGCTTTTCTCTGTTTAATTGTAAATTGAAATGTTTGTGTTTTGGCCAGTTGTTTTGGAAAAAAAGCAGAAAGAACTTGTCAGACATCACATGGATTCTGGGGAAATGTGATGGGTGCTTTAGACTATGAAGTTAGTGGTGGTGCGCACATCCACAAAAACCTCAGAGGAATAATAATCATGTGTGTTTCACTATTCTCTGACACTTTAGACACCACGCATGTTTAATTGAATAGAAATAAACAGATTAATTGTGGAAGTAATTGTTAGTTGCAGCCCAAGTTATGATATTAAACATATATATTTGAGATGCTTGTCTTATTTTGTTATTTAACAATACAATGTTCAAGTTAAAAATGTCATGTGTGATGCACAGTAAAATGAGGCTGAATATTGTATTTTAAAATAGGGGACCAATAGATTGTTTGGCTATATTGTCTCATCACTGACACCATATTTTTTCCAAAATTGCAGGTCTCCATCTCCCCATTAACAATGTCAAACCTCTCTTGACTGTTCAATGCCTGGATACTTCCCCATGTTCTTTATTAGAAATATAATGCCACCATCTGTGTGTTCTGACAAGTGTCATGTCGTGTGTGTGTGTGTGTGTGTGTGTGTGTGTGTGTGTGTGTGTGTGTGTGTGTGTGTGTGTGTGTGTGTGTGTGTGTGTGTGTGTGTGTGTGTGTGTGCTTCCAGTTCTGTCTTCATGTCACACTCTCTTTCTCTGTCTTCCTATCTCTTTTTTGTCCTCTCTCTTTTCTTCTCCTGCCTTTCCTACCTCACCTCTCCTCTCCTCTATCCAATCTCTTTTGTTCATATCTCATATCTTTTTTTTCGACAGTCATCCCTGGACCTTTATAGTGACAAAAGGAGACACTACTTCTGTTGTGGAGGGTCATGCTGTCTATCAAGGTAGGAATAATTTTTCCATTTTTCCTACAAATCTGATCTTATGTATGTAGTAAAAAATCACATATTGTAAGTGATGTCACCGTGTGTGTGTGTGTCTGTGTGCGTGCTTGTGTGTGTGTGTGTGTATTTGTGTTTGTTTGTGTGTGTGTGTGTGTGTGTGTGTGTGTTTGTGTGTATGTTGTCAGGGACCAAGGCCTCCTCAGAAGCCCGGAGCACTTATGTTTTTCAATCGAGTTATGAGGAGCATTTCACCATCACTACCAGCAGCCAGTGGGTGCAAGGTAACTCTTCTCTCTCTATACACACACACACACACACACACACACACACACACACACACACACACACACACACACACACACACACACACACACACACACACATACACACATACATGCACCAAGACTACACATAGACTGTATAATAGAGAAGGACATAGCCACCGTGATAACTCATTGGTTTGTGGACTACTATTTTGAAGCATTGAGTTTGGCACATTGATGTATTATTAGAGCTGGATGCTGGATTGAAAATGGCGCCTACTCAATGAGAAATGCTTGTTTGGCTTTTGGCTTTACTTCTGTGATATGCAGCCCCACTGAAAATGCACAGAAGAGTTTCTCCTGCTGACCCCACCTGTGAGTTCCCGCTCAGCTCATAGACCTTAAACTTTGGATGAGGTTTTTAAAATGCTTTTCTGGGTTTGAGGACAGTTTTACAAGAACAAAAAAATACATGGGTTAAAAATGCATAGTAGAAAGAGTCATAATTTACAATTGTAGAAGTAGTATTGCGAGTGGTCACTGGAAAAAAATGTCTGCAAGGCTGAGGGGTGGGGCCATATCCAGCAACATTCATGGAATGGTATTTTGACTGTCAACATCTTTTTTTTAGATGTTTTTGCAATTCCAGATATGATCGGATGGAGCTAAGCAGCTAACATAAGTCACCCAATGGACTATTGCCAGCGGGTGAGCGAGGATCTCCGCTCACCCACCTGTACTGTCCAAGCTGCAGTGAAACATAGTTGGTTGAAAATAAGCAGTTTCCCTTACATCACTAGCTAGTTAGGGTTAGTTTTGTTAGCAACGTGCAACCAAATGCTGAAAAATACATTTTTATGTGACCAAAATGTTACAATTAACTGTAAAGAATTGAAGTGACTTTTACACAGACAACACCCAAAAACAAGTTCATGGCTATAACAAAGTGCCATAATTTAGTAAATGAACATGGTGCTGTATTGAAGAAGACTTGAAACTAGAGAGTGAGACATAAACTAATTAGGAAGATGTTTACTGAGGTTTTCTCATTGACCTCTATACAAACAGACTTCTTTTTGGAGCCAGTGTTGTAACCAAGTTCAGACCCGGAAGCTACATCAATTATTTTTCACAGTATATGAAGTCATGACAACACAAAGGTGTCCCCCATTAATTGGGTTTGACTCTCAGGGCCAGTGCTGTATTTAATAATCAGACTACCCAGGCTGGAGTCATAATTTGCGTGGCAGTGTTTGCAAAGTGCATCTCTCTCCTCAAAGGAGTGGATCATGAAAATACTAACCAACATTTCTGTGGTTTTCTTTTAGAGGTTGAGAGGATGATTCCACTGCAGGATCTCAATCACTATAGCAAACAAAACCAAAGCCCAAACTACTTTACTCTCTTTAAATTCTTCCTGAGCTGTAATTGATCAGCTGTGGTGATATCATCACAAAATAATTTTCTCATCAATACGTCTGCCTCGTACCCAGCTGTCTGGCATGCTGCTGTTATTGACCCCTCCTTTACCACGGGTTCAAGGCTGATTCCAATTAGATGCTTCTCATCTCCTATCAGATAGCAGCTATTTTAATGAAATTGCCAGGCTCCAGCATTCAAATATTGATACGTGCACACATGCACACACTGTATGTGTCGAGCATCAGATTGAAATTCAAGCCCAGTCTAATGCACATCCCCCTCTGTGGCAGCCAGAGAACATAATGGGAGGAGAGAGCCCTTCAATTATTCTGCTACAAATGCTCTCTGACAGCCAAAATGGACTACAAGTCAAAGCCTTGATGTAGATTAGTCCAATATCTACCGCTTGGATGTCTGAACTGAGAGCTTTTTTTGTCTCTCTCTATGTGTGTGTGTGTGTGTGTGTGTGTGTGTGTGTGTGTGTGTGTGTGTGTCTGTTTCTCACAGAGGCAGAGTGGACAGAATGGTTTGACAGGGATGATGAAAGGGGATCTGGAGACTGGGAGAAAGTGTCTGACCTGCACAAGGCCTACCCAGACAGACTGTGTAGCAGTCCACTCGACATCCAGGTAAATCTCTTCTTACAAAACCTTACTGATAGCTAATGCAGTCTCCAAGCCAGAGACATGAGAGCTGCTGATGCTGGCATCTGGTTATATCGTATTCTTCTGAAGCAACATGGAAACCCATTAAAGGTTATCGGCAGAGAGCCTGAGGCTCTATCCACATTACTACGTTTTTTTTTGTTTAAAACGGCATTTCAAAACAAACATGATCTCCGTCCACACAAGCACTTCTCCATATTCTCCAACTCCATATCTGAAATGATCAACGCACATATCGTACCTGAAAACACGACCATTGATATACCGTGGGCATGTGTGTGCCGGTGTAAACAGGAAGCAGCTTGTCTTTAGTCTGCGGTTAAAAATACAGAAAATACTTTAGAGGAAGAAAAGCAACAGTAAAAAGTCAGAGCAGAGATGTATTTTCTTGGAGAGACCACGAGGTGGAACTGTTGATGAAAGTAAAACACAAGTATAAGGTGGTTACGGCGGTAGAAAACAGTTGTGTCAAAAGTAAACACGCCGACATTTGAGCAGTACCAGGAGCATTATCCATCACCATAGGAGGTCATGACAAAGAGAAAGGAGTACCACACAGTCAGGACAAAAATCACAAAAGGTACGTCAGCCTACCTTACTGATAAGACTGACTGACGTGAGGGTCTGCGTCATCGTTTCTAAACGTCTCTGTTTCTGCCTGTCCAGACTAAAGAACAACCTGGAGTTTTCAGACTAAAACAGGCTGAACAGTGTTTCCAAACATTTCTGTTTCTGCCTGTCCAGACTAAAGAACAACCTGGAGTTTCCAGACTAAAACAGGCTGAGCAGTGTTTCTAAACGTCTCTGTTTCTGCCTGTCCAGATTAAAGAACAACCTGGAGCTTTCAGACTAAAACAGGCTGAGCACTGTTTCTAAACGTCTCTGTTTCTGCCTGTCCAGACTGAAGAACCACCTTGAGTTTGCAAACTAAAACAGGCTGAGCAGTGTTCCCAAATGTTTCTGTCTGTCCAGACTAAAGAACAACCTGGAGTTTTCAGACTAAAACAGGCTGAGCAGTGTTCCCAAATGTTACTGTCTGTCCAGACTAAAGAACAACCTGGAGTTTTCAAACGTCTCCGTTTCTGTCTGTCCAGACTAAAGAACAACCTGGAGTTTTCAAACGTCTCCGTTTCTGTCTGTCCAGACTAAAGAACAACCTGGAGTTTTCTAACTAAAACAGGCTGAGCAGTGTTTCCAAACGTCTCCGTTTCTGTCTGTCCAGACTAAAGAACAACGTGGAGTTTTCTAACTAAAACAGGCTGAGCAGTGTTTCCAAACGTCTCCGTTTCTGTCTGTCCAGACTAAAGAACAACGTGGAGTTTTCTAACTAAAACAGGCTGAGCAGTGTTTCCAAATGTTTCTGTTTCTGCCTGTCCAGACTGAAGAACAACCTGGAATTTTCAAACTAAAACAGGCTGAGCAGTGTTTCCAAATCTTTCTGTTTCT
Source organism: Echiichthys vipera (assembly GCF_963691815.1). Lineage (NCBI taxonomy): Eukaryota > Metazoa > Chordata > Actinopteri > Perciformes > Trachinidae > Echiichthys > Echiichthys vipera. The sequence continues at coordinate 3,334,996 of NC_139826.1, forward strand.
GCCTGTCCAGACTGAAGAACAACCTGGAATTTTCAAACTAAAACAGGCTAAGCAGTGTTTCCAAATGTCTGTTTCTGCCTGTCCAAACTAAAGAACAACCTGGAGTTTTCAAACTAAAACAGGCTGAGTAGTGTTTCCAAATCATCTCTGTTTTAGAGGCTCAGAAAGTAGTGTGGACGTCAGTCTTGAACGTAGCAAAATATATGTGTATTTAAAACAGAAACAGTTGTGTGGCTGTAGCATGAAACTTTCATATTGTACCAAGGTAATATTCTTCATGCCTGTGTTTTGTTCTAGTTCATAAGCTCACATGTAAAGGAACATAGCAACAGTTTGGGAAAATGAGATTGTCTGTTGTCCTTTTATACTTCAGGCTCATAAAATGTGCTATGAATGTAAAATCTCAAGGCTAATCCAGAGTCAAGACCAACAAGCACAGCCATTTCTTTGCCCAAGGCCAGACACCCGCTAGCGTCCCCGAGGGGATTGATCTTTTCATTTCCTTACCTTGATGATATTTTGTTTGATTCCACTATATTTAACCTCACTCAACTACTAGCCTATGTCATTTCATTAACAACACAGCCTAGCCTGTCAAAGAGCATTTACTGTATATGCACACTTTCTGTTGAATCCAGGTTATAATTATATGAGGGATATGATGTTATCCATATCCATCACTTAGATTACTGATCGTCTGTGCAGACTGACTCCACAAACTGACTTAGCAAATATTTAAGAAAGTTTGCAAAAAACTAAAGTCAACAGCTGTTTAAGATAATGATTAAATAATGAAAGTACTAAGTGTGGGACTGGACAAACACATTGGTGGTATAAATCTGCACTATTTGTTTTTCAATGGCCGACGCTGATATGTAGATGTCAGGGCATCTGGTCGCTTATATATATAATGGCAATATAATGCTGGCTTTTTTGCATCACATAAAATAAAACAATTTAATAAAAATAACATCAACATTTATTTAACACTGTTATTGTCTGCATTATCTCTGTTTAGCTGTAGGCTATAATTTGCAGCATAGTTTTTGAAAATGCAAAGGAAAAGCATAAGACCGTTTTATGGTTAATTGGCCTTGTGAACCAAGGCACCAATACATGCTGATTATCTCAACATGGCATTAAATGGTTATCACTAGTCTGCACATGGAATTTGTTGATAAAACATAGAATACAGAATAACTCAAATGGCAGACTCAAATTAGGGCCATATTTAATATCAAAAATGGGGTTTGATTTCAGGAAAACCTGTAAGTTTATACTCACATCTACACATAGCAATAATGTTGAATTGATGGCGTACCAAGGAGGAGCTGCCACAGGGACGGCAGCCCCAGCTGCTCCTGTGTCCAGTTTTGTTGGGGGTAGAGTGCTGATCGTCAGCACTGAGCCAACCTGCCATTACTGCGCTGCTGGGACATGACATGGCAGCAACCAGTGGATGTGGATCCAGCTGGTAGCATCAACTTTAAAGCAGCAGCTGTTAGCCTTCCATGAAGATGAGCAGGAGTGCCACATCTGCCCACGCCGCCTCCAACACCCATAGAATTAGCATAAAAAATAGCTTCTGCAGGCTCCAGCTGCTCCTTTTAATGGCTGCAGAGCAACAGTATAACTTAATATATAACTTGCTCTATTGCATCTACTTTTCAACATCCTTTAGGTTATCTTGTTTCCTTGATACTTTTTAGTATTTGTGTTGTCTCATTTGAAGATACATTATGTAAAATCTTTATGAAAAAAAAATAGGATTTTAGCTCCATCCCTAACCTCGAACAATACACTTCACCATGAAATATAATGATAAGAATCTTTCAGAAATTGTCTTTGTGTTATAATTGTGTGACTCTATTTTTTACTTTAGACAAAATGCATATTTTCATCTGAAATTCATAATTTGTGAAAAATAATATTTTAGTCATGCCCAAGTTCCCAGGTGAGGCGCTCTAATCATATGCCACGATGGGCTTAGCGGCCAAGCACTCAACTAAAAAAATGAAGGTATGCATAATTTTAGTCCCGACCAAAATGGAGTTATGGGCAGGAGAAGGAGGGTGCACGGCTAAAAAGAGCCGTAGTGAAACACCTCCAGCAGCTTTGTTCCTGTCTCCGTAAAGGTCCAGAGTAAGGCTCCAGCAGAGAAACAACTCTGCTGCTCACACTTAAAAACATTGTGTTTTTTCTGTAGTTTATCTCATGGACACAGTAAAAGGTTTTTCTAGCAAACATGGCCTCCATGAAATTGCTAAATGTTGTTTTAGGCACAGACATATTAATTATCGGAGATGATGGTACGTAATTTACTAACATCGTTGGCAAAGTTAAAAAAAAACTCAATATAGGCTTGTAAATATATGAATAAAAATATATAAACATAATATTTACAGTTATATTCAACATAGTGCTTAAGACAGGGAAGTAAAACTAATTTTACTATTTTATTTAGATGGTATTTTGGCACAGTTTAGTCAGGGCATTGAAATTTTTTAAAAAGCTCACTAAAGAATACAAATATCACTTTGCTTGATTCAAACCGTTAACACAGTATATACTATTTTTATTTCGACTAATTTAAATACATATATAACATATGCCAGCTACGTCTATAGACAACATTTACTCAATTTACTACTACCGAGCCATAGATACCATGGACAGAAAAAAGAAAACGAAAATATCCTACGAACATACTGCTTCGGTCGTTCGAGACAGACTCGCACGTACTTGGGTATGGTCGTCGGGAACGCAAATATTTCTACATCCAGTAAGTTCTCCCGCGTTCACGAGTGGGCAAAAATGGTCCTAAGGGGAGCCTGCGCCACAGATCAGCTTTCCATAGGAAAGCATGGCCACCATTTTAAGGTCCGCTGTCCATTCTTTTTTCTCTGTCCATGGTCATGCCCCAAGGTTTTCACTCTGAGTGAGTCTGCTGAAGGCCAGGGGAAGACTGGGTCTTTCTTCTCTCACTCTGGTTTCTATATTTTTGTTCATATTGTAAGACTGAGAATGTCTCAACCTTCAGTTCTTGTTATCTGAATAATTTCTTAGATGTTATTATGCTGTTTTTTTTAAAAAGATAGTTATTGTAAACAACTTGAAGTGCTGAGTGTTGACTATTGATGTCATATTTGCTAATTCTACACTAAAAACTCAGCCCTGTTACTAAGTTCTGTTACGCATATGAAGTATTTGTCATTTAGAAACCAATAATAAAAAAAATGACCTGCGATTCACCATTACATGTTTTGAGTAGTCAGACGTGTGTTATTACATTAAATAATTTAATAATAATTTAAATACTTTCCCCTTGGGATTATTAGTATTTATGATTCTTATTAGATACAATACCGAAATAATAGAACATATTTGAATGAGCCCCATACTGTCATATATTAAAAAGACTGTTTGCCTAGTTTCCTTCAACAGTATTTGGTTGATTTAATATGTACATTTCTAAATATATACTGTATGAAATTCTACACTTCACACATCTTTATAGTTTCATCTTTACCACTGTAATTGTATCAGTCTTAAGAGTCAGATGAGCAGCTGTCTGACCACTTACTGCATCTCACAGTAGGGCATGGAGATCATTTGCATATGATCTCACTGTATAAAAATAGAATCTATTGTGCATAGAAAAGCACAAACAGTGGATTGATCCAGTACCTTGTCATACTGTACGATTGGAATTATTTATGAAGGTGTGGAAATGAGTGAGCTTTGTGTTAACATGTTGCTAAAATTGATCTTTGCAGGACTCTGACCTGGACTCAAAGTTAATTATCGTGTCCAGACCAATAGAGCCTTAACCTTGAGTACTGTTGGTCTTTATGAAGTTCCTGCTGCTTGCCATCAAAATAAGCCAGACACTAGACAAATACCAGGTGTCAGGTGCAAATCTGTGTATTTCCCAACATCTTTAAATGCTCCTTTGATCTTGAGGAACACTCATCATTGGTGTGTCACAAAATGTGACAATAATGTTGCTGTTATTTGCAAATACTACCCTCCATTCATTTTGTCATTAATCTTTCCCTTGTCCAGGCTGAAACCCATGATGGAATACCAGCCAACAAGACTGGAGATGTGATCCACAAGAATGATAAGGACTATGGCTTTGTCTGCCTCAACAAGGACCAGGCTCATGGCCTCTGCCACAACTACAGGGTTCGCTTCCTCTGTGGAAAACTGGGTACATTCATCAATCACTGTCAATGTCTGTTTGTATCATACATTGTACAGTATATAAAGATGGACGGTGCATCTCCACTTCCTCCCACTGTACAAAAGTGAAGCCACAATATCCTGATGAGGGTGCTGTCATCTTTCTTTTGCATTTGAAGCATCACAACAAGTTAGCACTGCTAATTAAATAGCTGTACCTGCACCATGACTTGCAGTAAGGCCTACTATCTACTAGCATGGTACTGTGTTGAATACTATCTATGCTCTACACCAGAATCGGCATCTAACTGTCTCAACTTGTCCTTGTAGGTGGATTCAATTCCTATGGTGGTGAGACACACAACTGTGGTGTCATTTGCATACTTAATGATGTGGTGTATGGTGGCGCAGTCATGGGGCAGCAGTATGTGCTGTAGTGGGCTCAGCACACAACCCTGGAAAGATGGTGTAGTAGTGGGTGTAGCTTCTGACCGTCCGTATCCTGTTTCTCAGAAAGTCCAAAAAACAGATGCTTTTATTCTCTTTCAAGGAGCCATTCATTTTTAGATATGTACAGTCTCTGATGTGTATGTTTGTGAATGCAGTATGTGTATGAGTATCTGCATGGCATTTTTCTCCATCTTTTTCTAAAAAATAGAAGAATGTAAACCTTGATTACCTGGATTAATGGCCCTCACAAGTATAGCATGGTTAAAGAGCTTAAGCTGATTAAAGTTTGTAGAAAAAATATATACATACAGACACAATCACTCTGTGCTCAACAGAGTGTGTGGTGTGTAGTCTGCTATGGTTGGAATGTATGGAGCCCACATGATGAAAACAGACAGCCAGCTCTGAGTTCACAGGACCTACTGCAACCACACTGACAGATCACAGACCTCTGTCTGGGCTTGCTGCTAGTCTCTGTATTTATGGGTTATGTGGAGAGTATACAGGAGTGTTGCTGTGATCTTTTGACATGGTTGGCACTGGGTCAACCCATTTGCACCACTCTCTAATTACTCCACATCCACTAACAATGTGTCACAGTACAACTGTGCACACTCAATTGTAGGATAACCTCTGTTTCAGTCTGAATTAAGGCATGGAACCAGATAATTTTTATTTTTAGCTAATTATGAAAATAGTTGGCAATTAATTTCATTCATTTAGTTGACAATTAATTGATTAATTATTACCGCTAAGTGTAGGTACTTTAGGTTTAAGTGTTTGAAGTGTGACTATCAAATGAAATATTTGATAAAGACAATTAATAAAGAAAAATTACTAAAAATTAATAACTTTAATTTATTAAAAACTTCACACAGAGAACCTATTAAATGTAGGGCCTTGACTCACGTTTAGATTATGAGATTGAGTATTCTCAATAAACTTATCGTGAATCAAGGAAATATTAGTTATCACCAATAATTATCAAAGATAATAATAAAAATTACTCTAGTTAAACCAGAGTTCCTCAGGGCACCACCGTCATAGACGGAGTGACAACTAATATTAAAGTCTCATTAAATATACTAAACTACTAATTAAGGGTTAAACACCGATAAATGTAATAGTTTAATTAACAAATTAATAAATGCAACAAACAAAATACAATAAACTAACTAAAGCTAACAGCAAATGTGTGTGTTTGTGTGTGTGTGTTTGTGTGTGTGTTTGTGTGTGTGTGTGTGTGTGTGTGTGTGTGTGTGTGTGTGTGTGTGTGTGTGTGTGTGTGTGTGTGAGAGAGAGAGAATAAGACAAAGAGGAGAGGTGGGGGTTTGGACCCCTGCAGAGAAGGTGTCAACATTAAGTTACACAAAAGCCCACAGGCTGGAGATCTCAGTTCTTATTCAGGTTATGACAAAGTTACAATTGTATCTAGCCGTTCTTAAAGTCCTATAACATGTAGTAATGCCCAGTTGGTGATTAGTTACCAGTCCATGAGATGGGAGATAAGTTGCGTTGCTTGTTGCCAGTGGCTGATTCAAGATTCAAGATTCAAGATTCAAGAAGCTTTATTTATCCCGAGGGAAATTATTGTGCAACAGCTTCAATACAAAGGTGGGAAAGGATCAGAGTGACAATAAGCTAACATAATCAAATCAAAATAAAGCTAACATAAAATAAATCAAACAATAACTAAATGTGACAGAGTGCAACAGACATTGTGGTTAAACGTAGGTATATACAATACACAACAATACGCACTGTGCATTTTAGCAGCAGATTGAAATAAAATAAGTACAGACTGAATAAGTGATAAGGAGCGGTAATTGAAACAGTGTTAAAAATGTAGCAGCATTTCTGACAGAACTAAGTTACAGTAAAGTGTGGTGAAGTGTAGCAGCCTTTCTTACTGAAGTAAGTTAGTTACAGTAAAGTACAGTGAAGTGTAGCAGCCTTTCTTACTGAAGTAAGTTAGTTACAGTAAAGTACAGTGAAGTGTAGCAGCATTTCTTACTGAAGTAAGTTACAGTAAAGTACAGTGAAGTGTAGCAGCATTTCTTACTGAAGTAAGTTACAGTAAAGTACAGTGAAGTGTAGCAGCCTTTGTTACTGAAGTAAGTTAGTTACAGTAAAGTACAGTGAAGTGTAGCAGCCTTTGTTACTGAAGTAAGTTAGTCACAGTAAAGTACAGTGAAGTGTAGCAGTATTTCTTACTTAAGTAAGTTAGTTACAGTAAACCACAGTAAAGTGTAGCAGCATTCCTTACTGAAGTAAGTGACAGTACAACTAAATAAAGTGATGTAGTGATGATATAAAGTGACAAAGTGACAAAGTGACATTTGCTCAGGACACAGTGGGCCTCATTTATCAATCTTGCGTGAAAACGGCGCAGATCTGAGTGCAGAATTGGTAAGAATTGGAAAGGACCCACGTGTGATTTATGAAACATTCGTATCTGACCAATCTCAGCGTACGAATGAGCGGGTCTTGATAAATGCGGCGGCCGAATTCGATCGTCATTAACATGTTACGCCCTTAAATATTCCTGGTTGGGAGGCCTCGCCCACTGAGGTCAAACATGGAGAGAAGAAACGCTTGTACGAAAAGAAACTTTTCCGACACACAGATCGGCATCCTGACATCCGAGATGGAGCAAAATAAAGATGTGTTTTTTGGCAGTCTTAAGAGTGGAATAAAAGGGCCCCATAAAAACGCTGTATGGAAAAGAAAAACATAGGCAGTCAACCCGAAGCAGCGCTCCACTGTGACCCGAGTGCGCCTGTGCGCACTGTTGGACAGGTGTTGTGCCGTACTCAGCACCCCTGCCGTGAAATGCACCCCCTCGCATTATAGGTGATATTCTGGATCAGAAGGCTGTTGTTTCCACCTATAGGAGTATCTTATATACAGGTAACCCAATTGAAAGCACACACTTTTGAACCTATGAATTGCAAGAAAAGCTGGGATTATATTTAGGAAACGCTAAGTCAAATACAATACTTGCTCAAAAGATCCATTTAATTCATTTTGTAATCATGGCTGCAGTATATTTCCACAGAACATACAAAAAGCTGTTGTTTTGTGTTCGCTATTATCCAAGTTTGTGATTTTAAACTCTTTAAAATAGTTTAAAGACTGTAAGTAACCAATGTTCTGGCCGTTGTGGGTAACCTGTATATAAACTACTCCTATAGGTGGAAACAACAGCCTTCTGATCCAGAATATCACCTATAATGCGAGGGGGTGCATTTCACGGCAGGGGTGCTGAATACGGCACAACACTGGCACTCTTGCTCTGTAGCGGGGTTTGCCAGCGGGGTTATTTGGTAGTCCGTAAGAGAATACCTTTGTCACCTAAAACCATACCAAGATGTTAATCATCTGATACCTTGTTTGATTTAAAATTCAATTTATCGAGGGTAGCCACTTACCGAGGAGATGACTTTGGCTCTGCAGTGCGTCCTGCTGCAGCCACGCGCCAACACATTCATTCATTAATTCAATGTCGGGGTCGCGGGGGGCTGGAGCCGAGCTGTTTTGATATTTAAAAGAATCTTGTGTCCCCCCGGCCACCTGGCCACCACGTTTAAAAGCGATAGCTTGGCATCACAAATCACCTGTACATTTATCGAGTGGTAGTTTTGATGAATGCGTAATCATTCATGGATGGTGCCTTCAGACGCAAATGAGTACAATCAATTGCTCCAACCACAATTTTTTTTTTTTAATTTGTTTTAAGAATCCGTTTTGATCTCTTCTTAATATGTGACTGCTTATGCTTAATGACAGCTGAGGTTTGTTCATTATTTTTAGCAAGATTTTGCTGTGCTGCAGCGCAAATACACAGGCTCAAATGTGCGTACACAACCTCAGACCAGACGTGAGATTTGATCGTAGCTCCCGCTCACGTCCAAATTGATAAATGCCGACGTTTGCCAGGAAATGGTAGTACGCATGTTTTTCTGCCGTACGTTAGTTTGATAAATGACGGCCAGTGTCTCCACTGTTCCTTACCTGATTGGGGGGGGGGGATGAATTAAAGAGTTTGATGGCCAAGGAAAGACTTCCTTCGGCATTCAGTGTTACACCGGGGGAGAATGAGTCTATGACTGAAGGTGCTTCTGCTGGAGGTCAGCAGCTGGTGGAGAGGGTGAGAGTTGTTGTCCAGAATGCTGTGCAGTTTAGACAGCATCCTCCTCTCAGACACTGCCACCAAGGAGTCCAGTTTGACCCCAAGGACGGAGCCAGCCTTCCTGATGATCTTACTGATTCTCTTGGCGTCAGCTGCCCTCAGTCTGCTGCCCCAGCACACAACAGCAAAGAAGATGGCACGAAAGGTTCTTGTCTTGGTTGTTGCTCTTAAGCAAAAGAGGACTCAGATCGCTCTTTGTTCTGCTCAGTTGAGTTGGTAACCGGTTGGTTAACCTTTGCTGGTGATCCTACGCCATAGGCCAGGTCCAGGGCCTAGGGACAGCAGGCAGCAGGTCTGGCAGGAGCGCATCGAGCTGAGTTTGAAGGAAGAGAGGCTAAGAGAGAGATCCGGGAAAGAGATCCTGGAGAGAGAGTGAGGAAGTGGGTGTGCTACAGTTTTATAGACACCGATGATGTCATCACCAGAGGTTAGGTTAGCCAATGACAGTTTGGGGGTCCCTTGAATAATTCACACCTGGGTGTGACCTGTTGTGGGGGAAGGTCGCTGAGGCCTTTGTTTCATCAGGCTGACCTTCTTTTAATCAAACTGAAAGTTTGAGTTAATCAAGAATTGAACAATCATCTTTGGGGTGCAGGTTGCACCTACACTAAGTGACTTCTTAACCTCCATCAGACATACATGGTGTGTGTGTGTGTATGTGTCAATATACAGGTATTGGAGAGTATTACTGCGGCTTCCTGGTTGATCCAATCAGGAAGTGCCAAAACGTCAGTTCTCTGAGTGTCCACTAGGAGCAGTTTGCACAATAGAGCAGTGTCTCATTGACCCCCATGTTAAACAGGCCGTTTTCACAGCATAATTACACCTACTTAGGACTTGTTTACAAAAGACATTATAGTCTGTATGTTTAAGTCATATCTCCATGACAACACCGTGGGGGGTGAATTTTTTTGTACGAGGCTAGTTTTTTTTTCATTGGAGGTTAGAGTTTATGAATAATATTAAAGATATTGCTTTTTTTCTTGACGGATATTAAGTGGTTATTCATTCCAAATATTACTTGCTATAGAAAGCACTATTCTTTTAACCAAATAGTTTGTGCATGAGCTCACACAAGTAGCAGTATGTGTGTCAGCTTTGCTGCAGTGCATTCTGTGACCTCTCCCCTTCTTCGTCTGCAGTTCGTCCGCAGGCCTCCATTTCCATCGACATGTTGTCCAACAGCAGCATCCTGGACCTGGCCGACCATCCAGTGGGCTGGAAGTCTGGGGATCGAGTAGTGGTGGCCAGTACAGACTATTCCATGCACCAGGCTGAAGAGTTAACCCTGTTGCCTTGCCCTACCTGCACATCGAACCAGGTCAAGGTCCAAGGTAAGAGATCAATGAGCTACAGCATGTTACCATGCAGGGTAGCAAGGAAAGGTTCTGATGTTTCTCAGAAAACATTTATTTATCAGTGCAGTTCAACCTGTTCTACTAAGTCTCTAACTACATTATGTTCCAGAGTGCTCTTTAACTTCACTGCAAGGGTCTTTTTGACAGTAGCTGTTGTTGTTAGAGGAGAATGTAACTTACTTTCTCCACTCATGTTCTCCTTGGGTGACCACTGGAGTAACGACCCATAAGGCTCCCACTGCCCCTAGAACATTAACTCAACGTTGATTCGTGGAACTGTAATGTGGTTCATCTTAAAGGGAATGCTAAACCTTTTATTTCTAGGCTGTGAGATAGTCAAAACTTGGGAATGTATGTTGTTCCTTCCTACAGCTAGAAACAGGTGTGGATTTTAGGCACTGCTATATAAATCATTTGGCTTTAATATCACTAATTGTTTTGTGTTCTTTAACCTTTTAACTTTTGATTCAACATTGCTACAATATGAACTTCATTTTGATGTGATGCTAATGGGTCATGTCCAGTCTTCTTTGTTGGATTTCTACGATGTGAGGATATGTGAGCACTTTGGGGCGGCTGTGGCTTAGAGTTAGAGCGGGTCGTCTTCCGTTCGAGATATCGGCAGTTTGATCCCCGATTCCTCCGGTCCACATGTCGTAGTGTCCTTGGGCAAGACACTAAACCCTGAATGTGGTTACGAATGGTTAGATTAGATTAGATGGTATGTAGATGTCCACTGCCATCAGTGTGAATGTCTGTGTGAATGGGTCAATGTGACAAGTAGTGTAAAAGTGCCTTGAGTAGTCAGAAGACCAGAAATGCGCTATATAAGTACAAGTCCAAATAACACTCCAAAATATATATAGTGAATATCATTCATTCATTCATTCGTTCATCTTCAACCGCTTATCCCGGGGTCAGGGTCGCGGGGGGTGCTGGAGCCGATCCCAGCTGACATTGGGCGTGAGGCGGGGTACACCCTGGACAGGACGCCAGTCTATCACAGGGCACATAGAGACGAACAGAGACAGACAACCTTTCACACCTACGGGCAATTTTAGAGTCATCAATTAACCTAACACGTGCATGTCTTTGGATTGTGGGAGGAAACCGGAGTACCCGGAGAAAACCCACGCAGACACAGGGAGAACATGCAAACTCCACACAGAAAGGCCCAGGCCGGGATGCGAACCTGGAACCTTCTCGCTGTGAGGCGACAGTGCTAACCAATATTTTGAAGATCAAAAGTGAATATCACTTTTGATCTGTTACCCTTTGACAGAGCACCGGTGGTTTGAGGGACACCGGCAGTGCTCCTGTGATCCTGTTGTTTGTTCACTATAGTCAGTGTCAGAAACAGAAGAAAAACACTTTTTTTGAGTGAAGAGGGACGTTAAAATTGTATTTCTGTTGCCATGCAGGACAACAAAAGTAGTATACCCTCATCAGCTACATCATTAGGTAAAGTTGTACAATATAATGCAATCTAATACAACAGCTCTGCCATCAATTGTACTTTTACAATTAGCTTATATTTATTCAATTTTTCTTGACACTGTCAGAAAGAAATAATTCTACCTCGTGTTTATTATTGAGGCTGTAGTGGGTGGTGGTGGTGGTGTTGCACTAGAATGCATTATATTCACAGGTGTTTCTAATATTCTGCACCACTAATGTATGAAAATGGGTAGAAAAATATTAGAAACACTTCTTAATATAATGCAATTTCAGTTCAACGCCACAGCAAACTACAACCTATAATATATACTGTATGTTTACCAATAATAAACATCTGCCTCTCTGACAGTGACAGATTAAAAGTGCCCCAAATTAATATATTGAAATATAGTTAGTGAGTATAGATTATATATTATAGTTTTTGGAGTTAACTTGTGAACATTTGATAATATTAAATATTAAAATTACTGGAAATGTATATATATATATATATATATATATATATATATATATATATATATATATATATATATATATATATATATCACTGAAATGTACAGTCTATAAAATATGTCTAAAATATTTTAAACACAAGGATTTTTTTGTAATATAATTGGGGCCTTAAGGCAGGGTGCAGTAGGGGTTTTACCTGCTACACAGACTGTCTTTGTAGAATATAGCTGCTGCCAGCTTCACTGCGTGCATGTTGAGTTTTGCCAAGTGATAATGCAGTTGGTTCTGCAGGCTTTGGAAGCACAGGCTGTGTTAACTGATACTGAATTCATTAACTGGGTCATTTTAAGTACAGGATCATGTGATACATTTATTTGATTGATTTAGTTCTGTGTGAAATATAAAAACACCCACAAGGTTGTTCTGTCTTCTCTCGTTGTTTCAGGTACAATCAGGTATTTACCATCATCATTTTTACAGTTCTCTGTAGTTTAAACTGCAGTAGGTTCGAGTTTCTGCACTAAAAACACCATGGTTAGTGCAGTTGCGTCATATACATAATGTATGGGCTCTGCTCTGCTGTGGCCTTCAGTTGTGTGTCCCGGCCCCATGTATGAAAGAATTGATATTAATCTTTTATCCTTGCGTTAGGTGCAGAGCTGGAGCCAATATGTAACCTAGGAAATAGCTAGTCTAGTGAAAAAAAGTGAAACGTCATGATTGACAGCTGTGATTGACTCGCGACTGGGTGGGTGAATGGACATCACTTTAATGACTACCTACCTAATCACTACTGCACAGATACTGGTTGCAAAATAACAACATGGCGGCCCCCTATGCAAAGGAATTTTTTAATGTTTTAACATTTAATCTTTTAACGTTGACATTTTTATCATTGAGTTGTATAAATTGTATTTTGCATCTGAATTTAGTATATTGAAAATTTTAACATTGACTTTTTTACCGTTTATTTTTTAACGTTTAATTTATAACCTTGAATTCTTTAATGTTGAATTTATGAATATTGAAACATAAAGAGTTAAATTCAGAGTCAAAACATACAGATAAGGGGTGTCCGGTGGCACAGTGGTTAGAGCAGTCGCCCCATGTAAAGAGGCTGAAGGTCCTCGAGGCGAGGCGGTCACGGGCAGTGACCGCGGGCTTGACCCCCCCCCCCCTTTTCTGTCTGTCCTATATAATAAAGGTTTGAAAACTGCCAAAAAAATAATCTTTAAAAAAAAAAAAACATACAGATACATAAGTCAGTGCTAGAAATTCAGTGCCTTTTTAATTTGAAAATCCGATGACAAAACATCCGATTACTTCCATAGCCCTCGTATCAAGGATATTTTGACTGCATTTTTGAAAAGTGGGAAGATTGGAGCTGTCCATCTTTATATGCAGTCTATAACCCATACACAAGCAGATATAACCTTGAAACTCCCCCTGTACTGTACCACAAACAGTTGTTAACTCATTATTTACTGGGAATGCCATGGGACGGTTTGTGTCCCATGCAGGAAATGCAGACTCCAATCCAAATGCAAAAATATCAGGGGAAAAAAAGAATTCACACATAATCTGATTAGTCTTAAGATTAGTTTTATTATTGATTTATTATTGATCAGCAAAAATACCAAACACTCACTGGTTCTGTCTTTTCTGAGTTTTACAGATTGTAAACTGAACATCAAAACACCTCGGGTTTGAGAAATCATGGTCATTTCCACTATTGTCTCACATTTTATTGACCAAAGGATAAGTTTAAAATGAACTAACAGATTATTCTGTAATGAAAATAATCATTAGTTGCTGGTCTATACAGTGCAATTAGAGCCCAGAGAGTATTTTTAGAGAAGTGTCATAATGGAGGATGCCACATTTCTCCATGACACCCCATAGTAGAGTCTGTGCAGCACAGCATGACTGACCTAATAAAATCAATGACAATCTGTTTGCTGGGGCCTGCTCTGTAACTTAAGTGTGTGCATGCGTAAGAGAGATGAGTGTGAATGCAGAGGCTGAGGAATCCAGCACTCATCTGAAGAGATAGGACGTCAGGATGTTTTTGAACCTAAAATAGAGGATCTGTTGCTGAGCTTAAAATAGGTGTGTCAGAGAGTGTTTCCAACTTTTTCCCAATGGGTTGACTGTAGCACAGCTCAGTGTCTTCTAGGAGAACTAATGTTGGCTTGACTGAAAGCAAAAAGAAAACGATCATGGCTTCACACAGTAACCTGTAGCAGTCATTCACTTCATCCCACTGCTGTTATAAAGCCACATTTCTGTGAGGATTAGTGTCCTGTTTTCTCTTTAAACTCGTGGCCCTGTAAAGCTCTTTGAGATGACACAATAAGTGTGTTTCCACTATGGTCGACTACCCAGAATGAGGCGGGTCTATCTCTCACCAAAAACGCCCCTAATATACATGTGAGTTGCTGAGGAGGCCGTTTGACCGAGTAGAAAATGGCCCTGTCAGAGAGCAGGGCCTCTTTTGTCCCCTGAGATTTATCCAGTTGCTGATTGGATGTAGCGCTCAGCGGAATGTGACGTGTGGTCGTACAGACGCCCAAACAACACGGTGAAGTAGACTAGACACTTTTATCCAGTGGTGAAGAAGAACGCAGCGCAGAAAATGATCTGTGCATGGACATCTTTACAAGGGCTTGCGGCTGGGTTAGATTCTAACCTGTGGTCCTTTGCTGCAGGCTCCCTCTCTCTCTCTCTCTCTCTCTCTCTCCCGCACACACACACACACACACACACACACACACACACACACACACACACACACACACACACACACACACACACACACACACACACAGACACACACACACACACACACATACACACAGACACACACACTCAAACACACAGACACACACACACACACACAAACACACACATACACACACATACACACACACACACACACACACACACACACACACACACACACACACACAGTATGGCAGCGGAGTGACAGCCTGTCTGTCAACAAACATTTTTAGAGCGCCTCAAATCTTTAAGGTGTAGTGTTTTCTTTCATGTTACTTGTTAACATTGTGAATGATACGGGCCACCTAAAATCAAACTACAACTATTCTGTTTTTCTCACTTTGAGGAAGAATGGCGCTATGCTGCATGGACATCACTGATCAGCTGATCGCCATTGATCCAAACCCATTCAGAGTGATACGTCACCTCCAGAGTCTAGGGCCTTTTTTTGTAATGAAACAAGGCGAGTGAGCGGCCATTTGAGAGGGCGTGGCTTGAAACTTTCCGAGCAGCCACTCTATAGTTGAAACACTGAACTTGGAATAGCCACAGTCATTAGCCTTTAGCCTTTAGCAGTTTAAGAGCGGGCTAGAGTAGCAACATTTATCCATGTCTGAAACACTTTGCTGATGTTGACGGACAGAGTTTGTCAGCCTCTCTTTTAGATGCAACGTGTCCCTTGCTATCAATTTTGGTGAAGGGTTTCAGAGATGGAGAGATGATATGTCTGTGCTCTTCAGACATATCTGCCATTTAGGAACCGGCTTCCAAACAATCTTGAAGCCGCTCTCACTGATAAGGTGCACAGCTGGGGTTAGCCTTTAGCCTCCATGATTACTGGCTCGTCTGCCACATTTCGTTTATTCTCACATGGTCTTCACTGTGTCCTGGCAGCAGTAGGCGGTGCCTTAGCTACGGCCTCTGATCCCTGGAGCAGGTTAATGCTTCCATGCGAAAGAGGAGAGGTAAACACAGCAGACGAGTAAGACTGCTAGGCTAAAGGCTAACCAGCACACCTACTGTTTTCACAGCAAACATCCGCTCCCTGAACAACAAACTGGACTATGTTTTTACACAGCTGTGTTCCTCTGTGCACTGTGCTGTAGATGGACAACGAAATGAAAATTGCCTGTGGTTGGCCAAAGTCTCCCATCACTGGCTAGATTTTTTAGAAGTCTAGTTTTCTCATAGAATACGATTATTATGGATTTTTCGAACAAAGGCACCGACAATAATCTGCCTTCCCCAGCTTTAAGTTTCCCACAGAGCAGGTAGCAAGGTGTGGTGCAGGGCCGTACGGAGACCTTTTGAGGGGCTCTGACCTCTCCCCGCTACAGATTCGATAGCACGATGACATTCAGCCAAAAGGTTCTGAAATTCACATTTCTGAGGCAAGGGAGACTGGCGTTGTTTCTATACTGTACCTGTACGTGCCTACAGGCATCCTAACCACATCAAACCAACATGTAATGCACACTTTGACCAGGAAAACCCTATCTTCTGCTTTATGCTGCACCGTGGAAGTTCACCATTCCAGTCCCGCAACAAGTTTATGCTGACAGTGTAAATAGTACTTTTTTGTAGTTTGGAATTGACATGTTTTTTAAGGAATATCAGCATTTTTATATTTTTTTTAAGGAGCTGAGATCTTTGCACCGATGTCAACGAACAAAGTCAAAAGTAGATAGAACGATGCTATTCATTTTTCATCTCAGCCTATTTGAATCGTCACACATTTTAGTCGACTTCAACTGTCTCAAGATGCATCGTTACATCCCTAGCTCAGATTTCAGCACCAACCAGAAGTTAGAGTGAAACTGTGCTGTGCTGTGTGTGTGTGTGTGTGTGTGTGTGTGTGTGTGTGTGTGTGTGTGTGTGTGTGTGTGTGTGTGTGTGTGTGCGTGTGTGTGTATGTGTGTGTGTGTGTGTGTGTGTGTGTGTGTGTGTGTGTGTGTGTGTGTGTGTGTGTGTGTGTGTGTGTGTGTGCGCGCGCATGTGAGTATGAACGAGAATGACAGGGAGAAAGAGTGCTATGTAAAGATGAATAAACGGAATAATATTTATATTTCAATATTGTGTTGAAAAAAAACGAGGAATCAATTTGTGGCGCATGGTGTTGATTCTGTGGCGCAGCTCCACACATTGGTTAATGTGTGGGAAACACTGACATAACATGCATCTCAAATTCAAATTAATTTGTCTTTCTCAGAACATGGAGGTCTTTTATCTCTTTTGAGCATCACCCTTTGGACAGTGTCTTTGGCCTCTCATGGATGCTCAACAGACGCAACAGTTCCACGCCTCAGCCCACTTTAGTTCACAGCCTATTAAACTGGAGATATATAATGACAGTTTTACAATGTTAGTCTGCTCCAGTACACTACAACCCTGTTATTCAGTCTATTTTTCAAGAACATCATTTCCAATTCAGTGTAAATAAGTGTAGCTTAGCAACTTTAGTTTCTGTTTACAGATATGGGAATATTGTAAAAAGCTTTTACTCATAAACAAGTTGCTGAGTTTGGCACATCTGGCCTGGACAGATTATAGCTGTTTTAAAAAAGGAATTCTAGCTTTTCAGCTCCCTGTTTTCTCTTCTTCAGCTTATCCTTTTATCTACTTATCTGCTATTTCTGGAATCTTCTACCTGGGACAGACTAGTGTGTTCATGTCATGAACCTCTCCTTGACGAGACTTTTCCTCCCCCACAAAATCTTATGAACTTCATGAGATTAGTGGGGGAGGAAAAGTCTCGTCAAGGAGCATGATGTTGTGCCATGGACGGAGTGGGGTCCAAAGAGTACTGTCATATAGGCAGGACACAGTAGTATTTGTCCCGCCCCTCCTCCACTGGGCTTTGGCAGCAGGCTATAAAGTGACGGTGAGGAGCACAGCACTTTTCCCTGAGTTGAAAGTGACAGCCGACATGATCCATTTACACTATTAAATGAATGTGTTTAACGATCCCTGTCACAACAACAACCAGCTGGGCCCACCAGGAATCCTGTTTCTCCTAATTAGCAGCTCCCTTCCTAGTCCTCAACATATTATTGTCAAGAGAAACTATTGTAGAAATTACCTTGAAATCATCTGTAATGTGTGTTTTTGTATGCACGTGGTTTTATGGAGCTCTGTGGAAACTGAAGGACAGTAATGGCGCACTCACACTGTCCTTCTGCACCGCGACCCGGGCTTTAGGGTACTTGTCCCCCCTCCCTCTCCCCCCGTGCCCCAGGCCCGTTTGTACTCACACTGCCTGGGCCTCGGCCAATACTTCTTGCTGTCCATACGCCATCACGCCGTAACACGTCACACGCCACACACATTGATCGCGTGTGTGTGTGGCTTTGTTTACAAATCTTTCCACAGACCTCTGACTTTTTGTGCTTCTTGTCGACTGTTTTTGAATATTTTCATCCGACCAAATCTGCAGTAAACACTCCACCTCCGCATCACATCAACATGAACCTTTCACCGCCATTGTTGTTGTTGTTAAATGTCCGTGCATGGTCCGTCCTTCTATTTACATGTCCGAACAGGCGCACATAACTCTACCGCCGTAGGGCTTGTGCTCGTGCTCGTACACGTGCGCACGCTCGTGCTCGTACATGTGCCGTGGACGGCCCGCTGTCGGCTGTTATGTGCGGAACGGGTGCACTCACACTGCTTAAAGGTACTAGGCTTTAGCTGAAAAAACGGTTTTGGCCCGGTACAGAACGACAGTGTGAGCGCGCCCTAAGACGCTTTCTGACAGTGAGTGGCTGCTGCAGGCTGCTGCCTGGCAACATTGGTCTTTTGAATTTTCGGACCCTACCAATCTGTACACCTCAGACTGCTGCTATCCACCTAGTGTAATCACTCATCATGCAGCTACATAGAGCTGGTAACTTAAAATAAAGGATATGGTTGGCAACATGACATAATTAATATACAGTAGCAAGCTTTGCTCCCAGATGAGATAATCAAACTTAAAGCTGATGTTGAATTCAGCTTTGAACAACCAGATTTAATGGGGATTAAATCTATGTGTTCTCACCTGGTAAAGATGTGTGTTTTATCCAGAGAGTCAGACACAGTCAAATTAGCTACTCTTCCATTTCTCTTGCTGGTGACAATTTTAACCTTGATGAACTCTGAATGCAGCAGCAAAGAGCCTTGCAACGTCCACACGAATGGCAGCTGCCTCCCTCTCCTTTCCTCTGCGGCCACAGATACCACAGTGTTTACACTAAAAACACCGGAGTCTGAAAGAGCCAAAAGACTTTCTGAGTCCACCGTTCAATCTCCTGTCGATGGAACATAAACACCTTTAATAATTTGAAAAAGCTCCATATGAAATCCAGTTGTGCAAAGAATGACTTGAACACCTGCGATGACTCGTGCTTCAGCGAGCTGAAAGTACTCACTTTTTTTCACTTGATTTAAAGGAATGGCATTCTAAATTGAAAATGGCGAGCAATGTAAAGTCCACTTTACTTTTCTCGCACTGAAAACACACAGCACTTTGTTACAGAGTGTTCCACAAGGTTAAAAGGAAAAGGTGGCACAAGAAGAAACAAGCTCAACTAATGAAAAAAGAATCAAGCCCATAAAACAAACAATGGAAATATATCAGTCACAAAGGTAAAACTGTGTCTTGAATCAATTTCTTAAAATGGCAATGCATTCTAGTAACCTTTAACGTAGTCAGGCAGTTTGTTCCACGGTTTAGATTCTGGAATAATAAAAGCTTAATCACACTTGAGCCTGGCATTACCACTGCAAGAGCGAGTAGAGCACAGAAACATTAGAGCTCCATTAAGAGAACTGAGGGTTTTCTTATTAAGTGATTGATTATGACATGAAATGTATAATCCTTAAGGTTTTCAGTCAATCCATTTACGGATGTATTTATTTTTCTCCAGCAGTCATTCACTGTATTTA
This sequence comes from Echiichthys vipera, assembly GCF_963691815.1. Lineage (NCBI taxonomy): Eukaryota > Metazoa > Chordata > Actinopteri > Perciformes > Trachinidae > Echiichthys > Echiichthys vipera. The sequence goes on from NC_139826.1 coordinate 3,354,796, forward strand.
CATTCTGTAATCACCGCTCTTAATACTTCTAACTGTTACTGACAGAGTCCTCCTTTCCTGTGCAGAATTACAATTGTGTACCATTTTGCCCAATGGTACCTTTGGTTTACTACGTCTTCTTCTACATCCCTTATCCTTTGAAACTACAAAATACATTTTTTTCCTGTCCCTGCAACAAGAACATACTGTATCTGTGATGTATTTAGCATGTTAGATGTGTTTCCATTCACATGGAGCGGTGGAGCACGCTGACACACCGCCCTCGTCTTAAGATGGAGATGGAGATGGAGATTGCTTTTGACTTTATGACTGCAAGATGCAATGAGTACATGAACAGTAGAGGCTGAGTCAGTCAGGGCACGGTGGGCATGTCAGCAGCAACAACAATGGTAAAAAGTTTAGGAGATCAGCTAATAGACCATGGCGTGATCTCATAATTAAAGCTATAGTGCCTTACTTCTACGTGTCTGTAAATATCTGTTTTATCAAGTCACCACAAGAGGAGAAGGAGAAGATATAACCCTGACTAAGCTATTCGGCTCCTCTAAAACCTCTTGGTATTTTTCAGTATTGGCTCTTTTCGTATTTGGTGTAGTTGGCAACAAATAAAAAAATCTGGTTTATGAGTGACTAAACATACTATTCTGTGTTTCTGAGGCACACAAAAAAACATACATTAAATACCTCTATTGAAGAGTCCATTTACATTTTTTTTTGCATCTGCTGTTCTTCTTTAAAGAAGCATAAAAAGGTTGTCGAATCGCGCATGGTTGTGGACCGGTAGCGGTGGTGGACCGGTAGCGGTGGTAAGAGGCGGGTTACACGGGCCATAGTTCATATTGAGGTGCTGGCCATATCATTGTAATAATGCAGAAATCCTCTGGGGGGCGGTAGAAGTTAAGCACTATAGCTTTAACGATATAGCAACGTCTTCTCGAAGTGCTGCCATGTTTATTTTACATTATGCAAATCCGTAAGTTCTATATGGTCTGAGTTCTCTGGTGTGCCCTCTGGTGGTGTCCTTCAAAAACATGGTTAGCACATGGCAAGTGTGTGAACAGTTTCATTCATGAAGCAGCCGGTTGTCTACGCTAACATGTGGTTAAAAAGCAAGTATGTTTTCAGCCTTATACACAGCACTCTGTTGCTGCTGTAGCTTACAGGCATTTCACTTGCTCTTGCCATAGTGGAACTGACTGGCAAGCCAATCAGCTAGTAGTGCTAGCCTCAGCTTGTCGTAACTTAGCATGAGGCCAGTTTCAGATTTATTCCCTTTCCTTCTACTCAATAATTTGTTTTTCTGTGTCTGTCCTCTAAAATGTCTGACAGGGACTATAGTGACTTATATATGAGCACATTTTGTCAGTACAGAGGTATTTTCGTATTCCTCTCCTGAAGGAGGAGATGTCTGTGCCTTCTCTGAGCCCTGACATTCAAATGTATCCGGGGGAAACTTGATTAGATGCGTCACTAATGTGAAAGCCATTCAAAAGCTATAAAAGTAAGCTGAAACCTCCAGTGCAAAGCAAACTAATCAGCACAAAGATAAACACACTGTAACATTGTAGTATTGTATGTTTCACAACCATTAATGCTGTGTCAGCCACAGCCAGTTAAAAGCTAACAAGCTAATATACAACACAGACTTGCTAACACGCTTACCATTCTGTCTGCTAGTCGCCGATGTCTGGATCTCTCCAATGTTTCCTATGGAAACAGACCAGTCTGCAGGAGGGGGCCGAGGCCAGAGGCAGAATTTCTCAATGAGGGAGAAACAGTTGATGTGAGGGATGTGTGAAAACCGCAAACAAAATATCATCATCAGAGTATTTTTTTACATACTTTAAAGGGTGTCTGGAGGGGGACTGATAATAAATTGGCTTTTTAATAATAACTGGCTTGTTACTATCTTTGCTGACATTTTTTTCTGGATGAGAGGATTTCTATTTATTGAATACAGACAGAGTGAGTGTGTTCTTTAGATGCAGCCTAGAGTGATTTGGAATGGAATCCCAGTTTAACTATGGCATTTATATCTGCCCAAACAGATTAAAATCACACACTGAAACCAGCTTTATGTGTGTGTGTGTGTGTGTGTGTGTGTGTGTGTGTGTGTGTGTGTGTGTGTGTGTGTGTGTGTGTGTGTGTGTGTGTGTGTGTGTGTGTGTGTGTGTTTGTTTGTTTGGGCACATAAACACCCAGTCAGATTGAGGCCAGGTTGAGACAGCCTAGAGCAGTGTGTGGGAGTTGGTGGAAGGTGTTTGGTCTGACTTGGGGCCAAGGGAAAGTCTCAGCCTGCATCTTGGAGTACTGTGTGTTCCTGACTGAGCCCATTCACACTGACACACATGCTACAGTAGTATGAACACATACACATACATCTGCTTCTTCTTTTTTCTTCTTTCTTACTGAATCACGCAGCAGAGTAACTCAAGTCAGTCCTGTCAGCTCTCACTGTTCTGTATAATTCAAATGGCCTTTGTCTTTGTCCCCTCAGCTTCCGCAGCGGCTTAAAGTCAGTAATGTGACATGACATGTCCTCTCATAGCTGTCGCTTCTGTCCATCGATTCACACACCAGAAGAGTATAGTTTGCATTTCTTCTGCCATGGATTTAGAAGTCCAAGATATATCTTCAAATCTTTGCTTGAGCTCCTGCCCAGCTGCATCAGAAGATCAGTCCATTAAAGCCAACCCCCTCTTCCTCTCTGTTTTTCCTCAGCTCACTTACGTCACTGAATGTTTGGCCATCCAGAGTGGAAATCCTATGTCTGTGAGCCTGAGGCTGCTCCTCAGAGCTCCTGTCAATCTCCCCCGACTCTAATCCGTTTCATTAATTCCTGCCCGCGTGCCACTTTGCAGCCCCATTTTTTTTTAACAAGCAGTGATAATTAACTGTATTCCCCAGCCCCTGAGGTTATGCACAAACAGGGAGGGTGTGTTGTTTTTGTTGTTGGCAGCTGAGAGCTGGGAGATGGCTGAGAGAGACATAGAGACAGATAGCCCAGGGCTGTTTATCACACTGAGTCCAATAACTTGTGCTTTACATGTTGAACTTTTGACAGTTGTAAATGACATAAATGATGATGAGTGTGGAAAATAAATTGTGTGGAGTGGCTCAGTGGCCTAGAGCTGTTGTGAAAGATTTAGCTATTCTATTTCTGTTCTGACATTTAGCTAGTGTTGTAAAAGCAGGCTGCATCTCTTCAGGTCAGTTTTCACCACGAGGTATAAAACTGAGAATATAAATGACAAACCTATGTAAACAAGGGGCTCTCTCAAAACTCACAATTCCCACTGACATCTAGCAGTCACTATATACAGTACATAGTCAAAAGCATGTGGAGGCTGTGAAAACTGAGACGAACCAGAAAGAGTGGGTGAGACACGAATATATATATATGGTTGCACAGGTAGTTGAGTTATTGAGACACAGGTGTTGCGTTAATGAGACACAGGTTGTTTAATTGTGAGGCGTGAGTGATGGAATTAGTGAAGGGAGAGGGGTATGGTCTTGTTCCTGAACCTCAGTTAAATTAACTACATATGTGAGTCTTAGGGTTCTGCTCAAGAAATATCTGCATCCACATGAAACCAGTGAAACCGGCTAAAAACGCTATAGTTTACATGCCAGGCCTGGATGTGGCGCTGTAACTGCCACAGAAATACACCAACAACAGACAAGAAGAGACGGGGAGACGCTGTGGAGAATACAAACACCGGAGAGTTTCTCTCCAAATCCGGAGGCTTCCCAAATCCTCCTCCATCCTAGAGAGAAATGTGTCCACTGTTTCTGGTGTTAGTGGAGACTTTTGTGCTGTTTTGGACTCTGATGCACCGATCACTCTGCAGTTAGTGTCCTCAACGAGCAGAGGGTGCTGCTGTGAGCCCCTTCCCTGTCCCAAAGCACTCCAAGGCGCCACTTTCTCACTTGTTTTAGAGACTTTTCACACCTTCTTAGAACTTGATTTAGAAAAAGAGACTAGAGAGCAGTTTAGCTCCTTATTCAGAGCATCCGGGAAAAGGGAGAAATCCGTAGTCGGCCTAATTCATTCCCATGCATGTGGCTCAGAGTCCAGTTCAGTAAACAGTCTATGGGTCCGTCTCTCTCCTCACACGCAGCAGCACTGTTGTTGTTATGTGACGCTGCAGGGTTAGAGGTCAGATGTGGGGCGATGACGCCATCCTTTAACAAAGTATGAGGTTTCTCCTTCCAGACCAAAACACCATGGGGGGCATTTTCAAATCTTCCCACTCTGGGACCCAGTTACAAAAAATACCGTTTTCAGGCTCCGATAACACCGGCTGCCGTGGATGGTCGGCTAAAACCAGACTCAAGTTGTGCGGTTACAGGAAAACGTGTCTCTGTGTGTACAGGCCCTGGATCTGCTGTTATAACTCTTCTGGCTTTTCACCGTGTTGAACCTGGCTGAAGGGATGTACTCCCATTCAGACACAAGAGCATCAGTGAATACTGATGTTTGGTGATAAGGGCAGGCTTACAGTCAGTGTAGCAGTTCAGTTTTTTTTTGTCCGACTGTTTTTGAATATTTTCTTCGAATCCGAATCCGTTGGCACAGAGCAGATGTACTCACACAAACAAACTCGACTTTGGCCGTGAATCGTGCTTGGGCATGGTACAAATAGTAAGTGTGAGAAGACCCTTTATGTTTTGTTTTGTCAGTTAAGTCAAGATATTTCCACTTTTCATTTAAAACAACAACAACAAGAACAATAAAAACAACATTTGGGTGTTCCTAATTAGTGAGTGTAAGTAAGTAAGTGTGCTCCCCCTGCTGTGATGAGTCAAAATGTCCACTGTGAAGAGTCTAAAGAGACAGTCACCAACTATACTTTCAGTAAACGTCTCTGTAAACTACTTTTTGGAAATAGCTAACAATGTGCAACAATTCTTCCAAATTACATTTCTTTGATTTAATTTTGTGTTCCCTGGCATCACTTTGTTTTTCTCCTCATCAGCACATTTGCCTTTTTCAGGATGTAGGAGTGTGGGGCACGTGGAACAGAAATCGTTTCTTTTTCCTTCGCTAGTCCCTGATTTTCAAAAATCGGCAGCTATGGTGATCAGCTGAGGATCTTGCCTATGCTGAGGTGGTGCTATCAGCAGTGGATAAAGAAAAGAGAAAAGTACTGGTACTAAAGCTGAGTGGAGTTGAGCTAAGCCGTACCGTACAGAGGAAACGTAGCATAAATGTCTCAGTATGATTCAAACAAACTACCTCGTCCAGCCCCTTGTTTTTATCCCTGCACTGAAGATATTCTAAAACCTCGAAAACAAACAGTGCGTCAGAAAGTCAGAGTCGTGGAGTTCCAGCATGGTTTATGTGTCAGTGTGTGTATAAGTGCCTTCTTTCTGTTCACCATAATTATAAGTGCTGCCTGCCTATTCCCCTTTGAAAAGAGAAAAAACAGTGCTACACACTATGACTAAGTCTCACCATTATGTCCTCCATCGCAATTATCTGAACATCTGTTCAGCCACACACACACACACAAAAGCACACACACACGCACAAGCACACGCACACACACACTCACACACACACACACACACACACACACACACACACACACACACACACACACACACACACACACACACACACAAACACACACACACACACACACACACACACACACACACACACACACACACGCACACACACACACACACACAGTAAACAAACAAACAAGAAAATGTGCTTACCTCAGTCTGTGAGAATGGACATCTGTTTACAACTCGCTCAGCTCTGTTAAATGGACTGTTTGGTAGAAACAGTGAGGCTTCAGACAGCACTGTCAGATGAGTGCACATCCACACAGCAGTTTTCCACAGCTCTGCACTGTATTTGTTGTAAAGTTGAATGTTTGTGTGTGTGTGTGTGTGTGTGTGTGTGTGTGTGTGTGTGTGTGTGTGTGTGTGTGTGTGTGTGTGTGTGTGTGTGTGTGTGTGTGTGTGTGTGTATGTGTGTGTGTGTGTGTGTGTGTGTGTGTGTGTGTGTGTGTGTGTGTGTGTGTGTGTGTGTGTTCGTGTGCAGGTAAGGCCCAATTCTTCCACATGGGTGAGGAAGTGGACGGGGTGGACATGAGGGCAGAGGTGGGCCTGCTGAGCCGTAACATCCTGATCCATGGTGAGATGGAGCCCAGCTGTTATGGCAACGAGGCCTGCAAATTCTTCGACTTCGACACTTTCGGCGGACATTTGAAGGTACACTGTTGTCCTGACCTTGTCATTTACAGAGCAGACCACCAGGTGATATACATATCAACCAGATTTCACCAGTGGTCATCATATGCTGCCTGAGGACAAGCACTGAACGGTGACTTGCTCCTCAACAGGGAAAATGGAGGGCCCCCTCCTGGAGCCAGGTCAGGCTGGATGGAGAGGTGTAGATTTGGTGCATTATCAGCAGGCAAAAGTGGAGATCTAGGCGTGCTTACCCCTGCCATGACAGACTGGCAGTAGGGACCTGCCCCCTCTCTGGTGATGTACACGATGGCTTGGGTTAGACATTGACCTTGAATGGATAAAGTCAGGGGACAGGTAGGATGGCTCTCCGGATGTACAGGACTAGGATAAAGGCATTCTTCTCCACCTCTGCTATCTCCACTTTCAGGCTTAGCATTGCCCAAGTTGATACAAACAAGCCGGAGTTTTTCTTCCCCAATCCCAGAATGATAAGCCGCTGTAGCCAGACCATACACCCGTGCTGACAGTGCTTTGTGGAGATAGGTTTGACAGTGTGAGACTAGGGGATAGGTTCAAAACAAATTGATTTTCCTGTACAGGTCGGGTAGTGACACTCACCTCTATGAATAGCACCTGGTTTGGAAGCAAACTTCTGGAGAGGGACTTTTTCGGAGTATCTGGCCCCCTCCAATTCCTCTGTCGGGGTCTGTTCCCTCAACTTGATCCAATTGTACTCATCTTGTCAGACTTTGACTCCTCCTCATTTCCTCTTACCAAAAAAGGGCATGTATGTGAGGTTGGGGGGGGGGGTACGTCCGTCTGGCTGACATTTATCGAATTAGCAACGTTAGCACCAACAGAACGCGTTACTAGATAAACGGGAGTGGAAGTCAATGTTGAGATTTTTTAGGTAACGGGAACTTTTTTTTTTTTTTCCTGTGTGTCTAGCTGAGATTATACCGGCTTCGCGGGTGAAGTGCAGGCAGCATTTATGAGCTATGATTTAAACTGATATTCAACACAGTACCATGCTCATAGACTCTAAAACACCGACCCTCACAGCCCGAATCCTCCCTCTGCTCCAGATTAGCATCTAGTGTACATGTGCCACAGATAACAGAGCTAACACGCTGTGTTCCTAAACCATCTGTTTGTACAGTTGATCGAAGAACAAACCATCTTGAACCTCTAATAAAATAAAAACTAGCCTGGTATAAAAAGATTCACCCCCCTCAGTGTTGTCACGGAGATATGACCTAAACATACAGACTAGAATGATTTTTGTCCCAGGTCTTAAACCGGTTTAATGATGCTGTGAAAACGGCCTGTTTAACTTGGGGGTCAATGAGAAACTGCTCTGTTATGAAACCTGCCCCTAGTCGTCACTAGGACAACTGCAGTTTTTGACACATCCCGATTGGATCAACCAGGAAGTCGCTGTGGTGGGGGCTTGGTGGGGCCCTGGATACCGCGTAGGGTTCTATAGCTCTGCTGGGGGACTGGACCTGAGCAGTGCTTTGTTGGAAGAAACACCATGTCCAAGAAGAGGGTGATATGTAATTGTACAGGTACAAGATTATCTAAAGCCTAGTTCATACTACACAGCTGAAGCCCTGATTTTCCACTCGTCAACAGTTTTTAGAACTCCCCGACAGAAGCCCCAGATCAAAGGCCAATTGGTATTTAAAAGGCATAAAGCTATGAAGGCTTTCACACACCGGGGGACGTTTTTTCCTGCGATTAATTCATACATCACTATATATTTTTTCATTTGTTTTTCTCATGAGTACTTTCACACAGAACACCAATATTACACTGTGAAAAAGTGTAATATTTTTCGGATCAAGGTGAGTTTTTTTTTTAAAGCTTTTGCAAAATAAATAAAGATATCAACCAATCAGGCTGCTTCTTTACTCATGAGGATTATAGATGGAAAACTATTTCTTCACTTCAACCTCAACAAAAGCAGCGTAGATAGCTTCCCTTTTTGGTTCCTTACCTTTCACAATAAAAACTTTATAGACACACACTACATAGTTAACTGTTTACCTGAGGGAGCTTGAATTAATTCAGAGCATTTCTCTAAAAGGAAACTCAATAAAATATCTTCCAGTAGCGACTAGTGCCGCTATGATGCAGTCTTTCTACAGTATCATTCAGTCTTTTACCGTTTTTTGACAACTAGGCCTACAGTATATTTTAAGATAGAGGGTTTTCTTTCATGTTACTGGGAGCATGAGTTGACATCGTCAATCAGTCGAGCCACCTTAAATGATAACAAACTATTTGTTTTCATCATCTTTCTTGAATGACATACACTAAAAACTGTATGAATGTCACCCAGATTATTCAAACTGCAACTGTTCATTTTATAACTTGGAGTAGAGAAGTGCGCTCAGGCAGCACTACACCCCTGTTGGAAACCTGCTGGATGTCCAAAATCAAAAATGTGGCCTTTCACACAAACACATATTTCCACATTTGGCCAATGTTATGCTTTCATGTAGGATTAAAAGATCAAATTAGAGCAGGTTAGGGGTGCGTCCACACGATCAAAAGCAACCTTTTATTTCTCCGTCGTTCTTAAAAAGTTTTCTGTCCACACGACCTTGATTCAAGAAATATCTGCGTCCACAGGAAACCAGTGAAACCGGCTAAAAATGCGATAGTACACATGCCAGGCCTGGATGTGGCGCTGTAACTGCCGCAGAAATACACCAACAACAGACAAGAAGAGACGGGGAGACGCTGTGGAGAATACAAACACCGGAGAGTTTCTCTCAAAATCTGGAGACCAAATCCTCCTCCATCCTAGAGAGAAATGTGTCCACTGTTTCTGGTTTTAGTGTAGACTTTTGTGGTGTTTTGGACTCTGATGCACCAATCACTCTGTAGTTAGTGTCCTCAACGAGCAGAGGGTGCTGCTATGAGCTTCTTCTCCGTACTGCTCTCTCCACGCAGCAGCACTGTTGTTCATTCCTATGCATGTGGCTCAGAGTTCAGTTCAGTAAACAGTCTATGGGTCCTTCTCTCTCCTCTCATGCAGCAGCACTGTTGTTGTTATGTGAAGCCACGGGGTTAGAGGTCTGAGGTGGGGCGATGATGCCATCCTTTAACAAAGCATGAGGTTTCACCATCCAGACGACAACGCCATGGGGGGCGTTTTCAAATGTTCCCACTCTGGGACCCGATTTCAAAAGATACCGTTTTCAGGCTCTGATAACACTGACTATGGCTGCAAAATTATAAAGTTGTGTTATGGGGAAATGCGTCTCCGTGTGGACAGGCCCTAAAATGCTCAACCAAAGCCAAGCTGTGTGAGCCTGACGACCTGTCAACAGGAGAAAAACAGACAGTAGAGAGCTGAGAGACAGGAAAGGACAGAAGAACACAGGAGAGGGAGAGGCTGTGATTGTATTCCTGCTGCCTTTATGTTTCTCTCCCCAGGGCAAGCTATGCTATCCTATTATAAATTTCCATCACAGGCTCATGTCACATATTTCTCATGTGTGTACGAGCAACACACACTCACAGACAGGAAAGCCTCAGTGAGATTTCAGAGAAGCCCTTCAAAATGAACGCCTCAGAGCATACTCCTCCCTTGACAGATGTGCCGTTACCTCGTATCTCCACTAATATCAGCTGGTCACGAGCTCAGAGGAGCAGCCTTTGGTTTTGCTCAGATTTTTTACACATTGTTTCATAAAAGCAGGAGGTGGTAGCATCTTCTCAAAGGCTGTAAATTTTCAACTGAAGTTACAATGAAAATCACGTGTGTTGTTTTACACAAATGCCTCAGTGTCTTTTTTCCATCATGCTCTCTTCTCTACTATATTGTACTTCATTATTTTCTTGTTTCCTTTCTTCCCCATTTTATTCATCTCCATCTATAATCTCCCTCCATCCCATCCTCCTTTCTGTCTTTTCATGTTCCCTCCCTCCATCCCTCCAGCATCCTCCTCCCCACTGTAAACCATACTTCCTCCTCATCACTGTTTCTTCAGTTCTTCTGTTCTTCTGTTCCTTCTCAGTCTTCCTCCCTCAATCTTTCTCATGCTCCCTTCCTCCTTTGTTCTCCTGACCCTTCTCCTTTCTTTTCCCTGTTCACCCTTACTCTTTTGCTTCTTATTTACGCAACTCCTTCCTTTTCAGCATCCCTCCTTTAAACTTTATCCCCCCTTCCCTTCTTTTAATTTGATATGTTTCATTCACAAACAATGAAATAGTCTTTACATCATTACAAGTCAATAAGCCTATCTGCTTTTCTTGCTGTGTCCAATGATTACAGTTATAGCTGTTCTTTGACTGATGCAACAACCTGATCCCCCTGCAGGAGTGACTAAAATGTATCTGCTGTCCTTATTAGGTGGAGCGGGGCTTCAGGGCAGTTCATATATCTGGGGTGGAGCTGCACCACATGGGCCAGCAGACAATGGGACACTATCCGGTCCATTTCCATATGAATGGAGACGTGGACGAGAGAGGAGGCTATGATCCACCAACTGCTATCAGCGATCTCTCCATCCACCACTCCTTCTCCCGCTGCGTAACCATCCACAGCTCCAACGGACTGCTGGTCAGTTAAGAATATGTTTTTAGTTTGTTTTTTTTAATTCTGTCTCTACTTCAGTGCGTTTAAATACACATCAGTAACACAAAATGGTCTTTCCCCGGGTAAGGGAATAATGGGATTATTGAAGTTCCCCTCATATACATGAAAGGGGGTTGAATGGGAAAATGACGGAGTAACTCTTCCTCCAGTGCAGTAGATGGCTCTCACAGCTGCTCTGAATACGGCTTTTTTTCCAGTTCACCTTTGTCAAAATCACTAGCAGGGGGAAAATGGCCGACTTATTCAATTCAATTAAATTCAAAAAACTTTATTTGTCCCCGGGGGGCAATTCAGGAATTTATGGACAGAGTTGCGACAGAAATAGGTCTTCTTGGTAGTGATGTTAGTCGCAATGGCAAAGTCCTCCCTTGGTTTAAAGGTAATGCTTGTGTTGTTGTTTTCACGTTGTTTTCGGCACTGTTGCTTCCTGGTTTATTCTATTTCCGGGTCAAAAGCTACTGCAGCGGAGTGGGGAGGGGGACTTAACCCTGGCACATGCACAGACAAGAAACACAAAATTACATGCCAGAGAACTCCTGTTGCTGAAGGAGTTCCCTAGGTCTGTTACCCAGGGAGAACTCTGATTTTACCCGGGTATGGTGTTTATATCGTGTTTGAGAAACCGGAGCATGCCCTTAACCTGATTATAATCATGTTTTTAAACTGCATGTAAACGCACTGATTTATGTACTTTAATCTCAACTAGGGGTAATTCTGCATTGCCAAGCGGCAGATTAGCTCAACTAATTAAAAATATGTAGGCCTATATTTGATGAAAAGAATATGCACATTTACATTAAGTCAACTGTAATACCTGAACACATGTTGCAGTTATGTGTGTGAAAACTGTCAAGCAAGCACAGATGTTTAATCAAGAAGCAAAAAGTAATGAATCAATTGTAGAAATAAATAGCTCAGAGTAATGACTTAAATGTTCAAATGATTAGCAAAAAAGTAACAGTTAAATAGTTAGCTAAGAGTCTAAAAGGTTAGTTAGCTAAACAGACTGGGTACATGGTTGAAATAGTTAGCTAAATGTTCTGAATAAATGGTTAAAATTGCAAAAAAATAATGGAAAAATGGTTAAAATACTGTAGGTAGCTCAGTGGTTCCCAAACTGGAGGGCTTAATGTAAATAAATGATGTGTGGTGTTCTGCTGCACTGCTAGCAAAGCATGACAATATTTTGAAAGGACTATGAGGAAAACCTAAGGCAGCAGAGGAATCCACACCAAACGTCACAACTACGAGACAAAAGAGAAGAAAATGTGACAGGGCATATCTCGCCCTGCAGCTTCATCAGTACTACAGTGGGTAATGAAGAGAGTCCACTGTGTTGTCTTTCTCAAAATATTAGCTTCTGATGGTATGAGGCCAAACAAGTGAAGATGCCCACTTGGAGACCTAACATCCCGAACACAAAGAGAAGCTTGTTGATTACTTCAGAAGAAAAACAAATCACTTTACTAAAGAAGCTTCTGTGCCTGCAAATGCTCAACTTGACTCCTACAAAGTTGCCTACAGACTTGCTCAGTGTAAAAAGCCACACACTATTAGCTGAGGAATTAATACTACCTCCTCTTATTGATATGGTTTCAACTATGAGTGATGAAGCAACAGCCAACAGACTAAAGGATATTCCACTGTCAGACAATACTATCATGAGGCACATTCACGATGTGTCAAAATACATAGAGGAGCAGCTTAATGACAAAATGCGAGACAACCGCTTTGCTCTGCAGATGGATGAAGCTACTGATAGTAACAAAGCCTGTTTACTGATAATGTAGGTCAGATTCATTGATGCCAATGAGGGAAGATTTGCGTTTCTGCAAAAGCGTATCTACAAGGGTCACTGCAGACAAATTGTTCAAAATCATTGACACTTGAAAGAGAAAGGCTGAAGTGGAAGGACTGTATGGTGATCTGCACAGACAGGGCTCAGGCAATGGCTGGGAAACAAGGCAGGCTGCAAGTGCTGATACAGCGTGTTTCCCCTGGTGTGATGTGGGCAGTGGCGTTAGGATAACCCGGGTCTTCTACGAGTGAGAGGGTAATGAACTTGCCCACAAGTTTGCCAACAATTTCCTCATTAAATTTCCAAACCTCAGTGACATGTTTCAGAAACTCAATGAACTAAATCTCCAGATCCAGGGCAGCAGCACACACCTTCTACAGCTGGCAGATAGAATCACATCATTCACAAGAAAACTGGAGATGTGGGAGCAGCGAGTGAAGGAGGGCAATATCTGAGAGCCTGAAATCGTTCGAGGTCAACAAGCTGCAGAACACATACATCCCATGTATGCAAACTCATATCTGTGCCCTACAAATATATTTCCAGAGGTATTTCCCAATGCAGGATACACTCAAATTTGTAGTAGCCTATAGGCTAGTAGTAGTACCATTGCTGACCAAACCAACCTAAATATTGACGGTTCAAAAGTATGAAAAAAGCAAGAATACACACTTATATATAATTAATATTGTTATACATTTGGAGCATACATGGAAGTGATGAAGGGGTAAGTGAGTTCATCTGACAAGGTTGTGGAAGCACCTCAGAGCAACAAGGAACCAATGTTGTTATGGACTTGATTAAAGAAAAGGTTTGACATTTTAGGAAATGCACTAATTCGCTGTCTTGCTAAGGGTTTGATGAGAAGCCTGATACCATGTCTGCACAGTAAATAGCAATCTACAGGCTGCAGTAGCTTAGCACGGGGAAAGGAAGCAGGAGGAAACAGCTGGCCTGTCTCTGTCTAGTGCAGAGTTAGCTCAGAACTCATATTAAGCTGTTGTCCCTTGGTAGGTCACATTTAAAAGACACACACACACACGCACAGACACACACACACACACACACACACACACACACACACACACACACACACACACACACACACACACACACACACACACACACACACACACACACATATACACACACACACACACGCACACACACACACACACACACGCACAACTAACAACATACAACATGAAACAAAATATAGGACACAAAGCACAGCATTACTGTATAGAATGTCTGCAAATATACATGAAATGAATGTAAACCAATCAAAATCCTACAGTATTTACAGTGCAAACCCAGTCTGTGATTACAGAGCTAAGCAGCTTTTGGAAAATAAAAATTTAAATAAATTTGGCTTAAAAACATCATTGTTTTGGATAATCCATGACTGGCAGGAAGTCCAGTAACAAAGCACCACTCAGCTTCACATCTATGGGTTTAATTTGTCTGCTAATAAAAATGCAAAGAACTGTGGGATTGCAAATCATCCGCCCATAGAACCTGCAACCCAAAATATGATAAGAACTACAATATGAAATGCCAAGAAATTGGATTGTATCCAAAAGCACAGCTTCAGCATGGCTGTATTAACTTTCTTTTGGTTTGAAATTAATTCATTGTGCCTCTCAGTCTGAGGGGCGGGGCTTCTGTGTGGTGTGGCTCTGCTGCTCTCTATTGGTCCCATAAACTGTCAGTCATATCCTGCCAGGACCTCTGGGAAGTCACCACAGAAGTCGGACTTAAAGTAGGACTTTATGGCTAAATTATTTTATGGACTTCAGTAGCGTGAGCTGTTCACACAACGTAGACAGGCCATATTTAAAGAAAAACAAAACATTAGATTTGAGCATTAAATCGGAATTGTGCATTAAGGCCTGCAGTGTGAAAGGAGCTGTAGACAGGAGAGCTGATCTCCATCATCACCTATACTGAGCTTTAATACACACTTGTGTTAAATAATGGTGCATTTAATTTAAGGGTGCAGAGATTTCTCCAGTTAGTACTATGTGATGTACCGTCAGCCTGTGATCCGTAAAAAATTAATGTGTTTATTACCTCCTAGGTAAAGGATGTGGTGGGCTATGACACGCTAGGCCACTGCTTCTTCACAGAGGACGGTCCAGAAGAGAGGAACACGTTTGACCACTGTTTGGGTCTGATGGTACGAGCCGGGACCCTGCTACCTTCAGACAGAGATGGAAAAATGTGCCGTGACATCACTGCAGGAGCCTACCCAGGATATGTGGCCAACCCACGGCAAGACTGCAGGTAAGACACATTCATAAACTGCATGCTCTCTTTATCGTCTTCAGTCCCATGGAGGATCCCCACACATCTGCCAGATGAAGAGCCCAAAATGTACAAAGATACTTAATATACGAGGTGTTGTCTTGTCATGTACAATGTAAATTCCGTGAAGCATTAGAACATGCAAACACAGACCTACTCATAAGTGGGGTGATGAGTGATCATTTGTCTTCTCACATTTAAACACTGACTTTCAGATAAGGCGGGTGTGACGTAAAACTCCTGAAACTCAACAAAAATGTTGGTGATATCAACATTTTTATCATCATAAAATTGCGATGGAAGCACAGAATCAAAGAAGGTGTGTGATGTTCGAGGTAATGCCTGGTTCACACTACTAATTTTCCACTTCACTGTTTTTGGAGCTCCCAGACAAAAGCCCCTGATCAGAGGCAAATCGAGCGATAATAGTGAAATATTCCACAACACAAGCCGAGGGGCTCTGCGCTGCATCACACACACATTCCAGATATCTAACAGAATAAAAATCTTGACCTGTCGAGGACTGAGTCAGCTCATTTCATAGGTGAGGTGGTGTGCCTCCACTACCATAGTGTTAAAGTCTGCAGTGGGACATGACTCCTTGGTCATAACTCCTTCATTGATTGTCAGATATCTCAAGTACTAACCAAGGAATCTGCAAGTCATTATGAACCACTTACCGCGCCATCACATACAGTCCAAAAGAATTAGGGTGGTAATATCACTTTCATTGTTTTGGCTTTGGATGAGACACAGCTCCCCCAGTGTGAATATTTAACACCCCATAATGTCATAAGGCCAAACCGTTTAGAGTAACACATGCTTTCAAAAATACCCACGTTTGTGTGGACAGCCCCGGAATCATCACGTTTTATTTCAAATTCAATGTGCTGGAGTACAAAGACAACACAATGTCAATCAAATGGACAGTATTTGTTGACGGGGGGAGGAAATTCTAATACCAACCCGTAGAAGTCCTTGGTTAAAATCAGGCCTGCATTGAAAATGTTACTTTCATAAAAGTATTTGAGTATAATCTAGAAAATGTACTTAATGCAGAAAAATGTCCCATATGACTATTCTATATTAAAACAATATTACACAAGAGAATTGAGTTTTGCGCTAATACTGACAGTAAAGCTCACCCTCTCATATGTGTTACTGAAATGATACATAATTGTGTAACAGAATAAAAGAGGTAATTGAATTGTATTCATATTGTGGGGCAATGTGCTCTCAAAATAAAAGGTGTGCCCTTTTTTTTTTCCTTTTCGCCCGTGCCCTTCAAATAGTCTGTGCACGCCACTGCATTTGTGGCTCTTTGTGGAAACTAAATTGCATACATCCATTAAAAGAATGTCTATTGAGTCCATGTTGGATCTCTGCCATGTAGCAGGAGATGCTGTAGAGCTCTTTGGGGGGCAGGCCTCCAAAGTCCTGATGTTTCCACTGCTGGTGCATGGCATACTGCTCCAACATTTTCTATTATCCAGGGAAGGGGCCCTGTAGCTGTGTAAAGAACTGTCAGACATGATTTCTCACACTTCCAGTCCGCCCGCGGCAACTTTCTGGCTGGTAGTGCTACAAATCACTGATGTGCCTGCCTCCATAGAGATTTGTGTTGACACTGAACCCAGGCAAGTGACGACCATTGGCTCCAAGGATTACAACACCCCCCTAACTTGTCTCTTCTCTTTGGACGGAGGTAAAAACCTCAGTTTCTGTAAAAACTTTGGTATTTTTTTCAAATAAACATAACCCCTCCTCTGCTGTGACCATCCCTTCATGGTGGTTTTTGTGGCTCTTTGTTTCCTGGTTGAAGTTGAGTGGACACTCAGAGAACTGAAGTCTTGGCACTTCCTGATTGGATAAACCAGGAAGTCTGTGGTGGGGGCTTGGAAGAGACACATGACTGTTTCACAGATCATCTGTTTAACTGTGCTGTCAGGATATATGACAGTTTCAGCAAATGTGAAAAAAATGTATTTTCATAAAAAATTCCCGAATTCAGCTTAAGCCATTCTTTTAGGTCACATTGTCATAGACTTGACATACAACTACGCAAAAAAAACGTAACGATCAAAACAATATAACACAATCACTTGTGTATCAATACTGGTTTTTGATGCATCTCTGGAAGTTAGTCATGCTGATTTGATCACATTCTAAATGTCTAGTCAACTAATCAGATTACCTGGTCGGATCTACGGATCTACTTGTATATTACATTACACACACACACACAAACACAGAGATGAGGACCTTCATTGACATAATGCATTCCATTGCCTCTTCCCCCAATCTCTAATCTCTAATAACTTCATCATCATCACTTCTAGCCTAGCCACAGGCCTTACCAGAAATATCCTTGTGCCAAATACACACCTACACCAACTATTGAATGTCTAATTTTGCGCATTATGTCCATAAGAAGGCAAACCAATACAACAGAAAGCATATCTACTTGTATAGGTTTATGTTTTTATTTAGTTTTAACATAAACATGTCTTTTATAAGATGTACCTACACATTACAAAGATAAATGAATAAAATAATCTCTGTAGACCTTTCTCTCTCCCCCACTCTCTCTAGAGTGTAAAGGAGGAAGGGCATGACACTAATTACACCGCCATCTTGTATCGTTGGCCAGTTCCAACAGAAGTCTCAGAATCTCAAAAAATCCCAACATTTTAGTTGCCATCTTTGTAGCGTCTTCTTCTTTACCCGCATAGTTTTTTCATTGTTTTTTCCAGTAATGCTCACTCGCTCGCTGAGAGTACAAGCTCAGAGGTAGAGCGGGTCGTCTTCCATTCGAAAGATTGGTAGTTCAATCCCCGGTTCAAGACACTGAACCCAGAATTGCTCCCTGTGCTACGCATGGGTGTGTGAATGGTTAGATTAGATTAGATGGGATGTAGATGCCCATAAAATGAATGTCTGTGAATGTGACAAGTAGTGTGAAAGTGCCTTGAGTAGTCAGAAGTCCATTTACCATTTACACGAGGCAGACAGTCATGGTAGTGCTGCTGCCGGTTTTTTTTTTACAACTGAATATTCATTTTCACATTTGAATGTCTGTTGTTGTTATTTTAACAATTCAAATTTATGATATTGGTTGACAGTCCCACACGCATACACACACACACACACACACACACACACATACACACACACACACACACACACACACACACACACACACACACACACATACACATACACACGCACACACACACACGCACACACACACACACACACACACACACACACACACACACACACACACACTGTCCGTAGGGGTAGCCTGTTCTCCCCCTGCAGCCTCACTTTGTCAGAAAGGCATCCTATTTAAAGCATAAAGATGCAGCTCAGAATATAAAGCAGTTAAATCCAGGTCACATGACTTATTTTTTTTTATCTCACCACACGGCCTCTGCCTTCAGCTGCAGAGCATTACAGCCAAGGTTAGGGATGCATAATGACACTGGCTTTCACTGATATGGAGTCATCCACCTGCTCTCCAACATTAGGGGACTGGAAGGATTTGCCTCTATTTTCCTTTTTTTCTTTCCTCCTTTCCTCTTTCCTCTGCTAATTTATCCACTTACAACAGCCTGGTAAAACACAATGTACTATACTGCTAATGAGGCTTCCTGTCCAATTTGACTGGATCATTGTATTCTGTAATGATGCACAAACCCCAGTGTATTTACTACTGTGGTTTAAAAAGTCCAATTAATCAAACATGATTGCTGGAACAATCCCCCCCCACACATACACACATTGATGATGATTAATTTCCAGTCAGCTTTTTACACTCCCTCATGGCTCCTTCGGTCTCTTCCCCCATCTTTGTTGAGCTGTGTATGTGTTGAATTTTAAACAATAATAAATTTTGGTCCGATTTACGAGGAACAGGAGACATGTGGGCTGCATGAGGAGGATGAAACTGTCATTGAATCAGAGCCAGATGAATGTTCTGGGCCTTACCATTCTCCTTATGTGTGTGTGTGTGTGTGTGTGTGTGTGTGTGTGTGTGTGTGTGTGTGTGTGTGTGTGTGTGTGTGTGTGTGTGTGTGTGTGTGTGTGTGTGTGTGTGTGTGTGTGTGTGTGTGTGTGTGTGTGTGTGTGTGTGTGTGTGTGTTTGTGTTTGTGCATTTAAATGTTCAGTGTAAACATTGTGAAAGTGATATCTTTCCATACACAGTATTTGCACTGCATGGTTTAGGTTAGAAAAAAGGAGGTATTTTTGGGTCTACAGGCATACATATCCATCCAAAATGTGTATATTTATATAACGAAATATCACGTTTAAATGCCATGAAACAGGTTTATATGTGGACCACGACGGTAAGGTTTAGGTAACAAAAGGTGCTGGTTAGGTTTAGGTAACAAAAGGTGCTGATTAGGTTTAGGGAACAAAAGGTGACGGTTAGGTTTAGGTAACAAAAGGTGACGGTTAGGTGACAGTTAAGTTTAGGCAACAAAAGGTGCTGGTTAGGTTTAGGCAAAAAAAAGGTGAAAAGTTAGGTGAAAGACCTGTGTTTTGGAAACAGTCCACCACCCCAAACCGCCTTCTCTCTCTACGCAGAGTTTAGCAGTGTTATACTTTGTCACCTGATTTACTTTGCTCCGGATGGAATTTCTACAGTAATAAATATGTGGAACAAACATAAATTACAGAGGATTACTTTTCATAGTTCCATGTGGAAAAAGTGAATGAGGACAGCCTGATCCTCAACACTCTTACTTTCCATTTCCCGCACATGTGTGTGTAAACCTGCAACAAGAACCAAGAGGGGAGAGAATGGATGGGAGAGGTTTAAGGTGTGTTGTTGCCATGTGCTAATCTGCGGGGGAGCTAAACTGCATATCCTCCATTTTTATTCATATTCATTACCCTAAGCTGCTTTTTATCCCATACCTGCGAATTGAACTATAATGATTTACTCATTATTCCCAATGTATGGGTGAAAGGTGTTTTTTGAGAAACCCTAAATAGTGAAATAAATAATTATAATAAATAATCAGAGAGCTGTCTCTGCTGTATGAAAAGGTCATATACAAATGTAAGTCATAAATAAGCCAACAATAACTGACACACCTATTTTAAAAGTGGAGAAGACCCAAGAGGGAACCAAGAGAGAGAGAGAACTTGCATGAAGCGTGAAGTTTCAAATGAAAAGGTCTGTTCCCAGTTCTATCTACAGACACTCTGTTTTTGTGCAGCTTGTGTGGCTGCTGAGGTTCAGCTGTGAACACTTACGGTACGTCCACACAATCCAAAACGACCAAAAAACAATTTTTCTTCTCTTTTATTTTTCTCCGTCGTTCTTAAAAAGTTTTCCGTCAACACTGCCTCGACTCATGAAATATCTGCATCCACATGAAACCAGTGAAACCGGCTAAAAACACTGTAATACACATGCCAGGCCTGGATGTGGCGCTGTAACTGCCACAGAAATACACACAATAGAGAAGAAGAGACGGGGAGACGCTGTGGAGAATACAAACACCGGAGAGTTTCTCTCCAAATCTGGAGACTTCCCAAATCCTCCTCCATCCTAGAGAGATATGTGTCCACTGTTTCTGGTGTTAGTGGAGACTTTGGTGCTGTTTTGGACTCTGCACTGACAGTTATAGGGGAAGCAAACTGATCACTGACGTGCTTAGTGTCTAGTGTGTTTTTAGATGTGCAGGTTTTGAGATACATATCTTTTCTTGTTTTTGGTCAGTCAGTTCTGAGTGAGTGAGTGCAGGGCTCAACAGTAACAGTTAACAGGCTACCATTGGCAATCATGTTAAAAATAGGGACAGCAAACAGCAAACCATGCACCACAAAATAAAGATTATTTGTTGTTGTAGATGTTCCAATTCAATTTTTCCTTCCCAATACCATTTCCGATACCTGAACATCTGTATCAGCCGATACCATGATCAATTATGACGGTAACAAACGTTAGCGCTAAACCGGTGATTTGTTGTGTGTCGCACTGAAATATCTCCCCGACGTCACAGCTGTAGAAAATAGTCTCCCCCTTAGAAGCAACGTAGCATTTTGAAATTCAATTAATAATATAATATAAAAATGTCCTCAAAGCAATTTCAGTCAAAAGCAAATGGACTTGGTGATTTGTCTATGAAGACGTTTCACCTCTCATCCAAGAGGCTTCATCAATTCATGTACGCATCTGACCAGGCTTGGACTGGTCCAAATGTCTGGTGTGGAGATCCAGGTACTTAACCTATGACGTCTATAAGGAAGACAATTCTCTACAACTTGAAGCTGAGAAATGCAAGACAGTCTTTCTCCTCAGACATCATTGCCAAAAACAATAATAATGCACATGCCTTGTTTTCTACTGTTGACAGGCTAACAAACCATCCTGTGTCAGTAGCACCTGAACAATTACAAAGTCAGCCTACTATCACCTAAAAAATATATTAAGGATTAAAAGACTTATGTGTCAGCAGGACTTAGAAAAACTTATCCATGCATTTATCTTCAGCAGGCTGGACTGCTGTAACAGGGTCTTTACAGCTCTCCCTAAAAAGTCCATCAGACAGCTGCAGTTAATCCAGAACACTGCTGCTCGAGTCCTCACTAAGACCAAAAAAGTCAATCCTATCACTCCAGTCCTCAGATCTTTACACTGGCTTCCTGTCTGTCAAATAATTTATTTCAAAATACTTCTGTTGGTTACAAAGCACTGAATGGTTTAGGACTAAAATACATTTAAGATTTTCTGCTCAGCTACAAAACATCCAGACACATCAGATCCTCTGGGACAGGTCTGCTCTGTGTCCCCAGAGCCAGGACTAAACATGGGGCAAGTCTGCTCCGTGTCCCCAGAGCCAGGACTAAACATGGGGCAAGTCTGCTCCGTGTCCCCAGAGCCAGGACTAAACATGGGACAGGTCTGCTCCGTGTCCCCAGAGTCAGGACTAAACATGGGACAGGTCTGCTCTGAGTCCCCAGAGTCAGGACTAGAAATTGGACAGGTCGGCTCCGTGTCCCTAGAGCCAGGACTAAACATGGGAAAGGTCTGCTCTGTGTCCCCAGAGTCCGGACTAAACATGGGACAGGTCGGCTCCGTGTCCCTAGAGCCAGGACTAAACATGGGAAAGGTCTGCTCTGTGTCCCCAGAGTCCGGACTAAACATGGGACAGGTCTGCTCTGTATCCCCAGAGCCAGGACTAAACATGGGGCAGGTCCGCTCTGTGTCCCCAGAGCCTGAACTAAACATGGGACAGGTCTGCTCTGTGTCCCCAGAGTCAGGACTAAACATGGGACAGGTCTGCTCTGTGTCCCCATAGTCAGGACTAGACATGGGACAGGTCTGCTCTGTGTCCCCAGAGTCAGGACTAGACATTGGACAGGTCAGCTCCGTGTCCCTAGAGCCAGGACTAAACATGGGAAAGGTCTGCTCTGTGTCCCCAGAGTCCGGACTAAACATGGGACAGGTCTGCTCTGTGTCCCCAGAGCCGGGACTAAACATGGGGCAGGTTCAGTCTGTGTCCCCAGAGCCCGAACTAAACATGGGACAGGTCTGCTCTGTGTCCCCAGAGTCAGGACTAAACATGGGACAGGTCTGCTCTGTGTCCCCATAGTCAGGACTAGACATGGGACAGGTCTGCTCTGTGTCCCCAGAGTCAGGACTAAACATGGGACAGGTCTGCTCTGTGTCCCCATAGTCAGGACTAGACATGGGACAGGTCTGCTTTGTGTCCCCAGAGTCCGGACTAAACATGGAACAGGTCTGCTCTGTGTCCCCAGAGCCGGGACTAAACATGGGGCAGGTTCAGTCTGTGTCCCCAGAGTCAGGACTAAACATGGGAAAGGTCTGCTCTGTGTCCCCAGAGTCAGGACTAAACATTGGACAGGTCTGCTCTGTGTCCCCAGAGTCCGGACTAAACATGGAATAGGTCTGCTCTGTGTCCCCAGAGTCAGGACTAAACATGGGACAGGTCTGCTCTGTGTCCCCAGAGTCAGGACTAAACATGGGACAGGTCTGCTCTGTGTCCCCAGAGTCAGGACTAAACATGGTACAGGTCTGCTCTGTGTCCCCAGAGTCAGGACTAAACATGGGACAGGTCTGCTCTGTGTCCCCAGAGTCCGGACTAAACATGGAACAGGTCTGCTCTGTGTCCCCAGAGACAGGACTAGACATGGGACAGGTCTGCTCTGTGTCCCCAGAGACAGGACTAAACATGGGACAGGTCTGCTCTGTGTCCCCAGAGTCAGGACTAAACATGGGACGGTCTGCTCTGTGTCCCCAGAGTCAGGACTAAACATGAAACAGGTCTGCTCTGTGTCCCCAGAGACAGGACTAGACATGGGACAGGTCTGCTCTGTGTCCCCAGAGTCAGGACTAAACATGGGAAAGGTCTGCTCTGTGTCCCCAGAGTCAGGACTAAACATTGGACAGGTCTGCTCTGTGTCCCCAGAGTCCGGACTAAACATGAGACAGGTCTGCTCTGTGTCCCCAGAGTCCGGACTAAACATGGGACAGGTCTGCTCTGTGTCCCCAGAGTCAGGACTAAACATGGAGAGGCAGCGTTTAGTTTTTATGCTCCGCATATCTGGAACAAACTTCCAGAAAACTGCAGGTCTGCTGCAACTCTCAGTTCTTTTAATCAAGACTGAATACTTTGCTGCTGCTTTTCAGTGAACTGCACTGTAACTTCTGTGAAATGTTTTAAATTACCTTTTATATGCTTTAAATTCATAGATTTTGTGTTATTTCTCCAAATGCTTTTAATGTTTCATGTGAAGCACTTTGATATATATAAATATATAAATATACGTATATACAGTATACATACAGTTTATATCATTTTAAGAAATCCTGTATGAATAAAAAATTAAAATAGAAAATATAAATAGTTCTGTATATGTGTTTCAAATGTGGTGTTTCAGTCGTATATTTGTAGTTTGTTGACACAGATTCATGCATCTGTTATAAGAGTTACATAGCTCAGTGCGTAGTGTGTACGCACAGTGGCCCTCATTTATCAATCTTGCGTGAAAACGGGCGCAGATCTGAGCGCAGAATTGGTCGTAGGACAGGACCATTCAAACATTCGTATCTGACCAATCTCAGCGTGCGAATGAGAGGAAAGAAACTTTTCCGACACAGACATCCGAGATGGAGCAAAATAAAGATGTGCTTTTTGGCAGTCTTAAGAGTGGAATAAAAGGGGCCCATAAAAACGCTGTATGGAAAAGAATAACGGAGGCAGTCAAACCGAAGCAGCGCTCCACTGTGACCCGTTTGCGTGTGTGCGCACTGTTGAACCTGCGCTCCTGCTCTGTAGTGGGGTTTGCCAGCGGGGTTATTAGGTATTCCGTTAGAGGATAACCTGTATCACCTAGAAGAACCATACCAAAATGTTAATCATCTGATACCTTGTTTAATTTAATGCAATTTATCGAGGGTAGCCACTTACCGAGGAGATGACTTTGGCTCTGCAGTGCGCTTTCCTGCAGCCGCGCGGCAACACATTAATTCATTAATTCCTTCATCTTCAACCGCTTGTCCCTGTCGGAGTCGCGGGGGGCTGGAGCCGAGCTGTTTTGAAATATAAAAGAATCTTGTGTCCCCCCCTGGTCACCTGGCCGCCACGTTTAAAAGCGATAGCCTGGCATCATAAATCACCTGTAAATTTATCGAGTGGTAGTTTTTGCGATTGATGAATGCGTAATCATTCATGGATGGTGCCTTCAGACGCACATGAGTACAATCAATTGCTCCAACCACATTTTTTATTTTTTTATTTGTTTTAAGAATCCGTTTTGATCTGCTCTTAATATGTGACTGCTTATGCTTAATGACAGTTGAGGTTTGTTCATTATTTTCAGCCAGATTTTGCTGCACAGCAAATCTACAGGCTCAAATTTGCGTACATGATTTCAGACCAGACGTGAGATTTGATTGTAGCTCCCGCTCACGTCCAAATTGATAAATGCCGAAGTTTGCGTGGAAATAGTCGTACGCACGTTTTTCTGCCGTACATTCGTTTAATAAATGAAGGCCAGTGTGTTGACCAGGGAGAGACAGATAGACAGACGCACAGATGCACTTAGAGTGGACAGGTGTTGGCAATGGGAGCAGAGAGGAAATGAACAGTAAAGTTGTGGGGCGGTAGTAAATGTAGGTTTCAGTTGGTCCATGAATACACACTGCAGCTCCCATGTTTTGCTTCCAAACTGCTGGGTCAAGTGAAGGGGGTTAGTCCCAAAGTGCATGAACTTGGCCCCTGAAACAAAGTCTCCCCTGTGCTTCCTGACTCGTCTGGAGGCTGAAGCAGGAAAGTTATGTTGCTAGGTTTTCCATAAGAGCAGCATTTGAGGAAGAGGGACTAAGTGTGCACACATCCTGGCAAATAGTCAAGACTAAAAATACTAAACTGCTTTTTTCTCTTTCACATGTGCCTAAGGAAGATCTTGTAGATCCAAATGTTGCCTAACAGTGTGCAGACCTCCTTTGTGCCATGTTCATAATTATCATTGGATGCAACCTCAGTCTGGACTGCTGTTAGAACAACATAAATCAGCCGATTTTACAAAAAAAAGAAAACGTGCCTCTATGTCTTAGAGCCTGCAATAGCCCCCCCCCCACCCCCCCACCCCCACCCCCCTGAATAACGTGAAATTAGTATATGAGGGTAGCTAATCTAGAACCTAGCTGCTTGTAATCCATACTTTTAATCACATCGTAGGCCAGCATGCCTTAAGTTCAAGTCTGTCATCTTTGATTTTACCAACTTCTTCCTCCAGGAATTATTTTCTAAAAAAAAAAAATTTAAAAAAATTATAATTAAGCAAAGCACAGCTGTCCTACAGGTCTATTTTGTCAGCATTTTTCCTCTGAAACTTCATCATTATAACCCAAAATGTTAACTCCCAAATAGAAACTGAAGTAGTTGAACAAATGTACTTATCCCCTCCCTCAAGTATCAGCAATAGAGACTTCCATGGAAATGATTCAACGGTGCCTGAAAGAGTCCGAGCAGGTTTGAATGATTCCAGCTTGTGTGACCTTTACTCTGTCAGACTACTAATCTTGGTACATCATATTGAATATAACAATATTCATAACTTTCAGTCTGACAACAGGCTTTTTAAAGCAGCAGTCATCTGTGTATCATCGCTGTCAAGATTCAAGATTCAAGATTCAAGAAGCTTTATTCATCCGAGAGAAATTATTGTGCAACAGTTTCAATACAAAGATGGGAAAGGATCAGAGTAACAATAAGCATAAAAACATAAATCAAATCAAAATAAAGCTAACATAAAATAAATCAAACAATAACTAAATGTGACAGAGTGCAAAATACATTCTGTCATGAGCTTTCATGAACGGTAAAGAAATAACAAACAAAAATGGTGGACCCAATGCAGACACGGACACAAAGTAAAAGTACAAACAAAACCTTTAATAATACTAAACAGACAAACCCAAAACACTACAGAGTAAACAGGTAATACAAATAACAGACACGGGAGGTGAATTGGGGACCACGGTCTGAAATGATGTCTGCCGGTATCCTGGAGGCGAAAAAAATGGTCCACTAGGATTTCTGCCATCTCCATGACCGACGGCAGCTTGGGTAGTGGAACAAAATGTACCATTTTAGAGAAACGGTCCACAATAGTAACAATAGAGTCTTAACCTTGGGATAAGGGAAGTCCGGTAACGAAATCCAATGCGATATGGGACCATGGTCGTCCGGGTACCGGGAGAGGGCGGAGAAGACCTGCTGGAGGTTGATGAGAAGTCTTCCCTCGAGCGCAGACGGTGCAGGCCAGGACAAACTCCCGGGTATCAGGACCCATGGTCTTCCACCAGAAGTGGCGACAAAGAAGAGATAGGGTTCTGGTGATTCCGGGATGACAGGAGATACGAGAAGAGAAGAACGCCGGCAGGAACAAACAGACGTCCTAGTGGTCCACCACAGGGGTCGGGATGAGCGCACTGAGCCTGTCTGACAGTGGACTTGATCTCCCAGGTTAATGCTGCCATCACACAAGACGAGGGGAAGATGTTATCCACACCGGACTCCTCCTCCTCGGCTGGTCCAAACTGCTGCGAAAGTGCATCTGGCTTAATGTTTTTGCTACCCGGAATATACCAAGGTAAAATTAAATCGTCCAAAAAACAGACGGGAATTTAGTCTCTTGGCTGTCTGAATAAAGGCCAAGTTCTTGTGGTCAGTCCAGACCACAAATGGAACTTCTGCCCCCTCAAGCCAATGTCGCCACTCCTCCAACGCTAGCTTAATTGCTAGCAATTCACAGTTTCCGACGTCGTAGTTCCTCTCCGCGGGCGACAGCTTCTTGGAGAAGAATGTACAAGGGTGAACCTTATTGTCAGACACTGCTCGCTGGGACAAAACCGTCCCTACTCCCAGATCCGAGGCGTCCACTTCGACGATGAACTGAAGGCCAGTATCAGGTTGGACTAGCACTGGAGCGGACGAGAAACGCTTCTTTAAGGTCAGAAAAGCGTTGTTGGCGGCAGGAGACCAGTCAAACGGAGTAGAGGGGGATGTCAACCTGGTCATCGGTGAAACTACCTGGCTGTAGTTACGGATAAATCGGCGGTAGAAATTAGCGAAACCCAAAAATCTCTGAAGTTCCTTCCCGGAGGTGGCAGTCGGTCATTCGGTCACAGCAGTGACTTTAGCAGGGTCAGCCCTAACCTGTCCACTCTCCACAATATAGCCCAAAAATGCCACAGAAGACACATGGAGCATTTTTCGTCCTAAACAAATAGATGATTCTCCTGGAGACGCTAGAGAACCTGACGAACATGCACCACACTCAAGTCTTTAGAGAAGATCAGGATGTCGTCTAGGTACACAAAAACGGAGCGATTGAGCATATCACGAAGCATGTCATTAACTAGGGCCTGAAAAACAGTTGGGGCATTAGTTAATCCGAAAGGCATGACCAGATACTCAAAATGT
Source organism: Echiichthys vipera (assembly GCF_963691815.1). NCBI lineage: Eukaryota > Metazoa > Chordata > Actinopteri > Perciformes > Trachinidae > Echiichthys > Echiichthys vipera. The sequence continues at coordinate 3,382,695 of NC_139826.1, forward strand.
CAGAGTGGCGTGTTGAAGGCTGTCTTCCACCAGTCCCCCTCCATCACCCTCCCCGGTAATCTATGCAGGGACATACTGATTTATCCTTCTTGGCCACAAAGAAAAAAACAGCTCCCAGTGGAGAAGATGAGGGGCGAATGATCCCTGACTTGAGCGAGTCATTAATATATGTCTCCATAGACTCTCGTTCGGGACCTGACAGGTTATAGAGACGACTAGTGGGAAACGTAGACCCGGGCAACAACTCAATGGGGCAATCGAAAGGACGGTGAGGAGGTAAGGATAGCGCCTTAGTCTTGCTAAACACCTCGGCGATATTGTGATACACGAGAGGCACGGAAGACAAGTCAGGAGGATCAGGTAAAGAGGAACTGGGAGCACTAGGATATCTAGGAGGAGCTGAGCGAAGACAGGAAGAATGGCAATTGCTACTCCAACTCACAACCCTACCCGTTAACCAGTCAATGACCGGGTTGTGAGTGATAAGCCAGGGGAGACCAAGAACTACTGGAGCATTGGTGGAAGGCATAACGTGAAAGGCAATAGACTCAGAGTGATTACCAGCAAGAGACATGGTTAAAGGTAAGGTCTCTGCGGAGATCTGAGCGAGTTTGCTCCCACTGAGACTGTTAACATTTAAGAGAGTCTCCAGCTGGTTCACGGGAATGGCATTAGCGGTAACAAACTCAAAATCTATAATATTGGTGTCAGCCCCAGAGTCAATTAGTGCCTGAAGGTAAAACTCCCTGCCTTCACAACACAAAATTACATCAAGGTTAATGCGTTGACGGGGACTATTTGGGACAACTGAACGACTCACACGGACCCCGCCTGTGACTGGTGAGTCTAACAGTTTAACCGTTTCCAACAATTAGCCATCTGATGATTAGGAGCTCTACAATAAATGCATAACCGGTCCAGAAAACGCTGGTCATGTTCAGCGGGAGTCAAGTGGCTACGACCTAGCTGCATGGGTTCCTCCTGGTCTGGAGCGGAGGACAGTGGAACCCGGTTGCTCACGGGTACACCAGGGATCTGCTCGGGGAAACTGATAGGGGGACCAGGTGTCACAGGAAAAATTGACATCTCTCACGCCGTCTCTCACGCAGACGGTTGTCAATTTTAATAGCGAGGCTAATGAGCTCCTGGAGGTTAGCAGTCTCAGACCTACCCACTAAACTGTCTTTAACCTCCTCATTAAGTCCCTTAAAGAAAATACTCTGAAGAGCCAATCATCCCATCCTAATTCTGCCGCTAACGTGCAAAACTCAATGGAGTAATCCGCAGCACAAGCGGTTCTCACTGGAGAACTGTTGGAACGTAGCCTGCCGAGTCAGGGGATTGTTCCAAAATGCAGCCCCCCAGACTCGAGCCCTACCAGACAACAAACCCAACAGCTATCTTGGTGCAATCGTTAGCATAAGTGAGGGGTTGCTGACCGAAAACCAGAGAGCATTGGAAAAGAAAAATCCTGCATTCACCCAATGTTCCACAATAGCGCTCTGGTGCCGGAACATAGGGCTCACGAGGGAGGAGAGTACTCACGGTAGTAGTGGGTGACTCAGCATTCACGGAAGCAGCAAGGAAAGGTCCCACCTGTCTTGACTCCAAACGAGCTACGCAGGCAGTCAACTGACTGAGGTTCTCCAGAATTCCTTGCAGCGTCTGTGAATGTTTGCCGAGAAGTACTCCCTGGGAAGTGACCGCGTGACAAACGGAAAAACCCGGGGGGTCGGTTTCCATGTCCGCGGGGTCCATGTTATGGCCGGACCGTTCTGTCATGAAGGGTATAGAAATAACAAACAAAAATGGTGGACCCAATGCAGACACGGACACAAAGTAAAAGTATAATACTAAACAGACAAACGCAAAACACTACAGAGTAAACAGGTAATACAAATAACAAGACGGTCGAGGGAAAAAACAGGAACGAGGAGACGACAGAAGATCAGGGAGACGGACGGAAAACTGGAACACTGGAAACTACGGAGAAACAGAAAACAAACACGATTAGTATACTTTACGACGGGGAGCGTGATAACCACAATGAGAAAGGGGATGCCAATCCGGGGGGAATAGTTTTACCAGTAAAGGGTCTACAACGGTCTGGCGCTGCCTACCTGTCAGCTCACAGTATTAGTAGTGGTTCGGGTGATCAGCTTAACAGGCTGCAGCTTGGGGGGGAACGCCTACCGGACCTAAACGAGAGACACAAGAGGAAAACACACACATGCAGGGAAACACAGACAGAGGGCGACAAACTCACACAAAAGGGAAGAGAGGAGGATACTGACAGAACGAGTCTTGACATAAACGTAGGTATATACAATACACAACAATATGCACCGTACAGTTTAGTAGCGAATTGAAATAAGATAAGTACAAACTAAATAAGTGAGTGATAAGGAGCGATAACTGATATGTGAGTGTTAAGAATGTAGCAGCATTTCTTACAGAAATAAGTTACAGTAAAGTACATTAAAGTGTAGCAGCATTTCTTACTGAAGTAAGTTACAGTACAACTATATAAAGTGATGTAGTGATGATATAAAGTGACCAAGTGACATTTGCTCAGGACACAGTGAAGGTGCTTCTGCTGGAGGTCAGCAGCTGGTGGAGAGGGTGAGTGTTGTTGTCCAGGATGCTGTGCAGTTTAGATAGCATCCTCCTCTCAGATGGAGCCAGCCTTCCTGATGATCTTACTGAGCACAACAATAAGCACACAACAGCAAAGAAGATGGCCACGGCTACCACCGACCGGTGTTACATACATTGAATGACCGGAGCCTCCTCAGGAAATAAAGACGACTCTGGCCCTTCTTGTAAACAGCCTCAGTGTTCTTGGACCATTCCAGTTTGTTATCCAAGGTCGAACTATCAAACCAACATGGCTGCTTTAAAAGAGACATTCCGCTTGCTCTCTCCTCTTTGTCAGTGTTAGATTTTCCCCCTCTCATTCTCCCTGACAATAAACTCATCAGGGAGCCAGAAGGTGACTGAACTTTGATTACAGATGGCTGAGACATTGATTACACCAAAGCTAATTCCTTTCTCCCCCACCTGAACTGCTGCACAGGGCTGATGGGTAGAGGAGTGTATAGGCTGCATAAATGAGAGGAGGTTAACAGTCAAGACGTGTGGGATGTATGGAGTAAATTCACTTTCGCACAATTTGTTTGCAGATAGGTTTGACGCCTTTCTAGGCTGAAATGATAATATTGCAGCCACAACATTATTTGTGGTATTAGCAAGTTAACTAGCTAGTCATCCATCTCAAAATTAAAAACTTAGCTAATGCTTAATCCACACACCTTTGTCACAGTGTAGAGATCACATTACTGACGCCAGACGAGACACAACTGTGCTCGGATCATATTCTGTAACCAGTGTAGCATGAAAACATGGTGGAAATAGCAAGCTAACTAGCTAGCCGTGCATTTCTGTCCATCAGCTCTCACCCGGTAAAAGTCTGCTAGCAACGGAAAAAAGGTGGAAGGACGGGGGGGGGCTAGCTAGCTAACTTTACCATTAGATGAGTCAACCCATACAGCTACTGTCTGCAGTGAATCCTGTTATCCCTTGTCAAAACAACCATACAAAGTATGTTAAGTGAACGTTGCTGTAACATTATTATGTTATATTGAATCACGTCCATGCTACTGTATACATGTATGTAGGCTTATAATAAGGTCAGCCACATGGGCTTTTAACACCACGATCAACAATACAATCTCAATATTAACTGTAACTTATAAAGTAGGTAACATAGTGTTAAGCAGCACATAGCATGTAATGTAAGAAAGAAAAAACAACCAAAAACAAGAGGTTCTGCTGGGTCCATGTATGGAACTGTAACTCGCTAACGTTATATTATTGCTAGCAAGCTCAACATATCTTGTTAGAGAGAGGCTGCTGCTACAACTTTACTATCATTAGCTGTATGATAATGTTACATTACCTTACTTTATATGTTACGGTTCCATCAAAATATTTGAACTATGAGGCAAGCTATTGTAATTGTAATAATTGTATCCTGATTTAAATCATTTCTGTTGTCACTGCTTTCTCCAAGCTTGGGACTCCAAGATACATTCCAATATTGTCAGGTCCTCTCTTGACCTTTCTTCTAGCACCGCCATATTTCCATAAAAGTCCATTTGTACACAAGAAATGAAATCAATATTGTGAATTTTCCGATTCACTAATTCATTTAAAGATGCAATATCTGGCTGCATGGACTGCTTGAATTCAGCTCCTTAAATGCTTCCGGTGGATAATTTAAGAGCTTAACAGATAATTCTTAACAGAGCTGTGGCGTTATCAGAATGCAAAGCAGCTGCATGTGGTGGACATGAGCACGTCGTCTTGTTTGAACCCTCTAGGGTTATATCAGTCACATGCACAAGCACACATTTGTTACTTTTGTTAATATTTCTGTAATAGATCTATGTTGGGACAATATCAGGGAACCATTGTGGATTATGTGGACACTTTCAAAAGCTAATAGAATTGATAAATCAATATGTTGTGTTCTTTTGGCTTTCTCTTGACCAATCACAAGCTAATAGACTAGTATAGGGAAGAAATGTAAGTTGTTCAGTTTTGTTGTTTTTTATTATTATCTGAGGTTTGGGCTACAACTTCAAAGAGACTGGACACAAAGTTTAAAATGCAACTATTGTATTAGAACTTTTTGTAGTCATGTGACATATACATATATATAAAGAAAATTAACATTAATTCCATTAATTTACTTGCTTACAGATTACAGGATTACTTTAAGAAAACAAATGAAATGAGAACTGTTCAGACCTGATATCTAGAAAGAAACATTTTGCCAAACGCTGTTAAATGGTACATAGTACTTTCATGTAACAACAGCTGTGCTGTCAATACAAACACTTCTCTCCCTTAGTTACTGTTGCTTTCTGTTCACTGGTTCAAACTATTTGTGTGCAATCTGATAACCAAACTTTTTTCTCTTTTTCCTTTCCAACACTCTCCATCTATTCAGCGCAACTTCAACTTTCTGGATCGCCAACCCCAATAACAACCTCATCAACTGTGCTGCTGCAGGCTCAGAGGTGAGTTTCTCACTCTGGCTTTTCACCTTCTCTTACTTCACCCACCTCTCTCTCCCCTCCCACGCCCTCCCTCCATCTCTCTCCAGGTGGAGGTCTGTCTCATTACCGCGTTGCCAGGTCAGATTAATGGCTGTGTACTCCTATTAACTTCAGATTCAAGCAGACAACAGACACAGGCACTGCTGCACTTTCACTATGATAGAGTGCCAATTATGATTGCACTTCTGGGATTTTACAAGGATACGTCGGGTGGAATGGAGTCTCATTTATCCTCGCCAGTGTAATAACTTTTCTCATTTGCATACCTGCGAAGAACAACACAAAAACAGACAGTCTGACATGCAGGGGCACAGCCGAGGCTGGAGTTATGGGTGTGGGTGTGTGTGCAAGCTTATGTGTGAACAACAATATCTCTGCAGGAAACTACACATTTGCACAGGTTCAGTGTTGTTCTACATTTAAAAAAAAACTTCAGTGTTGACAGCTGCTTTTGATATGTGTATGTTTGTGTGTGTGATCCCTCAGGAAACAGGTTTCTGGTTCATCTTCCACCACGTGCCCACTGGCCCCTCAGAGGGGCTGTACTCCCCCGGACACACTGAACACACACCTATGGGCCAGTTCACCAACAACAGAGCCCATTCCAACTACAGGGTGAGTCTGAGGACAGGCAGGGTCTGGGACTAGTCTGAACCTTTAGTTTTAGCCTTGATGTGCCAATATAAAATGTCCACTTACATAACTACATATCATACAAACAGCACAATTATTACCATAAAACACACTTACTTACTTACTTAGAAATACCATTACCATCGGCTGGTTGGTTGTTTAGGACACTCTTTGAATGTACCATATTGTATTTTAGATTTCAGTCACCTGTTAATGTTCTCAAATAATGCATTTTTTGGGTGTTAATGGTGTCACACTTCCTTCTTGAGTTTATCTAATAACTAACTTGAGAAATTACTTCTTAACCCTTTAGCAATCGGATGGTATCATATCAAACTAGATGATCTAAGGAATCCATTGGTAACAACCATGGAAAGAGGCTAAATAATTCTCCAAAGTAATGTCCATTTTTCATAGGGGTCCTCTGGCCTCTGACCTTAAGATATGTGAATGAAAATGGTTCTATGGGTAACCATGTGTCTCCCCTTTACAGACATGCACACTGTGGTGGAAATGTAACTGGTGAGAAGAAATAAACTTCAGACAAAGATCTGTATTTAAGGGTTCTTTTATAAAAAAAAAAGGTTTTGAGAACAAATACAGAATCACGCTGCAGCATTGATCAGAGCAGTACGCAATACTGACTGCCTGACCCCGGACAGATCCCAACATGAAGTATTTATAAGGCTCATTTGTCGTTCAGACCTCTCACGCGATTTGTCTAGAAACAGCAAATAATACTTACTAAAAAAAACAGGGAATGGAGCAGTTGAAAAGTTCAGCTGAGCTGCTCAGGGCAAGGTCCCGTGGTTTCACATGTGGTTTTACATAACGAATTATAGGCAAGTGAAAAGTACCTCCAAATATGATGAACACAGAAAATATAAATGTAAAAGTATAAATATGTCGGTGGCTCAGTGGTTAGAGCAGGCACCCCATGTAAAGAGGCTGAAGGTCCTCGAGGCAGCGGCCGAGGGTTCGTCTCCGACCTGCGGCCCTTTGCTGCATGTCTCCCTCTCTCTCTCACCTGATTTCCTGTCTGTCCTATCTAATAAAGACTTGAAAAAATGCCCAAAACATAATCTTTAAAAAAAGTATAGATATGTTAATTTGTCCTATTCTAAAACTTTGTGTTGGGTTATTTCTGCTTACTGGGGTCCATAAACAGTGTTGAATGACTGTAAAGCTGATACTCTTGTTCAATGATTCCACTTGTATTCATGTGTGATGATGTTATTCTCCATAAGAGACATTTCATTGTAGTGAGAGCATTTTAGTCTAAAATGAGCTGTTGTGACCTCCAGGATAATCACAGCCTCATGAAACTTTACAAACTAGAGACCTGGAACATTCAGAGGATGGATTTTTTTCTCTGGATACTGACAACACCGAGGTTTCTGAGCAGTTTATACAACACAAGTGCTCGCAATCCAATCACTGAAAAATGCAATTCTCTCCAAATGTCAAAAGTGTTTGATCCCAAATAACAGAATGGAATTTGCTATTGTATTGTCTGGGTGTATTAATGTGTGTTTAGAGGGGGTTTTGAACATTCTGAAAACCAGCAGCTAATTTTTCAAACTGATACATATGGAACTCATTACTTACAGAAATCTGTATTTCAACATTAATTTTGAATATTAAAAGCACCACACGACTAAGAGCTAAGGGGAGAGAAAAGTGAGATTACAGAGTGTTGGATGGGACCTGCTTAGTTTCAAAGAAAAGACAAGTAATAGTGAGAATAACAGAATCGAGGAGAGACAACAAAAGAGAGTGAGCCAAAGGAGAGAGATGAGTTGGAAAGGACAGGACAGAGTTCGAAGACGCCTGCGGCTTCAAGCACAGCACAGCGCCACTCGAGCAGAGAGAGATTTATGAGGCACCGGTTTAAAGGAAGTGTTATTGTTATCATCCTCTTTTCTCTGTGCCCAACAGTGAGTTATTTTCCCTACAATCTCACTCTTTCCTTCCCTTCTTCACTTTTAATTTGGATCATCCTAATGGGAGAATAACTCATGTCAGGCTGCCACCCCAGGATGTTTGTGGGAGAACAGGTTGTGTCAGGACTGCAGGTAGGGTGTTCAGAGCAGCAACACATTGGTTGTCTTTGTTTTGATGCAGGCTAAATATGTTGATCCGATACCAGTGCGTTAAAACTAAAGCTTTGCATATACTACATTACATACTACATAATTTTACTGGTGGCATTTTACACCAGTAAAATACTGCTGGTGTAAAATGCAGTTTCACAGTACTGTGAAATACTGCCAAATTACTGACACTTTGCTACCTCTGATCAATGTTACACTCTCTATAGCACAGCACCTGTTGTCGTTTGCCTGTGTAGCATAAATGAGCTATCATCATGTGATGAATTACCAAACATCAATTCTTCTTCACAACTCTAAAACAGTAGGCTACACAGCAAGTTGCACTGTGCTGCCACTGGCAACTACTGTTTTTGAGAAGAAAAATTATCTTTTATGTCAGTGAATCTTTTAAGTTAATTTTTGTCGTGCTGATAAAATTTTATGATATTGGACTGGTGCATAAACTCGGGCATTCTCTGTTACCGACCCAGCATTTAAGGCTGTATTAGACGCATTTTCCATACTTGTAATGGTATCAGAACCTCTCTACTGTCAAACCTACTCAGAATCATATCAACTCTTATATACCCAACTCATATTAACACAGCACAGGGGTCAGCAACCCTAGGCATGATTGCCACCATTGGCACACAGTCGCTTAACACATGGCATACAATAATTATGCAAGATACTTTTTGGAAATTACCAAATGGCCTCTTTCACTGCCATTGGAAGGTGCACACTCTTTTATTTACCCTAGTTTGATTCACAGCCCATTGCCAGAAGCATTGGAGAAAAGTCTTGCTGCACAATTTTACATTTTGTTATAGGAGAAAAAAGACTGAAGGAGCCTGACATCCACGTGCTGGATATCAGGCCTTGTACCTATACTGTACATCTAAGAAGCCAGACTAAGTTTGATTAACCATTTCTCCATCTGCATTCAACAAAGACCCACCTCTGTCAGCTAGTACTCTTTGCCTTCTTCAGTAGGACTCAGTAGACAACAGCAGGCTTAATGTTGATGTGGCACTCTGATTAACAAGACCATTTAAAAATGACTTCATATCACAACCGTTGCTGACCCCTATTTAAGCAGATCCAAGATACAGCACCATGGCTCTATCACGCACACGAGCCTGGAATTTGAAGTAACAGCTCTGTTACATTATAAAAGACATTTTTAGATGACAGCAGCTGCCTTCAGCCACTTAGATTTTAGACCCAGAGAAGTATGCAGGTCAGGGTAATTCAATTCAATTCAATTTTATTTATAGTGCCAAATTATAACAAAAGTTATATCAAGACACACATATAGAGTAGGCATAGACCAGAGTCTAATGACTTATTCATAATTAACAGAGACCCAACAATTCCCCCATGAGCAAACAGAAACTATAACAGCAACAGTGGCGACAAAAACCTTCCGTTTAACATGAAGGAATGTCAAACAAACCCTTAATGGTGGACAGCCATCTGTCTTGACCAGTTGGGAGAGAGACAGAGAAAGAGAGAGAGACATTCTAATGAAGACCTGATGTCTACAAAAGGAACATTTACATCCTTTGCTTCTGACCTGATTTATTAGATGAAGACACAACGAATAAA